>NC_000077.6:113064120-113664120 GCF_000001635.26 Mus musculus | reverse complement strand
CCGTGGCTGCATACAGTAACCATTTATGGCATTTCAAGATACACTTTTTGGGGGTTGTTTCTTCTCTCACCTTTAATGTGTTGTGCCCAGGAGTCCCCTTCCTACTGTCATGTCTCATGTTCCTTTACACCATCCATCTCACTTCCTTAAAACTTTCCCCCTTCTCTTGATCCCTTACTTTGACAAGCTATGCCCACTGCCCACATGAATTCTGGGATAGTTATTAATGTCATAATTTCTAGATCCATCAATTTTTGTGCAGAATTCCTATGTTCATTTTCCTTGCCATATGGCCCAGAGATACCACTCCTGGGCATGTACTCAAAGGACTTTGTGTCCCACCACAGAGACACTTACACATTTGTGTCTATCGTTGTTCTTTTCATAGTAGCCAGGAAGTGGAGTTCTCTTAGGTGACTGTCAAGAGATGAGTGGATATGAAAGCGTGGCACACACAGTGGAGTTTTGTTCAGCTATTACAAAGAAGACTCCCACTCGGGCATCTCATTTTAAGCCCCAGCAAAGCCTTTCTGCAGGAGACTGGCTGATAGGACCCTGTCTTTTCTTTTCCTTGCAGTCTTCAAGCAGCGACAGTGGTGGGAGCAGCAGCAGCAGCAGCATCAACAGCCCAGACAGGGCCAGTGGGCCAGAGAGCAGCCTGAGCCACACCATCCCCGGATCCTGCCCCAGCACCCCCCAGCCGATGCCTGAGCAGTCTGCACTATGCCAAGGCCCTTACTTCCACATCAACCAGACCCTGAAGGAGGCTCACTTTCATAGCCTACAGCACCGAGGCCGGCCGCCGACATGATGCTCCTCCGGCAGTTTCTTGCCTTCTGTGAAGGGACAGCACTGTGCAGATTGGATATTTCAACTTAATGATTTGTTTTTAAAAGTTGCACACAGAAAAAAAAAAAAAATGCCTGTCGGCTTTCCGTCTGTATTTGAGTGTGAGTGCCGGGTCAGCAGGTGCTGCTTACTCGGGGTTTTGCTGCACTGTTGCGATTTCGGAGGGGCTTGGGAGCAGTTTTTTAGAGGATTCTTTTAGAGGATTCTTTTAAGAGAGGGCATCAGATCTACGTCGTGGCAGTGTATGAGGAAGTCTCATCTGACCGATTTCCACATCTGTCAACTAGATGCTGTACTGTATGTAAAGAGCCTCTTAAAAATGCGGGATCTTAATTTTTTTTAATTCAATAAACTAGTAAAGAATATCTAGTTTCCATGGGGAAAAACCCCTGTAAGTTTTCTCCCTAAATATAGGAAGCTTGACTCTGTTGCACTGAAGCTAACTGCCGTCCTACCTCTTAGTATGTAGATGTCTGTCTATGGGATGCTCTCCCTTGGAACAGAACAGCCGTCCACTCGGAAGACCAGGGACGTTAAGCACATTTCCTAGTTGTGGTCTTTATTTTACATTTGAATTTCCAGGGAGAATATCACTTCCATATCTTATTTTCTTCTAGTCTGTACCCCAGACGCTATAGAGAACATTGCGCAGTGCTCAAGTCAAGAAATAGCTAGTAAATGTTATGAACTCGTATATTAACAGCTTAACTGCTAGCTCCTTGCGGTGCCCATAGCCAAGGCAGTGGTCAGTGCAGACCAAGTGCAGGCTGCCTGCTAACACCTAGGGCACCCCAGCCCTGCCGGGGGCCCACATTCTGTCATGGAACTGGAAAGATTGGTGTGGTGTAGAAACAGGAGCAGAGGCACCTCTAGGAAAAACAATGCGCTAGTATTTATTTAGAGAGCCTGGGCATTGTTCCTATGCTACTTGGTCATACTAGAGAGCCAGGCAAGCTTGAATAATGAAGGTGCAGGTGAGTCGTCTTCCTCGCTTGCAAGCTGCCTGAATAAGGAGCCAGGATGCGTCGTCGGGTCACCTACTCTGGAGAGTGCCGGGGGGCCAACCTGCCATATAGATAAAGAGGAAGTGCCTTAAGCGTGCACCCATAGCCTCCTGCCTGTCCCCTTCACTGCACCCCACTCAGAGGCCACACAGCACAGGCGACAGCGCTGAGGAGCGGGGATGGCTCTAGTAAGAAGGGTCTGAGAGGGACGCCTGGGCCAGAGCAGGTTACTGTGTGATACAGCGACAGTCTGAAGGAGGCCCGTGCCAGGAAGAGAATGAACATGCAGTGCCTTCCATGGCCGCCTCTGAGGGCCACAGCATGGAAGGGCCAGCCCCGTGACGTGAGAACTACTGTCCTGAAGCCCAGAGTTCACAACGTAGGCTTCTTTTCCTTTCAGAACTGTTTTCTGGATTTTAAAAGCGGATGTTTGCTGAGGGTACTCAGGATTACTGAGTTTGTTGGCAAGGGATGTGGGGAAGGGTACTTGGCTGGAATTGGAACAGTAAGGCAAACAGGGCTATGAGAAGAGAAGCTGTCAAGCACACATGGACACAACACAATCCAGAAATACCCAGGAGGGCTCCGGCAGGCTTAATGCACGGTGTCCTACTGAAACAAAACATGTATTAATAAAACCGTGCTGGCCGAAGCACGTTTCTCCCCATCTCCCACCCAACTAAAGGCACAGGGGAGACATCTGAAGACAAAGGCTCTTCCCATGCTCTGACCAGTGTCGGGGTGCCAGTCAACAGTCATTCGCCCTACAGGATACAAGAGGCCATCTCTATCGTGTGCTGTGCGGTCTCCACAGCCTGTGGTCTGGCTCTGGGTATATTTCTATTTTGAGGCTATTTGCTCAACTGGCATCTTTCTATGAGCTCCAGCTAGTGAAACCCTGTACACTCTATTGCGCCGCCATTAAAAGCAGCCTTAGTGCATTGCCGTATGATGCCTAATTGGTTGGTTATTTCTAAAAGCTGGTGGGGGGTGGGGAGCTGAGTCAGGGAGGGGTTGGAAGAACCACGAGAGCCTCTTTTGGCACTGACCTGGGCTTGGGTTTCAACGCTTCTACTGGTTGCCCTCGCCTTTCTTGTGCTTGTCATGCTCAGTGGAAGGAGTCCAAACCTCAAGACAAAAAAGAAGATGTCACTGTGGAGAACAGGCAGCAGGCCCGGCCCGGCCCGGCCCGGCAGAGCCTCCCGAGCTACTCACCTGATCTGACTGGAGGCCAGCGGCAGTATGTTATGGGGCTCCTGGGAGTTGAAAGTGCTGCTCCGGGAGGCAAACTGATTCTCTGTGCCTGTAACCAAGCCAAATAGAACCTGCAGGTAAGAAATGGAGGGCACGTGAATATCACAGAATGAGTCACTCACACTTCACTCGTGGGTTATTTTATTTTTTATTTTTTTGGTGTTTTTGAGACAGGGTTTCTCTGTGTAGCCCTGGCTGTCCTGGAACTCACTTTATAGACCAGGCTGGCCTCGAACTCAGAAATCTGCCTGCCTCTGCCTCCTGAGTGCTGGGATTAAAGGCGTGCGCCACCACGCCTGGCTCGTGGGTTAATTTTAACCTTTGTTTGGGAAAATGTACTTTTTTTTTTTAAAGATTTATTTATTTATTATATGTAAGTACACTGTAGCTGTCTTCAGACACACCAGAAGAGGGCGTCAGATCTCATTACGGATGGTTGTGAGCCACCATGTGGTTGCTGGGATTTGAACTCAGGACCTTTGGAGTACTGAGTTCAAATTACCCACTGAGCCATCTCACCAGCCCGCAAATGTACTTTTAAGTGTTAACATTTTTTCTTTGTTCCTTTTTAAATTTATTATGTATACAGCCTTCTGTCCCCATGTATGCCTGCAGGCCAGAAGGGGGCACCAGATCTTATTACAGATGGCTGTGAGCCACCATGTGGTTTGCTGGGAATTGAACTCAGGACCTCTGGAAGAGCAGTCAGTGCTCTTAACCTCTGAGCCATATTACTAGCTCCAAGTGCTAACTTTTCAAATTTAGTCCTTAATCAGTACCATGGGTGAGAATCTCAAAGCCATGTAGCTCTTTTCTAAAATTTACACTTTTTTTTTCTTTTCTTTTTCTTTTCTTTTTTTGGATATTTTAAGACACAGTTTCCCTGTGTAGCCCTGGACCAGGCTGGCCTCCAACTCATAGAAATCCACCTGTCTCTGTCTCCTGAGTGCTGGGATGAAAGGCATGTGCCACCGTGCCCAATCCACATTTATATATTTTCTTTGTGTGTGTGTGTGTGTGTGTGTGTGTGTGTGTGTGTGTGTGTGAGAGAGAGAGAGAGAGAGAGAGAGAGAGAGAGCGTGCTCGAGAGCGAGCAAGCCCTGTGCCCGTCCAAATCCACACACATATGGAGGTCAGATGACTTTGTGGACTCAGTTTCTTCAGATCTGGGTCCTGAGCCGGGCGTGGTGGCACTCGCCTTTAATCCCAGCACTCGGGAGGCAGAGGCAGGCGGATTTCTGAGTTCGAGGCCAGCCTGGTCTACAGAGTGAGTTCCAGGAGAGCCAGGGCTACACAGAGAAACCCTGTCTCGAAAAAGCCAAAAAAAAACCAAACAAACAGATCTGGGTCCTGTGAACTGAAGCTGGTGACATTGGTGGCACCTCCTTTACACACTGGGCCATCCTATTAGCACCCATGGGTTCCTTTTTGTGAAGCTGTGTAAATAAACTACTAAACCTTACCTCCAACATGGCTGTCCCAGTTCATGGCATTTTACCTAATTCTCTTCTAGGAAGTGGCCCTTTTTTTGTATTTCACTCCTGTGGGTGGAGGACCCTAGCAGGTTTGTAATCTGATCCCAAGACACTTTGGTCTCCTCTCTGGTTACACCGAGCACGGTTGTGACCCAACTTACTGAAGTCCGCTGCACCAGGCGGTTGAGGTTGCTGTTGAGATGCGGTGTGAAGACATCCAGGTCAAAAGGGTCAATGAGGGCCTCCAGCCTCTCGGTCATCTTCTCCATTCTGAGAAGGGTTAAACATTATTACACACACTTCAGGACAGGAAACAACCTGGCAGGTTTTTACTACGACAGTAACCCCCAGAGGTGGGAATTACTCAGCTAAGTTGCTTAGTGTTCTTAGTCAAGTCAGCCTGACATGAATGTCCAGTCCGTGCCTGCCACTTGGCAAACAGGACTGAGGTTCTGCTGGCTTCACCTAGCTGTGGGATGTATCGCCAGGTATTATTTAACCCACTCATTACACAGTGACTTGCTGTTTAAAAGAAACCCAGTCAGTGTGCAGGATGTGACAGGCTTGGGGGCATCCCCAGAAAGGGACTTGAGTTAGATGCAGCCATACACCCACACACACACACTACTGAGAGGACTAAGAGGGTGCTGGACTACAGCTTCTAGGCACAGCACAGCACAGTGAGTTGTTTCCCTTTAGCATGGCCTCCGAGCTGCCCGAATAGTCATTCAGTTCATGGATACTAGCACTGTGCAAGATTATGTTTGTTTATTGCTGGCCTGGACAGAGATCTTAATCCCGGACTTGAAGTATGGCTTCTCCCACTGCTATAAAACGGGGAAATCCCAAGAGGAACCCTCCTAAGTAGGGTGCTGTCCATTAACTGCATCAGGAAGAGACTGCCCTGGGGGTGCCCCAGTAGGAATAGTCACCTGGAGTCTGCCTTGCTCCGGCCACTCTTCACCTCCTCCCCCTTGCTGCTCAGAACCATGGTGAGGTAGCGTAGGTCGTAGAGGAGCTGCAGGGCTCGGTTCTGGGTCATTGGAAATGCCCCTTCTTTCTGCAAGTGAAACTGGCTGGTGAGGGTGACTCCTTACATGGAGAGGCTCAAGGTTCTGCTTGGCACTACAGCTTGGTACAGTTTCAGAAGGTGCTATTGACGCCCACAGGGCCAGGTCCATCTCAAACGTGCTGAATAGAACCCCGGTCTTAAAATCTCAGAGCATGAAGACTTCCAGGTCTGTGTTCATTCAGAGATGATGCACCTAACCCTTGAGACTGGAGGCCCCCGGGAGTTTAGAGGTCAGGTGGGATGGGGGGGGGGGGGAGGAGGTGGATGTGGAGGGGCAGGGAATGTAATATGGAGTGTAAAAAAAAAAAAGAATTACAAATTAAATTAAAAATCAAATCTCAAAGCATGGAAGAGACCCAGCCCTTAAAGGCAGGCTCCTAGATAAAGGTGGCTGTTGCAGAGTGGCAAGGCCCTGGCCTAAGGAGTGGTATGTGAATTCTGAGGCTCAGGAGACCACCGGGTCCTTCTCCAAGTCAGGATTGGCCTTGAAATGTTCCCGGTGAAGGAGGATGAGTGAAAGGTCAAAGGCACAGGTACAGTGGAGGCTGGGAGGCTAGGACCTCCTCCTCCATCCTCATCCGTCCTAAAGGGAACCTCTTGGTGCCGTAGCTCTGCCGTCCCTCTCTCACCTCCTTTCAGTGATTCTGAGCAGATCATGGGGTTTAAAGACTTGCCCAGAGCCTGCATGAGTGAATGGTGGCACTGGGTCCAAAACTCAGCCTTTTTTTACTGTGAAAGCTTTTACCCTGTCGACCAGTCCTGAACAGTGAACTTGGTGATGCCACCTGACCCCGAGAAAGTCACCCTGCAGAGGTGAATGCCTCTCTTGAGAACATGGAGTGTGGAGTTGGGCTGGGCAATGATTCTCCTCTGAGCCCTTTAAACAAACCACCCAAATCCAGACAAAGGTCTGTCTGTTTGGATACCAACCTTTATCTGGTTTTCCTCTGTGAGTTGCTCATAGGCAGCTATGACTTGGGCCATGCAGGTCTTCAGCATCTCCTGTAGGGTGACCTTTGGCAAAGCATGGCCTCCAACCCGATTAACTTCCTGGCATAAGCTAAACAGGAAGGACTGTACATACCAGGAGGGCTGAAAGATGAGAACAACAGCATGCTGCTAAGTGCATCCAGCAGGCCCCATGCATCCCTCACCAAGGACGTTTACCTTGACCTCTTTCCAGTTAAGCATCTACCCGAGGACCACTCAGCTGCTCCTCGGAAGGTACATATGGAAATGGCTTTCCAGACCAGTCTGCTTCCCCAAAGCAGTTTGCTCCCTCTTGCAGCCCACGGACTGGCAGTGTGATGAACTGACCTGAGTAGGGAGGCGGATCTTAGACGTGACACTGCTGCCAGACTCTGTCTCCTCTTGAATTTCTAGTTCATCCCAATTGGTGGCAGTGGCCAGGACTGAGCCGGCATCCCTGAGAAGCAGTGATCGAGTGAATCCACAAATCAGAAACTGGTGGTAAAAAGAGAATGGCCACATTAGTTCCACAGGGCCTTTGCATTGTTGGTGTAAAAGGACCAGTGTGGGTGGTAGGCAGCCAGCTCTTTCCTGGCAAGTTAACCATCAGCAGGGAGGAGTAGCTGCTTGCCATTGTAGTGATGCCAAGTGTCACCCGGTGGGAGACCAGGGATGGGCAGAAGACTGGTACTGACAGAAGAGCAAGAAGCAGGGTTCCCTGGCCAGCTTGGCAAGAGGAAAGCATGCTGAGCTGCCTGGCATACATGTCATGGCAGCCGTGAAGTAAGCATCATTTGGCTCTACACCGTGTCCTTGAGGACAGCAAGCCCCAGAAGTCCTGTGACTCACTTTCACAAGTGCTGTGCTCCAGACCCGGTAGGCCATGACGCTCTGTTGGAGCAGGACTTCCTTCACTCCCTGCCACTGGGCCTGCGCGGGGAGGACATCCTGAGCTCTCCCCTTCCCCTGCTTTTTCAGAGCCCTCGCCTCCCTGGCAGGTTTCTCAGAACCCCCGCACTGTCCCACAACACACTGCTTTAGGTGAGGGCACAGCTCTCCCAGAGACTGGCAGAGTCTGGCCATGAAGAGGACTGCGTGCAGCTTGGTGCTGTGAAGGACATCCTTTTGTTCCCGTGTGACTTCTTCAATGGTGCACAGCTCTGCCTGGATGCAGCCCACGACGGACTTGATGCAGGCCACGGACTGCGTACGCAGCATGTCCTGCACGGTCCCAGCATCTGCGTATCGATCAAAGGCAGAGTTCTTAGGCTGGTGCGTGGGGGTGGTATCCTTGAGCAATGGTGTGTCACTGGAGGGAAGGTAGGCCAGGAGGTCGTCCAGTTTAACCTTCAGCTTAGAATCCAGGGCAGAACAGAAGTTCTGGACACACGGGCTAATGGCTTGGGCTTTCATGGAGAGGCCACTACTGGCAAACTGAGCCCGGTTTGCTACGCTGACCCAGGCAGCATCAGAAGGCAGGTCGTTGGGGCTCTCGGACCAGAGGAAGAAAGACATGTTCTGCTCAAAGTGGACATGCTTGTTCGATGTGGAGTTGTTGGTCTCCAGCTCCTGCAGAGCTGAGACTAGAAGCTCTTTGGAGCTGTTGGAGATGGATTCAAAGCCTTCTCTGGTCAGTGTCTATAGAGAAGGAGAGCAGAGTTTTAGCCATTGTTACTTAATGGGAATTTCAAAATGAGTTGAAATGGTAATTTATCCTGGCTTTCAGAACATTCTCCACGATACTCACAGTGACCATTTAAAGCCTGACTGTGAAATGCCCACACAGGGTCAGGTGTTAACAGCTTGGTCTCAGTTGGTGGCACTACTTAGGGAGGTTATGACAACTTCTGGAGTGGGCTTAACTAAGCAAGGGCATGGGGCTGTGTTCTGAGGATATGTATCTTTGTCCCTGTCCCCCAACCCCATCCCATCTGCTGTTTGCCATGAGGTGAGGCTTTACCACATACTCTGGTTACAAGTTCTGTCTCATCACTGGCTCCAAAACAGCCAAGTGACCATGCACTGAACGCTCACAGCTCTGAGCTAAAACACTACATCATTCCTCAGGTTATTTTGTCAGCCATTTGGTCACAGTGGTGGGAAAAAGAACCAGTACTGTCACCACAGTGTGGCAGAGAGCAAAGACAGCCTCACTGAGTGGCACCCCACAACAGCCTGCTATCTCTTTTAACTTTGAGGAAATCTAGATTTGGTAAGAAACAGGGAAAGAAAACGTTCAGTAAATGAGGGAGGTTTTAACGTAGCTAAGAGGCCACACGGGGCTCGAATGGGAGGTGGTCCCAGTGATGCCCACTGTACCTGTAACCGATCCAGGAAGAGCTGCTGCATCAGGTCCTCCCAGAACAAGAGCGGCTTCTCCAGAAGCCGCTGACACACCACCTCCCAGCTGTGGCTGGCAGACTCGTTGCTAAGCAAATCCCATATGGCGTCTCTGATGCCTGCCAGACCCTTCATGCTCTTCACGTACATAAGCAGATTGCCGATCCCATTTTTAATGTCTTCATTGCACCTGTAACAAGAGCACTTTGCTTAGGCAGCACTGGACCCCTGACTTGTTGTATTTGTGTTTTGGGTTTTTTTTTTAAAAGATAGATTGACTATGTATTCCTGGCTGGCCTGGAATGTAGTCTAGGCTGGCCTCAAACTCAAAAGGATCCGTCTGCCTCTGCTTCTGGAATGCTAGGATTGAAGGCGTATGCCAGCACACCTGGTATTCATTTGTGGCTTTTCACATCATTGTTAAGACAAATTCTTAAGACTCCATTTGAAACCTTTGAACTAAGTATGTCGGCATATTTATAGCTGGACGGACACTGGGAGTCTGGAGTACTCTCAGCACGCCAAGCCACCTTTTGTCTAGAGCCTCATGGCACGGCTTCAGAGCCAACACTTAAAAGCTCAGAGTATTCGGTACTCGAGTGTAAGGAGAAAGGCCTTTACTTAACTGTTATGGAAAATAATTATCTTTTTAAAGATTTTATTTCAAAATATGTGTGGTGTGTGTGTGTGTGTGTGTGCGCGAGCGCACGCGCGCGCGCCCACACCCATGTACTCCAAGTGGACATACACGAATGGAGGTGCCCTCAGAGGTCAGATGTTAACAGCTCCCCTGGAGTCGGTGTTAGGTAGGTGGATGTGAGCTGCCTGATACGGACTCTGGGAACTGAGCCCAAGTCTTCTGGGAGAACAGCAAGTGCTCTTTAACTGCTAAACCTTCTGTCTAGCCCACGGTAAAAACAGCTTCCCGATTCTCCCACTGTAGGCACTAAGGGTCCACAGGTAGCAGTGTGCCCTGAGTGGGTGGCGGGCATGTGGCACATTACCCCATGACTGGGAACCAGCTTATGCCTCCTGGGTGTGGTCACTTCGAAGGCTGCGTGCAGGTCAAGCCTCAGGGGTGCGTTCTGCCTGCTTACATGTCGATCCATTTCTGCAGCGTGTCTTTCAGGTACTCCTGGCTGATGGGATGTGCGAGAGTTCGGAGTGTGGGCTGGAACTCGATAATGGAGGTGGGCAGGTGTCTGAACCAGCTGCATAGCTTCATCTCCCCTTGGAGGGCACCGATGCCCTTTCCTAGAGAAAAGGCCAAGTGAGAAGAATCCGGGCTGGGCTTTGAACAGCATTCTGAGAATTACAAATCCATGAGGGAATTTCCAAAAACCTAGATATGTCACCCACCCCCATCCACCCTTGGGAAGGTGGGTCAAATCGGAAAAAGGTTAGCTAAAGGAAGTACAGGGCACGCCAGTCCCTGTGCACAGCAGCCTCCCCACACTCTGCCATTCTGCTGGTTAAGAACAGGACAGGCCAGGAGGAAAGAATGGAGGGCAAACAGGAAGGGAGGGAGGGAAGGAGAGAGGGAGGGAAGAAGGAGTACTGTGCAATCTTTGTGTGTGTGCGTGTTGCGGGGTGTGTTTGAGGTGGGGTCCTGCCATGTCACTTAGGCTGGTCTCTAAGCCTGAGCCCCAGTGGTCCTCTTGCTTCAGACTTCTGAGTAGCTAGGTCCATGCCACTGTGCCCACCAGTCATCGACATTTTAATAACAGAGCTTAAGTTGCCAAAGAAAAGTGTAGGCTATCCATTTCCCTCTCCTCTTAGCATCCTAGGTCACTTGAAGACCTAAGGGAACAAGCACTGACCACCTATCCTGCCTGCCGAGTCTCTTGGTCACCCTGCAGGCCTGGGCAGGGCTTCCTGAGCAGTGCCTTTCACTGTACTCTGGAAGAGGCCACTCAGAGTTTGTGTGTCTGTTTTCTATGCCAGGGCAGGCCAGTCAGCATTCACCTTTCACAAAAGCTATAAATCAGTACATCCCAGCCTGGGGTTGGGAGGGTGGTGGTGGGCTGTGTGCGTGTCTCAAAACAAAGGAAAGAGATGAGCCCCTGGTAGTAAGGGCCCTGTACTCCCTCCTTCTACCTTGAGCTGTTTCCTTTGCTGACTCTGCTGACGGTTCCACCTGACCCTGCAGCCCTACCATTATAGGAGTCTGAGTCTTTGCTCACTGATACATCCTTGGCTTAGGGAGAGCCTTCCAGTGTTCCTAAGCAACTGGTACTGTGCATTTCCAGCAATGACTACTGCTGACATCAAATAGAAACCCCGCATGCACCTCTGAAGGTTCAGCCCCCTTTCCAGCTAAGCTGTGCTATGCACAGAGCAGGGGCCTGAATCTTTCCGGTTCACTGGTTTATTGCCAGAGCATGGTGCAGGAGCTAGGAAATGGCAGATCGGGTGAATGAATGAGGGTAAAGGTTATAAGCTCACCAGTGGGATGCTGCCTTGTGACTGTCTCCAGGGTAGAAAAGAGCAAGCCACAGGGCAGGGATGGGTCGGGCAGCACGCCTTCTGGTAGGGTGTAGAAAAGGGCATGTGCCTGGTTCAGAGTGGTAGCCAGCAGCTCCACCAAAGAGCAAATCTGGGCCTTGATGCCAGCACCTGTAAGAAGAACGCACCCTCTTGTAACCAGTTCCCTTTAGCAAGGATGAGCACGGAACGCTGCCTCAGGCTCCCCTGGTACACACTGCTCCATTCCCTGTAGAGGAATCCCATTTTAGAGAGAAACACACCCACCGTGATGAGACTGGTTCAGGAGCGTCTGAATAGTCGCCTTTCTGGCCAGCAGGAAGTCTGTGAGGGCTTGGCGCGGAGAGCTCTCCTCCAAGAGCATTATGGAGCAGAGGGCTTCGGCCACAGCCTGGTCCGACACAGCCTGGCATTTGAGCAGCATCTTGCTTTCGTGCAAAATAGTTGACCTAGAAAGACTCACAAAGATCAACATGGAGTAGCTAACATCTGGGGTGAAGTGGCTCAGTGTATAAGGAGAAAAACGGACAGACCCCTGTGACACTTGTAGGGGCTCAGTGAGCTAGGGTGGGGGCTACCAAACTCACCGGAAGTGGCTGGCTGCTGCCACCTGGCGGATGAGGATTGGAAATCTCGAGAGGATGGGGCTGTATCTGGAGTTAGAGGAGTCCAGCTGCAGCAGGCTATGCAGGTGGCAGCAGAGCAGGTAGAGCTGTGTGGCCTGGAGGTGCTGCGAGGCTTCCATGGCGCTCCAGATCTTCTCCGGGATCTCCAGCAGCAGCTTAATCTGGGCGGCCATGCTGTAGAACTTCTCGGACGGCGGCTGTGGCTGAAGGGCAGTAGACCGTCAGAAGAGCAAATAAAAAGCACAGCTCCGTTTACACAGGCCTGGGGGAGAAGCTGGGGAATGCTTTAAGATCTCAAGCTTTTCCGTGTGTGGTATCGCACACCTTTGATCCCAGCACCCAAGGGGCAGTGGTGGGCGGATCTCTTGTGAGTTAGACACCAGCCTGGTCAACATAGTGAGTTCCAGGCTAGCCAGGACAGCACAGAGAAACCCTGTCTTTAAAACGAAAACAAAATCTGACGTTTTCATAAAGCCACACTCAGTACCACTCAGCTTGCAGGGCACTTATGTCCGACCAAATGGCATCTCACCATCTGGTTATTGGTAGGAGGGCGGGGCATCTCGCCATCTGGTTATTGGTAGGAGGGCGGGGCATCTCACCATCTGGTTATTGGTAGGAGGGCGGGGCATCTCGCCATCTGGTTATTGGTAGGAGGGCGGGGCATCTCGCCATCTGGTTATCGGTGGGTGGAAGGGAGACTTCCTACAAGCTTCCTCCTTCCTCTCCTTTCTCTTTAAGGTCACCAAACATTTCTCGTTGACTGTTCTTTACCACCCCTGCACCAGATCTTCATCTGGCTGAGACTTCAGGCCTCTCATCTGCCCTCTCACCTCGAGTCCGTCTTCAGTAGTGGTGTGTGGGGTGCCGGTAAAGGAGGGGAACTAACTCTGGCTCTTTTGTGTTCCTCCCCATCTGCTATGGGAGGCAAGCAGGCCTGCAACGGACGTCAGATGCTAACAGTTTGATCTCGGACTTCCCAGGCCTATTCCTGAGGGAAAATGAATGTCTACTCTTTATGAACTATCCAGTGTTAAATCTTTTGTTACAGCAGCATAGCTGGCCAGAGACGTCAATGTTCCAAATCTCAGTTGTCCTTACTGGGGAGGAGCCACACCTAACTCACTCCTTCCTTCCGAACTATTACATTAAATGGACATGTGGCGATTAATCACCTTTATGCTAAACTATTTTCTACTGCCATTCTAAATTATTCATATTTTAAAAATTCAATTTCCCAAGAATTTCTTTCTTTAATTAGAATGTAAACTTCAAGAACATCTTGGGAGGCTCCTGTTTATGATTTGAACGGAGAGGGCATTCCCCCAGAAATGCACCAGCCATAACCATGAAAATCAATCCATTTCTAAGACTGGGCTTACATAGTTGAAGCTAGCCAGCTAAGTCTGTCCATTTGGGAAGGGGGCTGTACTTAATGTGTAGCTTAGGGAGTGACAGGCTGACAAAGTTCCAACCTTCTTTGCCCACGTTCATTATACTGCCCTAGTTTTTTTGGCTTGGATTTTCTGACACCTAAGTAGCGCAAGAAAGCTGGCTCCACATGTGGGCTAGTGTGCTTTTGTAATTTCTTCTTCTGTTACAGTAAGTTCTCCTAGGTTAAAAACTATTTACCCTCGGCGCCCTCTGCTCATTCCTAAGCCAACACCCAATGTCAGAATTCGATCCGCATCGGGTCTTAAACGTTTCATGGGAGGACATCAGGATACCCTGAGTTTTTTAAACCAGCCTGAAATGAAACTGCTCACCTATTAAAAGGGGGAGGGTCTGACGGCTGAGGCTACCCTCCCCCAATTCTCCAGGCTCGGTCGGGCTCAGGGTGGGATGGGGAATGAATGAATGACTTTGACAGGAAGGTGTGAGCTAACGGGAGAGATCTGACAGTCGAGAGACCCCTGGCGTTTTCAGTTAAAAGGGAAGGAGAGCGCAGCGAACCCACGGGAGGCGAGGGAATCGTCCGGAAGTCCGGGAAGGCTCCCGGAGCAAAAGGCCGGCTGGCTTTTCGGCAGCGGACCAGCGTCCCGAGGAAGGCCCGCAGACGCCTCCCGGTAGCCCGCGGCGGCGAGGGGCGGGCTCCTCCGGCGGAAGGTGAGGGGTGGGGTCCGCCGGGCGGCGGGGGCGGAGGGACGTGGCGGGTTCGGATCCCGGACTGACCTGCGGGGCCCGTGGGACCCGGGGCGCCACGGAGCCGGCCTGGCGGAGGCGGGCGCAGTATTGATCGGTGGCCTGCACGGCGTCCACCAGGCCCTCGGCGCAGCGGCGCATCTGGCCGATGGTGTCCGCCGCCTCGATCAGGTCGCGGTACCGCTCGCCCACCATCTGCCGCAGCTCCTCCTTCTTGTGTTCGATCTCGGCTCGGACCTGGCGCTCCAGCCCGCGGATCTCCTCCGCTCCATGAGTCTCGAAGAGCGCGTTGGGATCGCGCAGATCCAGCCGCTTGAGCGCGGAGGAGGCGGTCGCGGCCGCCATGGTGCTAAGCCAGGGATCCGCCGGCCGCTTCCGCCTGCCAGCCCCGCCCCGCCCTCCCGCCATCATGGATGGGGGCGGAAGTGCTTCCGCCAGGTCGGGAGCCTCGGTGGTCCCAGGGACTGAGCCTCGGTGGCAGTGCTGCTCTCCAGAGCTTATTTTTTACTGTTACAATCTCCCTTCTCTCTCCTTCACTCTTCCTTCCTTCCCTCTTCCTCCCCATTCTCACCCTATGTAGGTGGAGTACGTGCGACAGAAACAGATGCGCGCGGAGGTCATAAGTTGCAGGAGGCTCACTCCTGCCATGAGGATCTCAGTATAGAATTTTAGATGGAATTTTATCGGCTTTGGCGGCAATCGCCTTTGCCTGCTGTGCCATCTCGCCTACCCTGAGCGCTCGTTTCCTTAGAGAAGCGAAATAGTTAAGGTTGTACTTGGTGGTCAAAGTCTTAGTGGCCCGGAGCCCCTTGCGTCGCACCCAAACCCTTTCCTGGGGAGGGAAGAGCTTCACCGTGGGGTTCATTATGGTAAAGATGCACGTATGGTCGTGTTGCTGTCGGTCTTACATGCATGCACGCTTTTGCCTTCGATAGACCATCACAGCAACCAGGACTGGGCCTTGGGACTCTTCCCTTAGGACTTGGCAGCTGGAGATCTGAGTGACGGCTGTGGTCCACCTTGTTACCTGGGTCTTCTATTTTATTTAAATATTGTTTAGTGGCCACAAAATGGGTTTCCCTGTTACAGGCCTCCTGTGGTGGAGAACGATGGGGAGTCCATGATGCCAGAGGATTGGACATCCTGAGATTGACCCAGTAAGAAAACCTGGACGTTCTGGCTTGCTGTTCATAAGTCCGTTCAGGGCCCTTCGTTTTGGAAAAGTTTGCTGAAGAATTCTTTCCTATGTTAACACAGAGAAAACAGTATTGTGTGTTCAGCAGCCCTGTACCACAGACAGCCTCTGGGTTTTCTCTCCCGTTCACCACTGCCACTACTTCGAGGCAAATGTCACAGCAATAGATTGATATCTAAATAAGGGGGTTTACTTACGACATTCCAGCAAGAAGAGTCCCTGCTCTATGCACAACTGAAGCCCAGGGAATTTTACTTACCTCGGGGAAGGGGGTTAACTCAGAACTCAAGCCACTTGGCTTGAGATACCGCCTACGCGTCAGAGTTCCCCCAGCACAGCGCGCCCCCTGGTGGCGCAGCGGTGACGTGCAGTCCTTTCTATAGTCCCGCGCTACCGGCTGCTTTGGTGCTGTTTTGCTTCTGAGCCTGCAGAATCTGTCTTCCGTGTTTGGAAGCGCTTCTCTGTCAGGCAGAAACTTTCCCCAGGACTTCTTGCACCTACTGTGCCAGCCTGGGGCCTGGGACTGGTCCACAAGACCTTCTTGGGCCTTTGAAGGCAGCGATGCCCTGGTGCAGGGATTTCAGCCTTGTAGAGGCTAGGTCTCACCCACAACACCTAGTGTGCAGGACTGGCAGGGACAGTGGCTGCAGCTGTAGTTTCAGGTGCCAGCGCTGGTGATGGGTATCTGCAGGTTGGATCACCCTGTGGTATACCTTGGATTAGGAATGTTCGCCCTCTCTTTGCTCCTGTCTCTTCAGCTTAGTTGCACATCCTGCCCAGCAGCTCACTGTGTTATCAATACATCCATTTTCTCTGAAAATCAGAACCGTGGTCTGTAGCTTGCCCTGGGAGCCTAACACTTATTCCTCAAGCTTCCAGTTCCCCAAGAGTTAGTAAGCTAACACCTTTCCTACACTGAGGGGAACACGATAGGCTATGATCAGTTCCATGTGGGACTAGGGGCTTCTTGTATGATGGCTTTGGCAAAGGCCACTCTGCCCAATGTGTTTTGAGACCGGCATTTGCTTTTCCGTCTTTTGTGCTGTTTCCTTGGCTGAGTTCATCAGACCTGCCTGAAGATGCTACGGTTGCCTCTCTGCCTGCAGAAGAACTGCTGCTCGGGGCTGTTTCCAGATGTCTTCTCAGCCTGGGCACTGGGAAAGCTCCCCAGGCCTTTGGGAGATGTGTCCTTGGCTCTGCTCTCTAAGGCTCCAGGTTTTACTTCTGCACCCAGAGAGCAGCCCCCTCCTTTCCTGATGCTGTCTGCCTATCAGCCAGAACTATCCAAACCAGCAACTGGGCCAAGAGCTCAGCCCAAGCAGCTAGAGGAGTCACTGTGCCAGGATGTTGGGGACAGACATTGCTTAAGCTCAGGGGTGCTGCTGTCATTTAGTGTAGTTTATGACCAGGTGTAAGTATGTGTCGAGTGAAGCTTTGATTTAATTTAATTTATTATTACTTTATTTATGAGTGTGCGTTTGTGTGTCTGGGCATGTTTGTGCGGTGCCTACAGAGACCAAAAAAGAGTTCAGATCCCCTGGAGCTGAAGTCACGGGAGACTGAGCAAGAAACCAAATTCCAGTCCTCTGTAAGAGCAGCCAGCACTCTTAACCGCTGGGCCATCTCTCCAGCCCCTTCAGTCTGAGTTCTAGTATCAGTCCTTCATCCTTCTAGCTTCAACCTTTAAGTTGTAGCTCTTGAAATCAAAGAGGCATTCCTCCATAACCCTAGCTGTCATTTAGAGCATCACTGGCCCTTTGCATCTTTCCTCTCTGCTTCTCACAAGGATCCCACGCAGAGGCGGCGTTACAGACAGCTAAGGTTCCATCGAACTGAGTAACCTAGGTGAGGTCACCAAGCCTGTCGATGGTGAGGCCTGTTGTCAGGGTGTCAGCTGCCAGCTGGACCTAGAGTCACCTGAGAAGAGTGATGCTCAAATGATGAATGGCCTTGCTCAGATTGGCTTGTGGGTGTGTCCATGAGGCACTTTGTAAGATTGCTAATTGATGTACAAAGGCCTAGCCCACTGAGTCTTGCTGCTCCTGGGCATGTGGACTCGGGTGCTATAAGAGAGGTAAGCAAGCCAGTAAGCAATGTTCTTCCATGGTCTCTGCTCCAGGTTCCGGCCTTCTGTTCCTGTCCTGACTGCCCTCTGTGACGGACTGTGATCCAGAAGTGAAAGGTTGTCACCACGGGCTTTCCCACTCATGCCCACATTCCCGAAATAATGACTCTGACATTTGCTACTTATGAATAAATGCCTAGGCCACAATTCTTCTAATAGATTGTCACTAATTAATCCCTTTATTCTTTTCTATGAGTGCCACATGGCTAGTTACCTTTCCTCAGTTTCATGTGTCTGTCTTCTCAGAGTTGGGGGCAAATCTCTTCCCAAACCTGACTCTATCCCAGAGTTCCTCTCTCCCTACCAGAACTCCCACCTCCTATTTCCTGCCATGGCTAATAGGCCATGGGCTTTTTATTGATAGGTAATGCTTCCCACAGACAACAAGAGATTCTCTCTCGGTACGATGAAATAATTTCCCAAGTTGTTTGTGGCCAGGATGTTTGATCTGAGCAACAGAAGAACAAACAGGGACACTCGTCTTCAGAGACTTGTGGGTTAGCTCAGCTCTAGAAGTCCTTATCTTTTACTGGAGTCTCCTGATTAGCTTTAAAGAAAGATTGCAGAACGTTAAGATGACCCAGCGGACCAGCGTTCACATGGTCCCCACAGTTTTTCCTTCATTCCACCTGAGCTGAGATCACTGCAGTTGCACTGACAGACTGGGGAGGCACGGCATAGCCATACCCGCTGGGCAAGTATCAGGACACTAGAGGGGGGCTGTCTCTTCAAGCTGGGGATATACTGTGTTTTTCTTTAGGCATGTCCGTGTGTACCCTTGCCTCACTGGGGACACTGAAGGGAAAGACTTCTCTTCAGCTTGTTTTGTTCCTCTCCTCAGGCTGGCCTGCAGCTCAGCACGTTGCCAGAGCTGGTCCATTACAATACTCCTGCTTTAGCCTCGGGAGTGCTAGGGTTGCAGGTGTGAGAGGGCATGCTTGTGTTTCTGTTTTTGTAGTTTGGGTGTGTGGAGGAGGGGACAGGGTTTCCTTGTATAGTTCTAGGTTGACCTTGAGCATAAGACTCTCTTGTCTCAGCCTCTTGAATGCTTGGGGGTCATAGGTGAGTGCCACCTTGCTTGGCTCTTCCTTACTTAAAAAAAATCAAATTATTTTTATTTTATGCATGTGGGTGTTTCATCCGCGTGTATGTCTGTGCACTATATGCATGCAGTGCTCACGGAGGCCAGAAGAGGGTGTCAGAACCTCTGAGAGTTGCATACAGAGAGTTGGGAGCCACCATAGGATGCTAAGAACAGAATCCAGGTGTCCTGAAAGAGCAGTCAGTGCTTATAATGGCTGAGCCAACTCTCTGGCTCCTTGTCCTTACTTTTTAATACAAATATGGGAAACTAGCCAGAATAATCCTTAAAAGAGAAGAATCTTGCTCTACTTTGGACATTGAGTGTCCCCCTCAAGTCCCCCCAGAGAAGAGGTTTTGTCCCTAGGGTACTTCTGGGATGTAGGGTCTAATGTGAGCTCTTAGGTCACTGAGAGCATTCCCTTGAAGAGAACAGTGAGATCTTTGCCCCCTCCTTGCTTGATCTTTACCTTCGGGCCATAAGGTACATGCCCTTTTCTGCTACATGCTCCCACTGTGACGTGTTCCCACTGTGATGTGCTCCCACTGTGATGTGCTACCTCACTTCAGGCCCAAAGCAATAGGTTCAACCAATCACTCAAACTGGATGAAAAGTAGCCCTTTTCTCTTTATAAGTTGTTTGCCTCTGGTATTTTGTTACAGTCACAGGTTTTTGACAGATTTTAATAGATACTATGTCTCCTCCTTGGGGCAGTCTGTGACCAGGGGCCTGGGAAATGGTCCCATGTCTTTGGCTCTCATTCAAAGCTGATACTTTGGAAATATGCCATGCATTTAGGTTATATAGTGCCAAGGTGTCTACATAAAGGATGCACAGGAAAAGGCATGTAGGAATCTGTGTGCTAGAGAGTGATCTCATCCAGACCCTGCACCATCCCATACCAAACTCCTCCTAGATATGAGATGGCTGTGTTCCCGCATGCATACATAGACCTGAAAGGGCTGTCAGCTTTGTGCCTCCCATTCCTTCTGTTGGAGGGAATGGTAGTCACATTCTTGTGCATGCTCAGACAGAAGATAGGAAGAGAGAGAGATACTCACTTGAAATGGAAAGCAGAAATTTAGCTCTGGCTAAAGGAGGAAGCAAGAAAGAAGGAGAAAAGGGGGTGGAGGGAGGTGGTGTTGAGGAAGCAGAGGAGAGAGAGTGTCAGTGGAAGCCATGTTGGGTGCACAGAAGGCTGGATTCTATGCACATGCCCAGTGGAATTCAGATGTTTGGTGTTTACTCTTGGTCGGAGATGCCAGTGAGATTAATGCTCGCTATCTTGACTTCTTATCTTTATGGCAGCATTTATCAGCCTGTGTCTGCTGGAGGTGGCATTTGTGGTAGAAGGGCCTGGCAACTGACTTGGCTGTTTGCAGATACTTGAGAGATTACCTTCCACTAACAGCTAGGCAAGCATCTCTGGTGAAGGAACCCGCATGTCTGGGCTCCCTGGGTCTGCGGTCCTCCATTTGTGTTGGCTGCGCATGCTCCTGCCGTGTGGGCTGGCGGTGTGCTGGATGCTGCGGGGAACATTTATTTGGGTCTGACTTTGGCTTGTCCTCTTGCACCTTTCCACCCCAGCGTGTCTTTCTGTGAATGGCCTCAGAGTCCTACCTCTAAATCTAGCAAGTTGTCGTGGTTTTTTTGGAGATAGGATCTTGTGGAGTCCAGGCTGGCCACAAACTTACTACCTAGCCAAGGATGACCTTGAACTTTGGATCCTCCTGCCTCTACTTCTAGTGCAATGGGATTATAGGCACGCACAACAGACCCGTTTCACGTGGTGCTAGGGATCGAGCTAAAGGCTTAGCAGCTCCCATGGTCTCTGTGGCATAGCCACAGTCAAAGCCACAGCCACGTAAAACTAGCAATAGGCAGTAGATGCTTGCCTGGGAGTGGCCATGTTCCAGTCAGTAGGGCCTATGAACCAAACCAAGCAGAGAGCCAGTGTTCACTCTCCAGCCCTGGCTCATGGACCCGTTCTTTCTCATCTCTGCTTTTACCACAGTGAATCAACTCACCAGCGTCTCAGTGGAGCCAGAGTTACCCTGCAATTCCTCCAGTTTCTACTCTGTTCCCCTTTAGTTCCTGCTCCTTGCTGCAAAAGCCAGCCAGATCCTCTCTGTTCATCTCTTTGAATGGTTAAGGCCTTGAGTATCTACTGCACAAAGCCAGAACATCCTTTCATTTGGTCAGAGGCAACGGCAATGACCTTCAAAGCCCAGTCTTCTCCTTTCTCCTCCTCCTCCTCCTCCTCCTTTCTCCTCTTCCTTCCTCCTCTTTCGTGCTTCCTCCTCCTTCCTTTTCTCCTTCCTCCTTTCTTCTCCTTCCTCCTCCTCCTTTTCCCCCTTCCTCCTTCCTTCTCCTCCTTTCTCCTCCTCCTTTCTCCTCTTCCTTCCTCCTCCTTCCTCATCCCTTCTACTTCCTTCTCCTCCTTCCTGCTTCCTCCTCCCTCCTCCTTCTCCCTCCTTCTTCCTCCTCTCTCCTCTTCCTTCTTCCTCATTCCTCCTCCTCCTTCTTCCTTCCTCCTCCTTCTTCCCCCTTCCTTCCTCCCTCCATCAGCAACCTCCCTGGTCTTTGATTCTGTAAGCTGAGGCTTGGTCCCTCCCTCCTAAGGCTTTCATTCTTGCTGTTCCTTTTGCCAGATCACCCCAGGCTGGGAAGCCAACCTGGACCACTGCAGGTGAAATAACAGAGGCTCACACTGACCAAGCTTCACTGTGCGAGCATCCTTACTCTGCTCTCTCCATCCACCAGTGCTCAGAGCTGGATCCTGCTTCTTATCTTTATGGAGCAGGAAATTGAGGCAGGGAGGTTTTTAATTTTCTCCCAATCACGAGGAGCTACTATGTAAGTCAGCTGTCTGTCTCTGGGACTGGAGCCCCAGCCTTTACTGCCTATGTGTTTTCATTGTAGCATTTGCCGCTGCACTCAAATTCCAAGGTCATTTATTTGTGTATTTTATACACACACACATATAGACACATACATACATACATACATACATACATACATACATATACACATATAAACACAAATATACATGCATACACACATATAGACATATACATATACACACACATATATAGATACAAACATACACGAATATGTATATACACACATTCACACTCACATACACATACATACACACACACACACACACACACACACACACACACACACACACACGGGGTATTATGTGTGCCATTCTGTGCAAATGGAAGTCAGAGGACAACTTGCAGGAGTCTCTTCTCTTCTTCCACCTTGTGGGGTGCTGGGACAACACTCAGGTTGTCAGACTTGGCAACAGCGCCGTCACCGGAACTACCTCACAGGTCAGCTTGCACACTTCGAATCAAATGTCTCCCACTACAAGGAGCAGAGAACTGCACTGTCTTTTGTCTTCCTGAATTCCCTGCTTCTAGAACAGCCTCTGGCACATAACTGACATCCAGTATTTGGGGGATACATGAGCAATTTAACTTTGTAACTAAGTGATTTTTTTTTTTTTGGCATGCCAAAAAAATGTATCTGAAAATAGTCACACCACCTCTCACTCTAATTTCTAAAGGAGAGAGTGAAAATTCATGTTGAGTTCATCTCTATTGTTCTTTCTAAGCTTGTGTGTGTGTGTGTGTGTGTGTGTGTGTGTGTGTGTGTGTGTGTGTGCACGATTTATTTTGATTTTGTGTTTGCTGCTGCTTTGCCTGCATGGATCTCAGTGTGGGAGAGTTAAAAGAACTGGAACTGGAGTGGCCCATGGGAATGAGCCACCGCGTGGGTGCTGGGAATTGAACCGGGATCCTTGGAAGAACAGCCTGTGTTCTTAACCACTGAGCCATCTCTCTAGCCCCAAACATGTTTTGTTATTACTGTTTTTTTTTTTTTTGTTTTTGTTTTTTTTCTCATCAGCACACAGTGATGTATATGGGCGGGTTTTTCATGCTAAAAAAATGTATCTGAAAATAGTCACACTACCTCTCACTCTCATTTCATATGTGTAGATAACTCTGCTTATATTCATTTTTGTTACCCTCCACCCCTTCCTTCTCCCATCCTTCCCTTCTCTTTCCCAATTAGTCACCCTCCCCTGTCTACTTTGAGGTCGTTTTTGGTGATTTTAATCAGGGTTGCTTTCAGGAGCATCTTCAGGGGAACATGGGCCACTTAACCACTGGCAACACTGAGGGAAATGCCTCTGGTTCCCCAGCAACTGTTAACCGCCTAAGAGGCGGGGCTGCATGACTCCTCCCCCATTTAGCATCCCCACAGAAAGATGGACTCGATCTTGTTGCTCCATGAGTTTTTACATGAGTAGCAACTGCTATGCATGCCTCAGGGCATCTCGGAAGACAGTTTCCTGACTCTTCCACCTCTTCATCTGGCTCTTACATCCTTTCTTCTGGTCTTCCTCGACTTTCTGAAAGCCTTGGCCATGGTGGTACAGAGACACAGTTAAGGTGGAGCATTCAGTGGTTATTCAGCACTTAGACCAATCGAGAGCCTGGCAGTAGCTGCCATCCACCGCAGGAGGAAACCCCTCAGACCACAAAGGACAGCAGCAGCACTATCGGATAAGCATAAACATGATCATTCAGAAGGCAATTTGATAGGCACATCATGTCCACCTAGCAGGACAACAGCTGTAGCTGCCCGCTAGGGACCATGTCCTCCTGATTTTGACTAGGTCTGCAGTACCCGTTCATTTGTATTCAAATCCAACATTGGCATCTTCCCCCCAAAGCGTGAGACACCTTTGCACTTGTGGATGTTGTATATAGAGTTAGGAAGACATGGCTACCCGGGAACCTTCTGATCGCCTGCCTGCAAGTTTCTGCACTGTGCATGAGTCTGTTTACATATTCACCCTCTACAACAGCTGTACTGAATATGGCGATTGTAATGATAAATATTAGCCATGGTTTCAGTCTCTTGAATACATGGTCTCCAGTTGGTGGTGCTGATTGGGGAGGCTTAGGAGGCGTGACCTTGCTGGAGGAAGTTTGCCACTGGGCGGGCTTTGGGGTTTCAAAGCCTCATGCCTTTTCCAAAGGGCTCTCTCTCTCTCTCTCCTCTCCGCTATGTGCTTGTGGTTCATGATGCTTCGTGTCCCTACAACATGTCTTCTGTCTGCCCACATGGCCGTGTGGGTGCTGAGAATCAAACGCAGGTCCACTGCAAGAGGGTCTTTTCTAAACTGAACATTAAGAAGAACACAGCCATTGGAACGCATCATTGAAGGGCCTGGACGTTTAAACAAATGTATTGATTGGGGCTAGAGAGTCAGCTCCGCGGTTAAGAGCGCTGGTTGCTCTTCCAGAGGGTGTAGTTTGGTTCTCAGCACCCACAAAGCAGCTATAATTCCAGTTCCAGGACACTGATGCCCTCTTCTGGCCACCTCAGACACCAGGCCATGTACACGGTATACATATATACATGAAGACAAGGATTTAACACATAAAATATCAAAATTAAATCTATTATTATTGATGTATGTAAACTGCCACGGTGTGGTCAGAGGACAGTCTCCTGGAGTTGGTCCTTCCATTTTAACATGGCTCCCAAGGGTTGTACTCAGGCCCCCACCTTGCTGGAGAAGTCTCTACCCACTGAGCTATCTCACTGCCCCCTTGCCTTTGCTTTCATTTGAGCTTTTGGTAGAGATGGAAGCAGCAGTCTCCTGCAGTTTGAACACTCATGCGCTGAGGTGCCATTTTCCTCAAGGGAGATGCCGAGCAAGATTAGCATTGAGTCCTTGGGTGCTGCCCACTTCAAACGCCACCCACGTGGCCAGAAATCCCATTCTCCATCTCTGTTACAGTCTGCAGAGGTCCGGGGGTTATTTTCCGAAGACTCTAGGATTTGGAGCACTGTCACAACTGGAAGCCCCAAGGACCCCTCACACCTGCCTGTCTCTTGCTCTAAGTGTTTATTTCATTAACATCATTATTATTTGTACGTGTGGGGTGTGTGCATGCTTGTGTGTACACCTATGTGTGTGCGCTCTCACTGGTTCATGGGTGGAGGCCGGAGATCAACATCAAGTGTCTGAGGAAGCTGATCTTCGCCTTATTTTTTTGAGACAGGGTCTCTCACTGGCCTGGATGAGCAGTGAGCCTTGGGATCTCTGCCTGGTTCCATTCTGAGCTCTGAGCTTACAGACATGCACCACTGTATCCTGCTTCTGAATGGGCTCTGGGGACCCAAACCCAGGTCCTTGAGCTTGCTATGCAAGCATGTCTATCCATGGAATCATCTCCCCAGCCCCCAAGTGTTTATTCTTATGTCTTTATTGATCTTGTCAATTTAATGACCTTATTATTTGCAGTGCTGGCGACTAAACCCAGGGCCACATGCATGCTGGCAAAATACTTTTGTCACCCAGGCTATACCCTCAGCCTCTCTTGCCGGAGATCACACCTGCCATTCTAACAGAGCCCCTGGGGATGACTGTGAGGATGCTCTACGCATTCTGTGCTTACCATTGCCTCTTGCCACAGTTATGCAGCGGTGCCTCGCTGCCCTGTTCCCCTGCGGTTGCTTCACCGTCTCAGTTGCCCTCTGGTTCCAGTTGAGGCCCGCAAAGGGAGATCAAAGGAATCCACTGTGATTCTGGTGGCAATTAGATGCTCTCACTTCCTCATGCTTCTCTATGACATCATTCCCTCCTTTACTCCTTTGCCTCAGGACTGAGGCATCTGATAGGGTTCTCCGCCGACAAAATGAACCAACTGAAGACCAATCAGCAGTATAGGGAAGGTTTATTGAGAGGGCGCTCTGGCGCGAGGAGGTCAGGGAAGTCTCGCACCTGGGTCAAACCAAGGAGGTTTTATGGGTTTTGGGCAGGCGGTAATGACCTATGAGCTGGGATTATGCTCATATAAGGTTAAAAAAAAAATAAAGCCGAGCCCCTGGGTGGTCATTTGTTGGTGGATAGCGGAAACCCGGAAATGGGTAGAGATGACGTGTTAGCCCAGAGTTTTTTTCTTGTGGTCAGGGTTGGAGGAAGAAGAGCAAACAGGGTTTCTTAGCTTGTGCAAGGGATGAACTGGGGCTCCAAGCAACCAGTGTCCACCTTGACTTCGGGCCTATCCCTGGCTGACTCCCTTATGACCGCCCATTCCTGTGCACGCCGTTCCTTCCGTTGTGGCATGCGTTTCTCTTGAGTGCACCATCTGTTTCTGTTGGACCCATGACTGACAGACACAGGAGACGAAAGACTCAAAGACAAAGGTGCTTCTCTTTCGGCTTAGCCCCAAGCTCTAGAGGCTGACCATGATCCCACAACCAAGGAGATGAAAAGGGTTCAGAGCGGCAGCTCAGGGGTTAAATGTACTTGTGGCTCTTCCTGAGGACCTGGGTTCAGTTCCCAGCACCCACACAGTGGCTCACAACTACCTACAACTTTGTTCCAGGAGGTTTGATACCCTCTTCTGGCCTCTTCTGGTTCTAGGCATGCACACCGGTGTACATACACACACGCAAGCAAAACAGTGACACACATAAAAAATAAGGGAGCAAAAATAAAACCGCAGCTTTATTTAATCAAAGGCATAATGACACTCATCTGTGTAGTCGGCTACCTGAGAAGCTGAGGTGGGAGGATCATGTGAGCCAAGCAGTTTTAGATCAACTTGGGCAACATAGTGTGAGACCCTACTTCAAAATCTGTCAGTTAATCATTATAAAGAAGGTGAAGAGAATGTAGAATTTATTGGACACTTCTGTGACTGATTTTTTAAATTCCTTCCTTCCTCCCTTCCTTCCTTCCTTTCTTCTTTCCTTCCTTTCCCTTTTCCAAGACAGGGTTTCTCTGTGTAGCCCTGGCTGCCCTGGAACTCACTCTGTAGACCAGGCTGACCTCCAACTCAGAGATCTATCTGCCTCTGCCTCCTGAGCCCTGGGAATAAGGGTGTGCACCATCACTGCCCCGTTAGAAAATATTTCTCTTTGGTCTGATCTTTACAAAATTCTGTGACGCACAGATTACCCCCCGTTTTGCAGATTACCCCCCGTTTTGCAGTGCAGCTCTAGAAGGCACTCATCTAGGGCACACACCCTTCAGGTAGGGTGGGACGTGGTGAGCCGGGGCTCTGGGGAAGTCACAGAGCTGTGCCTCAGTTTACCCATTTGTAGAATGAGAGACAGAGGAGACTCTTTTGGGAATTGAGTTAGATAAGGCACATAAGTGCTTAGTGCAGGGTTTGGTTTTAAAAAATCTATTTATTTATTTATTTATGTATTGTATCCAAGTGTTTTGCCTATGTATATGTATGAGTACCGTCTTCACTGCATGCCTAGAGGACACAGTTGTGAGCTTCCGCCTGCTTTGGGAGCCAAACTCTGGTCCTCATTAAGAGCACTGTGTCATCTCTCCAGCCTCTTGTTTTATTTAGTTAATTAATTAAGTTGTTTTATTTATCTTTTTATGTTTGAGTCAGATCTCACTGTAGTCCTGGCTCGCCTGGGACTTAACTATGTAGACCAGGCTAGCCCTTTAACTCACGGAGATCTGCCTGCCTCTGTCTCCCTGAGTGCTGAGATTAAAGGCACGCACTCCCACACCTGGGCTACTTTTTGAGACAGGGTCTTGCTAAATTGCCCAGGATGATTTGAACTTGCTATGTAGCCAGGGAGGGCTTGCATTTCTGATCCTCCTGCCTTAGCCTCCTGAGTAGCTGGGATTACAGGGCCGTGTCACTAAGCCCAGCTTCTAATTGATAATTAAGACTATCTAAGCAACTGGTAATTGGTTTGGATTTGGAAGAAAGGATAATGAGATGATAAGTTGTTTCTTGGACCAGTTTCCAAACTCTCAGCATCTCTCCGTAGTTAGGTTGCCACCAAGTCTCTGCTTGATGTTGCGCCTCCCGTCACCTGCCCTCCACTGAGCAGGCGGTGCTGTTTACATGACCTGAAGTGGGATCCGATGTAGTCGATGTAGGCACTGACGCTCCGAAGATCCAAGCAAGCAAGATCCGAAAGTATCTGTCCATTTTCAACATCGTCCTCCTTCCCTCCCTCCTTGTCTCCCACCTTCTCCCCCTCACTCCCTCTCCTTCTTTTCCTTCCACCCATATAGGCTTTCTGTGGGCAGAGAGTTTTCAAACAAATGACAAAATTCTCCCGCCATCTCTAGTTCAAGTTCACAGAGATGAAAGGATGGTTAAATTTGTTAAGATGCTAACCCATTTTCTTGAGCATGCAAGCTTTCTTCCAGAGGGAAATGGGGACTGGGGTGGGGTAGGGTGGGGTGGGAGAGTTTTCATGGCAGTTGTAGTAAACAGACTTCAGCGACTGCATTTTCCTTGGAAAGTGCCTCATAGACGGCACATTTGGAAATGTTTAAAAATCAAATCACCAAGAAAGAAGTGTTTGCCCTTAGCTTTTTAGTATTAGTGCTGTATAATTGCTTTAATGGCAGATATGGAGGTCAGCGTATCTGAAAGTTAAACAGGCAACGGATGCATGGGAAGGACAGGAAAGTGGTTTCAGGCTCTCCATTTAAAAGCTGGCGGGCAGGGATGGCAGATCAGCAAGAAAACCGATGTCGAAAATCATAAGAACAGTAAGAACAATCTTAGGAATCTAGTGATAGGCTATGGCAATCTTGTCACCATGTCTATGGAAACCACCAATGATGTAGCTGGGGTTCTTTCTGCAGCCTGAACTGCTAAAGGCTCCTCCTGGGCGCCCTGGGTTTCCTCGAATCCATGGGGCACAGAAGGAGAAGGGAGGCCCCATTCAGTTCTCAAATATGGGTGGTGACCCCAAAGACAGCATCCCTACCACCTTCAGGAAAAGACACAAGATAATGTCGGCAGCAAAACCTGGAAAGGGAGATGCGGTATGTGTGTGTGTGCACATAAGAATGTTCAGTCCCTCTTGACAATGACTGGTCTCCTCTTTGTAAAAGGCTGCCACCATTTCTTTGGTGACAGCCAGGGGATGATGGGTGGGTTAGAAACGAGGAAGCATACGGAGAGACGCGCACAGCATAAGTTCAACAAACTATAAGCCAATTTTAAAAGTGAGTTTATACATTCTACTTGCCATTTGGTGTGTGTGTGTGTGTGTGTGTGTGTGTGTGTGTGTGTGTGTAGGTATGTGTGTACCCATGTGTGTGGAGGCTAGAGGTCAGTATTGGGTGTTTTCATTACTTACTTTCCACTTAACAACCCTGTACATGCATGAATATTTGCCGGCATATATCTATGTAGACTGCACGTTTGCTTGGTGTCCGCAGAAGCCAGCGAGGGTGCTAGGGTCTGATGGAACTGGAGTTAAAGATGGCTGTGAGCCTCCGTGTGGATCCAGGCCCTCTGCAAGAGCAACAAGTGTTCAGAACTCCTGAGCTATATCCCTTCAGCCCTTCTCCACCTTCGTTTTTGACACAACAGTTCTCATCGAATCTGTAACTCGTCAATTGGCTAGGTTGGCTGTCCATCAATCCTGTGGGATCCTCTTGTCCCCGCCTCTCTAACACTGGGATTACAGACTAGTAATTACAGCCTCTGGCTCTAACGTGGGTGCTGGGGATCAGAATTCAGATCCCATGCTTTCACGAGGGTGCTGAGCCATCTCCCTAGGCCCTGCTGCTCGTTGTTAGCGAGATGCTTTTGGCAAATTGGAAACCCGAGAGGGATGGGGGCTTCCAGTCTTTGGGCAGTTGAATTATCCCTTGGTTTTGGCCGTTCATCAGCTGGAGTGATTTGGCTCCTGGGACTTGGCTGACTGGCTGGGCTGGCACATATCCTGTTCTATACTGGAACAGATGGGAGCCCAGCCTTCATTAGCTATTTGTTCTAAGGGTCTTCTTCTCTGGCTCAGCTACAGATTAAACTCATGTCAGAACCATTTAAAGTCCAAAAGGAGGAAGAGATGGAGAAAAGGTGATCCTGGCTCTGAACCATCAGGCACGGGACTCAGATTCTCCAGTGGTTCCCCTTGGAATTAGTTCCCAGCTGTGTTTATGAGAATGAGGGGCCACTCACTAATATAGAATCCTTCCTTCCTTCCTTCCTTCCTTCCTTCCTTCCTTCCTTCCTTCCTTCCTTCCCTCCTTCCTTCCTTCCTTCCTTCTCCTTCCTTCCTTCCTTCCTTCTTTTCTATTTTTCAACATATAGTTTCATTGTGTAGCCCTGGGTGTTCTGGAATTTGCTCTGTAGAACAAGCTGGCCTTGAACTCACAGAGATCCACCTGCCTCTAACTCCCAAGTCCTGGGATTAAAGGCATGTGCCACCACTATCTGACTTAAAATTCTTAAAAAGAGGAATTTAAAACATACTTTGAGGGGCTGGTGAGATGGCTCAGCGGTTAAGAGCACTGACTGCTCTTCCAGAGGAAGTCCTGAGACTGAGACGAGATCTGACGCCCTCTTCTGGTGTGTCTGAAGACAACTACAGTGTACTTACATATAATAAATAAATAAATCTTTAAAAATATACTTTGATTTTAATTTTAAAAACCTCTTAAGATTTATTTATTTTATGTACACCAGAAGAGGGCAAAGGATTCCATTACAGGTGGTTGTGAGCCACCAAGTGGTTGCTGGGAATTGAACTTAGGACCTCTGCTCTCTCTGGTCGCCGGCTTGCTCCAGCGTCAGATCCCATTACAGATGGTTGTGAGCCACCATGTGGTTGCTGAGATTTGAACTCAGGACTTTCAGAAGAGCCGTCGGTGCTCTTATCCGCTGAGCCATCTCACCAGCCCAAAGTAGGTGTTTTTGAGGCCTCTCTCCTTTCATGGCTTCTGTGAGCCAAGGCTCCTTGCCGTTCTTTTCTAGCAGGCTCACATGGCCATGTGGGTGCAGCTCAGCTAACTGATTGACCTCAAACTTGAACACTGGAGGCCAGACTTCATTTCATCATAGACAGGAGTTACATCATCTTCCCCCCCAACCCCCCATGTGATACTAATAAGTACTCGGAAAGCCCATGGTGTGAGCCCATAGAGGTGGACCAGGCGAGGGAGGCCAGAGTCTCTTGCTGTGGTGGTTTGAATGAGAATTGCACACCCGTGAGGACACGTGTGTACACACACACACACACACACACACACACACACACAAACAGAGGCTCATATGTGTGAATACTTGGTCCCCAGTTGGTGGAACTGTTTGGAGGGATTAGGCAGTGTGGTCTCATTGGAAGAGGCGAGTCACTGGAGATGAGCTTCGAGGTTCCAAAAGCCCAACCCCAACCCCATGCATTCTCTGCGCCCTGCTCGTGGCTTGAGCTCTCAGCTGTTCCTGCCTCCATGCCTTTACCCTGCCATCATGGATTCAAACCCTCTGGAGCTCTAAACCCGACTAAGCACTTTCTTCTATAAGCTGTCTTATAGAAGAAACTGTATACCTTTGGGGAAAATATCAGCTTCCTTGGCAATGAACTTAACTCTGGGGACAGGGTATCCTAGCCTATAAGGCACAGGGGTCACTGACCATGTTTGGCATGGCTAGTGCCCTGCTGTCCATGGTGCGATTGATGGCCAGTTACCTCAGCCAGTTAATGGTGGATTTTGCTTCTGCGGCACTAGTTACTGCCCTCAGGGGCCCCTGCCCCAGCCCTTTACAGCATCTTCTTTGTGAGGAGCTGCATGTAAGAATGACAAGGTCTTTGATACTAATAAGTACTTGCCCCTGGGCTGAGCTCTCTGTTGACCTCCATGTTACTTTCTTCTTCAGTGGCTTCTACTGCCAAGGGACCTTCTCCATTGCTTAGGCAACTGGGGTCTCTGCCACAGTATAGCAGATGGACCAGGCCGTGGCACGGCACTTCTGATTCCTTCATGAGTAACCCCTGTATCGTATCACCTCCTCTCCCCTTGCTTTCTCTGTCTCTGTCTCTGTCTCTGTCTGTCTCTCTCTTCTTTCTTATCTTTTTATGTTAGTTTGATGTGTCACTTGCACATATGTCTGCATACCACACGCATGTCTATGGCTCACAGAGACCAGAAGAGGGCATCAGATTCTCTGGATCTGAAGTCAAAGATTGTTTGAGCCACAGTGCTGGGAAGCCAGGTCTTCCGGAAGAGCAGCAAGTACTCTTGACCTCTGAACCATCTCTCCAGCCCCTCGTATCACATCTCCTAACAGGCCTTGTGAAAAGGCCAGACAGTTGTATCTGTAAACCAGGACGTTCCTTTTCTGCTTCCGGTTCTGGTGGCAGGAGCAGTCGAAGTGAGCAGTTCTCCCTCCTGGAGACCAGTATCCCAGCAAAGAAGTCCGGTCCCTCCCCTCCCCACCTGTGTCAGGGAGGGGGTGGTTTCAAAGTGAAGCCTGCCCCCCACCCATGTGTCAGCTCGGTATCTGCACTGGAAGCTGACCCTGTGCCTTCAGCTCCCTCCTGCTTCCGGGCTCTGTCCTACGGGAGGCAGGTGCTCCCTGAACCAGACTGGGATCCAACCCTCACATTTCATTTAAATGACAGTATACTCTTAGGAGAATCAATACTGCTTTCCAGTGGGTTTGGCTAGGGCTTGGTTAATATTTAGCCCTGTTTTCAGGCGTAGTCCAGATGCGAACAGCCCGAGACGTCTCTAGGAGAACAAGTGGCTCACCCACTGGTGTTCAACCCCTCTGAGTGCAGGAAGGGGTGGGTAGTATTGGCATGGCTATGGGGGGCCGTCTTTGTCTTTGAGACAGTATTCTCAGCCCAGTGGTTGCCGAATCCAATTGGTAATGGCAGCTACAGAAGACTGCCATCCTCGTCCCTACATGAGCTTCTAGGAAAAAAAAAAAAACAAGAAATGAAGAGACTCTGCCAATGGGATTGTCCCCAGGAATTTGTGCACAGAGGGAAAAGAAACTCTAAAAGAAAGATTTGCGTTGATAGAACATTTGCCGGGGAATTAATTATTTTGAAGCTGGCAAAAAATGTGGTTGAGTCAAGTGACCGATTCCAAGTCATTACGTACAAGCTCAAGAGCTGTGCCTGTCGGCACTTACCCTGAGAGGCTGCACACACACACACACACACACACACACACACACACACACACACACACACACCAGAAGCGGAAATCAGATTTTTCAGCCACACCCTGCAACTGCCTGGATCCACAGGCTTTACTTCTACAGCAAGGCAGAAAAGCTCGACTCTCACCCATTGTGACTTCCCTTGGTTGGACAGTCACCCTTGGAGCTGGTTGTGGAGGGGGCATAGACCTCAGCCGCCATTGCCTATCCACCTACCCCAGTGTTCATGCTGCACACCTCACATTTGGGAAGCTGGAGCCAACAGTGTCTGCAGGCAGCGCTTGTGCTCTGCCACACAGAGGAGGTCAGATGTGTGTAAGTAAACAGGCTCTACTGGTCCACGGAGTCCCCTCTGCCTTCGGGTCTACGGAGTCCCCCTGCCTGCTGCGGGGTCCACGGAGTCCCTTCTTCCTACCATTTCACCTCCACTGTCCTCGTCACATCTGGTGCATGTTCTAAACTAAGACACGAACCCTGTACAGAATTCATCTCCATGCCCAAGGTTATTCAGCTCCAATCCTTCTATTGGGAGGCGAGTAGTAGTCTGTAAAACGCACCATCAGGGATCACAAAGTCAATCCGAGGCATTTTTTAAAAAAAGATTTATTTTACTTTTAATTATGTTCATTTGTGTGCGTCTGAGTGCAGGTGTTCACAGAAGCCAGGAGAGGGCATCAGATCCATAGAGTTGGAGTCCCAGGTTCTGATGAGCAGCCCGACGTGGGTCCTTAGAACCAAACCAAACTCTGCAAGAGTAGCAAGTGCTCTTAACTGCTGAGCTAGTCTTCCAGCCCTGATGTATTATTTTTTATTGTATCCACTTCCCCTTTATCCATCGGATCTGTCTTCATAATGTTGGATTGGAGCTAAGAGTAACTTTTTGAACTAAAACTGTGTTAACATTTACATTAAAAGATTTCTTCTTCTTCTTCTTCTTCTTCTTCTTCTTCTTCTTCTTCTTCTTCTTCTTCTTCTTCTTCTTCTTCTTCTTCTTCTTCTTCTTCTTCTTCTCCTTCTCCTTCTCCTTCTCCTCCTCCTCCTCCTCCTCCTCCTCCTCCTCCTCCTCCTCCTCCTCCTCCTCCTCCTCCTTCTTGATAAAAGAAATCCAGAAAACAAGTCATCTTCAGAATAGATGCTTCAGAGGCTGGAGAGATGGCTCAGTGGTTAATATCACTGGCTGTTCTTATAGAGGACCCTAGTATTCACAAGGTTACAACTATCTGTAACTCCTACACCAGGACATCCAATGCCCTTTTCTGGCTCCCACAGGCACCAGGCATGCACATGGTACACAGCCATGCATGCCAGCAAAACATTCATATGTATAAAATAAAGTAACATATTTTTTAAAATTTAATTAAATTATAAATATAGGTAGACTAGCAGGTAAAACATAAATTTTCATATCACGAAATCTGATGGCTTATCTGGATGATTTATTAATCTTGTGTGTTTGTGTATGGGTTGTGTGTGTTCATGTATATGCATACTATGTGTTGGCAGGGTATGTGTGTGTGTGGGGGGGTGTGGTGTGGTGTGGTGTGGTGTGGTGTGGTGTGTCAGCCTTGAGTGTTGAACACTAGGCACATCTATTCTTTGTTTGAGACAGGGTCTTATTGGCCTGGATCTTCACCATGTAGGACAGGCTAGTTGTCCAATGAGCTTCCAAGGGTCCATGGCTCTCTACCTCCCAGCTCGCCGTTGCTAGAATCACAAGCCCATGACTTGCACTTGACTTTTTTGTGTGGATTCAGGCGATTGAACATAGGTTTTCAAACTTGTGAGATCACCTCCGAGCCCTGTATCACTGATATTAAAGTCCTCTTTTTTTCTGCCTTCAAATGACCATCCTGTTGCTGAGTAACCCCAGACACAGCTTAGACATTCCATCTTGGGGTTATGGGTGGCTTCTTAGGATCAAAGCCTTGTTGGAGGCAATTTCTCAAGCTATGGGGACAGGAGCACTATAGCCTTACTCGGACCTGTCTTCCCGAAATGATTGCTACCATTCTGAGTTTCTTAGAGCCATTTCCTATGTGAGGGGGGGGAAAAGGCATTTTTTTCAAAGACGAATATTTCCAACTGTGGCAATGGTGAAGGTGAATCTGTAGCTCTTCCTTCCAATCCCCCCCCCCCATCTGTATCAAAAAGAACAGGAAGTAGTGGCTCTCTATTTGTTATGGCTGCCAAGAAGCCAGCCCGAGGCTGAACTGGTAACTAACTTTGCCTTTGGTAACAGTCTGGGATTTTTCTGAATGCACTTGTCATTGTCGTCGTTGTCTTCTTCTTCTTCTTCTTCTTCTTCTTCTTCTTCTTCTTCTTCTTCTTCTTCTTCTTCTCCTTCTCCTTCTCCTTCTCCTTCTCCTTCTCCTTCTCCTTCTCCTTCTCCTTCTCCTTCTCCTTCTCCTTCTCCTTCTCCTTCTCCTTCTCCTTCTCCTTCTCCTTCTCCTTCTCCTTCTCCTCCTCCTCCTCCTCCTCCTCCTCCTCCTCTTCCTCCTCCTCTTCCTCCTCCTCCCTCTTCTTTTTGCAACAACTGTTCCTGTAGTCTTGGTTTATGGTTGCACTTTTCCTTTTGGGTGATTTATTTGCCTATCATAAATCCCACCGAACGTATCTTTCTAAGCAATAGCAAGTAGTTTTGGGAGCCAGGTGGTATTGACATAGTCGGAGATTAACACAGCCCAGTAAGGTAAGCTAGCCATGGGTAGGGCAGTCAGCCATTCTGACCACTCAACAACCCTTGCTTATGGAGCCAGAAGAAGAAAGGGCATTTTAAAGTACAGTTGAAGTCTACATGCGGGATGCTAAGTGTCATGCTTACTGTGAACCTGGAGTGGGTAGCACCATCCACATACCTGCCCTTGAATTTCTTCATATCCTACAGCTGTGGTCAACCAAGGGGCTGAGGGCTGAATTGTTTCTTGTCTCTTGTACACAAATAGGGAGATATCACCCGTGGTGTGAGGAACCGCTTAATTAGCATATCTAATGAATAATGAACAGCCTATTTAGCATATCCAAGCATTACATTACCTGTATGACACCTCATGCATGTACAGCTGAGGAAGGTGGTGACACAGCGGTCCCAGCCTGGGAAGGGTGGGGCTCCCAACCTTCACACACACACACACACACACACACACACACCCGCACACACCTGTATACTCCTTTAGCTGGCCTTTTTTTTTTTTTTTTTTTTTTTTTTTTGTTTCTCTGTATAGCCCTGGCTGTCCTGGTGTCCCGGAACTCAATTTGTAGACCAGGCTGGCCTCAAACTCCGCCTGCCTCTGCCTCCCGAGTGCTGGGATCAAAGGCGTGCACCACCACGCCCAGCTCTTAGCTGGCCTTAATTGTTTCATAAGCACTGTTCCTGAGTCTTCATTTCTGTGAATTTCATAATGCACACCTTTGTATAAAATTCTTTAGAGATCATATTTTTTCCCCCACTTGCTCCAGCCCCCCTTGCTCCAGCCTAGTTATTTATTATACGGAAGTTCACTGTAGCTATCTTCAGATACCCCAGAAGAGGGCGCCAGATCTCATTACAGTTGTGAGCCACCATGTAGCTGCTAGGATTTGAACTCATGACCTCTGGGAGATCAGTCAGTGCTCTTAACCGCTGAGCCATCTCTCCAGCCCTAGAGATCATATTTGAGAGCTGGGGAGATGACTTTACAGGTAAAGGCGTTTGCTGAGCAAAGCCTGGTGACCTGAATTTGGTCCCCACAACCCACATAAAGGTGGAAGGCAGGGACCAGCCCCATAAAGTTGTTCAGACATCCATCCACACATGTGCCACGGCAAGTGTGCCAAACCCCCCCCCCCCCATTAATAATAAATACATAAAAATACCTCTGAGAGCTGGGGAGACGGCTTATTTGGTTAACACATTTGCTGCCCAAGTGCGAGGACATGAATCTGGATCCTCAGAGCACATAAAACTCATCTGGGCATGGCTGACCATTTATAAAACCGGAGCTTGAGTGGTGGAGACGGGATCCTCGAGGCAAGCCGGCTCACTTGACCAGAAGGCTTCACGTTCAGCAAGAGACCCTGTCTCAGTAAAGTTAGTCAATGATGTAGGGAGGTAGCAGTATCAGCCTCCAGCCTGCACACACATAAGTACACGAGCGCACACACACACACACACAGAGGCATAAACACACATACCCACTGCATACACATAAGACAGGAAGAAATAACAACCACCTGTCCCCAAGAACAAACCAACCAAGGACAAGCCAACCCAAAGCACCTTTAAGGAGTTGTGGAATTACAGTTCTGTTTTCTTTCATTAAGAAATCCTACCTGGCATTAAAAACAAGACAACTTCATGGTTGCCCTTAAAGGCATAATTCTACTTCTTTTTTCTTTTCATTATTATTTGTGTGTGTGTGTGTGTGTGTGTGTGTGTGTGTGTGTGTGTGTGTATGAACTCACACAGGCACAGGTATGTGTTGAGGAGAAAATTTGTTTCCCCATGGGAATCATAGTCTGGTTTTTGCCTCTCAGGCTCCTGACCCCTCCCTTCCCCAATGGTTTCCGAAGCGAAAGGAATTTGAGGAGAGAAATCTATAATCTGATCTCAAAGCAGGCTTCGTCCTGATAAATGGCATGGGATGGGCAAACGTCCAAGAGCTTCAGCACCAGTATTTTCCTTCTGCGGCACACTGCAGATATAACTGGGGAAGAAATCAGCAACTGACTTTGTTTAGCCAATGTAAAGCAGGAATGGCTTGCTACAAAACCCACCCCCACCCTTGAAGTGTTCTCGCAATGGAACCCCCATGTTTACACAGGTCAGCTCTGAACCCACGGCCTCCCATCTCGATTCACTTTCTTTCTTTCTTTCTTTCTTTCTTTCTTTCTTTCTTTCTTTCTTTCTTTCTTTCTTTCTTTCTTCCTTCCTTCCTTCCTTCCTTCCTTCCTTCCTTCCTTCCTTCCTTCCTTCCTTCCTTCCTTCCTTTCTTTCTTTCTTTCTTTCTTTTTTTTTCGAGACAGGGTTTCTCTGTAGCCCTGGCTGTCCTGGAATTCACTTTGTAGACCAGGTTGGCCTCGAACTCAGAAATCCGCCTGCCTCTGCCTCCCAAGTGCTGGAATTAAAAGTGTGCGCCACCACGCCCGGCTTCGATTCATTTTCTAATCACCTTTGTGTTCATCTCAGATGCTGTGACCCCAGCGAAACTGAGCACGCTTGTAGAGAGGAAGATATTTTCATATGGGCAAACATTACAATTTTGGTATGGCCACAACCCTTAAAGTCCTTTTGGGTAAATGAATAACTGATCGTATCTGAGAGTTACATTCAAACCCGAGTTTACATTCTGACTCTCACAGAATATTCTCACTGTCTCTTCTTACTCCAACTTCACATGTTTGAAATTGATGAAATACCCTTCCTGGCGCAGGTGCAGCGCCTGCGAGGCTAGGACCATATATATGACAGGGGCCCTCTAGGATAAAGAATACAAAACCACCTTACTTTCAATTTTTTTTTTTTACAAAAACGTATTATTATATTATTCTATGAACATATTATTATATTATCCTATGAACATACATACTGCTCATGCTCCTCCAGTGTCTGGGGATGGCCCATGCAAGACAGATGCTGGAAGCTTAGATTGGACTGACTGTGACGTGGCGAGTCCTTTTCTTCAGGTTCAGCGTTGTGGTAACTGTCCACCTATACTAGACGCACACGAACTAGCTACTTGGGCTTACAAACACGGGACATGTTTGTGTGACCGGGGAGGGGAGAATATACAAATGTAAATATCAGATCACAAGATTTACGTAACGTGTTAGCACACATACACACAGGACTTTGATTTAGTTTTGGTTTTTCCGGTTTCTGCCGGGCAGCTGTTTTCCACCAGGTCACACCCAGGCAATGATGTCTTCCGCTCCGGATTGTGAATTGTCTGCCTGCACGAAAACGTTCACTTTAGGGGAGACGTGACCAGAGGGGTATACTTTCGGACAAGCCAGACTCAAATCCTGTTCTCTGAACGGGGTGCGTGTAGAACACAGCTCTGTTCTAGAAGCCGGGTGTGATGGATAGGGGAGGCGGGAAGCCAGGGAATGGGAGACACACTGACAGGAGTCAGGGCTTGGCTAGTGTGTGTGCATGTTGCGTTCCTGGGTTGTTCAGATACTGGTTTGGAGGTCTCCATTGAGGAGGGTCCTCTGGGTCTCCGTGGTCTCATTCAGCCGGGATTTGTCCTGCTTACTGTCGCTCCTCTCCCCATCCTCCGTACCACTCACCTTGACCAAGCAAAGAACATTCTGGAAGCTCTTCTTGAAGTTGTCAGACAAGAAGGCGTACAGGATGGGGTTGGCGCAGCTGTTGGCATAGGTGAGGATCACCACAAAGTCAAACATGCCTTTCAGGGCTGGGGTGGGACTGATGGCCACAGACACGGAAGAGACGTTGAAGATGTAGAAGGGGAGCCAGCAGAAGATGAAGACAGCCACTACGATGGACACCATGCGGGTCACCTTTTTCTCTGACTTTTTCCTCTTGGATGATCCCACTCGGATTCCAGAGGACTTCACCTTGATGATGATGAACAGGTAGCAGAGACAAATGATGGTAAGGGGTACCAGGAACCCCAGGATGAAGGCGTAGATAATGAAACCTGTGTACCACGCCCCGGATTCGCCTGGCCAGTTGATGGTACAGCTGCTCCTGCCCCACTGGTTGCTCCGGAGGCCGGCGTATATCATGATGGGCAAAATGACGAGCAGAGACACACACCACACAGCTACATTGATCATCTTGGCTGTCCGGGGTCGCCTCCATTTGGCTGACTTAATGGGGTGCACCACGGCCAGGTAGCGGTCGATGCTCATGACCGTCAAGCAGAAGATACTGGTGAACTGATTGATGCCATCTACAGTCATGACCACCCGGCAGATGGCCTTGCCAAAAGGCCAGTGGACTAGCGCCACCTGCATGGCCAAGAAGGGCAGCCCTAGCATGAAGAGTTCATCTGCAATGGCCAGGTTAAGGATGTAGATGTTGGTGATGGTCTTCATCTTGGCATAGCGGAGGATGACATAAATGACCAGCGTGTTGCCGCACAGCCCGACAACACACACCACGAAGTAGATGAACGTGAGGACGGCGTTGCTTGTCATGTCGTAGTATGGCTCGGTCTGGTTGGAGCCATTGCTTGGCCCCAGTGAGCCGTTGAGGTCAAATGGAGAGGACACCCACACTTGGCTCCCATTCAACTGCTCAGAGCTCATCTCCATGGCTGCTTTCCACTCCGTCTAGAACCAAGCTGCCTAGAGATCTTCCTCTCGCCTCACAGGACTCTGGGGGCCAAGATTCTACTGTGACATCTGGGAAAAGAAGCAGAAAAAGTAGCCGTCAGTCCCAGGCTACTTAGGCTCCCTCTGTTTCTTGTTCATCTTCTTAGTTTCACGTTCCATGCCCCCCCAATTCCTCTTTTTTTTCATGTATTCATGTGTGCTGCTGCATGGTGTATGTGTGTGTTTGTGTGTGTGTGTTTACATAGGTTTGATAGCCTCACCCTTTTTTGAGTCATGATGTTTCACCATGTAGCTTGGGCTAGCTGTTCAGTGAGCTGCAGAGATCCACCTGTGTCTGCCTCCCCCACGGCTGTGATTACAGATATGTATCAAATATACCGGCAGTTTTATGTGGTTCTGGAGGTTGAACTCAGGTCTTCTTGCTTGCAAGTCAGGTGCTTTATTGACGGAGCCATCTCCCCCTCTTCCTCCCTCCTTCCTTCTTTTCTTTCCTTCCCACATCACTCCCTCTCTCCCTTCTTCTTCCTCCTCTCTTCTTCCTCCTCCTCCTCCCCTCTCTCCCTCCTCCCTTTCCCCTCCTCCTTCTTCCTTGAGCTGAGCTAGCCTGGAGCTCACTATGTAGCCTTAGCTGACTTTCATGCGTAGCACTCCCATGCCTGGGCCTCTGCTGTTTGGAGTCACAGTGAGCTACCAATCCCTTGTTCCCCTTCTATGCATTTTTCAATTGAAAAGCAAGTTTTTTTTTTTTTTTTTTTTTTTTTTCTGTCTAGCTGCCAGCCCACCTGTCAGCCTGAAGACTTTTTGAGGTCTTTTTTTCAATGGTGGGGGAAGGGTTTGAGTTAAACCATCATCCTAGATGACACACATGTGGCAGACGGCTATGGCTTCAAACACATAGACTTTGACCCCTAAGGAATTGACCGATCCAGACTGGAAAAAGGCAGATCTTGGAGGGTTTCAGCCCCTGTCCCTGGAGGAGTCTGACACCAGCATTTGGGGACCCCAAGAACAACTCTATGCTGGCTTGATGTCTGCCACCATCAGAGATACCCCCGCCCCCGTGGTGGGAAAACTCAAGAAGTTAAAGGGAGAACAAACTTTGGCTCCAGAGTTGAGCCCCACGTGACCCCATGCCCAGCCCTTAACTGCTGTAACTCTCCTTTGTCAACACAGGGGTGTCATGAAGGTTAAACAAGAGAAAGTGTGTGCAAATCCTAGCATTGTGCAGGCTTATAATCAGAGCCTCATAAACGTTACCTCCCCCCGTCTACTGTCTCATTATCTCTAATTTATTGAAGCCTGCCTACACAGTGAATCAAGTTATAGTCTTCAATATTAAAAGTAAGAGTCTGGCTTTTTTTTTTTTTTTAATGATGCTTTAGGCCCTCTCCTCTTCCTCCCTCTTCTCTTCCCCCTCTTTCTCTTCTCCTCCTCCTGGTTCTGATTTTGTAACATCAATGTTCTCCATTCTCCACTCCATCTCTGCTTGGGAAGGCTCTCTCCTAAAGACCTTTTGCCTGCAGTTCTCTGACTTAGGACAAAAAAAAAAAACCCAGGGAACTAGGGGAGGGATGTAGGCTTTTCATGAATGTCAAAGATGCTTTTATTTATTTATTTATTTATTTATTTATCTATCAAGAATTAAAGTGTTTCTTGGGCTGGAGAGATGGTTAAGAGCTCTGACTACTCTTTTAGAGGTCCTGAGTTCAATTCCCAGCAACCACATGGTGGCTCACAACCATTTGTAATGGGATCCGGTGCCTCTTCTGGTGTGTATGAAGAGAACAATGGTGTACTCACATACACGAAATAAATAAATAAATAAATAAATAAATAAATAAATAAATAAATAAATAAAATAAAAAACCGGATGGAGTCTAGTCACACCCATTGTCCCCATTGTCCCCAGGAGGTGAGGATTCCGTCCTCCCTCAGTGGAAACTGAGGCTTAGAGAGTTAAAGTGCTTGGTGGAGTGAGCACTTGGACGAGAACCAGCTGGCCCCAAGTCTTCTGTGATTTTCACCATGTCCCAGCTGATGCTCAGTGGGTCGAAGCTGGTGGCTGGTACCTTAGGCCTTAGTTGGAAGCCACTGGCTCAAGTGACCTCCATGCTGAGAAAATAATGAGAATTCTGTTGGCTTGGCTTAAGATGTGAAGCACCAGGTCAACCCACAATTAAGCTATCTATCACAGTTATAAAATGTGTGTGTGTGTGTGTGTGTGTGTGTGTGTGTGTCACTGTCTGTGCTGGGCACCTCCAGCAGCTAATACTTCAATGGGGGGGGGGAAGGGCACCAAGTCACATAACATGTGAATTGCGTGGAAATGAGCCTATGAATAAAGGATGTGAGCGTCAGGACACAGCCCTTCCCAGGGGGCTTCTCAGGAAGTTAGGGGCTGGGTCTTGGGTGTAGGAAGAGTTAGGTAAGCGTTTGGGACAGGAGGTCCAGCCAGGGAGAGAAGAACTGGTCAAGGGCCGAAGTGTCCAGCATCTCTAGTTCACGTGCCTGAGCACGTTTCATTGAAGCAGAGGGCTTCTCCAAGTGATTGCCTAACACTGGTCGAGGCTGCAGGGATGTTAAAGATGTAGCAAGCAACAGGCAGGTGCGATTGATTCGTGCCCACCTCTGTCTCTGATTCGTTCTCACGGCCAAGTGATGGCCTGGCTTTTCTTTCTGCAGTAATTTCCCCAGCACATGCTTGGTCAGTGAGGTCTAGGATTTTCGCATTTGCATTTTGGGGACCCATGGCATTGTGTCTACATTGGGTAAGCAAGCAGAAGCAGGCAGCCATTACAACCAGAAGCCATAAAGAAACTCCTTTTAGTATCCCCAGATTAACTTGGGTTATTTCCCCTGTCTTCCCCCCACCCCCTTCTTTCTCATCTTGTCAGTGACTTAATTCTATAGACCCAGAATCCTATTCAGGCTCCCTACAGTGAGACCTCACAGTAACCAGGAGCTCATGCCATCTATGGACAGTGATAGGGTACTTCAATGTCTGACTAGGACTGAAGACCTCCCCTGGGCTGTAGAATCCCTGTCTAAAGCCAAAAGGAGGAGTGGGGGAGGGGGAGGAGGAGGAAGAGGAGGGGAAAGAGGAAGACAGAGGTGGGACAAGGCCGGATGTGTTTCTTCAGCCCTCACTGTGCAGAACCAGAATGAATGGCGGGGGGTCTAGGGGTGTGTGTGGAGGGGGTGTCACCTTTCTCTGAAATGAGCTGAGACACATCTCCACTTTGGGGAGGGAAGTCTGGGAAGGTGGGTGGAGGTCATATGCTGGGAACCCCATGTCTGAGGAAGACACGAGCTTAGAACCTAGGCGCCCTATGTAACAAGCCCAAGACCTCCAAGTGGCGTCTTTTCCTTTTCCAATCATCTCACTGCAAGTGAATTGCAAATGCCACCGGGCGATACTTGTTGAATTGTGCTTAAATTAAATGCCCTGGGAAGTCAGGCTCTCTGCTTTGCTGCTAAATACTGGCCTGTAGCTTGGTGGGTGGCGTCCCCTGGCTCCGATGGAAAGAAGGGTTTCCACTCAGGAACCCCCTCTTTCCCTCCCACAGACTGCTCCACAACTAGAGGAGGGACAGGTGGGTTTAGTTTCTTTCCAGCATCTTTCTGTTGTGAGCCCTCAAGACCTCCCCATCTCCAAGCCTACCAGACACCTACACACACACACACACACACACACACACACACACACACACACACCCCTCCAAGAATCTGAGGTTGGAACTTGCAGCAGCCCTGTGTAGCCCACCACGATGCTAGAGTGCCCCTCGCCATTGGGGCGAAGGTAGATAAGCGAGGCTCAGGACGATGGAGTTAGTGTGAGGAAAATATTTAGGGTCATAACTCGCTGACTCTGGAAACAACGTGTTCCCTAAGGGATCTTTACCGTTTCTAGGCAGACTGAGGGAGAGTGGATTGCGGTGCCTGCAATGTCCAGCTTCGAAACGCAGAGGGGACTGAGGTGCCAGGGGCAGCTAGGAGCGCTGACAGTCGCTTGGGGACCTGACCATTCAGTAGCTGGTTCTCTCCAATCTAGACAGATTCTCTGCCTGAGGGCGGCGGGTGGGGGGGGGGGGGAGGGAGGGGGACCTGACCGCAGACGAATTTGGGCTGCCTCCCCATCAGGGCGATAAAGAGCCCTGAAGAATCTGCTTTCCTTCTTTTTCGGTGACGTCCCCATCACTGTCCCTCCCTAACTTAGGTCTCAGACTGTGGACCCTGTGGTGGCACTTGGCATGTCCCTTCTCCTTTAGCTGGTGTCTCTTTCCTCGGACCAGGGCTGTTTCGCAGGTGGCTAGGAAACAAGTTGTCCCCATCGGACACGCAGGGCACACGCCACGGTACTTGGGCATTTTCTTTGAGAACAAATCCGTCCCAGAACACACTACCTTTCCACCCCAGACACCACGATATGCATCTTTCATCCACCTGTCACCTCCAAAGGCACAAAAACAGAGAATTTGCGCGCCGGGACCAACGTGCAGGTCGCCGGGATCGGCGGTCTATCCCCAGAACAGATGCATGCAGGTGCCCAAAGTGTGCTTGTCCCTCCCTCCATCTCACGGTGACACACGCGTATGCACACTGGCACCCCTCACCTTGGTTTTCCTCGAGCACTCGCTTCCCTGTGTTCTCTAGCACCCAGAAGCTGTTCTTTTACCCAGCTGGGCGTCCAGGAGCACAGCAGGCTTAGCGGGTGTTTGGCGCTCAGCAGTGGCTCCCGGGGCTCCCAGCTTCCTTGGCTGGCTCGTGCTGGCCCTTCTGGCGTCTGAGAGAGCTTGCCCGGGCCCCGAGAGAGCTAGCTTGGCCTGTAGATCATTGACGCCCAGCCGCGGACTGGTGCTCCAGGCGCCGGTGGCCTCGCGAGCGCGCCGGTGGCTGCGCCGCTAGCAGTGGCCCGGGCGGGTGGCAGCCCCTGGGCACACTTCCCCACGCCCCCGCCCGTGACGTCACGGCAGCTTGGCTCCGCCTGCCGGGTCCTGTTGGACCCGGTGAGCAGAGTGGAGAAAACCTGCGGGTGGCCCAGGATAAGACAGCAGACCTTGATGCTGTTGGATGGTGAAGCGATGTCAGTGTCTCCACGACTCCTCCCTATGAGGGCGCGCGTGGCTTTCTTTCCGATTTCAGTGACTCGGTCTGGTTTTACCCAACAAATTCCAGGCAGCTGGTGCGGCGACTTGGGTGACCTAGACTAGCTCCGGGACCTTTAAGACGTGTTCTCAAGTTTGCAAAGCCGTGCCTACCACGGTCCAGTCCCGGGAACAGGGCACAGGTTGCAGAGTCAGGCTAAGGGCAGAGGAAAAAGGGGTGACAGCAGCAAGCGTGTCTCCCGTGCAGGCGCCTGCAGGTGTGCAAGCGCGGGGCACCTGGCTTCAGTTCCTGCAGCCAGCAGGCTCCGCGGGCTCCACCGCTCTCCCAACTGGAGGCCCCGGGCCATGCAGTCTCTTCTAGCTTTAATTTAGCCCGTCAGTCACTGCTTGCTGGTCTGACCCAGCCCCAGCCCAACCGTTCCGCCTACGCGCGCTGTGGCGCTCTGCGGGAGCAAGGAGGGACTCACAAGAAGTGGGAGATGTGTCGCATCAAGTTGCAGCTATTTATTTTTTGACTGTGATGATTCAGCCGATGTTCCAATAGTTTAATAAGTCATAATCAATCCTGTAGCCTCCCTTCCTTCACCTCTTAACACTCCCCCAGAGAGAGAGAGAGAGAGAGAGAGAGAGAGAGAGGAGAGAGAGAGGAGAGAGAGGGGAGAGAGAGGAGAGAGAGAGGGGCAGAGACAGACAGACAGACAGAGACAGTGAGTGCACCCTGGTGGTTTCTAGAACATGAAAAATCAGAAAACAAACCCCCCCCCCCCCGATTAGCTTTCTCTGTGGGTCCTGATGCAGCCATCCTGTTTTTGATCTGCTTGCGGGTTCATCGGGGAAAAGCATAAATCCAGGAGTTGTGTATGTGCGGTGAGTTTTGACAGGGAGCCAGGCAGCAGGTAAAAGCAGCCCGGAATTCTTGTAAGTCAGAGTGTCGCTCACTGGCACCATCTCTACGAGATGTGTGGGCTCTGTGGACTTGATGGAGATTGAAGCAGTGGTTGTCGGGTCCTAGTGTTGTGTGGGTTGGCTTGTCTTTAGGTTTTTTTATGGGCGGGGTTGAAGGGTTGAATAGTGCAGCTCTCAGAACGAGGGGAGTGGCCCTGGGGGAAAGAAGGGGCCCTGAGTGAGCTCAGGCCTCCTCCTCCCTGAGACACAGTTGTTACAATGCCTATTGCCCCCTCTAGTTAAAAACCCTTCCGGGAACAGAGAAGGATGAAGAGCCAGGAAGTGTCCATTCTGAGCTCGGCTCTCTTCGAGTGTCATGAGACCTTGTAAAAGTTCGTCACCTGTTGCTGCAGTTTGTGTATTGTCTAGCAAAATAGCTCATTCAAAAACAGGAACCCCTGGTTCTCAGTAGTTCCTTCTCTCATACACAAGGTGACCCCCAGGGGGCAGTGTACAGGTTTTTTTGGTTTCTGTACTTTTGGTTCCATATCAACACCACCAGCAAAAAAGCAGGCTGTCCTTATCAGCTAAATAATCCTTTCCCAAACAACGTGGGGATCATTTCTGTATGCTCTTAACATGCTGAGCACACACAATAAAATCCACCCTCCGTGCACTTGGGAAGTCTTCCCTCAGCTCTCTCAGAGTCAGGTCTGCCAGGCTCAGCCCCAATGGATAGATGAAACCAGGGCATGCCTATCTCTTTTGCAGCTGGGCCCCGTGAGATCTGAACACTTTGACCTTGAGAGCAGAAAAGGTCATCTAGAACAATTATTGATTTTGTCCGGTCCGGTTGTGTGCCTCTCTCCCCTCCCCCGACCTGTGAATGCCTCCACAGAGCTCTGAGATCACCTTTGGCTTCGCTGCACCGCCCCTCCAGCCTCCAGGTTTGAGTTCCCAATCCTGGTTTGACAATACCCTGCCCTTTTGACACCCACCCAGCAATCTGCCGCAGGCCTGTCCTTCCTCAACAGCTCCTTTAGTAACTATGTAACGAGACCTTGAACCAGAAAAATACACGGGTTGCAAAAGAGATAACCTCCTCACTGGCTTGCTTGGTATCTTTTTTTTTTTTTTAAAGATTTTTTATTTATTTTTATGTATGTGAGTACACTGTAGCTCTCTTCGGACACACCAGAAGAGGGCATCCAATCCCATTACAGATGGTTGTGAGCTGCTTGTTTGCTGCGAATTGAATTCAGGATCTCTGGAAGAGCAGTCAGTGCTCTTAACCACTGAGCCATCTCTCCAGCCCCTTGCTTGGTATCTTTAAGCCAATGAAACAAACACCTCTTCATTTTTGCACTTACCAGAGGGACGCTAGGTGGCAGGAAATGAAGAACGGTAATGGCCTGGGAGTTCAGCAGACAACGGACCGGGAACTCTCAAGTAGGTCATTCTGTCTGGTCGCTTAGAGGCTTTATCAACTAAATGGAGAGCAATTGTTCCTCTGCTGTCCATTTGGTGGAAGCAAATGTTGCAGTTTAGCTTATGGTGGAAGCAGTTTAGCTTAGAGGAACGTGTGAGGCATAGGAGAACTGGATTGATTGGTGGTGTTGAATGGCAGGCCAGGCATCTGGCACAGGGTCTGTCATCTGCACATGTGACATTTCTATGGATGGAGAAAGAGCAAGGCCCCTTAAGCTGCAGCATGTTAAATGTGGGGTGCTTTGGAACTCACTGTGTAGTTCAGGCTGGCCTCAAACATGTGACGATCCTTGACTGCCTCTGCCTCTGCCTCCTGCCTCTGCCTCTGCCTCTGCCTCTGCCTCTGCCTCTGCCTCTGCCTCTGCCTCTGCCTCTGCCTCTGCCTCTGCCTCTGCCTCTGCCTCTGCCTCTGCCTCTGCCTCTGCCTCTGCCTCTGCCTCTGCCTCTGCCTCTGCCTCTGCCTCAAGAGCTGGGACTGCAGGTCTGTGAGGCCACACCTGGACTTGATGTTTTGTTTGGAAACTATGGCATGTGATTACCATGAATTTTTAAGGACATGCCCATTGGCCTAGAGGGCTTGAGGTCTCTTTAGATTCAGCAGGGGTGACAGGAGCCCCTTTCTTCCCTTCTCTCTCCCTGCTTATGGAACCTCCTTGGAAACTGCTCCTCAGAATCCCTTCTCTCTCTCCTCTTCCTACTTCCTTCTCCATCTTGCTGGAAGTGCATTAAGAATGCTGGTCCCAAGAGGGACCTCGGAGCCTCTGATCAAGAAAGCCAATGCCACGTAGTTGTGTAAGTGAGAAAACCAGACTCAGAGATGCCAAGTGACTTGCCCAAGATCATTCAGCCAGGGACTAGAAAGGCAGGAGTCGAGTTGGCTGACAGTGTCAGGCTATGAAACCCTGGATGAGGGGAGGGAGTCCTTCCCCACTACCAGCCTGAGCATCTCTCTTCCCCTCGTCTGTCATGCCTGTTAACATAACAAGGTTCCTCATCACTCATCCTGGAACAAGTCCTCGGTGAGAGTTGGCAAAGAGCAAGCTGTCTCCAAGGACATTCCCTGGTCCTTACTGGAGTGCTCATCTGTCACAGGCCCTTCAGGGGGAGAGCATGGACAGCTCAGAAAGGGTGGCCATCACACCTGCCTTGCAGGTGCAGTGTGCCTCCTGAGAACACCACGAGGTGCCATTCATTCCTGGCCCATTGGCTTGCATGGGGCACAAGGCTATGATCTCAGTAACCCTGAATACCTCTGGTACTGCCACTGGCACCATTCATTTGGTCATTTGAAGACATCTTGAGGTAAGAAACTGGCTGGCCTTTATCTACCCCAGTGTTTCACACTTGATTTAGCTCCGAGAACCTTCCTATGAATCCATTTGAACACATATTGAGTGCTTACCCCGTGCTGCACTGGATGCTTTGTGTTAATTCTTTTTTCTTTTTCTTTTTTTTTTTTTTCCGAGACAGGGTTTCTCTGTATAGCCCAGGCTGTCCTGGAACTCACTTTGTAGACCAGGCTGGCCTCGAACTCAGAAATCCGCCTGCCTCTGCCTCCTGAGTGCTGGGACTAAAGGCGTGAGCCACCATGCCCGGCTCCTTTGTGTTATTTCTTGGCATCCTCACTGCAGTCTTTCAAAGCCCAATCAGTGTTCCTTTTTCTGAATGGACCAACCAAGGCACAGAGAGACTGAGTTCTTCAGGGTTGCAAAGCTACCAGTTCAAGCTGCCTGCTTTGTGAGTACCCACAGTGCAGTTACCCAGAGCAACAGAGGCTGGCAGATCCATCTTGTACAACTTGATCAGATGGAAGAGGAACTATTCCCCTAATGGGTAGCTCCTCTCCTCTCTCTCTCTCTCTCTCTCTCTCTCTCTCTCTCTCTCTCTCTCTCTCTCTTCCTCCCCCTCCCCCTCCCCTTCCCCCTCCCCTCCCCTTCCCTTCCCCCCCTCCCCCCTCTCACTCCCCCCTCCCCCTGTAATAACCACAACTGGGGACTCAACCAGTATGCTTGCCCTGCTGTCAAGCACAAGGGATGCACCTGTCTCCGCTTCCTGGCACGGGCATTTCAGCCACGCACCACCATACTTTCCGGCCCACCCCTTAAGTGTGGGTTCTAGGGATCAAACTCAGATACTCAAACACAGCAAACCCTTAACGGACTGAGCCGTCTCCAGCATGGTTTTAGTTATCTGCAGTTGTCCTTAGCTTCAGGAAGTCTTTGTAGATGGGTTCTGACTAGTTCCCAAATACTCTGGGGTTCTGACCAGTTATCTGGTCCTCCCCTGAGCTGATTTCCTGCTCAGAACTGTCCGATTGTCACCTGCAGGGCAGGAGGGTGATCTGCTACTCTTCGGGCAGAGGGGAGAAAGAACACTTAATTATAGGGTGGGACTTCTGCCCGCCTGTGCAGAGGCAGCTGAGACTTTTTATAAGGAAGATTGTGTTAGCTCTGCTCTTGAGATATCCTGATTCGTCCGGCTCAGCACTTTGGAGCTCTTCGGGTGGTTCCACTGTGAGCTGGAAAGGAGGTGCCCCAGAAGCTAAATCTCTTTGTTTTAGATGATGGAGAAAGAAGACTGCCCCGGGGCAGCCCCCAAGTAACTAGGTCTCTTTTCACTCTAGAGTCATTTTGAGCTTCATTGCAGTTCCAGCCTGAGACCCTCACCTCTGTGTAAGTGGGGGCAGGCACAAGGCCTTGGGAAGCTCTGTGCTGCTGCACCAGACCAGAGTTTTAGAATCTGTCACCTAGCCTGTGCCCTCGGGTGTGATAGAACCAGGATAGGAGGGCAGCATCTCTGCCTTCTGGTCAGTTCCCACCCTAAGCATGCTGCGTCTTACAGGAATGGTTTGTCTCAGCTTGCGAGAGTCACCGCAGCCCACAAATGGTCCAGAAGCTGTGCGTGGCTCTCCGAGGCCCTGTTTGCACCTAGTGTGAGGAGTCAGTGTTGCTTGGGCTCAGGGATACAATGGAGGCTTCGGATGGGATCCTCCTCCTTCCTTGAGTCCACATGCCTGTGTGCCACCAGGAGTCAGGGGATTCTGCGAGGAGTCCTGCTCTGTCCCCTCGCTGCTCTGAACACTGTCCTTGCCCATTTCTTCCTGTCCTAGAGCAAATAAAAGGACATCCTTTCCTTAATGGGACACTCACATTTGCATTTTGACATGACTTTGTGGGGGTGGGGGGGAGGGGGAGGTACAAACCCATGGAAGGTCTCCAGGTGGAGATGATGGCATGGTGTTGGTGGTGAATTGTGTTTCTTTTCTTTGTGGATTCTAGCTCCAGCTTGGAGTCAGACATTTCTACTGCTGAAGGGCCTCTATCCCTAGCAAGCAAAAGCTGAGAATTGCTACAGTAACTACAGCAGACTGACAGGTATTTTCCTATCTCTGTGGGGGTTGCTCTCTGAGACTGCCACCCAGTACCGAACCCTATGTAAGGTTTTACTTCCAGCTATGTACTCAATGATAAACTTTTTTTAAAAAAGATTTATTTATTTTACGTATGTAAGTACGCTGTAGCTGTACAAATGGTTGTGAGCCTTCATGTGGTTGTTGGGAATTGAACTTTTTAGGACCTCTGCTCACTCCAGTCAACCCCACTCACTCCCATCAACTCTGCTTGCTCAGGCCCAAAGATTTATTTATTATTATACATAAGTACATTGTAGCTGACTTCAGATGATTTTGTTACAGGTGGTTGTGAGCCACCAAGTATTGCTGGGATTTGAACTCAGGACCTTCAGAAGAGCAGTCAGTGGTCTTACCCGCTGAGCCATCTTACCAGCCCTAACAATAAACTTTTTAAAATTTAGGCATAGCTGGGCAGTGGTGGCACACACCTTTAATCCCAGCACTTGAGAGGCAGAGGCAGGTGTATTTCTGAGTTGGAGGCCAGCCTGGTCTACAGAGTGAGTTCCAGGACAGCCAGGGCTACACAGAGAAACCCTGTCTCGAAAAACAAACAAACAAACAACCAGAAAAAAGTAGGCATAGTAAAAAAAAAAAAGAACAATAAAAACTAATAATGAGATATGATAATATAGTAGGATATAAGAAAAGTTTTTCTAAGTTGTGAATGACTCGTTTCTGGAATTTTCATTTCATATTTTCAGACCTGGGTTTACCGTGAGAATCTGAGACTGTAGAAAGAGAACCCTGGAAGGAAGGGGCTTTAAACCCTATGAGCTGCAGTTCCCATGCCGGCCTCAGGGTGGCGTGAGCACACAGAACTCCTCTCGGAGTCTACCCTGTTCTCAGCTCCAGCCCTGCAGAATGGAACCCAAAAGGCCCCTCTACAGCTGTGCTTTTTCTCTTCTTCTTCTTTCTCTGTCCTTCTGCCATTCTTGAGAAGTGACTCAGAATGATGGCCGCGGTGCCATTTAGGGAAGAGTCACCATGGATGGGGAGAGAGAATGTCAGGAGCTCTTATAAGGGATTGGCTTCAGAGACATGGCCCTCCTGGAGAGCGGAACTGCTGGATTCTTTTACTTCGGCCTCACAAGTAGCTGAGAGTACAGACGCCTCCTGTATCCCGCGTCTGGCAGAAGAAAGTCTGATAGAAAGAGCGGTGTTACCCAAGTGGATGTGGGCAGGCTCTTGAAAGGCTGTTGCCAGGAGCCGCCTGCCTGTGTCTGCCGAGTGCTTTGGAGGCCGGAAGCACTTGCCCTTCCCTTCACAGTGACACAGGAGTGGGCTCCCTAGAGCCCCGGATTTCAGTTGCAGGACCAGGAGGGGGCTTTGTTCAGTTGGGTGGTGACCAGGGATGGGCTCTGGCTACTTTCCAAAGTGACAGTTCAATGGTAGCTTCTCCCCTCGTGGGACAGCTGGCTGGTTGACTTTGTTCGGTGGTCCGGCTGCTAGTCCCCAAGCTTCACGGTACTCGCCTGCTCTGGGGCCCCAGAACAGATGGCCAGTTCAGGGAGGGGCTGTGGGAGGCTTCTTCATCCTGCGAGTCATTATCTGTCTTCTCTTGTCCACCCCTCGCCCCCGGCCCCCTGAAAGGGCTATGGTGTGCTTCTGTCCTGCTCCCTCCCCCAGTTGCTCTCCTGTGACTGGATCTCTTCTAAACAGATTGGCCCGGTGGCTGCTGCCAGGGCCTCATTTCTCCATGCTACTTCAGACACTCAATCTCTCTCTCCAGAAAGACTGTTTTATTTGGGAGTTAGGAAGCATGCCGATCCTGTTTGTTTGTTTGTTTTGCCAGCTAAGATATGTAACTGTTTTGAATAATGGGGTGCCAGGCTTAGGAGAAGTCCTTACACTTAGAAGAGGCATGACTCTGCAGACGGACTTAGTAAGCTTACTCAAACAGAGCTCAAACGATGTTTATGCTACATATATATGCACAGCATATAAAAATGTCTAAGCGACTTAAGAGACTTAGGCTGTATCTAGACTTAGGTCCACCTCCCCCATGAAGAGGCGGCACCAACATTCTGCTCTGAACTTTGTGGTTTCAGCTCCAAGTTGAATTTTCAAGGACAAATTCCAAAAAGTGATTTGGCAGTGGTGGCTCAGAATGCATATTTAGTTTTCTAGGACAAGCGCTTCCGAGCGTAAGTTGACTTAGACTGTTTAGAAATGGCAACCACTCACTGGATCTATAGAAATAGCAACCACTCACTCGATGTACAGTTCTAATACGATCGGTGCAAACAAAACACCAGCCTAAAACTCACAATGGACAATGGATTATATGAGCCTGTGAAGACTCTCTCTTTATGTTATGTTCCTATGTAGGTATAAGCACCTTCATCTATCCATCCATCCAGTCTATTTTACCCATCTACCCATCCATGCAGCTCCATCCAGTCACCATCCACCCACCCACCCATCCATCCACCCACCCATCCATCCATCCATCCATCCATCCATCCATCCATCTATTCATCCATCCATCCATCCATCTATTCATCCATCCATCCATCATCCATCCACCCATCCATCCATTATTCATCATCCATCCATCCATCCATCCATCCACCCAGTCAACATACAAACAAAAAGTATATCAGAGAAAAGGGAGAAATCTTGTTTTCTAAGCCCTGAGGTTGAACTTCTGACAGTCGTACTCTTGAGACCAGGAAAGCCATAAATCTTCACCTCGAGTCTTGAATCAGTAGCAGGAAACATGTCGGGAGGTATTTATAGATTCGGGATGCCTCTGCCTCTGTGGCTCTTCCAGAAATCGGGTGTTTTTCATGGGTTCTTACAAGAGAGGCTCCAGGGTTCTTATGTCTAAAGCTGTTTCTGTCCCTGTTTTTGGTACTTTGCCACAAAGCTGGCGGTTTGTCAAAAAGCAATTAGTGGAACATGACTTTGTGACTACTTGATGCACTTGTGTGGTGGGCTGGGAGGGAGGGCAGCTTTGGCCTCCTGTGTGGATAGAGGCTGCCTGGTGGGCTTGGATTAGTCATCCTGGTTAATGTCTCCTAAACTTACATCATTCTCTGCAATTTGAGGCATAAATAGTAAAATATATGCTGATTATATGAGCCAAGCTTTAATACGGGGCAGTAGCAGGATTTGTTTGGCCAGTAAAACCTTCTGATTTGAGTTGAGCTTTCTGTTTATTAAGTTATAGATGAAGATGTTTTAGAGAGGCAAAGGGCAGGAGTAGGCTGCTGAGGACCGGCTGCACGGCCCCACCCCGCCCCTCCACTTCAGGTACCCTCTCAAGGACAGGCAATTCTAATTATTTCTGCTATTTTTTTCCTATTGATTTACTTAAATGTGTTGTAAATGGCGCACAGGCACCTCTCTCTCTATTTTTTTTTTTGAATTTTCTTTCTTAGATACTGTTGACTTCCCACTGTAAAAGATGCCTAACTCAATACTTTGAAATCTCCCGGATTCCTTCATTTTCTTTCCCTCAAACCGGGAGTCAGTGTTTGTTTGTTTGTTTTTTGTAACTATGTAAATGTTTAAGGCTGAGTCAAGAGCTCTTGTCTGCTGGTTTCTCCTTCTTGCAGAGCCTTTTGTTTTCCCTGCGTTAATGATTACCTCTGTTCTGATTTTTTTTTCTCTCTGCTTACTTTTCTAAGGCTCTGTCAATGATTGATTCTTTTTTTTTTTTTTTTTTGGTTGTTTTTTCGAGACAGCAGGGTTTCTCTGTGTACCTGTCCTGGAACTCACTCTGTAGATCAGGCTAGCCTCGAACTCAGAAATCTTCCTGCCTCTGCCTCCCGAGTGCTGGGATTAAAGGCCACCACCGCCCGGCGATTGCTTCATTCTCAAATTCTGACAGTTGCGGGTTTGGTCATTGTGTTACTCTTCTCTTACTCTGAAAGGCACTTCTTTTTATTTTATGTGTGCGAGTGTTTTGCCTGCACGCATATCTATTTAGCACAGGTGTTGCAGAAGAAGGAAGGCATCGAATTCCCTTGGGGCTGGCGTTACAGGTTACAGATGGCCGTCAGGGTGGCAGGAACCCCACCTGGGTCCTCTAGAAAAGCAGCCGGTGCTCTTGGCCACTGAGCCATCTCTTCAGGCCTGGCTTCCTTGCCTCATTCTGGGCTTGTTTTACTTGGCTATGCGGGTGGAGCATCACCTCCAGAGCAGTGGTTCTTAACCTGCGGGTCACAATGCCCTGGGGATGGGGAGCGCTGTCAAATGGCTCTTTCACTGGGGTCACCTAAGACCTTTGGAAAACACAGATCTTTACATTATGATTCATAACAGTAGCAAAACGACAGCTATGAAGTAGCAACGAAAATAATGTCATGGTTCCCCACAGCATGAGGAACTATATTAAAGGGTCGCAGCGTGAGGAAGGTTGAGTACCACTGGTGTTTCAGAGGAAGACTATATTACAGCCAGACTCAGAGATGATCTGAGTCCCTGGTACAAGTAGCCTATGTTACTCACACCCCCTGGGACACCACCCGTGTTGATGTGATGGTAGTGATGATATTTCACTTCCTGAATCAGGGGTGGGGGGAGAGCTTTTCTGAAGTGTGTGTGTGTCCACGTGTTTGTGTGTATACATGTAGAGATCAGAGCACAGCCTCAAGTGCGATTCCTTAGGCTCCTTCCACCTTTTGTTTGAGACAGGGTCTCGATCTGTGGTCCTGGCTAGCCTAGAACTTGCTCTGCAGACCAGGTTTGCCTTGACCTCAAGAGCCTCCTGAGGGCTCTGTAAAGCCCTGTGCCCCCAAACTTGAGCACATTCCTTAGTCTCTCTTTTTTTAAAAAAGAGAGGCTTAATAAAGCATATTTTGCATTTTATAAGGATTTATTTACTTTTATCTTATGTGTGCAGGGGTTTGCTCGCTATGTGCATGCAGTGCCCATAGAGGCCAGAAGGGGCCATGGAGTCCCTGGAACTGAAGTTACAGATGGTTGTGAGTCACCATTTGGGAGTGCCGAGAACCAAACCCTATTCTATTGTTACTTTAGGTGCTTGGAATACCCTCTCTTTACTTTCTTTTTTTCTGGTGTTTTTATTCTGCAGCTACACCTCATTTTTCATTCCCTTGGCTTAATTTTTTTTCTCTTTATTTCTGTTGTTTTACTTATATATATTTTTAAAAGATTTATTTATTTATTTTCTACGTATGAGTACACTGTTGCTCTCTTCAATTGGATCCCATTACAGATGGTTGTGAGCCACCATGTGGTTGCTGAGAACTGCTGATCCATTTCTCCAGCCCCTCTGGAAAAAAACTCTCTAGGCCCTCTGTATGATATTTTGTTCCTAATTCTTGTTTTGTTTTAAGATGTCATGCCCTTCCCCCCCCCCCCCCACACACACGTAGGTGTGGCTCTGGTGTTGGAGAACCCTTGTGTGTTATTACATTTCTCATCATGTTGACAGAATTTGTTTGTTTGTTCGAGACAGGTTTCTCTGTATAGCCTCACTTTGTAGACCAGGCCTCGAACTCAGAAGTCTGCCTGCCTCTGTTTCCCAAGTGCTGGGACTAAAGCGTGCGACACCACTGCCGGCTTTCTTAAGGTTCATTTTGTGTCACTGTTTAAGAGCGCAGACGATTGGTGGGAAAGGCAGGTGGGAGGAGCCTGAGGCGGCTGGTCACATGACATCTGCTGTCTTGAAGGAGAGGGCGATGAATGCAAAGTCATCTCGCTTCTCAGCTCGCTTTTCTCCTCAGCTTGCTCTCTCCTTTTATTTATTTTTTGATTTTGGTCTTTTCGAGACAGGATTTCTCTGTGTAGCCCTGGCTATCCTGGAACTCACTTTGTAGATCAGGCAGGCCTTGAACTCAGAAATCCGCCTGCCTCTGCCTTCCCAGTGCTGAGATTAAAGGCGTGCGCCACCACGCCCGGCTGCTCTCTCCTTTTTTATGTAGTTCAGGGCCCTGGCCTGCATACCGGTGTTGCTCATATTAAAGATGGACCTGCCCACCTCAGTCAACCCGATCTAGAAACATGACGCTCCCACCCACAATATACCCAGAAGTTTGTCTCCTCAGTAATTCTAGATTCTGTCCAGTTGACCCTTGCTATAAACTGCCATGTTCTACACTGCCCCCCGCCCCAGATTGTTCAAATCGGCTTCTCGCATCCCCAGAGCTCCAGCCTAGATCTAGAGTCCTGTAACACCGGCTCCTTCTAATGCTTGTGGAGCCAAATGGGAGGGGTGGTATAGGATGTCACCATTAGGGATTCCAGATGTGTATTTAATTCCCTTCTTTATAGCCTGGTAGCCCATCCTCACCTCCTGGTAGACCCCATAGCCCAGCGTCCGGAGCCTGATCTGTCCAACCCTTGCAAAGAGAACAGCTTGTGGGAGAGCTGCCACTGTGAGGTAGCAGGTCTAAGCATCCGGCTGCTTAGCATGTCCTCCACCAACCAACCTCTTCTCCCCAACCCCGAGCTCTCAGTTGTTCCTGGACAGCTTTGGAGTTTTGTGATGTGAGCAGAGTTTCTGTTTGATGATTGTTTGTTTGTTTGTTTGTTTGCTTGCTTGTTTTCCAGGCAGGACGATGTTTTGTTTTTCTCTCCCTTTTGAAGCTGTCTCCCTGGTTGCTTTCCACTTTCCCAAAGTGGTGTTGCAGTTTTCTTGCTTAACATCATTTTTTTTCTTCATTTGCTTTTCACTTCTGTCTTAGTTAGGGTTTTACTGCTGTGAACAGACACCATGACCAAGGCAACTCTTATAAGGACAACATTTAATTGGGGCTGGCTTACAGGTTCAGAGGTTCAGTTCAGTATCATCAAGGCAGGAACATGGCAGTATGTAGTCAGAGATGAGAGTTCTACATCTTCATCTGAAGACTACTTGTGGAAGACTGACTTCCAGGCAGCTAGAGTGAGGGTCTTAAAGCCCACACCCACAGTGACACACCTCCTCCAACAGGGCCACACCTCCTAATAGTGCTACTCCCTGAGCCAACCATATACAAACCATCACATCTTTGAACAAATTTTTCCCTCACTGTCATTTTAGAGTAGTGCCATGCTCTGAGTGCAAATGGCCCTCTTCAGCTCAAGTGTTTGAATGCTTGTTTCTGAAGTTGGTGGAACTGTTTGGCAAGGATTAGGAGGTGTGGGCTTGTTGGAGGACGTGTGTCACTGGGGGTGGCTTTGACATTTGAAAAGCCCACTCTAGGCGCATCTCTTGCTCTCTGCTTGCTGCCTGTGGATCAGCTGTTGCTCCAGTGCCATGCCTGTCTGCCTCCCATCATGATGATCATGGACTATGTAACCCTCCAAAACTGTAAGTGAGCCCTCAATTGCATGCTTTCTTTTATAAGAGTTGCCTTGTTCATAGGGTCTCTTAATAGCAGTAGAATAGTCACTAAGATGTGGATTACCTGATGTATTTTATATAATATTTTATTTTAGTGTTTATATGTGTGGTTAAGGTCACTGTGGGTATGCAGTACCTGAGGAGACCAGAAGAGGGCGTTGGATCCCCTGGAAATGGAATTACAGGCAGTTGTGAAGTGCCTGATGTGGGAGCTGGGAACTTGAACTGAGGTCTTCTGGAAGAGCAGCAAGTGCTGTTAGCCATTGAACAATCTCTTCCGGCCCTTCATCTTCTGTAGTTAAACAGACATCTTAACAGGTAGTCTGCATTTGGGTGCTGTTTGATTTTGTTAATTTGTATGTGGATATATTTTTTAAAGATTGGTTTACTTTTCTTTTGTGTATGAGTACCGGCAGCGGTCAGAAGAGGGTATCGGATCCCCTAGAGTTGGACTTACAGATGGCAGTGAATCACCATGTGGGTGCTGGGAAGCAAACCCAGGTCTTTTGCAGGAGCAGCAAGTGCTCTTGACCAGCGAGCCATCTCTCCAGCACTAGGTGGAGACATTTTCAATTCTCATGTAGTTGCTTATAACCAGTTGAACATTGTTGAACTGGCCAGCTTTGGACTTGCTTATTAATTTGTTTGGCCAAATGCTTTTCCGTTGAGGCAGCTCACACAGGGTCCCCACCCCAGAGATTCTCTGGAGTCTCACTCTGGGTCAGTCTGAGTGAGCGGGTGGTGAGGCTACACTACCGGGCTGTCCTTCAAGCAATGCCATTGTTGTTATGTCTGCCTTTGCAACCGCAGCTGACTTGACTTCTACACACATACACAGACACACACCCCTTCTCTACGAATAGGTTCTCTAGTTGGTGACATGTGCTGGCGAAGTCAGATGTACAGATATGCTATCTCTGTCTCTTTAGGGTACCTCCTCATGACATGTGTGTCCCTTTGGTCCTGTGGGGGTCCCTTTCTAGTCCATGACCCTCTCTTTACTTGAGCTGTCCTCCTTGTGTCTTACTGCTTCTGTCTTCCCTTCCTTTCTCATCTCCTCAGTCCCTCTATATTCACCTAATCAGATCTGTCGAGTATTTGTTCTGTGCCCGTTCCTGCCCTAGGGAGGTGGACACACACCTGTCACACTAGATGCCTGTCATACTAGATGCCTGTCACACTAGATGCCCAGGGCTCTAATGGCTAGATAAAAGGAAAAAGAGCAAGCCAGCGATTGTGACTTTGCCTGGAAGGAATGGGATTACAAACACCCATTAGGTAACTATCTGTAACATACGGAAGGATGGGGAAGATCTTTCCAGGTAGACCAGCTGAGAAGAGACACGCTTGCCTGTGAGGCTTTCCCAGAAGCCTCAGTGTGGCATGTGTGCTTGCAAAGGCTCTGTGCTCCGCGCTCTGATTTAAAGCTATAAGCTGCCTCTCCCAGCATTGATGGAGAGGCATGCCGATGGTCTGTGTGCATCATGCTCTGCGTTCTGTCTGTAGATTGATGTCCTTTCAGAGACGTGGTGTGTTATGAGAGAGAATTAAGGAGAGAAAAAGGCAGGTAGGGCTGCGGTTGAGGTGAGAGGGCCTCAGGTACTGTTGGCGGTTGAGTGGTATTTCCCAGAAGGCTTCTAACCCCTGGCTCCCAGAACTTGGCCTCCTTGATAATTAAGTGTTTGATTGTTTGCAGCTGTAATGGAGCATGGGCTAAATGGAGACTACTCCTGGGAGAACTAGTGAGAGCTCTTCGTTCAGAGCTTGCTGGAGCAAGGGGTCCACCACCTGCTGAGACTAGAAGCTGGGTACAGGCACCAGGAAAGCTACAGTGCAGACAGAAGGAAGGTTCAGAGTGGGAACTGTTGGAATGGCATAGGGCCTCCCAGCAGGACTCCCTGCATGCTTGGTTAGGAAATATATCTGACTTTCTTCAGCGTGTTTGACTGCTGTCTTACTCAGGGTTTCTATTCCTGTACAAACTTCATGACCAAGAAGCAGTTGGGGAGGAAAGGGTTTATTCGGCTTAAATTTCCACATTGCTGTTCATCACCAAAGGAAGTCAGGACTGGAACTCAAGCAGGTCAGGAAGCAGGAGCTGATGCAGAGGCCAAGGAGGGATGCTCCTTACTGGCTTGCTTCCCCTGGCTTGCTCAGCCTGCTCTTTTACAGAGCCCAAGACTACCATCCTAGAGATGGCACCACCCACAAGGGGACCTCCCCACTTGATCACTGAGAAAATGCCTTACAGCTGGATCTCATGGAGGCATCCCCAACTGAATCTCCTTTCTCTGTAGTAACTCCAGCCTGTGTCAAGTTGACACACAAAACCAGCCAGTACAACTGCCCTATGGGGCTTTTAAGGCAGCTATCTCAAGACTTCTCAAGTCCTGGCTATTGTGTGTGTGTGTGGGGGGGTGCATTTATGACAAGGTTAGCTTCCTGGCCTGGTCACTGCAGACAATCTTGAGTAAGGCGAAGGTTCTGGCATAGATCTGTTTCTGTACATGGTCTGGCCATTGCTTGACTATTCAAACCCTTCGGAGTTAAATGGAAGCCATTAGGGTGAATCCTACTCCAACAGAACTAGTGTCCTTGTGAGAAAACAGACACAGGGGCTGAGGCTCAGGGGAAGGGCCAGATGATAATGTAGGCAACGGTGTGAGCAGTGTAGCTAGGACCGAGGCTAATGAAACAAGGAAGTCCTCCCTAAAGCCTCTGAGAGGAGGGGGAGGTCCTCCCTGAAGCCTCCTGGGGAATGAGGCTTTGCCTGTGCCTTCACTCCAACTTCTGGCCTGAAGAACTTTGAGACTATGGGGACAGAAGAGGTGTTGGGTCTCCTGGAACTGGAGTTATAGATAGCTGTTAGCTGCCATGTGGGTGCTAGGACAGGAACCAGGATCTTCTGGAAAAATAGCTAGTGTTCTTAACTGGGCCTACATGGTTGTCTTAGGGTTTTACTGCTGTGAGCAGACACCATGACCAAGACAACTCTTATAGGGACAACATTTAAAAATGGCAGAGTCCAGGCAGGCATGGTGCAGGAGGAGTTGAGAGTTCTACATCTTGTTCCAAAGGCAAACAGGAGAAGACTGGCTTCCAGGCAGCTTGGACAGGGGTATTAAAGCCTGAGCCCACAATGACACACCTATTCCAACAAGGCCACACCTCCAAATAGTGCCACTCCCTGGGCTAGGCATACTCAAGCCACCACAATGGTGGAAGGAGAGGACCAATTCTTGAAAGTTGTCCTCTGACCTCCATTCACTTGCTACAGCACAGGAGTGGGCTGCAGACATGCACACGTGTGTGCATACACACACACACACACACACACACACACACACACACACGATAGATAGATAAAATATTTGTATTTATTTGGTAAAAAATAAAACCACCACAAAAGCCCCACAGTTGATCATCATTCCCAGACTTTGGTAGAACACTCTTGTGGCCTTCTGGTCTTTTCTAGGCCAACCTGTAGCTTCCTTCGGCTCCATCCTCTTCACCAAGAGCAGTTAGCTCTTGGCTTCTCCAGCCTGTTCAGTTCACTCTCTCCCTAATCCCTCACTCTCTGGGGACTGCTGCAGCTGACAGGAAGCCTTGCCCCCTTTTGTTCCTCCCACCAGTCTCTGGGTGACATGCTGCAACCTGACATAGCCATCTCTAAAGAGCCAGTCTCCTGTCTCCTGCCCTTCTCCCTGCCTAAGCACCAAGGCAGATCCTAATACATTTACATCTTGGCACAGCAAACTGAGGAGAGTCTGGAACCCAGGTTCCTGCTGGTGTTTTGAAAAAATTAAACAGCTCCATATGTGTCTGCCTCCCTCTGTTGCCCTCCTGTCTTTGCAGAGTCTCTCTCCTGGAAGCCCACGGGTCATCCTGTCCCCTCCATCCTCACCGCCCACACTGTCCCCCACCCTAGTGTCCGCGGAGAGTTATTTTATTTGGAGATACAAAGTGTAAGCTACTTCAGAACCAGGAAGAAACCCTTTTCCATGCAAATGCAGTGTGCCAGCAATGAAGACCCTGGGGCTGGAAGAAGCAGGCAGCTCCTCTCAAACTGAATATTCTTCAAAGTTAGCCCAGGACCAATCAAAGCAGCAGCTAGGGCGGGGCGGGGGGGGGGGGTCTCTTCTGGAAGCATTCAAAGGTGTAGCGATTTCTGTTTAATTAGGAAATCATGGGAGTAGGGAGCAAGGCTGGGTGGCTTATCTGTATTCAGTATAAGGCTTTCTCTGTATTGTAGGCAGATTTTCAAGTCCCTTTGAAAGCTGTACAATCAATAGGAGTGCCGCAGCTGGCAGGAGCTCTGTGCAGATCCTCGGCTCTCGCGTGCACCACAGATTGAGAGGGAGTGGGAGGTGACCATTTGCTACCAGCCTTCAAGGCACCTCACCTAAGGATCGTATTTGGGGAGGGGGTGGAATCCCGTGGGATCTCAAACAATACATGGGGGCTCTCTGTGTGGGAGAAACAAACTCCCCGCTTTGATTCCAGTTAACTTCCTAATTGATACGTAATTGGAGGGCCCAGTTTTGCTTTTCTTCCCAGCGTTACTGAAGTAGCATCAGCCAGTGGAAGTTTAGGCGCACGGCAGGTGAGTTTATGCATATGTAGTGACACGGTCTACACCATCAAGATCAAGTTAATTTGCCCTGTTACGTCTCGAATATGCAGGGGAAAGGTATCACTCTCTTAGAAACCCAACGCCACGCCTTCCCACACTCTTCCCGAACACTGAAGATGTCACAGGCATTCAGAAGAAATGCTACTATATCCTGGCTCAGAAGGCCCCAGCACTGCCTGGAGACAGCTTTGGGCTTTCAGGAAGTGGAAATAAAACTGGAAAACGTTCTTCAGAGATCCAAGAGTCCAGGGTGCTTCTGGAAGAAAGAGGGAGAGTGCTCTAGGGGAGACGGCTGACAGATGGCGAAGGCGCCATGTCAGCTCCATCTTCCTGACCAGCTGTCACTGAGGAAATGTGCCCTAGGCTGGAAGGGAGCCAGAGAGAGAAAGGAAGATGAGGAATCCAGGCATCCGGAAGACCCTCCCTCGGTCCTTATGCTCCAGGTCCAGATGACAGTGGTCTCCATGGATGTAGACGGGAAGGGAGGGCCTTGAAGCATCTCACTCCCGTGGGTAGCCTGGGTCTTGTGGTGTTTATCTGGAGCCGACTCTCCTTCCTGACACCCCTGTCCACTGTCAGGTTACCCGCAGGTCCACCTGCGTGGGCTGCTGTTTGCACACGCTAGCTCTGGTTTGATAGCCAGCCAGTGGGCGACTGCACGACCTCAGGGCCTGGCCACCTGACAGCAGCATTGCCAGGCAGCAGCCGGCTCACTTCTCACGGATCAGTGGCTGGGCTCCTCTTGACCTAACTCTGTCCACCCTTCTGCAGAAGCATTTCCTCTAGGACGCAGACACAGGGCAATAGTACCGTGTTACACATTGGTCAAAAACCAACCAACCAACCAACCAACCAAAAGCCAAAAACCCCAAGGTCAAAAGCATTTATATTGCAGTACAGTTCGGCTGCAGATAGTGTGTCTAAGAGGTGTCGCTCACGGAAGAACTGATAGTTTTACTGTATGATAAGGACAGTTCCATAGTACTTTACAAACTTTTAAACATGCATGTATTGTGCGCATGTGCATGTTGTTGTGTGTATGTGGGTGTGGAGGCCAGAGGGAAACCTCTGCCGTCCTCAGGAATGCCAGCCAGCTCCTCTGAGAAAGAGGCTCTCACTGCACAGGACTCACCAAATTGTCTAGACGGGCTGGTCAGTAAGCCCCAGGAATCCTCCTGTCTTTCCCTCCCTCCCTCCTTCCCCATGTCTCTCCCTCCCCAGCTTGGGGTTGAACGCATGCGCCACCCCACCCAGCAATTCTCCATGGGTTCTGAGGAGAGCCCAGGTCCTCATGCCTGCAAGGTAAGCACCAACTGTCCAAATTAGCTTCCGCCGTCAGTGTGCCACAGCCTAGAGCAGTGGCTCTCAACCTTCCTAAAACCACAACCCTTCATTACAGCTCCTCGTGCTGTGGTGACCCCCAGGCAGAACATTATTTTCATGGTTACTTCAGAACTGTCATTTTGCTACTGTTAGGAATCGGAACGTAAACATTTGTGTTTTCCACTGGCCTTAGGTGACCCCTGTGAATGGGTCATTGGACTCCCAAAGGGGTCTCGAGACGCACAGTTCAGAACTGCTGGTCTAGAATCAAATGAGGAACTCTTCATTGTGGGGTTGCCTGGATTAGCCGGTGGTCATGTCTGTGAGGGATTGTGTTGATTGATGATTGACGCGGGAGGACACAGTCTGCGGTGGGGAGCACCATCCCTAGGCACGTGGACCTGAACTGTATGAAAAAGTTAGCTAACTGGACATGACTTCATACTCCTTTAAGCCTAGAACTCAGAAGGGAGAGGCACTTGGGTCTCTGTGAGTTCAAGGCCAGTCTGCTTTACGTACCGAGTTCCAGGCCAACCGAAGCTATGTAGAGAGAACGTGTCTCAAAAGAAATAATAGGTAAATGAATAAGGAAAGGAAAGAAAGTCAGCTAAACATTAGCATTAAGCCAATGATGGAGCCCACGAGCAGGATTCCTCCCTGGTCTCTGCGTCAGCTCCTCTGTCAGTGATGGACCCTGACCTGGAAGTGGGAGCTGAACTAAATGCTCTTGCCAAGTGCCATTGATCACAACGTGCCTCAGAAAGCTCGCTGAGCCACTCCCTCAGCCCCCTTCCATGCTTGAAAGTAGAAATGAAGCTGTCTAGGGAGCAGAGGGCCCATGGGAATGAAATGAAAGAGAAATGAAAGAGGAGGTGGGCACAGGTGCCATGGCATCATGGCATGCTTAGGGGGTCAGAGGACCATTTGCAAAAGTCAGCTCTCTTCTTCCACCAGGTGGGTCCTCTGATTGAACTCAGGTCTCCAGACTTGGCCGCAAGCACCTTTACCTGCCGAGTCATCTTCTTGGCCCTGAAATTTTTTTTTTTTTTTTTTTGGAGAGCCCCCACCACCCCGCAGCTTTCCATAGTGACCGTCTCAGTTTTATATTCCCACCCACAGCATGTATATATTTCTATCTTCTATTTTGTATATGGAATTTGTTCTCATGAATTATGGGCTTTCTGGCTGTACCTAACACTGGGCTTATTATGAATCTTAGCTCTCAGGAGGCCAAGGCAGGGCAGTTGAGAATTCCAGGCTTGCCTAAGCTTTCCAGCAAGATCTTGACTTGGAATAAATAAATGATGAGTAAAAATGAAAGAAAATGACAAAGTTGACTTTTCCCCTATTCCACAACAGAACTGTAATGAATTGATGAGAAACAACTTAAAAATGAGGACTATAAAATAGGAAGAAAATGAGCTGTAAGAAAGTAGCTAACGCTACTTTGAAGTATTGTGCTGTGTCTAATAGATGGGGTAGCCAGGACTCTTAGTTAGGGTTTTACTGCTGTGAACAGACACTATGACCAAGCCAACTCTTACAAAAACAACATGTATTGGCTCATAGGTTCAGAAGTTCAGTCTAGTACCATCAAGGTGGGGGCATGACAGTGTTCAGGAAGGCATGGTGCAGGCAGAGCTGAGAGTTCTACACCTTCATCTGAAGGCTGCTATGAGGAGACTCACTTCCAGGCATCTAGGATGAGGGTTTTAAAGCCCACACCCACAGTGACACACCTACTCCAACAAGTCTACACCTCCTAATAGTGCCACTCCATGGGCCAAGCACATACAAACCATCACATCAGGGATAGTAGCTCAGGAGATATTGTATGGATACGTATATGATATGATATAGATGATATATGTTTATATGTGTATGATATAGGTGATATATGTTTATGATGTATATATCTGCATATATATGTATACACACACACATGGCCTTCTTTGTGAGACAGCCTTGATGGCCTCACATTCCTGACCTTTTCACCACAGCCTCCCAGGTGCTGAGATTACAGCTGTGTATCAGCATATCCGATGATGTCTCCTTTTTGGGGGGGGGTGGTCTACCATAACAATGATCTCCTGTACAGGCATCGCCATCTCCTGTCTGGAAACTTCTAGGCATCAGATCTCCCTAGTCTCCTTTGCAACTGAGACCTGGGTGCCATTGCTGGCGCATGCTGGTCACACCCACCCACATAAGCTGGTAACAGAAGCAGGGAACGGGTACAGTGTTCATGTGAGGGCAGCAGCAGCAGCAGCTGTGTCCAGTCTGCAGAAGTCACAAGGCTCTGGTCCTGGAAATAGTATATAGGGCTCTGGTGGCCAGGGCTGTACCAGGGGCTATAGTTTCACTGCTGTTGCTGGTTGGCTTTGTGTCATATGATCCTTGATGGTGCCAGGGATTGAAACCAGGGCTTCAAGCATATGAGGCAAGCACCCTACCAACTGAGCTTCACCCCCAGCCGAGTCCTGTGCTCTATTATGGATTCCACCTGACTTTTGACTCTATGTCTTGCTCTGTCCCTCTGAGCATTCTGTCTGTGTCTCAGAAATCATGGAGCACGCATCTGAACATACATGCAACCATACAACTTGTATGTATGTTTTCTGGGTAGTTTTAACCAGTGGTCTGTCTCTTTTATGTCTGTCTTTTTGTATGCTTGTGTGTGTGTGTATATATATGTGAAAGTACACATGCATACATATGTAAATGCACATGAAGGACAGAAGCCGATATGTCATTCCTCAGGATGTGTTCTCCTTTATTTTTTTATTTTTTATTTTATTTTTTGAGGCAGGATCTCTCACTAGTCTAGCACACACCCATTAGGTAAGATGGGTCTGGCCATCGAGCCCCAGGGATTTAGCTGCCTGTCACTACCTCCCCAGCCCTGGGATTATGAATGTGTGACGCCACACCTGGATTTCTTTTAAGTGGGTTCTGGGACTCAAACTCAGGCCCTCATGTGTGCACCAGCCGAGACATCATCCCAGTTTTAGCCAATGGCGTCCTTATGCAATAAAATATAGACAGTTGTCTCAGTCAGGGTTTCTATTCCTGCACAAACATCAGGACCAAGAAGCAAGTTGGGGAGGAAAGGGTTTATTCGACTTACACTTCCATACTGCTGTTCATTACCAAATGAAGTCAGGACTGGAACTTAAGCAGGTCAGAAAGCAGGAGCTGATGCAGAGACCATGGAGGGATGTTCTTTACTAGCTTGCTTCCTCTGGCTTGCTCAGCCTGCTCTCTTATAGAACCAAGATTACCAGCCCAGAGATGGTCCCACCCACAAGGGGCCTTTCCCCCTTGATCACTAATTGAGGAAATGCCTTCCAGTTGGATCTCATGGAGGCATTTCCTCAACTGAAGCTCCTTTCTCTGTGATAACTCCAACTGTGCCAAGTTGACACAAAACTAGCCAGTACAACAGTATTACTAGGAAATACCTTCATGATTAAGAATTTTCCAGAAGAACTTGGGGTTTTGGAAATGATCTAAGACATTGCATGATTAATAATATGAGATATTTGCATGAGTGATTTAAGATTAAAATTTTGTGGAAGTCATCGAAAACAATTCTGGAGGGAACTTGTCTCTTTTAGCTAATAACTGGGTCATATATTGAAATTTCCAAAGGCCAAGCAGGTTGGGATGAAAATATTACTTCTAATGAGTCTCACGCTTAGTCATTTTCCCAAGCGGAGTATATTTCCATAACGGCGGGAGTTGGTGATGAAACCTTTTGATTTCCCATATTGCTTCAGTGCTACCTGGTTAGCATTGTGGTACAGCATATTACTAATAACCCGTAGGTCAGCCTCGAACCGCTGAGATCTCAGTGCTTGGGGAAAACCAAGAGAAAGGAAATGCAGCCAGCTGTCCTTCTTCCGTACAGAAGCAGCACACCACATGCTGATGTAAAGAAGTGTTTCCAGTGGGGTGAGGGAGGAGGGAGAGGGAGGAGGGAGAAGGGAAGAGGGAGGAGGGAGACTGGTTTATTTAGTCAACAACAACATGCCTTCCTCAAGTGCTCTGACCATGCATTGCTTGCAGTTAGCTTCAACTCCAAGCAATGGAAAGTCCTAAATAACCACCCTTTATCTTAGAGAGAAAAAAGTCTGAGGCCAGTGTTGTGTCCCAAAACATCAAGTGACACTGGCTGCTTTGGCCTTGTTGTTCTGTAGAAGGTGGCTTTCATCTTCAGGTTCCTTTGTAGTCCAAAAGGGCTGCTAGAAACACAGCTATTGCTTCAGGTTTCCACCAGCAGGAGGGCCGAAGCAGAAAAGAGCAGTCTTTTTACTACAGAACATTTCCAGGCTAAAACCCCATTCAGAGCACACAGCTGCAAGGGATTCTGGGAAATGTAGACTAGAGGTCTGCACGTCCAACCAAGAACTAGAGTTTCTTCTAGGGAAGAAAGAGGACAGTAGGTTCCCATAGATAACTAGTTGTCTCTGTCCCAAGTAGTTGTAAACAAATTAGACAAGGTTAGCCATAGTGAGTGATGCATACCTTTAATCCCAGCACTCAGATGGATCTCTGCAAGTTGGAGACCAACTTGTGCTGTTCGGCAAGTTCGGGGCCAGCCAGGGCTCCATTGTAAGACCCTGACTCAAAAATAATTAACTAGATAACTAACTAACTTACTAACAAAACAAACAAACAAGTAAATAAATGGATACTTGGGCTTATTTACCAGGGGCTTGAGTCGACCTACTATGTGTCATACTTATAGAGGTTTATTTTCCAGGGGATGGAATCGACCTACTATGTGTTGTCAATTCTGCCCACTGTATACGAGAGAAGAGCCTTCAGAGTGGCCAGAAGGGAGACCAGTATAAGGCAGTGCAGAATTATCAGCCCTGGTCTAGGATTTCACTGCCTGGGTGTGAATTTGGCTTTGGCTTTTCCTGGCTAGGTGACCTTAGAGGAACTCCAAAACCTCTTGCTTTTGAGAGTGGCTGCTTGAAGCATGTCATGAATGACACCCAGTGACCCAGTACTTGATGGACACTGATACTAAAAAGTTACTTCCTGAAACGTTTTTCATGGTTTGTATTATTCTTTGAGAATTTTGTACGATGTACTCTGATCATAACTTTCCCCGACTCCTCTCAGGCCCACCCCTGTTTTTCACCCACTCAAGTTTATATGTCCATTTATTTATTTATTGTTGTTGATATTATACCCATAAAGGTTAGTTGCGGCTCATGTGTTCTTAGTTGTGTGGCCTTCTGTTGCAGCATGGTTGATTCACCAGGGACCACACTCTTTTTTTTTTTTTTTTAATATTATTTACTTATTATTCTTTATACCAGTACACTGTCGCTGTCTTCAGACACAGACACCAGAAGAGAGCATCTGATCCCATTAGAGATGGTTGTGAGCCACCATGTGGTTGCTGGGATTTAAACTCAGGACCTCTGGAAGAGCAGTCAGTGCTCTTAAACTCTGAGCCATCTCTCCAGCCCCAGGGACCACACTCTTAAAGACACTTCAAAAGCCATTTCTCCCTTGCACTCCAACTCCTGCGGGGGCCCATGGTTCCTTTCCTGACATGGTAACACGACCCCTTGCTTTGGCGTTCAGACCCTTTAGATGGCTTCAGTGTTCAGCAGGAGGAGAGAGGCTGCTCTCAACACCAGTCTGAGTCACACATGATTAGGAAGATACATCTGCCAGGGGAGGGGGCAAGGGAGAGGGGTGACTATTAGCCTGTGGAACCATTATAATTTTTTTTTTTTTTTGCCAGATCTGTGGCTAGGAGCAGCTCCCAACACAACTGAGAGTTGGCAGTGTTTAGATGTAGACCGGTGAGGAAAAAAAAAACAGAAGAGAATAGGAGATTATCAGTCCTTGACTAAGAAATGAAGGAAGCACTATTTTACCCATTACCATGGATTGATTGCAAGGCTGCCTCTAGAGCAAGTGGTTCTCAACCTGTGGGTCGCGACCCTCTCCTCTAGCTGATATCCTGTGCATTATTTATTTATTTATTTATTTATTTATTTATTTATTTATATTATGATTCATAACAGTAGCAAAATCACAGTATGAAGGAGCAATAAGATAATTTTATGGTTGGGGGTCACCACAAGGTGAAGAACTGTCTTAAAGGATGGCAGCATTAGGGGAAGGTTGAGAACCGCTGCTCTTGGGTGACACGCCACAAACTTTTCACACACACACACACACACACACACACACACACACACACACACACACACACAGCTGCAGAGAAGCTATGTGAAGCTTTGAGGACCACAAACTCTCTGCTGTAAATAGTGACTACTCTTACTGTGGAAAAAGGAGCCATTGGCATCCCAGTAACACTTCATCCATGCGGGCTAAGGAGATGACTGTCAATAAAGAGCCATTCCAGCCTGGGGAATGGAATTTGATCCTCAGCGCAAGGGAAGAGGCTGGGTGTGGTGTGTGAGCCTTCAGTGTGGGCTCTGGGATCAGGAGGAACTCAGTGGCCAACCAGCTTAGCTGGACCGCGAGCTCCAGGTTCAGTGAGAGACCCTGTCTCAAAACCTCAAGTAGAGAGCAATTGAGGAAGACATCCAATGGTGACTTCAGGCCTCAACACATATAAGCACACACGTGTGTGTACTCATGTGTTCTTCCTTCCCCGTGTACCCTTTATGAAACCAGGTAGTCACCAGGTTTGGCCTTTGCGCCGTGCTAATCTTTGGACTAACATTGAGTGCCCGAATAGGCCATTTCACGTCTTCTCCTCTTCTTCCTTTGTATGTTCCAAGTATGTGGGTTAACATATAGCCCTCTGCTGACTCAGTCCCTAGAGGGGTGGCAGGGTCCACTGCCTTGCAGGAGAGACCCACTTTGCCACTGATCTTAATGTTTTCAGGGCTAAGATTCGTAGCTTTCTGGCAGAGGCGCACTTCAGCTGGCATCTTGTTAACGACTCGTGTTACATTGGTGGGTTTGGATGGTCTCTCTGGTGCTCCAACCAGTCATAGAACAGGTTTTCAATTTAAGCTGATGGGCTCCAGGGGACGGGAGTTAGAGCTGACTCGCCTCCAGAGCTTTGGCACCCAAAGTACCACCCACCGGGATGGCCTTCACCCAGGCGCAGGCAGCAGGGCGCTCAGAGATTTCTAAAAAGTTAAGGATGCGTGGCTGTGCACTGGTTTGTATGTATGTGAGAGGAAAAAAAAAACCCATATCTTTCAGTTCACCATGTTAATCATCTGTGTGTATGTGCATGTGTGTGTGTGTGTGTGTGTGTGTGTGCAAGCATGAATGCGTGTGTATGTGTGAATGTGTGTATACATGAGCCCTCTTGTTATTTGCTGCTGTGTAGCTCAGGTTAGTCATCCTATGAGATTCTGGGAATTGTATCTCCATTGCCCATCTCTCAGTGGGTATATCCAGCTTGACTTGGATGCTGTCAATCCAAACTCATGCCCCCATACTTGGGAGGCAAGCATGCTACCCACTGAGTCATCCCTCCAGCCAGCTTTTGTTATTTATTATTTATTTGTTTATTTATTTTAAAGAGGACCATGGGCTGGTGACACTCACCTGGAACCCGATCTCAGAGACCCACATGGTGGAAGAGGAGAATCAGGCTTGCAGTTGTCTCTTGACTTCCACTGGTGTGCCCTGGTACACATTCTCCTCCCAGAAATAAATAAATAAATAAATAAATAAATAAATAAATAAATATAGTTTTTTTAAAGCAAAAGCAGAAGAAAACTGCAAACAGGATAACCTTTAGTCTCACAACTATTTGAGTGCTGTTATGGGTGTCTGCCCCAGGCTAAGGCAGTGGGCTACTCTGCTCTCTTCAAATTCTCATCTTTTAAGGACAAAGTCAATAAACAAGTAGACTACCAAAGAAGAGAGAGTAATTTGGCTGCAGTGTCTTGAAGGGAGCAGTAAGCGCTGGAGAGATGATTCACTGGGTAAGGGACTGGCTGCTCTTCCAGTGGGCGAGGGAGGGTTCAAGTCTCAGAACCCACATGGCGGGTCACAACTGTTTGTATCTCTAATTCCAGGGGAACCTGATGCCCTCTCCTGACCTCTGAGGGCACCAGGCATGCATGTGCACAGACATCCATGAAGGCAGAGCACCCATACACATAGAATGAAGTAAATAAATCTTTTCTTTTGTGCTAGCAAGCATTCCAGAGCAGAAGTGGAGGGAGCCGCCCTGCTTACAAGCCCGTCCCACATCAGGCTCATGTGCCTGTCTGCAGAAACCCACGGCTGGAACTTAATTACAATAAGCCTACTCAGCAGACATTTGAAAGACGAAGGTGCGATTCAGGTAACAACCGATCAAATATTTTCTTTCTTTCTTTTATTAAAATTATTTTTAGCCGGGCGGTGGTGGTGCACGCCTTTAATCCCAGCACTTGGGAGGCAGAGGCAGGCAGATTTCTGAGTTTGAGGCCAGCCTGGTCTACAAAGTGAGTTCCAGGGCAGCCAGGGCTATACAGAGAAACCCTATCTCGAAAAACAAACAAACAAACAAAATTATTTCATATCTGTGAGCGTTTTGCCTGCCTGCATGTCTGTTTTACCATAGGCATATGCAGTACCTGTAGAGGTGGGAAGGGGGGTGTCAGATCCGCTGGGACTGGGGTCATAGACAGCTTTGAGCCACCATGTGGGTGGTGGGAATTGAACCCTGATCCTCTGCAGGAGTAGCCAGTGCTCTTGAGTACAGAGCCCTCTCTCCAGCCCTACCATTTTCAACGAAAGATGAAGTGCCACTTACAGGACTCACACCCACTCCCTCCATGTACATCCAAACCCCTTTCCTCACTGTGAAATAAAACCCCATATCCATTAAGTGTCTCTACTCATCTCTTCCTGTAGCCCCCTAGCAACCACAGGTCCTCTTTCTCTTCTATGGAGTTACCCACTCTGGCCAGTTTTTATGTGGGGAATTACACATGATGTGGTCCTTTGTGTCTGGCTTCTTTTACTGTGATATGTATCACTCAATACTTCATTTTCCTGGTTGTATAACATTCCATTGTATAGCTATAGCCTATATATTCATCCATCCACCAGCCCTTGGCCATTTGGGTTGCATTTGTCTCTTGACTGTCGTAAGTAGTGTTTCTAGTCATATTTCGGCACAAGGATTGTTTGTTTCTATTCAGTTTTCTTGGTGAGGAAGGGGATTTTGTAAGCATAGTATAATGGCTATTTCTGGTTGTCAACTCGACTGTCTCTGGAATGAACTACCACCCAGAATTGGAGGGCTCCCCTGTGATCCAAATCTTTAAGCTGGAAGACACAAGTCTCTGACCTGGATCTTGGCATGGAGATCTTTAGGCATAGTGGCTATGAAAAGCTTAGGCCCAGGCAAGGTAGTACAGGCCTTTAATCCCAGGAGACTAAGGCAAGGAGATCTCTGAGTTCAAGGTCAGCCTGGGACAAAGCGTGGTGGTACACACCTTTAATCTGGGCCACACCTTCTGCTGGAGACCTTCATAAGGACATTGGAAGAAGGAAGCTTCACTCTTCTTGGCCTGTTTGCACTTACTAGCCAGCACATCTGTCGGAACCTACTTCTACAGAAGACCAGCTGAAACAACTAGCCTTGTGGGACTGAGCAGCTACTAGATCCTTGGACTTCCCATTCCCAGCTGGCCATTGTTGGGGAGTTGGACTATACGGACTGTTAAGTCATCATATAAACTCCCTCAGTATCTGGACAGACATACCATACGCCCTGTGACTCTAGAGAACCCTGACTAATACACAGAGCTTGTCTTAGATGAACCTCAGTTTCCAAACCATCCTTCCTAAGGAGAAGGAGCTGTACCTTCTCTTTCATCTCCTTACTGAGCCCAGAGCTTGCGTTCTCAGACCTGGGATCTTTAAAAGTCTGTTGTTCTTGTTCCAAAAGAAGGTCACCACATCAGCTATCCTGTTGTCCCAGAGCCGAGGGCTGCATGTCTCCCCACCAGGTCCTGCTTTATGGTGTCTTGATGGTGTCTCTCAAGATCCTACCTTGGGGGAGCTGGATCAGGGCTGGGGAGACTGGGACAGGTATTGGGAACCCCTTTCCCAGGAGGAGAGCAGACCCTTCTTGGTGGATTTCCCCCATGAGTCAGCCCACCACCTCCCCCAGTGGATGGGGAAGTTGTACTCACCCCAGGCCTGGGATCTGTGAGATTTTAGGGTTCACTGTACAGCCTTGTTTCTGAGCGATTCCCCTCCATCTCACATAGCCCAGGCTGGGACTTGGACTAGATGTGTAGCCACAGATGACCTTGTATTTCTGATCTTCCTGCCTCTTCTCCAGCGCGACACCCTGCTTTTCTGATTTCTCTTTTGGGATATTTATTTCTATTTCAGCTCAAGGGGTTAGTGAACTGCCAAGCATCTCTCTTTGGTGCTACTAGGAGTGACTCTGTGAGCGCGAAGCAGGGGACGAGGAGGGGGAAAATAGAACATACAGAGTTAAAGACACGCACAGAGAGAGGAGAGGGCACGGAGCCATGGGCCAGCTCTTTCTCTGTCTTTGAGTGGGAAGGCTTAGTTTCTCTAGCATTTCAGACTCCCCAGCACACAGCAGAGACAAGAGCTCAGTATGAGGAAGACTATCAGCTCACCCCATGGGAGGGAGGCAGGATGGAGCCCGTACAGTTCCCCTGGCACAGCTGTGCCCTGCCCTTGAGGATTCCCCATCCTAGGATGGAAAAAGCACAACTAGGCATCCTTCATTACGACAGAGGTTTAATTTTGGAACTGCTCTTGTGTCTTGCCCAGGTCACCCTGTCTTCAGACTCCCCATTGTCTATTAGACCAAACTCTGGGGACCCTGTGTTCACTTGTTAGTCTAATGGGTGGCCTAGTCCTTGGCTTCCCAGGGCAGGGCCACTTTCATTGTCAGCTGGGTGCCTTGGGTGTAACTTACCTCTGGGGGACTTCTGCATTATCTAATGTATTCCTTTGAAGCATTTTATTCTTGCTGATTGCTGCTTAAAGGTCATTTCCAAATAAACATGGACTGAAAGGTCACTGTACCCAGCTGCAGACTCATCTGAAAGCAGCTTTGATCCTGTTTAGCGCCAACCCCGACCTCCTCTGACCTTCCCTGCTGCCTATTCTGGTGGCCTGTGGTTAATCGAGTTGCTGCTTGCTTTTGGGCACTGGAATTGGATATGGGGCTGGTAGTGGTGGAGCATAGTATAGATGATGGGTGGAAATGGCATTGCAAACTTAAATTGTGTGTGTGTATGTGTAAGCAAGAGGTCAAATTTTGGGTGTCATTCCCCAGGAGCCATCTGTTGATTTTTTAAAATTATCTATTTATTTATGGCTTTTTGAGAAGGGTGTCGCTATATATCTCTAACTGGCCTGGAGCTTGCTATGTAGACCAGGCTGACCGCAAACTCACAGAGATTCATCTGCCTCTGCCTCCTGAGTGCAAGGATTAAAGGTGTGTCCCACCACACCCAACTGTGTGTGTGTATATTATGTGTGTTTCCAGGTATGCCACAGCACATGGGTGGCAGTCAGATATCAACTTATATGAGTTGGTTCCTTTCTTCCAGTGTGTGGGACTCTGGGGTTGAACTTAGGTCTTCTTAGACAGGGTAGCAAGCGTTTTTACCTGCTGAGCCATCTTTCTGGCCCTACTCTGGTTTTTTCCAGGTCTGTTGCTACCCTGTAACTGTCAGATTTGGCTAGGCAGGTCAGCCAGCAAGCTCCAGGATCCTCCCTCCTGTCTTCTCCACCTCACAAGCATTGGGGTTGTAAGCTTTCCCCTCTATGCTCGCCCTTTGCACACGGGTTTAGAGAGTCCTGTCCTCATGCCTTCAATCCCCGGCTCCCCAGTGCCAATCTGTACCAAAGTGCAAATAGTTGTAAGGAAGTGGGAACGGAGCCATCTCCAGATGTCACTGAGGAGTCCTACTGAAGTCACTGTGCAGCCACGCACCTGTCCACAATGAATCAGCTACCTCCGGATAAACCCATGAGATCGAGGGGCTGATTGAGCAGACTCTGGTTGAACGTAGGGCAGCAAAATTACAGCAAAGGACCAGGGAAGTGTGCCTTTGCATTTCCCAAATAATAAAGAGGGAAAAACGCTACCTCTGTCCAAGGCTTGCTAGGAAACCGCCAGTCCGAGTCCATGCACCTCAGATGGATTGTACAACAGACAAGCCACGTGGAAAGTCACAGTTGACTATGCCCTTCACTTGCTGTGTCGGCTTGGGTGGTGGGAAGTCACGAGCGCTGTGACCGTGGGCCCACCGACTGTCAGAAAGCATGGCTCATCTCTCCTGGGCAAGACAGGTGGGCTCAAGAACCACCTACGGAATAAGCCAGTCAGATGTGGACCCAAGGGAGGGTTTCTGGGGGGGGTAAGATGGGTCACTGTGGTACAGGAGGGTGAGCCTGATATCTCAGCACCCAACATTGGGATCTTGGTGAGCATCCATGACTAACTTTCAGGAAAATGAAGACTTTCCTTTCATCTATAATGGCATGGAGTGTGGAGACCACTTTGCTTTTTTTTTTTAACACTTATTTATTTATTATATGTAAGTACACTGTAGCTGTCTTCAGACACCCCAGAAGAGGGCATTAGATCTCATTACAGATGGTTGTGAGCCATCATGTGGTTGCTGGGATTTGAACTCACGACCTTCAGAAGAGCAGTTGGCACTCTTAACCGCTGAGCCATCTCTCCAGCCCAATGGAGACCACTTTGAAGAGCCTGATTTGGCAATGTCTGTCAAAATGAAGCGGGCCCATCCCTTATGACCAAGGGATAAGGCACATCCATGAAGGGATGCTATGGCAACCTCCTCACCAGTACCTTAACAACACATACTTAAGAGCGCTGTCTATGCCAGGGAGAACGTAGAGGCGTCTGGAAAGTTTCTCAAGAAGATGGTGTCAATCCGCAATGCACAGCCCCACAGTGGACACCACACTGGACATGCAGAGGGAGAGGTGACTTGGTCACAGCGGCTCAGAAAGTGCCTGTGCTAGGCCACCAAGTCATCCAGTGTGTCTGAGGAAACTGCCTAACGTAAAACATAACCATCCACTACCACACTTTATAGTCACATAAGTAAATGTGAACAAACATAACTTACCTCTATAGACAGCCATGCGTGTATCTCTGTAAAGATAGATTGGCGAATATACATGTGTATCGATATATACATACATGTGCGCATTTGTGTATGACTCACAAAAATATTTTAGAAGAAGACACTTGGAACTGCTAATACTGGTTACCACTCTCAGTGACCATTTAACTCTGCCCTTTAAAGGCTGCAGGACCTTAATAATGCCACACTGGGGCAAGCTCCTGACACATGAACCTCTAGGGAACACAACAGCTGCCCAGGGAAGGAAGAGCACACCCAGGCCCCAGGGGTAAACCGGCTTCCAAGAGAGGCAGAAATCTGGTTAAAGGTGGGTGGTCTGATGCTTGTTTTGCTTGGTTGCCAGGGGCAGCCTCTCTGGGTACCACAGGAGGTTTTAATTCATAGTCCATCGCAGATGCTCCGACTCAGTCTGCGGCAGGAGGGGAACGTCACCCTCAGCTTCCTACTCGGCCAGCCCTGTCTTTTGTTTTAGATCTGCTGTAACTGGGGAGGGGCACAGAGGAGTTGGAGAGAGTTGGGGGAGAAGCCTAAGGCATCACCTAACGCAGGACCCCTGCAGGAAGAGCCCAGTGGGGCCAACAAGGTTGAGAAAGATGTCTAGAAGGCGGTGACTGACTGTAGGCTCGTCACTGAAGAAAAGGCCTTACTGTGACCTCCAGACTTCTAGGCTAGACTAAGCAGGGTCAAAGTTCATGGTTTCCCATCTGAGTCTAAGCCCCTGCCAGCCTGAGTGAGTACTATTATACTGTGATCCTCCAAGAAAGAAGAAAGGCTGCCCCAAACTATAATTCCCATTTCTGCTTCAAAAATCTAGCTTATGCCAACTAAAAGAACTCTTTTAGGGCCTGGGAGATGGCTTCACCCCAAAATTATTCCTTCTTTTAGAACAAGGGCCAAATTCCATTCTTCATAATCCAGGTAAAAAAAAAAAAGCCAAGTCTCATAGTGTACACCTGTTAACCCCGGGGGTCAAGAGGCCCCCTGGAACTCACTGGCTAGGCAGCCACGGTCAGTCAGTGAGCTGCGGGTCCTGTGAGAGATCCTGCCTCAAAAGCTTTGAAAGCGATAGAGGAAGACAGCTGGTGTTGGCCTCTGACCTACACATGTGCACATGTGCACCCATGCATGTGTGCGCACACACGTGCATGCACACACACAGACACACACACACAGACACAGCACACAGACATCATGCACACTTATACATACAGAAACCAGAAGAAAATTCAGAACTCTTTTAGGCTTAGTTTGATCACATCATATCCATAAAGGAAATTATATATATAATTTATATATGCAAACATAGGAATAGGATCCTTACATACACAGAAAAATAATGGGATAATGGGATAAACCGGAAGAGGGATTATTTGATATCCTTGTCATTTGAGTATGATACTTTACCTTTTTCAAATCGCTCAAACTCAAGGTAGCTTTTTATTTTTATTTTTTTCACAGTATTTGCCTGGGGCCCTACTGATGCTAATCCAGACTGGTAGGTTTAAGACATACATTCAAGTCAGGCTTGGTGGTGTGTATCTGGAAACTGAGGTAGGGGAGTCATGTGTTCCTGGCCAGTTGGGGTCATGAGGAGAGTTTAAAATTAGCCTGGGTACATTGGTACTTTGGAACTCCATCTCAAAAGAAAATGTGTGTGCAGGGGTGGTGAGATGGCTTGGCGAATAAAGGGGCTTGCTGTTAAACCTGACAACCTGAGTTCGATTCCCTGGGTTTACAAAATGGATGGAGAGCACCAACTTCTACCACCAAGTTGTCCTCTGTCATGTGCTGTGGTGTGCACAGGTTTTTGGTGTGTGAGTGTATGTGTGTGTTTGAGACAAGGTCACATGTATTCCAGGCAGGACTCAAACTTATTCTGTATCCATGGACAAGTTTAAACTCCTTCCCTCAGGAGGCGGGGGATTACAGGTGTGTACTGCCACACCCAGTTCATACTATACAGAGGATGAAACCTAGGGCCTAGTGCATGCTGGGTAAGCTACAGTCCCCCAATCCAGCTTTTCCAAGATGCTAAATTGTGCTGGGAGGAGGTCAAGAACACATTTTTTGTTTTGTTTTGTTTTGTTTTTGTTTTTTGAGACAGGGTTTCTGTATAGCCCTGGCTGTCCTGGAACTTACTTTGTAGACCAGGCTGGCCTCGAACTCAGAAATCCTCCTGCCTCTGCCTCTCGAGTGCTGGGATTAAAGGCGTGCGCCACCATGCCCCACAAGAACACATTTTATAATTGGCAAAATATATACAGGCTTGCCTTCCTCCCAAGCAGTAAGGGTGGGTAAGGCCCCTGCCCCCGCTGGTCTGGAGGCAGTTATGGGGGGCTTTTGGCAGTCCCCAAACATCACGCTGTGACACAAATAGTAAACAGCACTCCTCTGCAGTGGGGGCAGAGCTGTGAGTGCCCCAGCCTGGGATGGCTTCTCAGCTGCCTTCTGTTAGATAGCTGGGGAGGATGCAGATGGATCACTGTGGCTATCAACAACAATCACTTCCCCACCCCCTTTTAGACAACGCCATCAGAAAGCGGCTGATGTGACTCAGAATGGTCCGGGAATGAAAGGCAAAAGGCTTCTTATTGCCTTCTGTGGGTTAAATAATAGAGAGCAGTTGTGGGTGGAGGGGCAGATGGCACGAGCTCCCAGCAGCTGGAGGCTGCTTGTCTTCATTACTGTCACCAACAGAAGGCTTCCTCTTAGACATGGGATAGCCTTTGGTCACCCAGCTGATTCTCTTCAGGAGCCTGCAGGGTTCAACCTGGCCTCTTTTTCAAGACTCTAATGAACCCGTTAGCTGGCAGGAGGCTCACACTCACTCCTGTAAGCACCTCTCTCCTTTGTCCGGACTTGTGGTCCTTAACTGGGGCCCTCTCTGGTCCCATGGGAGACTGCCTTAGCTGTTACATCCGAGTTTCTGCTAAGCAGGCTATTGTGTGTGCCCTGTCTGGCTTGGGTACTCCTCTGCGCTGTGTTTGGGAAGCTGTAGCCAAACAAAGCAGCCTCTGAGGTCCAGATGATCCGGTTGCCCCACCCTTTCCTGAAACACAGAGACAAGAAAATGGACCAAGGATTTGGTTGGTGTCTGGTGCAGCCTCTTACAGGGCAAGGCCCTAATTGTATACAAAATGCTGTCTTTCACCCAGCACTGAATTTGGAAGGTTCCCCTTGGTGTAAACACAAGAAGAAATAGTGCATGCCTGGAGCCATAGATAGAGTGAGGGACAACTCCCATGTAGTGGTTCGGTATCCTTCGTGCATGTCCTGGGGAGCTGGCTGAGGTTTGGGCCCAGGGTCATCCACTCAGAAGCCTGGCACTCTGCATCTTTAATAGACCCCCGTCTATGCTGGGTGTGTGAGCATCACAGGTTGAGAGGCAAGGCATAAACCTGACCCCTGAGGCCCCGTGGTTAGGACTGGCATTGTTCCTTTCAGGGCTAAAACGGGGAAGCCCTTCTTGAAGCTCTGTAGCTGTGTGTTCAGTTTTCCTTCACTGTTGCGACCCAGCAGCCTGGGCACTGACTCAATGGCCCTGGGAAGATCTGGATGGTTGGTCACCCGGGGGAGGGCTGTGTGGTTATGTGTGTGTAGGTGTGTGTGTGTGTGTACACATGGGGAGGCCGGAGGATAACTTTGGCTGTTATTCCCAGGAGGACTGTCCATCTTCTTTCAGGACATCTCCTTGTCCTGAAGCTCATTAATGAGGCTAGCTTGGAGCCAGGGATCTTCCAGTCTCTACCTATCACGGAGGGGATTGTCGGGGACAACTTAGGTGTCAACCTCAATCTTGCACCTTGTCTGAGACAGGCTCTCTTGATTGATTGCTTACAGTTGTGTACCTCAGATTAGCTGGCCCTCGAGGGCTTCAGGTTATCCTCCTGGATTGTAGTTCCTCTGCCTGCCATCTTGCCACAGGAATGCTGGGACGGCAGATGTGGCCAGGATGCCTGGCTTCATGTGGCCTCTTGTGATTCAGACTCAGGTCGTCGTGCTTTGGAAGTAAGCACTTGATGCACTTGCCACCCGGTTGGGCGTTTTGACTGTCCCTTGGTGAAGAAAGTTCTCTGAATACCCTGGTGTGTAAATCTCAGTGCTATAGACACCTGTGACGTCATGAATTTTCCTGACTCATGGCAGAGTCCAATTTTGACCACTGGATAGTTTCTCGCCCGCCACAGGACTTGCGTTCTCTATCCCAGCATCCCTTTGCTCCAATCTTTTCTTCTTCCCTTCCCAGTAACTCACTGCTCCCAGATTCTTCTCTGGCCATACTGTGAGCAGGCCATATTCTCGACTGTGAACTTTAAATTATTTCTTGCCATATAATTCTCAAGTTTTTACCTTTGAGGAAATGAGTTTGGGGTGTGTAATGGCTATTCTTGGTTGTCAAGTTGACTGTCTCTGGAATGAACTACAATCCAGAATTCGAAGGCTCACCTGTGATCCAGATCTTGAGGCTGGAAGGCACAGGCTTCTGACCTGGATCTTAGCATGGAGATCTCGAGGCATAGTGGCTATGAAAAGCTTAGGCCCAGGCAAGGTAGTACAGGCCTTTAATTCCAGGAGACTAAGGCAAGGAGATCTCTGAGTTCAAGGTCAGCCTGGGACGAAGCAAGTCCCAGATCCAGGCATGGTGGTATACACCTTTAATCTGGGCCACACCTTCTACTGGAGACCTTCATAAGGACATTGGAAGAAGGAAGCTTCACTCTTCTTGGCCTGTTTGCACTTACTAGCTAGAACGTCTGTTGGAACCTACTTCTACAGAAGACTAGCTGAAACAACTAGCCTCGTGGGACCGAGCAACTATAGATTCTTGGACTTCTAACTCACAGCTGACCATTGTTGGGGAATTGGACTACAGACTGTAAGTCATCATAATAAATTCCTTCAATATAGAGAGACATTTCATATGTTCTGTGACTCTAGAGAACCCTGACTATACAGGGTGAATAGAAAAAAAAAAGACCATTTTTCCAACTCAGGAGTAACTTCTACGCCTAGTAGATGGGGAATCTACCTAAGCAATATATACATTAAGGTCAAAAGGATTTTGTGATGAAGGGTTGCATTGCTGGGTGGGATGTGGGGCTGCATGGATGTGGGTTTGGATGAAGCCTGGCAGACTCAGCCACCATGCCTGCTTAAACTCCCAGGGCAATGGCTTGGCTAAATATTATTGGCCAGTTTCTTGCTGTTAATTTCTGCCTCTTTGCATCGAGTTGTTTTTGCTTGGTTTTGTTTTGTTTTGTTTTGTTTTGTTTTGTTTTGTTTTGTTTCTGGAGTCAAGAGTTATTCTTGTATAGCCCAGGCTGGCCTAGAGTTGCCCCAGTCTCCTGAGAACTGGCATTATGGATCCAAATACCATTATCATAACCATAATCCCAACAATGCCTAACAATGCCCAGGTTGGGCTAGGGGTGTGAGCCACCACAGAGCAATGGTAGGACCTTTCTCATGCACGAAGCCCCCATTACATCCCTAGCCCCACCAAACCCCAAACAGAACAAGAAAGGAAAAAGTAAGGATTACTTCCATCTCACAACCCTCAGATCCTCCATATCCTCTGAGGGTCCTGCCTCACCATCCACAGCGTCCCTACTACAGCCCTTAATGACCTCTGCTCCAGGATGTTTGGCCCTCATTGGTCATGGCATGGTGTTCCAGGGAGAGTGGTAACCATAGCATAGCCAACAAGGGCTCCGTAGGGGAGATGAAGAAGAGAATGTTAGCTCTTCAAGGAGCAGGGTTATTTTAGGGTGAGCTCTCCCATGCCCCTTGCCAGTCTGGTTACCAGAAGTCTCACCAGCCTTCTGTAACAGAAGCTGTGCTCACTTCTTTGATTAATTCCTGGCTTAGGGGTAGTCGTGAGATAGTCACCAGGCGTCTGGCTGGGCAGTCTGTACTGTAAAGATTGATTGTCTTAAAAATGTGGACCGCCATTCATTTATTTGACAAATGCTTATTAAATGCCTCCCCCCCACCCCCCCTGCACCAGAGAGGGAAGTTACACACACACTCACTGCAATCCCCTTCAGGGCTGAACAAGCTAATTGGTATACGTGTTAGGAGAGTGGGACAGGGGCTGGAAGCTACTTGGCTAGTTGAACTATTTGGAGTGATGTATTTCTGTGACCATGCTCCCTGTTTCTCAAGACTGACATCTGTGGATTTCATTTCTTCCTTATGCCCCACAGCAGTGATTTCCAGCCTGCAGCATCTGAGATTGAAGGAACTGCCTCCTATCACATTATCAATTATTAATATTTCCAAAAGCCGAGCGAGGCAGAGGCAAATTAAAATCCGATTTTCTTGCTCTGGGCTCTAACAGCAGACCCTTAGTTCGCTAGTGTGGTTGATCACATTGATCCCAAGGGCTGATTGGTAGTGGCATCTGTGTGCTTTTTGATGCATAAAAAATAGGAGAAATAATTAATTCTTAACTAGTATATTTTGCTTGAAAAATCTGTTTCAGACCAATTTTAAAAATAGATTTATTGGGCTGGAGAGATGGCTCAGCGGTTAAGAGCACTGACTGCTCTCCCAAAGGTCCTGGGTTCAATTCCTAGCAACCACATGGTGGCTCACAACCATCTGTAATGGGATCTGATACTCTCTTCTGGTGTGTCTGAAGACAGCTACAGTGTACTTGCCATATATACAAAATGAATAAATAAAATCTTTTAAAAAATGAAAAAAAAGATTTACTTTTATTTTATGTGTTTGCATGTTTTGTCTGCACTTATGTATGTATGCCTCATGAGGCCTGGTGACCTTAAAGACCATAAGAGGGACCTGGATCCTCTAGAACTGGAGTTATAGATGTTGGGTATTGAGCCACCATATATGTGCTGGGGGCTGATCTGTATCTTTTGCAAGAGCAGCCGGTGCTCTTAGTTCCTGAGCCATCACTCCAGACCCTTTCAAACCATTTTGTGGTTGTGGGTTATAGAGCTGAGTTAGTCTAGTCTTTATAGTCAGGAGAGAACTGCTCAATGATTATTAAAATTAATACAAAGTAGATTTTTGTTAAAGAGAGCGTGTTACCAAAGGTTCTAGAAGAACTGTGTAGCCTTCTCAACCCCAGACACAGCCATATCAAGATATACTTTCTAAAGTCTACTAGGTGAGCCCTGGTAGTCACTTGGATTGAACGCAAAGCCTATGTATTCTAATTTTCTGAGTTGGGGAAGGAGAAAAGGAGTCCGGGGTGTAGATATCTTGCCTTGACCTCATGGTTATCTGGGAACATGTAAGGAGTCTGAAGTGTTCAGAGGAACTGGGGCCTCTGGTATATGGAGGGCTCTGCAGGGTTGGAGGCTCGTAGCCTGAGCCAAGGCCTCACCAGCCGTCTATGGATCTTGTAGGGAGTCAGAGAAGGTCATTCAGTTGTCAAGGCTGGTCTGGTGGTGACAGGCAGCCCTGGGGCCTGTGGGAAGAGGGGTGGGGGATGTACAATGAGGGAGGGTGCCTTCCTTAGGACTTTGCCTCTGGTCATATGACACTTGCCCATTCTGCAGCTGGCCTATGGAAGGGAGAAAATTCTTGAGAAATGACAGATTAAAATTAGTTGTGACAATTCTCGTGAACACTTGGGAGTTCCAAACTGGTAAGGATGTCAAAGCGCTCAAGAGGCCTTGGGCAGAAAGATGGAGAGTCTTGTGTTCAGTATTAGGGGTGTCTTAGTCAGGGTTTCTATTCCTGCACAAACATCATGACCAAGAAGCAATTTGAGGAGGAAAGGGTTTATTCAGCTTACATTTCCACATTGCTGTTCATCACTGAAAGAAGTCAGGACTGGAACTCAAGCAGGTCAGGAAGCAGGAGCTGATGCAGAGGCCATGGAGGGATATTACTTACTGGCTTTCTCAGCTTGCTTTCTTATAGAACCCAAGACTACCAGCCCAGGGATGGCACTACCTACAATGGGTGGGGCCCTCCCATCCTTGATCACTAATTGAGAAAATGCCTTACAGCTGGATCTCATGAAGGCATTTCCTTAAGGGAGGCTCCTTTCTCTGTGATAACTCCAGCTTGTGCCAAGTTGACATACAAAACCAGCCAGTACAATGGGTCTGGGTTTCTTGGCTGGGTTTATTAAGTAATCACAGAAAGATTTGATTTGGGGCCTAGAGAGATGACTCAGCTGTTAAGAGAAATGGCTGGTTTTCCAGAGGACCCAGGTTCAATTCCCAGCACCCACATGTCAGCTTACACCCATCTGTAACTCCTGTTTCAGGGGATCTGACTCCCTCACACAGACATACGTGCAGTCAAAACACCAATGGACTTAAAACAAAAATAAATAGATTAATTAAAAAAGATTTGATTCAGCATTTTTATAGCTTAATAAAAATATCCCTAAGTTGTGAAAGGAGCCCGAGAAAGGCAGGGGTCTCTTCTGTTTTCTTCTTCTTCTTCTTCTTCTTCTTCTTCTTCTTCTTCTTCTTCTTCTTCTTCTTCTTCTTCTTCTTCTTCTTCTTCTTCTTCTTTTTCTTCTCCTCCTCCTCCTCCTCTTCCTCCTCCTCCTCTTCTCCTCCTCCTCCTTCTTCTTCTTCTTCTTCTTCTTCTTCTTCTTCTCCTTTTTTCTGTTTTCATTTTGACCCAGGGTTCTAGCTATTAATGCATAATTGGAATGACTTCCTGTCTGACCTCTGTCAGGGGCATATAATTTTCTTATTGTGATGACAACTGGTATATTTTTTAATATACCAAAGTCCTTGTGCCCTTAGTCCACATGGCTAAAGCTCTGACTCGCTAGCATGTGGAGCTTGCTCACTTTCCTGTCATACAAATGACAAAAATCTGCGTCTATTAGTTTCTTAGGGCTGGCTTGATAAAAACCAGAGCAAAATGCTTGTCTACCAGGTAGTGTAGAGATTTTATTCTCTTGCTGTTCTAAGGCCAACGGTCGAAAGATGAAGGTGTCACCAGTGCCATGCAGTCTCTGAAGGGTCCTGAGGAAGGGTTTCCTGCCTCCTCCAGCTTTTGGTGGCTCCTTGCCTTCTTTGGCTTGTGTCTACATTGCTCTAACTTCTGATTCTGTCTCCGAATGATCTCCAGGTCTGTCCCAGAGCCGCCGCATTGCTCCTCCCACGGTGTGACACAAACCCTTGAGCCACCGGAGTTGCTGCTCCTCCTGTCTCTTACAGTGCAAGTGTCACTGAGTTTAGGGGCCACTTGCTTAAAGCACATGATCGCACCCTCAGATTTTATTTAATGATATCCGCTTTTCAGATGACGTCGTTACAGGTTCTGGGGCCTGGGGTGTGAGCATCTTTATGTTCAGAGGCAATCCATTCACAAGACCTCAGCGGACCTCACTCAGAGCCCACATGACCAACACTGGCCTCCATTTAGTGCCGTGGGTTGTGGAGTTCCTCCTCCTGCTCCCTTCCTGACTGTGCACAGGTGAGGGACTGGCTTTGCAAAGGTTAAACTCAGCTTGGGGTCTAGAATCACCTTGGAGCCAAGTCTCTGGGTGTTCAGTTTAGGATAATGGAGGAGGAAGCCCCACCCACTGTGGGCGGCACCATTCCCTGGAATGGGATCTGGGACTGTATAAGGAGTAAGTGGGCGGAACACAGCATTTACCTCTCTTTGTTTCTTGGCTATGGATGTAGTGTGACCAGCTGCCCCAAGCTCCTACTGTTGTGACTTTTTCATCATGATTGGCTGTACCCTTGGATTCTGAGCCAAAAGAAACCCTTTCTCCCTACGTAGCTTCCATGAGAATATTTTATCACAGCAACAGGAGAAACTAATAACAATCCCGGCTTTCCCCTCTGTGTGTGTGTGTGTGTGTGTGTGTGTGTGTGTGTGTGTGTGTGTGTGTATGTGTGCGCGCGTGCGCGCACTACGTACTCTTTTCTCACGCTCCCTCCCTGACACCGCATCTTTTGGAGGTCTTGGCTTGTGGTCACATTCCCTGGTGTGATGGTATCAGCAGGAAGCTACCCTCCTCTGAGGAAGGCAATGCCCAGCCTCTCTCTGGCATCAGCTAAACTGCATGGGATGAGTTTTGGTGGAAGAATAGCATCTTGAAACCCTTGCTCTGACTTCATCCCAGGTCTATGGATACCTGAAAGTTCTGTTTTATTTTGTTTTGTTTTGTTTTTCAAGGAAAAAAAAATTGGGTACCAAAGTTAAAATGCTCCTACATTTCAAATAAAGAAATTCAACCCCTCCCCAAAGTCAAAAAGAAGTTTTTGTAAATTTGCTTTTGAAGTGCTTCATTTAATTTACGATTGGCTATGATTTCTTGGCTTGTGTTGTGCATGCTTAAGAATTCTCTGGATGTGAGAAAAGTCAACCCTCAGATTAGTTTTTGAATGCGATTAAATTTTTATGAATACTAAAGTCAATAATTAAGAAGGGCTAATGGGCGTTAAGCTAAACATTCATTAATTTAGGTCTCTGCAGGTGTGTTTTTCTTTTGAGTCAACATATTTATTTTGCCCCAATTCTTAGCCATTCCTCAGGCCCCGAGGAAGCTTGGAGGCCCCGATTCTAGCCCAGTCACTTTTTATTTCTGAGGTTCCTCTGCTTTTTTCCTCTCCTTGTCTATCTTTTAATTCCCACTATGAGTTAGGGATATTCTCCTTCCAATATTCAATCCAAGGCCCCAGCCTGAGGTACTCAGGCTCTAGTGTGAGATTCCTGGGGCTGCCTCCTGCTTCCCCTACCTGGGCTGACTGGCTGTAGGTCTCACGTATTCAGTTCTCAACCCATGGGTCGTGCCACACAAACCTCTTCTCTCCAAAAATATCTACACTAAGATTCATAACAGTAGCAAACATTACAGTTAAGAAGTAGCAATGGAATAATTTTCTGGGTGGGGGTCACCACACCATGAAGAACTGTATTAAAGGGTCGCAGCATTAGGCGGGTTGAGAACCGTTGATCTATAGCCTTCTAGTGCTAAACCTTTTTGGGACAGTTTGACCAAATCCTTAACCTTCACCCGATTTGTCACTTCGATCTGTGTGTGTGTGTGTGTGTGTATGTGGTTGAGATTATAAGTACATCCTTTCTACCTTCCTTTTCCTCTCTTTAAGTCCTCCTATATATCCAAGTTCCTGCTTTGATCTTGGGATCTCCTCACCTTGCTCCTGTTACACCAGCCTCTGGCACACCACCCACCCCACAGACGCAGTCATTCGAAAGACCCAAACTTGGCTTCATACTTAGGTTTCATTGCCTTGAGATCCTTAATCAGTTTATCTTCTATCTTGGGCTTTGGAAGCAATGCATGTTGGTCTGTCTGTCTGTCTGTCTGTCTGTTCTGCTTCCCCCCCCCATCCCCGTATATAATGTTTTCATGTGTATGTGCACATATTCTCAAGTATGTGTGTGTGTGTGTGTGTATGTGTGTGTGCATGTGTGCACACGTGCACACAATGTGCATGTAGGAGTCAGAGGCTAATCTTGACCTCTACCTTGTTTGATATAGGGTTTTATCACCGATGCACACGCCAGATGCACACGCCAGATGCACTAGCCGGTGAGCTTCCCAGGATTCTCCTGGGATCACCTCCCAGCTCATGGCAAGAGCACTCTTGTTACAGACTTGCACCACTCTGAGGTCTGGAGAGCCAAATTTTTGATCTCATATTTGTGTGCAGATGTTTTAACCACTGAGCCGTCTCTCCAGCCCTCCGATACCTTCCTGAACACCGCTTCTCCTCCATTTAAAGAAAACAAAAACAGAAACAAACAAAAAAAAACAGAGTCTCACCATAAATTCCTGGTTTGCCTGTAGACTAGGCTGGCCTTGAACTCACAGAGGTCAGCCTGCCTCTGCCTCCTCTAAGAGCTGGGATAAAGGATATATGCTACTGTGCCAGCTTCTGCACTCTATGTTTTGAATAAGGGGCTTCCCATTTGGATCTCCTACCAGGCCCCATAAGCCATGTAGTTCTCTGCCATAGTAATGACAGTGCAATATTGCTAAGTAATGACAGTGGGCAAGATCCAGCCTGGCTCCTGGTGGTTCACTGGGCCACTGCTTCCAAGCAAAAGGAGGTGTATGAGTTAATTTTTGCTGCTGTGACAGGCTAAAATCTTGGTGGTTTAAAGCTACATTGATTGGGTTTTGGTTATGTCTCAGAGGGAGGCTGCTTGCTTTTGCTTTTGCTTTGCAAAGCCCTGAGTTTGAACTCCAGCACTGTGACCGGCTAGGGGTTACAAGTCCTGAAAGTCAAGGTATGTGAAAGCAGTATTCCTTCCAGATGCTCCGGGTAGGTCTATTTCCTGACCCTTTCCAGCTTCAGGTGCTTGCCCACTGACCTTGGCTTCTGCCTGCATTTCGCTGATCTCTGTGACCAGGGCCACCTCTGCCATTCTTCTTTCCCCGTTGTCTCCCTCTTGTCCCTCATCGGGACCACTGGAATGTCATGGACCCACCACGTGATCCAGGATCATTTCTTTACCTTAAGACCCTTCACCTAATCACACGGGGCAAAGATCCTTTTATTATATAAGGATGACGTCATAGTTGATTCTGATTGCCAGTTTGTCTAGGATTTGGAATCACCGTGGAAACACACCTCTGAGTGTATCTGTGAGGGTGTTTCCAGGAAGGATGAAGACTCACCCTAATTATGGGTGGTGCCAGTCTGTGAGCTGGGGTCCTGGGCTGAATAAAAAGAAGTGAGGGGAGCGGAGACTTTTATCTTCCTCTGCTTCCTGTTTGCGGCTGCAGTGTGACCAGCTGCTTTGGGTTCCCTCCTGTCATGTCTTTCTCAGGATGGACTCCACTCTTCAGCTGTGAGCTAGAATAACCCCTTCCTCCCCGAAGCTGATTTTACCGGATGGTTCGTCAATGAGAAGCATAACTGATCTAGATGCCATGGTTAAACAGGTCATAGGTGTAAAGGTAGATAGTTTTGGGCAGCAGGTATGTGACCGCCTGTTCGGAGATGCTGCTGGGTTTCTGGTTCAAATCTCTAAACATCAATCCATAGCATACTCAGTGTCTGTGGTTTCTGGGGCTAATTCTGAGGGTTTCTGAAATACAGCAAACAGAACCAGGTGTGGTGGCATCGTCTTAGCATGTAGGAGGCTGAGGCTGGAGGATCGGGGAATTCAGAGCCCTCTTTGGATCCACAAAGAGTCCCTGTTTCAAAACAAAACAACGGCAAAAAAGAACAAGTAGAATTTTTGGCACAAAAATAAGCCTTACTTCAGAATAAGAAGAAACCACGCATTTTCAGAGCGTTGGTTCTGAGGGATCTCTGGTCAGTTTTTCAGCGTTGTCGACGTGCCTCAAATATGGTCTCCTCCCTGCTACCATGGCCCCGGGTATGGGTTGCATGGTCCATTGCTCTGCTGCCCTGTCTTACCTAGCTGGAGAGACCCACAACATCCCTCAGGGGAAGGAAGGCATGAATGTCCATGGCATCCTTGAATAATACAAGGCTTCAGTACTAAGCCTTGGTTTATGTGGTACAGCCAACATAGGGCAGAGCAAGGTATCTGAGCAGCATGGTAAAGCCATGGTTTGGACTGATGCCCCATGTTGGTGCACACCCAGCAACTCCCACATCCCATCCCATCACTGATGTGTGGTGAACATTTGCTGAGGAATTGGACAAGCAGGTCTCTCCAGTGAGTGGCGATGCGATGGGGTAGGCTGGAAACTGAACTTAAAACATTGAGCCAGATCGGTTTTGTTAGTATGCTTGTTAACACGGCCTCTGTGGACTTACAGACTGGGAGATAGGAGAAAAGGCAGGTTTTGTTTTGAATTTTGAGACAGGGTCTTGTTCTGAACTCCTAATGGCCCTGCTTTGTTTCTGGAGTGGCTGGGTACGCCACGCCTGGTTTGGAGGAGTTATTTAAAGCAACACCAGTAGGGAAGGGGAAAATTGATTTCTGCTAATTATTGTCTCAGATTATATCACCCGAGGGTTGATTCCATATTCAATTCGTGGTGGTTTTTACTTAGTAATTGGTATCTTATTAAGCTAGCAGTCGAGCAAGCCAAGTATGAATTTTAAACACCTTGTTCAGGACTAGGAACTTATATCTCTACAGTGGATTTCCATAAGTCAGCAGGATCGTGTGCCTAAGCCTCTCTAGAGCATTTGTATTACAGGCTCAGAGCCAAATGTTAGACAAAGGCGAGGAGGGGCCAGAGTGCTGACTCTGTTTCTTTCCTGAGCCCTGGAGAACAGCTCTTGTCTGCAACAGGCTCAGAGAAGTGGTGCCTGGTTGCTGTGGACTTCTCTGCGTAGGTTAGAGGCTAGCTAGAATGTTCTCTTTATGGTTTACCTGTTTGCATCAGGGAGCGAATCTGAAGGGGAGAAGGCAGATCTGTCCCAACTGTGAAGGCACTGTCCCACTGTGTCCCCTGTCCTGGTAACTGTCAACTTGGCACAGCCTAGACATCTAAGAGGAGAATCTTTGGGGGATGAGTTGCTTAAATCAGATTGGTCCATGACTATGTCTGTGAGAGGATTGTCTTAAAGTAGGTGGGCCCAACCAGTAGTGCCAGGGAAATGTTAGTGGTTCCCCCCCCCCCCCCACCTCCCAAAAACCAGATAGTAGCTAATCAGATGTAATCACAGTAGGGCCTTTTTATTCGAGCTAGCTCGGGCCCTTAGTGCACAGGATGGCTTTTGTGATGAGGAACCCGAAATAGCTATCAGGGCAAGACTTTATAGTAAGGAGTAAGCGGGGCGTGGGGTGAGTGTGCAAGCTATTATGACCTTTAGCATAATTGGTTGGTGTTGGGAGCCATATCATAAACTTTACTGCTTCCCTCTACATTGGTGGTCATTAGGCAGGGGGCAGAATTGTAACCTGGGGGTGCACATTTGTTGCAGGCATAACCTGGACATGCTGGTCTTGTTGGGGGTGTAACCTGGAGACACAGGTCTTGTTGGGTGTTAGCTTGGAGACTGGAGCTGGGCTTGTGCTCTGTTAGGGGATAACTTGGGAAATAACTAAATAACTTTTAGATTGCTTGAGTCCAAGCTCTCTAAAATGGAGCCTGAATTTATAAGATTTGGCCTCTCAAACCCACTATGGGCAGTACCATTCCTTAGGCAGGTAGTCCTGGGCTGTGTAAGAAAGTTAACTAAGCATGATCCTGGAAGCAAGCCAGCAAGCTGTGTTTCTCCATGGTCCATGCCACTAGGTTCATGTCCCAATTTCACTCAATGTTGGACTGTGGCCTGGAAGGATAAGCCAAAATAATCTACTGCCTTTTTTTTTTTTTTTTGTAAGATTTATTTATTTATTATAGGTAACTACACTGTTGCTGTTTTCAGACATGCCAGAAGAGAGCATCAGATCCCATTATGGATGGTTGTGAGCCACTGTGTGGTTGCTGGGATTTGAACTCAGGACTTCCAGAAGAGCAGTCAGTGCTTTTAACTGCTGAGCCAACTGTCTAGACTCCTCTATTTCCTTTTCTATATTGCTTTGGTCATGGTGTTTTACCACAACAGAGAAGAAGCTAGATCACACTGCCAGAGTCCTTCTAGAAGTTTCCATGTATGTGGCTTTGGGATATACCAGTGTGATGATGCTACCAGAGAGTTTCAGATGACCGGGAAGGAGCAGAGCTAGTGGGATGTTTGTTGTAGTGATTTTCAAGTTGTGCTGGGGTATGAAGATGATCAGTTCTCAAGTGTTATGGTAGGCCACATGCTAACCAGTGACTGAATAAATTTTTTTTTTTAAATTAAGTTTTGTTTTGTTTAGTTGTAGGATGTGTGTGTGTGTGTGTGTGTGTGTGTGTGTGTGTACCCTCATTCTGTGGTGCATTAATGGATGGATATCAGAGGATGACTTGTGGGTGTTAGTGCTCACCGTCCACTGTGTCAGTCCTGGGGCTAGAACTCAGGTCCTCAGGCTTGGCTGCAGATACATTTACCCACCGAGCTGTCTCCTTGGCTCAATAGAGTCTTCTTGAGACTCATGTAAAATGTTACTGAGTGATTTGTTCTCTGAGATTTATAGGATGACACCAGAGAGTCACAGGGTTGGCTTTTGTACTGCTGACATTTTGAGTCAGATAGCTCCTTATCCCTGAGTTGGGATACTGTAGGAGAGTTAACACTCCTGGCTTCTAGCCTGCAGATGCTAGGCGCGCTCCCCAACTCCATCACTAAATGCCTCACTGAGCAGCGATAAGAGCAAAATTATTTTTGCTGATAACCTCTGCGTGATACTGTGGTAGGTGCAATGGGATTCCTGGAACAATTTGATCCAGCAGACACACATCATTTTCCTAATAACTCTTAAGAAAGTCTTTATAAAGTGCAGCCAACAGATAATGCTCTTATCCCTGGTTGATTTATTCATTCAGTAAATAGGGGCCATCTGCTCTGCACTGAGTCCCAGGGAGACAGAGGTACACAAGGCAGACGTGGTGCTGTTCTCAGGAGTTTGCCCTTAGGGAGAACAAGGAAGACAAGAAAGGTCTGTGTTAGGTCAGATATTCATGGAATGCCCTTTTGAAGGGTAACATTTGAGGCAAGGTCTGAATGACAGGAGGGTCCAGCTAGGTGACCCTGTGTGCTAGGTGCTTCAGGCAGAGTCAGCAGCAGGTGCAGACACTGTGAGAAGGAGAAAGGTCTGTGGGGTCAGAGGTTGTTGGTCTGTCTGGCTAGGACTTGGGGCCAGATTCCAGGAGCTGAAGAGGGGAGTTCGATTTCCTCAAGGGCAGTGAGAAGTCCTGGGGGTGGTGTGGGGGCTGCAGGAGTCATGGACATGATTAGACTGATCCCAGAGGTACAGAAACTGGGTTGTTGGGAGGACAGAATGGAAGGATGCTCCCTGTCTGGTGAGCGGGGCAGGGGAAGAGCGTTGTGGGGGGGATGGAGAGACTCCATTGAAGGGTAGGGTAGTGAGCAATTCCTAGAGGTTGTGGATATGATTACATATGTAATGTGCACAGCAGTTTTCACACCCTCTATTATATATTATATAAATGAGACTTTTTAAAAGTCCACCTAGCAAATGATAAAGATGATAAACCCTTCTAACTTCAGTAGCACAGCTCAGAGATCTTGATGCCGTGAGGGTGGCACAAGTCAATTGTCTTCTGGTCAGAAAGCAAGCTGGCACTACGGTCTTTACTGTCTCAGCATCAAAGCACTCTATCTGCCTGCCTGCTACAAGGGCATAGTCATGCTCTAGCCAATCACACTCTAGCATTGCATCATGGGTTATTGCATCATGAGTTATTACATCATGGGTCATTACATCATGAGTTATTACATCATGGGTCATTACATCATGGGTTATTGCATCATGGGTTATTACATCATGGGCTATTACATCACTCTCATCTACTACACACAGCTGACATGAACTGATTGCTCATTGCTATAGCATCCTACTGGATCCTGATCTTACTTCTCATTTACATGTTCTCTACAAAAACATTTAATTGGGGCTGGCTCACAGTGTTAGAGGTTCGGTCCATTATCATCATGGAGGAAAGCATGGCAGCATTCAGGCAGGCAGACATAGCTCTAGAGGAGCCAAGAGTTCTACACCTTGATCCACAGGCAGCAGAAGGAGACTGCATGCAGACTGGGCATAGCTTGAGCATCAAAGCCTCTGCTCCCACAGTGACTTACTTTCTCCAAAAGGGGCCACACCTCCTGATAGTGCCACTCCCTATGACCAAGCTTTCAAACACCTGAATCTGTTGGGGCCATGCCTATTCAAACCACCAAAGAAAGGTAGAGGCATTAAAGCTCAAAGTCCATGCCTAGTGACTTACTTCCTCCAGCAAGGGTCCACCTCCTAAAGGTTTCACAACACAACCTTCCCCCTACAGCACTAACAGCTGGGGACCGAGTATTTTAAACACAAGGCTGAAATCCTGGGACTGAGTGCTGATGTCATCAGTGAAGTTAGCTTCTCCCATGTGGGCTGAAGAGACACAAGTCCTGGCACAGTTAATGTTTCTCCATTTGATATATCTGGGAGGAAGGAATCTCAACTGAAGAATTGCCTCTATCAGATTGGCCTACAGGTATAGCTACGGGGCATTTTCTTGATTGCTGATTATTGTGTGGGTCCATTCCCCCTGGGGTACCATCCTTGGGCAGGTGATTGTGGGCTGTGTTAAGGAAGTTAGCAGAGCAAGCCAGGGGAAGCAGGCCAATGTGTAACATTTCTCTGTGGTCTCTGCTTCAGTTCCTGCCTTGATTTCCCTCGATTATGGACTGAAACCTGTAATCCTACCTCCTCAAGTTTTTTTTTTTTTTTCCACCCCAACAGAAAGGAGACCAGGACAAATTTGTAGAAACCATACAACGTCCCTGCCATTCCTAGGGGGGTGGACACCTGTTCTCTAAACAGGATTAGAACAGGAGATTACATTTAACTCACTTTGAGGGAAGCAGGGACTTAAATAGGGGAATGAGGAGACAGGGTGGTGGCCTTGAGTAGTGTCTTAGTTAGGGTTTTACTGCTGTGAACAGACACCATGACCAAGGCAAGTCTTATAAAAAACAACATTTAATTGGGGCTGGCTTACAGATTCAGAGGTTCAGTCCATTATCATCAAGGTGGGAGCATGGCAGTATCCAGGCAGGCATGGCGCAGGAGGAGCTGAGAGTTCTATGTCTTCATCCAAAGGCTGCTAGTGGAAGACTGACCTAGGGTGAGGATCTTATACCCACACCCACAGTGACACACCCATTCCAACCAGGTCACACCTATTCCAACAAGGCCACACCTTCAGATGGTGCCACTCCATGGTCCAAGGATATACAAACCATCACAAGTAGAAAGGGTTAAAGGGAGACCGAGGAGCAGGGAGGTGGGAGGGGAGGCTCCTCATGCTTCACACAGCTTAACCAGGAAATGGGTGGGCAAGGTGGATCCCAAGAAGTCTGTCTGTGACCTTAGAGGAAGGTCAGGAGGCCGCATGCTCAAAGTGGAAAAGAAGGGACCAGGCAGGAGACACCCTGGGCAGGTTGATTTAAAAACAAAACAGAAACAAAAACAAAGAGAAAACCCAACCAACCAACCAACCAACCAAAAGTCTTGGTTAACTCTCCATTCTGAAAATTTTAAATGCATAGGAAAGTAGGAAAATTCAGGGACTCCCTGTGCGGCTGCTCTCCAGCTTCAACGGGTGTGAACCCGTGAGTGCGCTCAGTTTTGTTTAATCTCAACTCCATCCACTTTGGCTTTCCATAGAATTCTGTGGCACATCCAAGGCGCTGCATTCAAGGCACCGTACTGTGTAATGGCTGGCACAGTGGGGGAGTGCTGCGACCCTTTTTTTTTGTGTGTTGGAACTGAAGACCTCGCCCCCTGGGCCTTGTTTTGTGCTGTTTAGTAATAAGCTGGTGTTTGTTTTTGAGACAGGGTCTTGTTGTATAGCTCAGGTTGGTTCTTAGCCATACCCCTATTTTTCAGTTCCCCAAGTAGTAGGTCACAGGCATGTGGCACCTTGCCTGGCCTGGGAGGTGGCGGGTCTCTTGAGGGGCATAAGACCATCCCTCCAGGTCACCTCCTGACACGGCACAGTGCCTGTGGGGTGACAGTTGGCATGAGTAGCTGATTCTTGCTGGACTGATGTAGGTGGAACTCGGAACTCGGAGTTAAGAGTTAGATAGAACTGGGATTAGAAAGGACTTCCTAATAGATTTGCTTAGGAGAAAAGTCACACAAATCCACATCAGATCATACAAGTGGAATTTAACTAAGGAGCACAACTTTCAAAATACCCCAAAGATAATAAGCAGTGTGCACAAAGACCTGTTAGAGAAAAGCGAAGCTTAGGAATGCTAGGATGTGAGTATTTACTCTCCAGGATCGCTCAATCGTTAGACTTTGATTCCCACGACAAGGGAGACGACCCTGACTTAACAACCAGCCATTAGGTTTTTCCCATATGGAAGACATACCCCTAAAGGGCAGTTGGGGCTGGGGTGGATGGGAGTGCAGGGTCACAACCATTGTTAAATCCAGGTCTGCCATGAAATCCTTTGTGCTGCTGTCTAGAAAACCATCATTCCACCAGGTGGACAAGATGACCCTGGGTAACAACTATTCAGAAAGAGAACAGCACCGGCTGCACTCAAAATCGTTCTGGCAGCGTGCAATGTCTTTGCTGTGTAAATCTCCTAGCTGCCTATGTGGCCAGACTTGCAGTCTGCAGCCTCTTTTTAAGTTGCTCAAAGGGTTACCTGGGTCCAGGACCTGAGATTGAAGGATGTCAATGTATGTGAAATGCTTAAGCCTAGCGTGTATATAAGTTAATAAAACCTGGTGGGAGCTGATTGGGCATTCGCTGAGAGCTGGACAACCACCCTAAGAGAGTTCTTCCTTCATCGCTGCGAATACAGAGTGGTCCTCACTAGGAAGGCACACCGCTCTCTAAGAGGGTAATAGATGCCTGCTCTTACTGTCTTCTTTGTATACTCCAACTGCAGGCTGTTCTCCTGTCCTGAGTACTTTATGCTTGGGCTGCCAAATGCAACACTGACCACTCATTTAACTTTACATTTCAAAAAACAGTCATGACATTTGCATGTGTGCATCCCTTACAGGGCACAGGGCATACTTATAATAAGAAACTATTTGTTGTTTTCCTGACATTCAAATTGAACCAGATATCTGGCCTTCATTTTATTGCAGCTAAATCTAGTCAAGGTGTTTTCATAGAAGCCCTGGAGCGGAAAGCCTATGACCTGGGGTGATGCTTCGCATATGTGGCCCTCAGTGGGTCCTCAATATTGACATTGACAGGCTGTAGTCAGCAAGTGAAAGATTGCAAGCTCAAGTAGAATGCAGAGCCTGGGCATCCTTCTAATGGAAGGTATTGACCTTGAGAATAAAGCCATTGACCTTCAGAATGTTGCCCATCTTGACACTGGCTCCGTAGCTCAGTTAGGACCTATGTTGTCATGTTTAGGACATATGACAAAAGATGTAGACAACATTAAGTACGTCAGAACTGATCCAAAGTGCCCCTTCTTTGGGTGTCTGTAGCCTCCCCAAGATTTCCTGGGGTGTGTGCACTGCCCTAGGCCTTCGCCTTTGCATTTGTGGACTTGGGGGAAGGGGAGAGTGCTGCTTTTGCCCGCCCGCCTCTGTTCCTGCGAGCACGGAAGCCTGTGAACCTGAGACTTTATTCTCCAGGCAGGATTCGCCGGTTGCGAAGGGGCGGGGCCCGGCGGTGGAGGGCCACGTGTGCTGGAGTGAAGCAGGAAGTGACCGCGAGAGTGGAGCCGGGCGAGCGAGTGGCATCGGGGGCTGATGGAAGTGGAGAGGGGGCTGGAGAGGGCACCCTAGTGAGTCGCCTTTTCTCTCCTTCAGGCCCGGGGTGCCGGGCAGTCTCGAGAGTGTGCAGCGGCCTGGAGCTTGCAAAGGGGTGCCCTAAGGTGCAAGTCCTGGAAGAGCAGCAGGGGCTGTGACAGGTGGCAGGGGGAGGAGGGTGTTTGGGACCCCTCTGCTCCACCCTAGGATGAGCTGGAGACAGTGATGCGAAGCTCCTGAGTGCACAGCCAAGGGTCTCTTCATTCATTGTTTCATGGTGGTGTGTATAGGGGACAAGGGACCTGTGGTATCAGTGGCAGCCATTCGGAGGCCCCTCCCACCTCCACCTGTGGCAGGTCTGGGGGAGGCTGGAGAGCCGGCAGCATGCCTGCCTCCTGGAGAACTTTTTCATGTTCATGCTAGTGGTCCAGATCCTGAATCTGTCTCATGGGCGTCTCTGGTAAAGTCCGGTCCACGAGTTCTGTGCCAGCTCCCTTAAGCCCACGCAGTGCCTCGCTTTAACTAAACCAGCGTTTTGAAGTGCGGAGGCAACATTTAAAAGACAGGGAAAGAGACAGAAAAGGACAGAAGGAAATTTACTGGAGTCATGGGAGCTGGCTGCTCTGTGCTGTCAGCCCGCTGTTGGCTTCTCTCAAGTTATAGGATGGGTGGAGAATGGTCCCCTGTCCTGGTCACTGGTCCAGTTTATGATGTCAATATCCAGCTCTGGAGAAAGTCTGAAGCAGACTGCCTGGCAAGATTTAACTCCCCCATGGAGTTAAATAAGGTGCAGATTTGGGGAATCCCACAAGTGTGTGATGTCGCCTGCGCCCTGTGCTTTTACGTAGCTCCAACGGCTGGAGATGGAGCCCCTATGGTAGAGTGCTTGCTTACCATGTACAAAGCTCTGAGTTTGATTCCCCAGTACCACAAAAACCAGCTATTGTAGCACACTCTGGCAATTCCGGCTTTGGGAGGTGGAAGGCAGGAGGATCAGGAGTTCAAAGCCACTCTCTGCTACACAGTAAGTTCCAGGCTACATTAAAAAAAAAATCATCTAAGTAGCTCTCAAGAGGGACCAGACATCTGGCTTTCCACCACCCTTAGAGAGTAGCCAGAGTTTTCAAACAGTGAGTGGAAGAAGAGGCGTGCTGGGCTCACACTGTGATAAGTGGTGGGTGGCCAGGGCTCTGAGTTCTCAGGAACTCAGTTATGCAGTGAACTTAGAAGAGTGTTTTCCTATCTCTCTGGCCGCCATGGAGACGCACAACTCCCTTTGGTTTGATTTTGCTGGCTGGCAAATGGGAATCGTTTCTTTTAACCAGTAGCTGTCAAAAGACACAATGAGGTACTTGGGGGATGTTTTACGCTGTGATCTGTCTCGGATAGTGAGACTTGAGAGGATGCTAGCTCCATCTCGGTCTTTGTGTATGTTTAACATTTTACTCACAAGCAACTGGGAGCGATCAGTGTGTTAATGCTCTAGGATTTCAGCTAAAAAACAAACAAAAAAAATCCAACAAATTCAAAAAACAAAAAATACTCAAGTCTCTCATTTTTGTTTTTTGTTAGTTTGTTTTGTTTTGTTTTGACAAAGAATCTTACTATATGGCCCTGGCTGTCCTGAAACTCACTAAGTAGACCAGGCTAGCCTCAAACTTGCAGAAACCTGCTGGTATTTGCCTCTTCAAGGTCTGGGACTAAAAGGTTTCTGCTGCCATGCCCAGCACACACCACTCTTTTGAGGTTGACTTGACTCAGGGAGGGTGGAAAAGGCTATTTTTTTGCTTGATTTTTTTTTTCTTTTTAAAAATTTTAAAATGTGTGCAGTTGCTGTCTTGAGTTCCTCTGTCATGTGTGCCCAACCTGCACTCGGTATAGAGATGTGTGCAGCCCAACACAAAATAGTAAGCTTACTTAGACAATGTGAGATTTGGGGAAGGGTGCATTTTAAAACTACCTCTATGTGTGTGTGTTTTGCGGGGTGGGGTCGGGGGGCTTGTGCATTCCATGGTGCAAATGCCGAGGTCAGAGGAGAGCTGTTGGTTCTCTCCCTCAGGTGGGCGTCAGGAACCAAGCTCAGGTTGCCAGACTTGGCAGTTTTTCGTTATTTGCTTTTTTGCTTCTTGGTTGTGGGGTTCTCCAGTGTCATCGTCAAAAGGCTGCATATGCTTGGAATCCGAACCCATAAATGGTTAGACCTTAGACCTAGCATGGGGGCCCAGCGGGACTCATCTGAGCCCACAGCCTTTTCTGAGTGTGGGCTGTGCCCAGGGCCCTGTCCATACTCTGCCATGGCTTCCTCTAAGGGCAGCTGAGGGAACCTCTTTAGCCCTTGATATGCAGGCATGTTCAGCTCTGAGGGAGCCAAGCCAGGTGGGGTCAGGTCCAGCCCTGTGGATGCTAGAGGGCCGAAAGGGAACTGAATGAGGCCTTTGAGTTGATGCCCACACCTAGCTTGTATGTGTATGTGAGTGCCAGGACACACGGCCGCTTCGCAAGTGGACTTCTCTGCCTTGTAACTTTCCGTAGGCGAAGCCTGACATTTGCAATCTAGGACAGGATGGACAGGATATGGTCTCAGTCTTATAGTTCATTCTGAGGAGGTTCTCTGGGCCCATATGAGAGAGGGCCCTTTCTTTTCTTAGGGGACAGCGGTGCCCCTTCGCCGGCAGCAGCTATGCACAGAGCCGTTTATGGTTCTATTTCCTTGTGTTCTCTGACTCTCCTTTCTGGGTAAGCTGGCTCCTCCTCCTTAAGCAGGTAGTTTGCAGCGGATGGCCATGCCTGCTTTCACAAGGCTGTGGGAAAGTGTCTTCACCATTCTCAAGCAGTTACAAAGTTAGGTTATGGATGTAGGCAGGCCCCTATAGAAAACAGCAAAGATGTGTGTTTGGACATGGTGTGTGTGTGTGTGTGTGTGTGTGCGCGCGCGCGCGCGCGCACACATGCGTGGGTAGTCATAGAAGGCTTCATCACAGACCTGGCATGAGGTGGGCCTTAGAGGAGGCTCTTGGGTTTCGTGGGCAGGAGCCGTGGAGGGAAGGCCTCCCCGAAGGGGCTTATGGGAACGGAACCTTGGAGGCACAGCTGTCTGGGTTGTAAAGGTGCCCTGATGAGTTAAGTTGAATGGGAGCGTAGGGCCCAGACTGCATGCTGCTGGACTTTGGCTGGAGAGTCCATGGCGGTGGGAAGGTCTGTCGGTGGAATTTATGTTTAGCCAGGAGGCTGGCTTGGGGAGCCAGGAAGGTGTGACTGGGAATCAGATGGAAGGTATCTAGAGGACAGTTTGAGCTAGGGGCCTGTTCTTTGGCAGGGTCTGAGGAGAAATAGCAGGCAGGGACAGATGGATGAATGAGCGGGCCTCTGGGGAGAGCTTCCTGGCCTCTTTCTCCCAGTGTCCTCACGTCGCCTTTCAATGTCCCTGTGCTGGTACTGGGATGGTGAGGCCTGTTGCATTGGTTTGACTTGAATGTGCAGACCACCTACCCTGACAGAGGGCAGCTCAGGCAGTGACTTAGGACATGTGTATATCACAATTGGGGCCCCTCAGCATCTGCCTGACCCTCTGCTCTTCTGTGCACAGCAGTATCCAGCATGCTCCAAGGTTACAGCTCCGTGGTCCAGGCCTTGCTGGGGACCTTCTTCACCTGGGCAATGACAGCAGCCGGGGCAGCTCTCGTGTTCATATTCTCCAGCGGGCAGGTGAGTCGCTTCGCTTCTGGGGATTGGCAGGGACCCTTTGGTGACCTTTGGAACCTGCCCCTTGCCACACAGCACCGCCGGGCAGCGGCCACACAGGCAGGTGGTGGGATGCTAATTCTTCCCATCTTCCTTGTTTTCTCTCTGTTTCCTTACTAGGCCAGGGAGCAGGCACCCATTAGTGGTACACAAGCCGGGCATTGTCTTCCCCTCACCTGCCCCTGGCACCCAAACTCAAAAGGGCCAGGGGGTGAGGGAGTAGCCATTGTGCCTTCATTAACCTGCTGCCTCATTCCGAGCTCCCGTCTAATTCCCTGCACGCCCAGAGCAGGAGTACTACGCAGGGCCCAAGACGATTAGCTTTCAGGTGGAACTGCCCTCCCTGTGGCCATGATTGAGCTAGACAGTTGGTTAGGGGTTGTGGGAAGGAAGGGGTCTGTTTCTCTACTACCCCAGCCCAGGGCATTTCAGTCCTCCCCACTGGCTGAAGATCGGCAGGCTCCCCTCCTCAATCCCCTGTAGACTTCTGTCTACCCACCTCAGTCCCCACATGCTCTCCCCCCCCCCCCCAATGAATACTGATAGGTCTGCTTCCTCGTTCTCTCTCCTGATAACCTGTGAGCCTGCCCTTGCCATGAGCGCATCCCCTCTCCTGGATGAGCGCTGACAGCCACCTTGTCCATATGCATACTGAGTCTCCTCAGCCCTTCCCCTCATATGTCCTCCGTGCATCCTACAGAGAGCCCCCAGTGTCCTTAGTCACTCTCAGGCCATATGTTCTGGCCTCACATCCTCTCGAGATCTTGTGCATCTCCCCATCTTTTCTTCCTCTGCACCCCACATCCCTGGCATCCCTCATCCACCCTCCCTCTACACACACCCTGCCTTACTCTACACCACAAGCACAGCCTGTGCCCACCTCCTATGCCTGAAATCCCTTTCTCCTCCCACCCTGAGCTGCTCCCAGTTTCAAGCCCAGAGCTACTCATGGCTGTCTTGAAGAATGTAACCCTCGCCTTGCTCAAGGGCAGTTGTAGATGCTGCAGGAGTGGCCCATGAAGAAGGCAACTTAGATCTCTTTAAACACACTGAGCCCTGGATCTAGAAAGGAAAACTTGTGTAGAAAGTCAGTGTCTCGGGCCCCTTGTGTTATAGACCAGTTTGGCAGGTCCTGGCTCCAGCTATACTATCCTGCCTCCCACACTGCTGCCCCCACCCTAACAGGGGGAGGGTGGTTAGCACAAATCTATCATTTGGAGACTTGGGTCTCCAACTACACAACCAGGAATTACAGGGTACTCAAGATTTCAGTGCGTAAGACACCTAGGGAGGCCGAATTCATAGATAGGAATAGAATGGCTTTTGGCAGTAGCTAGGAGGAGGAAGAGAAGAAGAAGGAGGAAGAAGAGGAGGAGGAGGAAGAGGAGGAGGGAGGGAGGAATCGAAAACATCTTGTTTAAAAACATCTTTTTATTGGAATAGATGTACTCAGAAAGGTGCACATTTTATACCTATGCAGTTTGATTATTATTTTATAAAGGCCCATGTATCTGGACCTAGATCAGGTGCCAGCTTCTCACGGTCCCTTCAGGCTCCTTCCCAGTCACCACGCCCACTCAGACTTTCACTCCATGCAAAACACTCCCACGCTGCCCGTCTCTCCTACAGTGTAGACATCACCCCTGTTTGGCTGCTGCTGTCAGGTTCTCTGCTCACATAGCTGCTACTGTTCTGTGTTGGGCTGAATCTACCCTGCTCAGTTCCCAGTTTACTTAATGCTTCTGCCTGTTGTGTACATACATGCATGCACACACACAGTGTGTTCTTTGTGTGTGCAATGTGTGGGCATGTTTTCTCTGCCCTGTGGTATTTGGGTGTTCTTGTTGGTCTATCTGTCTTAAAGAGTCCTTAAAGAGGACTTTGTGCAGTCTCTGGTTTGGGGCTCTTGGTAACAGCGCGTGGATTTGGGGATTCCCAGAATGCATTTCTGTCATTTCTCAGCAGTGACGAGTATACTGCAGTCACTTGCTGTCAGTCCCACTACACGGCTTTCTGTGTGACGTGGCTGTGCCAGTTTGTGTCCCCACCCGTGTGACTGTTTGTGTTGCTCCAGTGTTCCTCACTAGCCCTTGGTCATTTCCACATTTTAGATCAACTACTTCCTAAGGGCATTAGGGGTGCTGGGTAAGAAATAAGGTGTGGGCCTGTGCATTCCAAGACCACCTCTCCTGCCAACTTCTGGTTGACACTGGAATGGGTGTCATGTTTAACTGTGTCCATGTCTTCCTCCTCCTTCCCCTGTTTTTGGCCCATTCTGTAAGGTCAGGAGGTCACCACCAGCTTAGAAGTAGGTCAGTGACCTTTGAGCCCTTTGGGCTTTATGACAGTCTCCGTACTGATGCCACACACACCATCCTGTGGTCCTTGGAGACTGAAACATCTCCCTTTTTCATTTGCAGAGGCGGATCTTAGACGGAAGCCTGGGCTTTGCCGCAGGGGTGAGTTCACAGTGGGTGAAGTGTGTTGATTCTAATCTTTCCCTCCCTGGGGCTGGTGCCAGCCCTTCTCCACACCCGTCCTGATGTGCTCTCTGTAGGAGCTAACTCCTCCTCTGACTGTCTTCACTCCCCAGCTTACGAGGTACTCTCTACTCTTTCCATGGAGAAGGGAGTGGTTCAGGACTTAGGAAATAAGATGACATCAAGACTAGCCTGATAAATGACAGGAATTTAATGTCTCCTTTTCTTCTCCTTGAAGGGCGTTCAAAAGGATTTTTTTTTGTATCTTTATTATGTGTATGTGTCGGGGGCGGGGTCTCGGGTGGTGTGTGCATCTGAGTACAGGTGCCCCCTCCACAGGTCAGCGATGTCAGACCTCACTAGAGCTGAAATTACAAGAGGTTGCAAAGCTCCTGCTATGGGTGCTGGGAATCGAACTTGTCATCTGTAAGAACAATATGTGCTCTTGACTGCTTCCCCGTCTCTCCAGCCCCAGGAATTTTTATTTTAGGTACTTTAAAGCACACAAGAAAAAAAAAATCACCCATAATCTTTAGCCTCACTACGCAGTACCCACCTTCAGTCATGATTGACACTTGGCAAATCTCATTTTATCTGTCTCCCTTCTGCCTTCTTGGGAGCTGAGAATGTTTTATAAAAGCAAATCCCAGATCCATGTAATTTCACCTGTAAATTCAATATGTATCTCAAACTGAGTGACTTCCTGTGAAACCGCGAATCAGTATGGCAGCGTCTCATCTGACAGAAGGCAAACAGCGATTCTTCTCTGTGAGCGAATGCCCGAGCCGTGTTCACATTCCAAGGGGGCCCCCCCGCGAGATTGTTCTGCAAGAGCGGATCCAAAGAGAATTTGCTGGCTGTTTTCTCTAAGTCGCTCAGGTCTCCCCCATTGCGACCCCCCCACAAGCTGGTAATTTGTTGGAGAAGCTGGGCCTTTTTTGTTTCTAGAAGGTTCCACATTCTGAGTTTGGTGGGTCCTTCTGTTCTTGATCTCTGCAAACTCAAGAGATAGTCCTAGAGGCTTAGTTCAGATTTTATCTTTTTTCAAAAATCATTTCAATGAGCCAATCGATTGTGCCTGCATGTGAGCGTACCTGTGCCACAGCATATGTGTAGAGGTCAAAGGGCAGCTTGCAGGAATTGGTTTACTACTACTGCCATGTGTGACCTGAGAATCAGACTCTCGTTTTTAGGTTTGAAGGAAAGCTTCCTCCCCTGCCCCCGCCCCCCCCCCCCCAGCAACTTTGCAAGCCCGGATTTTATTTTTCATGTGTGAGCACATTATGGTGGTGCTGTATAGTCCAGCTGTATGGCTGTATCAGAAGGCACAGACTGGGGGCTTTCTCTTTGAGTAGAGCAGAGCGCGGTTCTTACTGCCGTCTCCATAGTCCTTTGAGCTGGAAAAACTTGTTTTGGGGTGGGACCTCGCTGAAGTCATCTAAGCCACTGACTGTCAGACCAGAGCCTGTCCTTAGGGAACCTGGAGATTCCCAAGCTATAAACAGGTGCACAAGAGTTGTAGCAGAATCCATCCCTAGGCCTTCAGCTTGCATATATTCCTCTCCATAAAACTCCTCTGCCTGAAAATGCTCTGGAAGCCAGCTCTCTTTCCAGCCGTCTCCAGACAGAAGACCTCAGCCTTGCCTTATTTCAGCAGTAAAAACTCCTGGCAGAAGTTGAGATTTAGGGTCACATTACCCCCCTTTTAGGCATGCCTCCTGTGGCCTATGGACGGCTCATAAAGCCCCATTTTTCAAATGTTCGGTTACCACCCAACATTACACTTACAGAGCTGTGAGGGTTATTCCATAGCAACTTGGTAGGACTCTGAGCTTCCTGCCGAGCGATCCCATTTGACAAGCTGGTATGTTGTAATGTGTGAAGATCCTGAGAGCCCTTCTCCAGCCATTGTTCCAGCCTCACCTCAGGCTCCTCCACAGCACTGTTGTTAAGTGATGGGTGAGATCCTTAGGGTTGGCATCATGCCAGCCTCTCACCTTTTCTGTCTTTGGACTCAGCCCGACTCTCATGGCCCCCAAGTGCTAGCGATCTCTGAAGGCTCAAGGGTATTGTGGTGGCATCTCTGGCCCCAGCCTCCCCTTTGCCCCCTCTACATGTGCAGTCATGATGGAGGGTGGCCTGTTCAGCAGTTCTAACGCCTGACAGGCAATGCTAGGAGAACAGTCTATGGCGAGATGAGGGGGCGAGGCACAGTAGGGAGAGAGCCAATCGGGAAGAAGACAGATTATTGTTGTTATGATTGTATTTTTCCGTTTGATTTCACGCTCAGACTTCCAGTGTGACTGTAAACAGTGTGAGGGAGGGAATGACTTATGTCACCGTCTCCTCCACAGGGCTGGGATGCAGTGATGTTTGTCTTGGTGGAAGGGTCCCTTGCTTTCTCTTGCCCTAATGAGTACCCGGGGTGGCGTGACCCCTAAGGTCATGAGTCCTTCCTCTGTAGTCTCCCGAATAGTCACCACCCTTCTGCGTAGCCCACTCCCCCCATCTTGCTTGTACTGTACCCAGTTAGTGTGAAGGGGTGGCTTACCCCTAGCCTGCATTCCTGCCCGGCTCCCCTTTATTCCCCTGCCCTGCTTTGTAGGTCTGGGCCCACTGTGCAGATTGGCTACAGTATCCTTGGGATACTGTACATGGTCCTTATTGATCATGATGCCCCCATTGTCCCTGTAAGGAGATGGTGAAATTGATGTGAACAGGAGAGAAAAGGCCCAGAGATCAGGTATGGCTCAGTTGAAGAGCACATATGTAGCATGTACAAGGCCCAGGGTTCAATCCCCACCATTTCCCCCAAATGAAACAAACACCCAGAGATTCAGGCTACACTTTCACATGGCCCTCTGTATGTTGAGTCACCCCACCTCTGTAGGTTCTCTGTTGGAACTGGTAGATGTCTAGTAGCTGCCCCTTTAATGGTACTGGCTCAGGCCGGTGCTCACAAGATGCTCTTTTTTAGCACGACTGAGCCATGTCGCACCCGTCTGTCCAGCCAGTAGCTCCTCTCTCCATTCATCCAGCGGAAACCTGTTCCAATTCCCTCACCGTGTCAACTTCTGCCTGTCAAGAAGTTGTGATCCATGGGAGGGGTGTGCCAACCAGTCTGGTGGGCTAAATCCACCTGCTTCCTGTTCTTGTGAATGTAGACAGTGCACGGGAGCGAGCCACGCCTACATGTCACAGTGCCTGTGGCTGCTTTTGCATCACTGAGCTCCAGTTGAGCCTGTGGCTCACAAAGCCAGAGCTGTCCGTTCTTTGGACTTTAAAAAAAGTTTGCTGGTTCCTGAGGTGGTGTTGGGGGCTGGGTATTCCGAGGGTCTGGTGGCGGTGTGAATAGCCAAAAAGGAAAAGACCACTGCTCTGATCCACTGGGCCCAACTGTGGGTTCTAGAATGCTCTCTGGAGTGTCTAGTGTTCCTGAGTAGGTGATTTCCTGGGAAACGCTGGGTTTGTGTGGACCTTGCAGAAGAGGCTTGGTCCTTTTTCCTTCCTTCGCCGAGGTCCTGCGAAGCCTTCAGAGGATGGCTTTGTAGCGTAGTGTGGTGACTTATGCGGACTCTTACACCATTTTTCATGTCACCTAGGACACAGAGTTTCAGGACTAGAGAGATGGTCCAGTTAAGAATGTGTGCTGCTCTCTCAAAATACCTGAGTTTGGTTCCCAACACCCACATTGGGCAGCTCACAACTGACTCCACGGGGGTAGGGATGTGACTCCTCTGACTTCCCTGGACTCCGTGGGCACCTGTACTCTCTTGCTTACATCTTCACAGAGATACAGACATGCACAGAATTCAATTATAGTAATAAATCTTAAGAAGGAGGTCTCCAGAGATGGTCAGGGCCAAGGCGTTGTAATGGTCAATGTTGACTGTGAACTTGATGGGACGTAGGATCAGAGGGAAACAAACCTCTGGAAGTGTCTGTAAGGGAGCGTCTACAGCAGTTTACCAAAAGTGGGAAGATGCACCGCCCCACAGACCAGGGTCCTGGACTGACCACAGGGAGAGAATGAGCTGAGGACCAGCATCCCTCTCTTCTGCTTGCTGCCTGTGAAAGCAGGGGACTAGCTGCCTTTTGTCCTTGTTGTCATGATGTCCCCCCATCCCCTGCCATGGCCGACGGCATCCCCTCAGACCATAAGCCAGAATAAACCTTAAGTTGCTTTTTAACTGGGTATTTTGTCATGGCACTGAGAGAAAGGGACTAATTCCAGTGTGTAATGGGAGATTGTGAAAGCAAGCCACGATTTCAGCACAAACCCAGCTCAGTTTTACAGCTGCCTTTCTTAGCACTGGCCTAGCAGAGCCGTTTGCCCTGGAGCCTTTGGCTGTTGAGTTAAGTAGCCCGGGTCTGGGAGTGGTTGCCTTCACACCTATGTAGTAGTAGGCTGCATGTTGCAATCACATGGAAAGATTATATTAAGTTTTAAGATACATTTGTTTGTTTAGTCTGATTCCTGGAGGTCAGAGGGCAGCCTTCTACCCTGTGAGTCCCAGGGATCAAACTCAGGTTCTCAGGGTTGGTGGCAAGCACTTTTACCCACTGAATCACCTTGCTTGCCCTCACCTGGTGAGCTTTGATTGTGTCATACTTGCAGTGCCCCTGGGCACACCCTGTACTAACCGCATCAGCCTATCAGGCTGCTGGGAGCCAGTTGTGTGTGAGCATCCCAGTGTTAAGGGTTCCAGTCTCCTGGAAACCACGTTCTAATGAAGGATGAGCTGGTGTTTGGAGGAGTCAAGCTCCCCTCAGTCACCAGTCATTGTGAGCCTCAAGACGGAACACCATCAGTTCTTAGCGTTAGGATCTTGCCACGTTTCCAGATGTGGAGGACAGAGGCCTGAACTGGCTGGGAGAAGTCGGGAAGAAGCTCTTTGTCCACGCAGCCCTGTCTGCTGAAGGCCTTATAGCATCCATTGTGGACTTGCTAGATGACTGGCTCCCAACCCTGGTCCATCTAGCCTGGCAAAGCAGGCAGCTGCCATACCCCTGGCTCATTTCCAGCCGATCAGGCGATATTGGCCAGCCACCAGTCAGGAACACAGGCTCTCTTGCTTATTTGGCTCTTGCAAAAGAAAGAACAGGAGGCAGGAGCTTGGAAAACTCGAGCTTGGGGGTGAACTCCCCACCTGATGGCTGAGCGCTCATTGGATTACATAGCGTGTGTGAAATATCACAGGACTGGTGGGGACTTGCGGGAGTCATCTCTGGCTGGCATCAGACAGGGCAAGGCTTCACTGGATCCAGACAGATGGTGGGAGCAGAGATTGTTCCCCAAGACTTCTGTGAAGCAGGATTTCATTTTTTAAGAACCTGATTGAATGTTTAGCTGGCTCGGAATAAGCTTATCTGATCTCAGTACCTTCTTCTGTGTTTGAATAGTTAGTGTTAGCTGGCACTGTCTCTCGTAGGCATTTTCATACCAGTCCTGTTCAAAAGCATGATGTTAAATGTCAGCTCTCTTTGAAAGATGTTCTTAAGTGACTGATTGCCCAGGATCCGAGCCCGGATCGGCTCACTTCTGTCCTCTTAGCCTCTGCGTGTCAGGGCCAAATCTCTACACGTCCTTAAGGCGAGTGCTCCGTGGAAGGGCTGCCGCTCCTCCACACAGGATCACTTTTTAGCATTCAGTCACACATAAGAGGGAGATGAGCCAGTAATCTGTGCCTTGTAAGAGGCTGGGAGACAGTCATTTACCAGGCAGTCAAACGTGTTCAGTTTGCAAAATAGCCGTGGGAGCAGAGCTTCAGATCCTAGTGAGAGTCACACTGAATGGAGGGGCCTGGAGCGATGGCTCGGTGGCCAGGCGGACCTGCTGCTCTTTCAGAGAATGGGAGTCCAGTTCCTAGCACCCACATGGTGACCCTCGGAGACCAAGTGTGACTCCAGCTCTAGGGGATCTGGTGCTCCCTTCTGTCCTTCAGGGCCACAGCACTCATGTGCACATACATACACATATACAGAAGCACAAATGTACACATAAAGAATACAGTAAACCTTATAAAAACCCCAAATGATGGCTCCTGAGGAAAACAACCAAGGTTGGCATCCAGTCTTCACATACATGTCTACACATGTATGTGCATACATGTACATATATACCTCTATCTATCTATCTATCTATCTATATCTATATCTATAGAGAGGAGAGAGAGAGAGAGAGAGAGAGAGAGAGAGAGAGAGAGGTTGCCGATGGGTTTGTCCGGGATATAACTGTGGAATAGCTGCCTGAGACCCAGATGCATACACCTTGAGGCACTGTGGTGAAGCATTGGTTCTTTCTTTAGATAGATGGCAGGAGTCCCTAGAAGCGTGGGGGATGGGCAGAAGAGCAGAGCTGTGTTTGGGTAGCGTGCAAGGGAAGTGCAAAGCCAAGGGGAGCATTACAGAAAAAAAAACTAGAGCCTGAATAGCCAGAGGCTGAGGAGTCAGGAGTGAGATCCAAGGGTGGTCCTGCCCTTAGGCTCAGAGGGCTGATTGGCAGGCATCTGAAGGTGAAGGAGGCCAAAGAGGTCGTGTGTCTGGTGCCACCTTTTCCAGGGCTGGCATCACCATCTGGCTCATGGGAGGAGGGGGATTCTACCAGAATGGGGAGGGGCTCCTTTAGGCTTACAAGAGGACTTTTTTTCCCCTGGTCTTTCTCTTGGAGTGAGTTTGTATTTTGGAATCTGGATGTATTGGGGTGGTCTCCATGGCAACCAGACACCTACAGTTTGCAGTGCTGACGGTGATGCATCTTCGTCCCCACCCCACCCCCACACTGTCTGTTAGGATTAGATTTGACCCGGGACTGAGGTTCAGAAAAGCGACCCGAACAAGTAGTGTGGAGACGGACGGGAAAAGTGGGTCCACGAGTCAGCTGGAGTCGGGGTCTAATCCTTCACTGCTTTGCCCCGACAGCTACTCTCTTTTCCTTTCTGCTCCAAAGTGGCTGCATGAGCTCTGGTCATCACATTTGTCTTCCAGGCAATGGGATGGGGAAGGGGGCCTTCCCTGTAAGCCCAGGAGAACAGCTGTCCTTGTATTTCACTGACCAGGACTTGCTCAGGTGATCAAATCCAACTGCAAAGACAGTTAGGAGACACGGTCCTTTAGCAAGTCAGCCACGTGTCTAGGTAAACACTGGGGTTCTGTTACTGCAGGTTGGCAGCGAACAGAAGGTGGGGTGGGCCATGCGCATGCTCCGTCTCAGGGCCTAGTGTGGAGAGAACGTTGAGCCTCGGTGTTCTTCCTGGTTTAGCCTTCTCTGTGTGCATTTTATGCCCAAGTTAGTTTTCCATTGCTGTGATGAAACGTCACGACTAGAAGCAACTCGGGGAGGAAAGGGTTTATATTGTCTTACACTTGGAGGTAGCAGCCCATCACTGAGTGAAGTCAGGGTAGGGACAAGGGGGAGCTCTGCTTATTTGTCCTGATTCTCATGCCCTGCTCAGCCCACTTTCTTGTACTACCCAGGACCACCTGCCAGGGGTGGCACCACCCGCAGTGAGCTGAATCCTTCTGCATCAATCATCCATCAAGAAAACGCCCATCAGGCTTGTCCTGGGCCAATCTGGGAGGGGCACTTTCTCAGCTGAGGGTCCCTCTTCTCAAATGACTCTAGCCTGTGTTCAGTTGACATAAAACTATCCAGCATATTTTATATGTCACTTTCTCTACAAGTCATGCTATGCATCCAGTAATGAGTTTCTTTCTAAATGATTGAGTATAATGTAGGAAACTGATAAAGGAGCGCTACACAGAGCACACGATGAAACAAACCCTTTGCTCTCTGCACCAGCCAGGGCAGAACAAGCCATAGTAAGGCTAATTCAGGCTGGCATAAGGGTTAGACGCCTGCATTACAACTCTTTTGTGTGCGTGCACTCGAGGGGCAGAGGGCAGTGCTGTCATTTCTTAAGTGGCATCCCTGCTAGACCTGCTAGTACACCAGGCTGGCTGGTCAGGAGGCGGATCTGCCCGTCTCTGCCTCCTAGGTGCTAAGATTACACGTGCATACTATCATGCCCAGCATTTTTATGTCCTCATGTTTGCAAAGTAAGGGCTTTATCGACTGAGCCACCTTTCGAGCCCTTCAGGCATTACCACTCTCCAGGAATTGACCTGTGGGTCAGATGGGAGCATTCGGATATCTGTCTGGCTTTTTCCTATGAGGCTCCATTATCAAGAAGTCCGGAAAGGTGCTTTCTTCTGTGACCTTGTCATTGACTTTCATGATTGGGTGTAACTGGCTTGGTTTTGGATGCAAAAGCATCCCTCAAGACTGCTCCTCTTGGCTAGGAGATCAGGATGCAATAGACCTGGCCTGACCCGTGTCGCTTTCTCCTGGCTTCCCTCATCCCCTGATTAGAATAAAATACAACGACAAATCCCGACTGAATGAGAGGACAAGTGGCCCCATCAAAGTAAGATGAATGTTGGTGACTGAAGTAGGTGTGGTGAGGAGGGATCGGTGACCTTAGGCGGATCACCCAAACACACGCTGTGATGATGATGGACAGCTGACAGGAGGTGGGTCACCCGAACACAGCACAGCCTGCAACTCACAGAGGATGCACCTTGACATTCTGTTGACATGCCTCACATGCTTCGACATACAGCCAAGACCCCCATGTTCTTAGAGTATTGTTAGGAACCATTATAATACATAGTGGTTAAGTCAAGGACAACTTACTATTTATTATGTTATCCAGGGTGCTTGCACTCAGGTGGGTGGCTCTTCTGCTGGCCTGGCCTCACTCTGTAGCTCACACTTCGGCTGTCAGGAGCTCCCGTAGACCATGAGTGGACAAGAGTGCCACTTGAAGCTCTGTGGCTCTGATGCTGTTGCTTGCTCTCCTCTCTGTGTGTCCAGGCTTGGCTCGGGTTTCTCTCCCAGGGTTTCCTACCATGGTGAGGGAGAGTAGCAAGGGGCTGGGCAAGAAGCTGAGGGGCCTTTGGAGACCCAGACTTGGAGCCCAGAGCACCTTAACTCACCTTTCCTTGACCGAAGCAAGTCAAGTCAAGGCCTACTTACACCCAAGGTTTAGAAAACAGACTCAGGTTCTTTCATAGGGAGGGAGCCTGTGAGACATGGGGACTTAGATGGCTAGCGTGAATTAATTTGAGACAATCTAGAACCAGAGTTGGCCTGTGGGCATGTCTGTGACTGAGTATCTTAATGAAGTTAGTCGATGTAGGAAGGCCATTGTGGGTGGTGTCATTTCCTAGGCAGGGGTTTCTGAGCTGTGTGGAAGGGGATAAACAAGCTGAGCACAAGCAAGAGAGGGAGAAAGGAAGCAAGGGAGAAAGTATGTATGCAAGCACTTCCCTCTACTCTTGACTGTGCATGTGATGTGTCTAGTTTCAAGATTAAAAAGTAGATTTAATTTTATTTATGCTATGTATATGAGTACACTGTAGCTGTCTTCAGACACACCAGAAGAGGGCATTAGATCCCATTACAGATGGTTGTGAGCCACCACGTGGTTGCTGGGGATTGAACTCAGGACCTCTGGAAGAGCAGTTAACCACTCTTAACCACTGAGCCATCTCTCCAGCCCCTTACTTATGTTATGAGTGTTTTACCACCATGTACATATGTGTATCAAATGGGTGCTGGGTGCCCATGGTAGTCAGAAGAGGGCATTGGATTCCCAGAAGTTGGAGTTACAGATAGTTGTAAACCAAAACTTGGGGGTTGAGGACAGAGCCCAGCTTCTCTGTAAGAGCAGCAAGTGCTCTTCACCTCTGAGCCATCTCTCCAGCCTGTGACTAGGGTTTTTTCTTTTTTCTTTTTTTATTTATTTTTTATTAGATATTTTCTTTATATACATTTCAAATGCTATCCCAAAAGTTCCCTATATCCTCCCTCCGCCCTGCTCCCCTACCCACCCACTCCCACTTCTTGGCCCTGGCATTCCCCTGTACTGGGGCATATAAAGTTTGCAATACCAAGGGGCCTCTCTTCCCAGTGATGGCCGACTAGGCCATCTTCTGCTACATATGCAGCTAGAGACACAAGCTCTGGGGGTACTGGTTAGTTCATATTGTTGTTCCACCTATAGGATTGCAGACCCCTTCAGCTCCTTGGGTGCTTTCTCTAGCTTCTCCATTGGGGGCCATGTGTTCCATCTTACAGATGACTGTGAGCATCCACTTCTGTATTTGCCAGGCACTGGCATAGCCTCATACGAAACAGCTATAACAGGGTCCCTTCAGCAAAATCTTTCTGGTATATGCAATAGTGTCTGTGTTTGGTGGCTGATTATGGGATGGATACCGGGTGGGGTAGTCTCTGGATAGTCCATCCTTTTGTTTTAGCTCCAAACTTTGTCTCTGTAACTCCTTTCGTGGGTATTTTGTTCCCTATTCTAAGGAGGAATGAAGTATCCACCCATTGGTCTTCCCTCTTCTTGATTTTCTTGTGTTTTGCAAATTGTATCTTGGGTGTTCTATGTTTCTGGGCTAATATTCACTTATCAGTGAGTACATATCAAGTGACTTCTTTTGTGATTGGGTTACCTCAATCAGGATGATATCCTCCAGATACATCCATTTGTCTAAGAATTTCATAAATCCATTGTTTTTCATAGCTGAGTAGTGCTCCATTATGTAAATGTACCACATTTTCTGTATCCATTCTTCTGTTGAGGGACATCTGGGTTCTTTCCAGCTTCTGGCTATTATAAATAAAGCTGCTATGAACATAGTGGAGCATGTGTTCTTATTACCAGTTGGAACTTCTTCTGGGTATATGCCCAGGAGAGGTATTGCTGGATCTTCCGGTAGTATTATGTTCAATTTTCTGAGGAACCTCCAGACTGACTTCCAGAGTGGTTGTACAAGCTTGCAATCCCACCAACAATGGAGGAGTGTTCCTCTTTCTCCACATCCTCGCCAGCATCTGCTGTCACCTGAATTATTGATCTTAGCCATTCTGACTGGTGTGAGGTGGAATCTCAAGGTTGTTTTGATTTGAATTTCCCTGATGATTAAGGATGTTGAACATTTTTTCACGTGCTTCTCAGCCATTCAGTATTCCTCAGGTGAGAATTCTTTGTTTAGCTCGTGACTAGGGTTTTGAAGTTACTGCCTTGATTTCAGCGCAATAATGGCTGTAACTTAGAATTCTGAGGTGAAACTTACCCCATTCTTCTCAAGTGTCTTTTTATCAGGGCATTTTATCATAGGAATAGAAATGGCACTGGGATAGAGGCCCAGCAGTCTATACTTCCCTTTGCTGGGTCCCATACTCGGGCCCCTGCCTCACTGTCTTCAACTTGCCTCCAAGGTCTGTGCACTGGCTCTCATTTGGTAAGAACAAGGGTAGCCTTCTTAGCGTCCCCTCAGTGTTCTCCTGTGAACATCTAGGGACCCGACCTCTGTCTGTGGGCTGCAGAGGAGCTAAGCCTCAAGAACTCAGGTCAGTTGTGGTTGTTTATATTCTTTTTTTTTTTTTCTGAGACAGGGTTTCTCTGTGTAGCCCTGGCTGTCCTGGAACTCACTCTGTAGACCAGGCTGGCCTCGAACTCAGAAATCCACCTGCCTCTGCCTCCCAAGTGCTGGGATTAAAGGTGTGTGCCACCATGCCCGGCCCGGGTGTTTATATTCATTCAGTGGAAGTGCTCGGGTTGCATTCTTGGGGCTGTGTTGTTCCAGAATTAAAGAACTCTGGATAAGCTGGCATCCTATGGCCGTCAGAGATGTAATACCCCCAGAATCTCCAAGTGAGCAGGGTATAGGGTCCCAGAGAACAGGGCCAGCTTGGCTGTGGAATTGGAAGAAGCAGGGGCTATGTATATGTATGTGTATGTGTTTGTGTATATGTATGTATGTATGTATGTATGTATGTATGTATCTATCTATCTATCTATCTATCTATCTATCTATCTATCTATCTATCTATCTATGTGTGTGTATATATTTTATATATAACCTGCTCAGTCTGTATGATGTTTTCAGTGCTGAATATATTCTGTACTAGATAACCAACTGGTGTGATCTAGGGAAGACTGCTTCTCCAGCTCCCAGCATTCCCTACTTGTCTGCAGTTCTTTGTGTGGGGCTATGGCCTTCTGGGCTTTCCCCCACCCATGTTAGCAGGTCTGTTGGTGTTCTTGTGCAGCTCTAGTTAGTGAGACTTTATGAGTGTAGCTCTGACATTCCTAGGAGACCCAGTGTCATAGCAAACTCCCTGATCCTCTGGTTCTTGCAGTCTTTCAGTCCCCTCTCCCACAATGTTTCCCGAGCCTTAGGTGTGAGAGCTGTCATAGAGTTTTTGATAGTGTGTGCTGGTCTGGTGGTTCCCCCTGCCTCAGCCTCTCAAGTGCTGGTATTACAAGTATGTACGACTTGAGGCTTGTCTTTTTTGGGGGGCGGGGGAACGGAACAGGATGACTTTGAACCCACAGCAGTTTTCCTATCTTTGTTTCCCAGGTGCTGGGCTTATAGGAGTGCACCATCATGCTCAATTTTTGTTAATTTCCACCTTTAATCAAGAAGTTCTCTTTCTGAATCAGGACTCAGGCTACTTTTGTCTTTGTCAGGGAGGCTGTGTCGCCTTTCTCGTGTCTCTGGTGGATTGTGTGGTAGCTGTAGCCTCTGTGGCAGTAGCAGCCCATGTGGCAGTAGTAGCCTGTGTGTAGTTGGTGACGTGACAAGCCCTGATTTGTTCTGGTTACCACCAGCTCTTGGTGGGCAGGAAGGATCCAGCCTCTGGCTTGTAACTAAGCTGTTTACAATCCTTACCATTAAGGAGACAGGCCCTTTAACATCCAGGAGGCAGAACCCTTCCTCTCCTAGCTTGTGCCCCTGGCGAGGTTAGCTTAGTTAGATCCAGCCCTGACTGTTTAATGTTTCCATTGCCTTCCAGAGAAAATAAACCACAAAATACCAGGGAGGTGAGGGTGTTCATCGCTGGTGGCTGCAAGCTGCTTTTTGATGCTGCCACCGGAGGGAGGACCACAACATCACCGGCTGCACGCTTGCCTGCGCGTCTATGTCCTTTCTTCTTGACTCTCTCTTCTGCCCTGGCATTTCTTTGGTAACCTCTACTCTGTGTCTGAAGCTCCACCCCCCTTTGGAAGAAATCACCCATGACAGCCCCAGAGCTAAGTGAATTAGCTCTCTGGGAGGGCGGACAAAACCGGATATCTGCTAAGTTTCATAAATAAGGCAAAAACAGATTAGCGCTGCATTTAAGATAAGGAAGAGGCACAGCCATCTTTAAATAGGCTCTGAGCTTGAGTTTGCTCAGATTTCTGTGGGGCACAAGTTTCCCTGCAAGAAACACTGGCACCTTTGGGGCTCCTGCGACCCTGTGTTGTCAGGCGACATTATTTCCTCATATTTTTCAAAGCACATTCTCACCCACAACCCCCAACTCTTGCACCGACTGGGCAGCAGTAGGCTTTATCTGTCATTTGCATCTGGTAGATGAAAACTGGACTGGACCTGGTGCTAGGCTCTTTCATCTGCTCTGTTCATGGGATGCTCAGGACAGTATGGGAAAAAAGAGGCTCTGCAGGTCCCCCTGGTCCCTGAAGTGTGTGTCTTAAAGGACAGCACTGCACAGCTCTCTCCCTGTGAACTTGTAAATCACCCATCCATTGGACAAGTCTTCATTGGCAACACTAGAGTTGGACCTTGTACACACTGCATGCGCTAGGCCAGCGTTCTATCACTGACCCGTGTTCACAGCCCTTCTTCCACTGTATCGCTTGGGTTACTTAGGTTGGTATTGAACTCATGACTAACCCTCTGGGTATTGGGATTACAGGCATGTACCACCATACCTGGTTTATGCCGTTCTGGGGCTTGAAATGGGGCTTCATGAGTGCTAGGTTAACACTCTACCATCTGATATCTCCAGCTCTCATTTTTGTCTTTTGAGACAGTATTATATGGTTCAGGTTGGTTTCAGTCTCTCTCCCTGGTCTTGGGCTGGTGTTGAACTTCTGGCTCTCCTTCCACTGCCTCCTGGGTGCTGGGACTGTAGGTGTGAGCCTACATCCTACATACCTGGCTCACAAAATATTCTGAAGTAAGTGTGGGGCTCAGGTGTCACCGGTGCTGGTGGGGTTTTCTTTTTCGTTTGCTTGCTTGCTTGCTTGCTTGCTTGCTTCCTTCCTTCCTATCTTCCTTCCTTCCTTCCTTCCTTCCTTCCTTCCTTCCTTCCTTCCTTCCTTTCTTTCTTTCTTTCTTTCTTTCTTTCTTTCTTTCTTTCTTTCTTTCTTTCTTTCTTTCTTTCTTTCTTTCTTTCTTTCTTTCTGGTTGATTGCAGCCTTAACCCTGCTTCTCCTGACCTCTTTTGCATGCCAGAGCATCAGTCTACGATCTCAGAGCAGGCACTGAGAAACCATCTCTCCCGAGGCTTTAAGGGACGCACCGAGGTGACTCTCCCAATGAAGGCAGAAAGTAATTGAATGCAGACTCATTACTTCTCTGAAGGCCTTTGAACATCTTCCCATGATTTAATTCTGATGAGCATTTCAGGATGCAGCCAGGCCAGGAAATGTCTCAAATGGTTGGCCAGAGCCGGGTGAGCTTAGGAGAGGTGCAGTGGGGTCCAGGGTGGAGCCTTCTATCAGCCGGGCAGATGGGTGAACTCACGGAGATCTGTTTGCTTCTGCTCCTGAGTGCTGGGAATAAAGGTGTTGCATAAGCATGCCAATTTTAACGAGTGGCTTGTTAGACATTGAAATTATTTTTATGTTTTTGAGTGTCCCCTACCCCTTTAAATTCAAAGACTAGATGCACATTCAGGATGCTAATAAGAGGCCTATAGAGCAAAGGACACAGGCTCTCCTCCCACTCAGTCCCTCCTCTCCAGGAGGAACCTTATGTCGGTTTCTTGAGAAACTTTCTGCTCACATTTCTAGATGGATTTCGAGTTTCTGGGTTTGGAAGCTGGGGCCCTCCCGCCTCTTACCCTCTTGCAGCCTGTGGTTCTTTGGTTAGTTGCCTGGTGGGCCTCTCGCACCTTCCTCTTCCCTCTGTGTGTCAGCTGTGGCTCTTTCCCTTCATCAACCTTAACTCCAGCAATAGAGGAAGTGCTCCTTCTGTAAATGTGTTCAGAACTCATTGCTGTTGTCTCTATAAAACTCCTCTACTTCCTTCTTCAGTGCCAAGAAGAAAACAGGCTCATCCCACACATTCGGACCTCTCTGACACGAGTCCAGGTTTTCCTTTCCACAGCCGTTGACATTTCGAGTTCTCTAGTTTCCGCCAGAGGCCTGCCTTCTTCCTGCTTGGTTGCTGTGGTCTCCTTTAGCAATGCTGGAGATCCAGACTGAAACACAGTCTCTCATTGGGTAGATGGTGCCAGTGATCAGCATGGCCAGGATTCCTTGTGCCCACTGTGGTCAGGTAGCCCATGCTTGCCCACTGTGGTCAGGTAGCCCATGCTCGCCCACTGTGGTCAGATAGCACGTGTTTGCCCACTGTGGTCAGGTAGCCCATGCTCGCCCACTGTGGTCAGGTAGCACGTGTCTGCCCACTGTGGTCAGGTAGCCCATGCTCGCCCACTGTGGTCAGGTAGCCCATGCTCGCCCACTGTGGTCAGGTAGCCCATGCTCGCCCACTGTGGTCAGGTAGCCCATGCTCGCCCACTGTGGTCAGGTAGCCCATGCTCGCCCACTGTGGTCAGGTAGCCCATGCTCGCCCACTGTGGTCAGGTAGCACATGCTCGCCCACTGTGGTCAGGTAGCACATGCTCGCCCACTGTGGTCAGGTAGCATGTGTTTGCCCACTGTGGTCAGGTAGCACATGCTAGCCCATCGTGTCCTCCTACTTGAAGGAGCTGGGGACTGTCATGGCAGTCTTGGGGATGACAGAAAGCCATTTATCCTCAGCCCTTGGGGTTCTCAGTGTCTCCCTAAGCCTGGCAATGGGGCTTTCCCTCCTGCTTCTTGGACTACAGACAAGGTTGGGCCCCTGCTGTGTTCCTTGGTAACCCCGTAGGTAGCGGTTTCTTTGGTTGGGAGTTGCTGATTTATGCCCTTCCCTGGCTTGTTGCATTAAGTGTGTTGTGCACGTGTGTGCAGGTGCATGTGGAGGCTAGACATCAGCCTCAGGTATCGTCCCTGGTGCCATCCACTTGTTTTGCAAGTCAGGGTCTCTAGCTGATCCTGATTTAGCTACACTGACCAGCCAGCCAGTCTCCATCCACACCCTCCTTAGTGTTGGGGTTGCAAGTGTGCACCGCTACGCCTGTTTGTTTTTAAACTTGGATTCTTGGTATTGAAGTCCGGTATCACGCACACGTGTCGGTATTTTACCAACTAATCTGTCTCTCCTGCTCCAGTTTGTAGTTTAGGTTACTTTTGAATTTATGTACTTTATTTGTGTGTATGTGAGTATGGATATGTATAATGTGTATGTGTGCACGTGTGTATGTGTGCGCATGTGTGCATGCATGCATGTATATGTTTATTGCATACGTGTGTGTATGCATTTCGTGAATGTGCATGACTTGCGTGTAGAGGCCAGAAGACAATTTGAAGAAGTCAGCTCTCTCATTCCATATGTAGGGCCTGGCCCAGCGGCTTCAGCGCACGGTGACTGCTGGCTCTGCCCCTGCGCTGCCCCAAGGCTTCTTTTCTCAGTTAAGAGCACCACAGTTTTCAGGATGGATAATTATGGCTTAAAATCCTGTTATCCTATGCTGCCTTGGACCTCCCGCTGCCTGACCATATTTGCCCTTGGGGGTTGGGGATGAGGTGGTGCCGAACCAAGGGCTCCGACTCCGGGAACAGGTGAGAACTCGGGTGATGAAACCACAGCAGGAAGGAACAATGCCCGCGGCTGCAAGCTCATTTCTTAATCCTCGGGTACCACCCTTTATCCCCTCCACCCGTGTCCCATTGGTCCCAAGCAAGCTTGTCTTCCAAGTGGCACTTCCCGGTTGGCTGCCATTGTCCGTGTCCCCAATCTTTAGGCTCTCAGGCAGTCTTCAGTTAGGTCCGCACACGGAAGTTGCCTCCACAGCTGTGCAGCCCCTGACGTTTATACGGAGGCAGCCGTTGCTTCGTCAGTGAGGCCAGTTGCTCCTTCTGCAACTCTACATAGGTATAGACTGGAGGACTTTGGTTCAACCTCTTGTCTCAGGTCACCGGCTGTTGTTAGCAGTGGGAATAGTGGCATAGCAACATGTAGTACCTGACATGCCTGGGCCTGCTCTTTTGTCCAGCATTTTACACGGACAAACTCAGTAATCCTTGTACCAACCCTTGGAGAGATCACCTTCTGGGAAGAAGGCAGAGTGCACAGTGGGAATGGTATGGCTCCTTATAAACCTCCAAGCCTGCCCCAAGTGACACAGTTCCCTCAACAAGTCCACACCTCCTAATCCTTCCCAAACGGTTGCAGAAACTACTTTACAATAGGTTCCGTTTGCTGAACCAGACACTCCTAGAGGGGGCTTTTCCCCCTATGTCAACCCCCTCTTGAGATCCTGCGTTGGCACTCTCTCTTTACCCAGTCTCTTCCTCTTCGAGGAATCACTGCCATTGGACAGGCGGGATTATTCTCTTCTCTCTGGGAAGTCTAGGGCAGGAAACACTTCCACTTCTGTCCGTGTTACTTTTCTATTGCTGTAATAAAACACTGTGACCAAAGCAACTTATAAAATTACAAACCGCTAATTGGACTTAGGGTTTCAGAGGCTTAGAGCCAATGATGATAGAGCAGAGGCCTGGTGGCAGGTGAGAGAGAGCTCATATCTTGATTGACTAGTAGGAGCCAGAGAGGAAGCACACTGATAATGATGGGAGTCTTTGAAACCTCAAAGTCCATCCCCCAGTGACACACCCCCTCCAGCAAGGCCACACCTCCTAATCCTTCCCAAACAGTTCCATCAACCGAGGCCCAAGTATTCATACCACCACAGCCAAGCACCTGTATTAGTCACTCCTGCATAGCCATGTCTGTAATACCTGACAGGTACAACTTAGAGGAACGAAGGATATATTTCGGCTCTTTGTTGTTGTTTTTAATTTATTTTTATTTCATGTGCATTGGTGTTTTACTTGCGTGTCTGTCTGCGTGAGGGTATCAGATCTTGGAGTTACAGTTGTGAGCTGCCATGTAAATGTCGGGAATTGAACCCGGGTCCTCTGGGAGAGCATTTGGTGCTCTTAAGCCCTGAGCCATCTCTCCAGCCCAGCTTTTGGGTTTTTAGCCAGAATACAAGAGCACATGACTACCTGCCACTGGCAGATGCCAATGAGCAGAGACAGGAACCGTATCGCAAAACCGTGCTGCTTCATTCAGAGAGCCAGAAATCTGAGAAGACAGTGGACTGATATCTTAGACACCCTGTCTTCCACCTCATGTTCATCTGGCACATTCTTTAGGGAAAGGCAGGAAATGGGGCCATCGGTCAGCTGTCCTGGAGCTCTGAATTGCCCCTCTGGTTAGATGCTCAGGGTGGTTTTAGAATGATATTTGTGACCCCTCACACCTGTCACTCATGTTCTGGATGTCCGAACTCAGGTGATGCTTAAGACAGGGGGATTCTAATTAATGTCTTCTGCTATCAACATTGTATTTCAGACTGGCCGGGTTGGGTTGGGAATAACTCAGAACAAACAAGCCATGGACAGTGCTTATAGGCTGACCCCCCTACTCACATGCACGTATGTACTAATTCTTTTTCAGAGTGTGGGGTTCAAGAGTGTCTTTATGATACAGAATGTGAAAGTGTTGCTACCCTGTCCCATACCCTTCCTCCTGGCCCCTACTGGTTTCAGTGCATTGTGGGAGAAAAGCTTTACATGGAACAACTTCGTTCATGGCCATTGTAGCATATAACAAGAGGCTGTTCACATCATGTTCACACCATATAACAAGAGGCTGTTCACATCATGTTCACATCATATAACAAGAGGCTATTCACATCATGTTCACACCATATAACAAGAGGCTGTTCACATCATGTTCACATCATATAACAAGAGGCTGTTCACATCATGTTCACACCATATAACAAGAGGCTGTTCACATCATGTTCACATCATATAACAAGAGGCTGTTCACATCATGTTCACATCATATAACAAGAGGCTGTTCACATCATGTTCACATCATATAACAAGAGGCTGTTCACATCATGTTCACACCATATAACAAGAGCCTGTTCACATCATGTTCACACCATATAACAAGAGCCTGTTCACATCATGGTGGACCAGAAGATAGAGAGTCAGGCATGAAGTAGGCTGCCTTAACATATCCCCAAGAACTCACTCTTTAGTGAGCTTCTTCTATTTGGGCTGTATCTCTCAGGTTTCTAGAACCTTCCAAAATAGCACTACCAGGTCCAGACTAAGTATTTAAAACACTTGGGTATTCCATATTCCAACCACAGAGTTGTGTTTTTCCAAGTGGTGGGATGATCTGTGAGTCTGTTTGGAAGGGGAGGAGTCTGTTTGGAAGGGGAGGAGTCTGTTTGGAAGGAGAGGAGGCATCTTTTCTTCTTGCCCTTTAAGGGCCTGCCCCCGCGTCCTAGTGCCAGCGATAGCTGAGAGAGGCACAAAACCTCTCCAGAGAGAGAGAGAGAGAGAGAGAGAGAGAGAGAGAGAGAGAGAGAGAGAGATGAGCAACTTTGGGAGAAGCTCATTCCTAGATCTCTGAGTTTTCTCTCAATGGAGCCACGCAGCTCACCCTGCTCCCCTCGTGCCAGTGTGGGCTGGGCTGCTTCCTAGCCACCAGATCGGGCAGATTGGCTCAGCGTGAGTGAGTGGTAGTGTTGGGGCGGGGAAGCCCGGCCAGCTGGTGCAATTGTCCATCACCAAGCCCCCAGCGAGAGGTGCTGATGGATTGGTGGCTGGCTGCCATGGGAGGCTGCTGAGGGCAATGTGTTCACACCCTTCTGGCGGGCAGCTGGTGAAAAGATTTGGTGAGCGTGCTCTCCCCTTCGCCATCACCCTCGGCTTTGTTTTTTCTTTTGTCTTCATGGATTTAACAGTTTTGGCGATCTAAGTAGTTGATTCTTCTGGGAGTCGTTTTTTTTTTTTTTTTTCACTTAGGCAGTCTGGGTCTGCCCTGAAAGAGCCGAGGTAATAAATATGCTTGTCCGTCTGTCAATCCCAGTAATAGATTTGTGGAAAAGGAGCGTTGAATTCAAACAAAGAAACTTAAGTCTTGGGACTGAGGGTTGTTTGATGTTGCCAGTCGGGTGTTTGCCATGCACGCATGTGGACTTGGGCTTGGATTCCTGGGACCATTGCACAGGGCAGGCAGGGCAGCATGTTCCTGTAATCTCAATGCTGGGGAAGCTGAGACAGAGGGGTCTCTGGGGCTCACTGAGCAGCCAAACTGGTGGAAATGATGTTCAGTGAGAGACCTTGTCTCAAGCAAACAATGTGGGGAACAAATGAGGAAGTCACCCCGTGTTGACCTCTGGCCTACACACACACACACACACACACACACACACACACACTCACACACACACACACGAACATGTTAACTCACACCACTAAGTATCATTTGACGTTGTGATCTCCCTTAGGGAGTCGCTAAGGCCAAAGCTCCTGGGAGCTCCAGTTCAGGTGGGCATTGCACATGGGACCTGCTTGTAAGCAGTTGAATTGTACTTAGAGCTTAGATTTAAAACGAGACCAGGCTGAGGGGCCAATTGCTTTTCAGCTCTGCTTCCACAGTGCAGTGGGAGTCAGTGTTACATCAGACTGGATGTTTGAAGCCCAGATATGTCCTGGGTGACGGTGTTTGCTTTAAGAAACGTATTTCCTGGAATTTCATCAGTGATGATCTATGGCAGTTGGTTAGGTGCTGGAAGGCCCCTTTGGCTCTAGTCTTGCTGGTATTCAAGTATTTCATGAGAGCTTGGCTCTCAGCTCTGGGCCCAGACCTTGCCAGGCACTTGGGGATTACAGTGGTGACTCAAGCCTATTGCACAGGGACCATTTCAGGGTGGACTCTAGAACCCATATGCCAAGCATAGGTGTACACCATGTTCTCATGAGTTGGCTTCCTTCCGTAGGAACAGTGCACACTTCCTTCCAAAGATTTACAAATGGATATAACTTATAGCACCCCCAGGTCCAATACAGCTATTTCTTTTAAGAAACTGAATAGGAATATTAATTGCGACTTTATTTGTATTGCCCTCTATTAAAATCAGCCTAAAGGTCTTATTGCAACTGAGTAGAAGCACAAATTGAGGCCTAGCCATGTAAAGCCATGCATAAATAAAAACAATAAGGTACTTGAGCATATAGAGTGATTGGATCTCTCAATAACAACGAAGGGAGACAAATGTAGAAGAAAATGGATCTGAGCTAGAATGAAGGCTCAGTGGTTAGGAGCACCAGCTGATCTTCCAGGGGACCTGGATTCAGTTCCCAGCACTCACATGGTGGCTCACAAGCATCGGTAACTAGTTCCAGGGGATCAGATGCTCTCTCTGGCCTCAGCAGCCACCTACACTTAGGTGGTGCCGGACCACACATATACACGTAAACTAAACACATAAATATAAAGAAGAAAGCAAACATTATGATTTCATCCACTTAAAATACCACAAACGGCAAGCGAGTTGACAGAAGGACAATGAGTCACTGACTGTGGCATGAGAAGACAGGGAGTGACAATCAGTAGGCCATGTGACTCTGGCGGTGGCAAGTATATGTGCTACTGTGATCACAAGGTCTTGAGTTTAAACCTACTCAGAAATGGCAGTCCTCAACCCCGTGGGTCTCCACCTCTCTGGGGTTTGAATGGGTCTTTCACAGGGGTCATGTGTTGTTTATCTTGTGTATCAGATGTTTATATCACAATTTATGAGAATGGCAAGATTACAGTCATGAAGTAGTCACAAAAATAACTTTATGGTTGGGGTCACCAGAACATGAGGAACTATATTAAAGGGTCACAGCATCAGGAAGGTTGAGAACCACTGTAAAAAGTCACATTTTATCCTTCAAACATGGACGGTTTCTATCACTTCCATTTTAAAAGTGATCCCACCCACCAAGACCAAACACAAACAAGAAACTCCTGGGCCATCCGTTTCCCTTGAGAAACTGTATTTAGCAATACACACGTCAGTTCAAGCCCAGTCCGCCCCAGCCTTTGGCAAGGGCCGCACTACTTGACTGGAAGTGAAGCCCCACGGCGTTGACAACTGGGCAGGGGAGATGGCTGAGTGAGTGAGGCCTTTGCCACCCAACCATGAAGACCAGTTCACATCCCCAGAAACACATAAAGCCTGCCATGCTAGCACACACGTGTAATACCAGTACTTTTATGATGAAGGAGACATGGAGACAGGAGACTCCCCAAGAGCATGTGGGCCGCTCACCTGTCACACTCAGCAGTGAACTGTAAAGAAGCCCTGTGTTAAATGAGGAAGAAAGTGAAGACTTAACACTTTGGAATGTCCTTTCACTTCTATAAGTGGGGTGTGGCATATGTATACCCATATACAGACACACACACATACACACACGCACGAACGCACAGGAAACGTCAAAGTTGTTTCTTTGTGAGTCACCAAAGACATTGTTCTAGACTGGAATTTTTCTGCTGCCAGCCTTTTCCTTTCCTCTGCAGCCACAGACTCAAATCAAGCAGCTCAGAGGCCACTTGAATGCAGAAAAGCCTTTAGATTTTCTGAGGCTGACTGTATCCTTGAGAGAGATTTGAGCGCACAGACCCTGAGTGCATCCGGACCGTCACCCTCCAGGCCCTTGGTGACAGAACCACAGTGTCTGTGCAGGTGCTTTTCTCTGCAGCGCCTCGCTTCCGACCCCCCTCCAGCTAGCTGTTGTCCATGTGCTGTGACATTATGTCAGGTGGCTGGGGACTTCCTGCCAGGAAAGGGATGAAGAACCCAGAGGCGTGTCACTGAGCATGTTGGGGTGACCTCTCGACGCTTACAGACTGGTGGGTGTGAGTGGCTTCAGGTCCAGGGACTGATGGTGACACACACCAGGCTAAGGATTTGGGGAGGTTAGGGAGTGGAGGCCAGATCTCTGTACACATCTGCCTCTCAGAGGACGCTCCAGTGTGGCAATGGTGTGTGACAATCGTACACACCTGTATACACTTCCCCAAGTGAGATGAAGAAAATCCATGTTTCCTCCCAGGGAGTTCTTGTTCCCTGAGTCACTGTCATGCAGACATTGAAGACTTCTGGAAGTTTTGTGTTGTGTGTTCTTGAGCTTAAGTGACATCAGGTACTACACACACACACAGTGCGTGCGCTGTCTTCTTTCAATCAACATAGCAGTTTTGAGGTTCCTCCACCCCCGTGGCTGTAACACTTGCAATTTACTCCCTTTTATTACTTATTTAACGCTGAATACCTTGATTTTATGTACATGGGAGTTTTTCTTGCATGTATGACTTTTTACCGTATGCGTGCCTAGTGCTGGCAGAGGCCCGAGGAAGGGGTTGGGTCTCCTGGAACTGGAGTTACAGATGTTTGTGAGCTGCCATGCGGGTGCTGGGGAACCGAATCTGCCTCTCATGGAAGAGTCGCCAGAGCCCTTAATCACTGAACCATCTCAGTAGCCCCTATGATCTTTTATTTATTTTTAAAAATGTGAAATGTGTTATCCTGGGTTACATAGGTCTTTTTCATGCAAGTAATAATATACTTTAAGCTTTTAGCCAGTTCCCCCTTTATTTATTTATTTTTTTAAATTTGTTCTTTTGAGACACAGTATCTTAGTCAGGGTTGCTGTTGCTGTGATAAAACACCATGACCAAAGCACCACGGCGAGGAAAGGGGTTATTCCGCTTGCCCTTCCACACTGCTGCTTATCATCAAAAGAAGTCAGGACAGGAACTCAAGCAGGGCAGGAATGTGGAGGCAGGAGCTGATGCAGAGGTCATGGGGGGGGGTGCGGTTTACTGGCTTGCTCAGCCTGCTTTCTAAAAGAACCCAGGACCACCAGGCCATGGATGGCCCCACCCACAATGGGCTGCCACCTCCCTACATCAATCACCAATTAAGACGAATGCTCTATAGTCAAATTTTATGGAGGCATTTTCTCAGTTGAAGCTCTTTCCTTTCAGATAACTCTTAACTTGTGCCAAGTTGACACAAAACCAACTTGCACACATGGTCTCCTGCACCACAGGCTAGCCTTTACTTGCTGTGGCACTCGAAGATGACATTGAATTTCTTGATCCCTCTGCCTCTACCTCCAGATTGCTGGGTTGACAAACCACCCACCACGACGTGCGTTTCCTGGGGGGGGCTGCCGATGGAGTTCTTAATGCGTGCTGTGTACACAGCCTGCCAACTGAGCCACACTCCCGGCTCCTTCTCAGTCTTGCAAAACACCATAATATTTTCATTTCCTTGACAATTTCATACATGTATACAATGCATTTTGACAATATCCGTCCCACTCCTCCCAGTCAATTCTTGGCAATCATTTTTGCTGGCTCTCTTTCTCTACTTGACTTCTGCACATCAGATGAATCAGGTTCTAGCCTTAGCACCACTCTGTTCCATGCCCGATGTCTCGGAGCTGTTTTGTTGGTAAGGGGCATCTTCTCTCTTAAAAGTACTACGATGCGTCTTTCCATTTCACTGTTGATGGTCATCAGGGATGGTTCCAGTTTGGAGCTCCCATGAGTCGGGCTGCTGGGAGCATTCTCGTATAAGGCATTGTGTGGATGTGTACTGCACTGTGTGCAACTGGCAGAGAAAGGATTCCCAGGACTGTACTGTAGATGCCCCTCCTGGGGATGTGATGAATCCTCTTCTGTAGCTTGGAATGCGTAAGGCAAGCTCTGCCTGTCTCTGGCAGAGATGGGCATGCTGAGTGGGCACGGCTAAGGAACATTAGCCATGACAGTTAACAACTGTAACTGCATGAAGCTGACTCTTTCCGAGGAATTTGCCGATCACATCACCTTACATAGACTGAGCCCCCGTATGAATCAGACTCACGCCTGAGTCATGACTGATCACTGACATGCCAGATCGGAAAGCTGACCCCTGTGCCCACTTGAATCTTGTGATTCAAGACCGAGGGATGCGGAGGGAGGGGCCACCTCACTCGGGAGGGACCCCTGTTTGTTTCTTCCTTCTTTCTGCTCTATCTCCTTCACCATCATGTCTGTAGCCCGGCAACTGGCCCCTCAGTTTCCAGCCTTCTTAACTTCTCCCTGCTGTCTGACGCCACCGTATAAGGACGGGTGCCTCCTTTCCATCATTCAAGACTGCTTCTGGTGGTCTGACATCAAACTGCTCGGTCCCAGCAGCCATGCTTCCCCAGGGTCTCCAAATGCTGTGCCCAGGGCTCTGCCCCGGCAGGGTCTGTTTCACTAGGTGTTGGAGTAGTGCCAGCATCTATCTCAGTGATTCTGTTGTGCAGGCAGAGATGGAAGCAATTGCCCACTGCCTGAGCGTGGAGCCATGCTGCCTGGACTGTGTTTCCACTCCCTGTGTCTTAGTTAGGATTACTGTGACGAAACACTGTGACCAGAAGCAATTAAGGGAGGGAAGGGGTTATTTGTCTTACACTTCCACATCTTGGGGGGTCCATCATCACAGGAAGCTAGGACAGGAACTCAAGCAGGGCAGGGAGCTGGAGGCAGGAGCTGATGCAGAGGCTATGGAGGGGGCTGCTCACGGAACCCAGGGCCACCAGCCCAGGGGTAGCCCTCCCCACATCAAGCACTAACTAAGAAAATGCTGTATACGCTTGCTTACAGCCCAGTCTTATGGAGGTGTTTTCATGATTGCAGTTTCTTCCCCTCAAAGGGCTCTAGCCTGTGGCAAGTCGACATAAAATTAGCCAGCGTACCTTTCTCCACTTTTTGTTTGTTTGTTTTGAGAAAAGGTCTTATGTAGCCCGGTCTGGCCTCCAACTGAGGTCACAGGCATGCTGGGGTCCCAGGCATCCCGACCATGACCAGCCTGGACTCTTCACTATACCCAGCTATGTCTTCATGCCCTGGCACATATTCTTCCCCTACGAAGGCGGGTCTCCTTGAAGTCCCATTACAGAGGCCCTGGATGCTGCTTGCTAGACTCCGTCTAGCATCTTATTTTCTAACCAAGAGGTTTGCTGTGCCGTGTGATCTGTGCAGCTCTGCATCACACCCTCAGGTTCCTAACCAACCCGTGTCCAGCCTCCGAGAGGCACGCCGTGCGGTCTTCGAGGCTCTGCTTCGCACTCTTTCATGGGATGGCAGTGAACTCCGTGTATCAGTCTAGATGCCCCTGTGTGTATGTCTCGGATGTCTTCCGCAACCTGTCTTATGGTGGAGCATAGTCAGCTCCTGGTAAAGGCAGGGCACAGGTCCTCTCTGGCTCTTCTCCTCCTTCCTTTCAGCCCTCCGGGATAGTGAAAGTTGCATACTCACTTCCCAAGTATTTGTTGGTTGAAGGGAGAAATGTTTATATCTGATTTGGAGACAGAACTTAGAGACATTACTTGGCTCTGTACCTTGGGAGTAATTATTACCTTGATTTTTAATGAGTTGTAAGTTTGTGCCTATTAGTTAATTATACTGTAGCTGTGGATGTGCGAGTGTGTGTGTGTGTGAATATGTGAATATGTGGAGGCCTCAGGACCCATTCAGTCTGGTTCACTTGAGACAGAGTCTCTCAGTGGGGCCTAGAGCCCACCGGTTAGGCCAGCCAGTGAGCCTCAGGGGTCTGCCTTTCCCACCTTACCCAAAACTGGGATTAGAAGCACACACCTGATCTTTGATGCTGATTTTGGGGATCACACTTGGGTACTTATGCTTCCTTAGCGGGCATTTTACTGATGAAGTCCTCTTCCCAGGCCCTCTAAGGTAACGGTTCTCAACCTCCCTAATGCTGCCGAGACCCTGTAATACAGTTCCTCGTGTTGTGGCGACCCCTCCCCGCAACCATGAAATTTGTTTCTACTTCATAACCGTTACTTTAGATCTGATATGCAACCCCGGTGAAAGGGTCATGGTGACCCCCCCAAAGGTTCACAACCCACCGCTGCAAGGTTAGAGTCCACGTTCATTTCCTGTGTCCCCCATTTACAGAGGACCTGTTCTGCAGCAGATACAGAGCCCAGTGATGGGACTTTGAACTGTTTCTTTCAGTCTTCTCTCGAGTGGACAGGGTGGTGCAGTAGAAGCATGTGCAGCTATTTCTGGTCCCCCTTTCTCTTTAAGATGGGGATTTCGCTCTGTCCTTCAGAGTTTCTTTCTGTGTTTACACCGCCATTGCTTCGATAAAGGGAAGGCTTGATAGCACCCGTCACGCCAGAGCGTTGGCCGTGGCCCTTAGAGAGCTCTTCATAAACCCGCTTCTATTTCCAGAGGCGGAATTGTTCCTGGTGGAGCACCACACGGAGATGAGGAGGCTCACTTCCTGTGCTGGCTGGCTAGGTGCTCACCTGGCTGTGATTATTCTGTGCTGGTACCTCTGACACCAGGGGAGAGCCACTAGCGGTAGGAAGGGTGGGACCTTGAGATGGGATATTTTCAGAGCATGGAGCACATCACGAGCGCTGCTGGATTGTAAGAAGGACAGCAGGGAAATGAAGACTTTACTCTAAGGGAACATAAGAGAGAACCTGGATATTCTGTTTCCTGAGCTTCCTTCTAACATATGTGTGTTTGAATGTGTCGGTAAATATGAGCTTGTGTGTGTGAGTGTGTGTGTGTGTGTGTGTGTGTGTGTGTGTGTGTATGTTGCATGCATGTGTATGTGTGCAGAGGCCTGAGGAGGATTCTGGGTATCCTGACATATGACTTTCTAACCCATCACCTTGAGATTAGACCTCTCAATAATGCTAGAGCTAGGCTGGGGCTAGTGATCTTTAAGTCTCCACTCCTCCATAGCACTCTATGTAGTCAACTGTATGTTGTCACACATATTCACACACACACACACACACACACACACACACCACACATGGGTGGCCATGACTGGTTCTTTGTAGGTGCTGGGGTCTGAACTTAGGCAAAGATCAAAGGATGCATAACAAACATCCTTTCCCTACCATCTCCCTAGCCCCAAATGTGTGTGTGTGTGTGTGTATTCTCCCTCAAATATTTTTATATTTGCTTCATTTGCTTGAGTAAAGTGTCTGACAGCACAGTTTTGATGTTTCCCCCCTGCCCAGCCAGTTGTCCCAAAAGTACTTAATGAGTAATCTCCTCCTTTACATGTTCTGAAATGTTGTAGCTGGACTTTGGCTACTTTGTGCATTCCTTTTTCTTCCACTCTCCTCCACCCTTTCCCACCCTTTCAACCCCTTTTTCTTCCACTCTCCTCCACCCCTTTCCCACCCATTCAACCCCCTAACACTAGATAGGAGAGAAAAAAAGGATAGAGGGGAATGGGGGCAACGTTGTCATTAGACTACTTCCTGCTGATCAGGGGTGTTGAGTTCCTTAGGGACAAGTTTGATCTTTGTCATCAGGATATCTAATATCTGATTTCTTCTCCTTGTTGTTTCTTCTTTGCACATGACTACTTAACAAACCATTACCAACAACAACCAACCAACAACCATCAACCCACCAATAGCCAACTCTTTTGGGGCCCTAGCATTTATATATCCTCTGAAGAGTTTCTAGAATCCCAAATGTCACACAATTGCAGAAATTATCTGCCGCTGACAAAAAATCACACCCCTGCTAGAGCATGAGGCAAATCATAGTCAGCTGCTGCGGACAATCTGAAGCAGCTCCATATCCCACACCTGGGATTAAAACAAAAACATATTCTTTGTTTTGTTTTGTTTTGTTTTTAAGGAACCAACATTCTCATGACAAAATGTCCCAGTTTCTAGTAATAAAATCCACATACCTGCTGAAACAGGCAGCAGCAATAACAAAAAGCTAGATGAGTGTCAAGCAGCAAGAGGTGGTGTGTGCGGCTTCTGGGTGGGGACTATGAGGCTGGGGTCAGGCCCCCGTTTCAAATCCTGGTGTGGTCCTTTTCAGCAGAGTATTAGAGGGAGAGGGAGGGGGAGGGGGGAGGGGGGAGGGGGAGGGGGGAGGGGGAGGGAGAGGGACAGAGAGAAGTCCAGGTTCTAAAGTCCCATAATATACTTCCTTTAGCAATGTTGCATCCATCTCTAAATTTTTTCCCTTTATTTTTATTTTATGCATTTGGGTGCTTTGCCTGTACGTGTATCTATGCACCATGAATAAGTGTAGCCTGAGGAGGCTGTCAGATATTCTCGGACCGTGTGAGCCATCATGTTGGGGCTGGGACTCGAACTTAGGTTCTTTGGAAGAACAGCCACTTGTCCTAGGGATAGAGCTATCCAGCTCCAAGCCTCCATGTTTGAAAGGTTCCACAACCTTTCCACATAGCACCGCCAACTGGGGACCAAGTATCCCAGGGGAACATTTCTCATTAAAACTGCCTCACACGGGAATGTAAGAGTAACCAAAACCCAGGCTGTGGGCACCCCCCCCCCCCCCGTCCCTTCTTCATTCGTGTGCTGCGTGCCTTGTAGGCTCCCGTCCAGAGTAGATGTCACGTGGAGCCTCCTGTGGTGCAGGTCACCCCAGAGGAGTAAGGTGTGGAGTCCGTTGTGTGCATGCTTGGTTTTGCCGTTCCAAACTCGAACTGTGCTTCCAGGCGGCGAATCACACTGTGATCTTTAACTGCCTGTTTGCCTCTCTACATCTCCGACACTTGGGGGCTATTAGAGAAGTAAATTTATGAGGCCCCCTTTCCTCTTCCAGATGCAGGTTCTAGTAGGCTCGTCCAGTTGTTCACTAGTCGCCTGACGTTCTGGCATAAGCAGAAGTGTGCCTCGCGCATTGACACCCTCGCTTTATTGCCTTCAGGTATCTCCCCAGCTGCATCGCTGTATCATGTGACAGTTCTATTTTTAATTTTTCAAGGAACCTCCACGTTCTCCATGACAGCTGTGTTAGTGTATAACCCCATCAATAGTGCGTTTTTGCTACATCCCTGCCAACATCTGATACCTTCCATGTTGCTGATGCTGATGTCACGCCCCCACCCCATTATCCCAGAATCCTTTGCCTGATGAAGACAGGTGGTAGCCTACACCTGGTCTTTACTCAGAGGTTTCCAGAATTTCACAAAGGACTGCATCTTGGCGGGGTTAGAGGATGGTACTAACTTTTTGGAGGTTGGGCCAGTCAGTCATGTCTGACATCATTTAGCTCTGGGGCCTTTGGGAAAGCCACTTTATGTAGCTGAGTCTTGCCTACCCTACCTGTTAAGTGAAGTGTTTGGACTAAGTAATTGGCTACAGTTGCTCTCAACAGCAAGGGAATCACCGATTCTTTCAGTAGATTGTTCAGTATGTTATCCACAGAGACTTGCAAAGTCTATGCTGGCTTCCCACCCTTGAAACACTCCCTGATTTCAAGCAATTACTCAGCCAGCGTTTGTCAGAGTGAGGGCATCTGTGTGAGCCTGTGCGTTACTTTAATTTGGAAGGTTAAAAAAAATCACTTTAAAAATGCAGACAATAGACTCAAAAACGAGGGTTTAAACACTTCCTGTCATACGTTCTTGTCTCCCTGCCCCCACTGCTCCCCTTCATCAGCAGGGATGACAGAATTCATCTAGGCAACAGATATTAAACAAGTCTCTGTCCAAGGCTGCTCTGCTGGGTGGTGCAGCACACAGAGATGCTCCAAGCATGAACCAGGTCCCATCGTCTGCACGCTCCTGGGAGAACAAATCCAGTGAGACGGACAAGGGCCCCGGGCAGAGGGGGAGCTGCACAGGATCAGGGAGGAGGAACAAACTTGGTGGGCACAGCTTTGGGAAGTGGGATTATCTAAAATGACACCTGCCTCCTGCCAGCTCCTGGGTTGGCATGCTGGCCCTGTTGCTACATTCTTCTAGTAGCCCTGGTTGGTGGCATCCCTGCCAGTTGGCCAAACTGAGCAACAGAGGCCTCATTTAGTTTGCTGGGGCCACCCCATTTGGTTCAGTAGGTGCCAGAGCCAAGCTTCTGAGTCCAAATTCTGCATTTTGTTGTCATGGACATGAACTGGCAGCCAAGGGTCAGAGACGCCGGGAGAAAGGCCAGCCGAGATAGATCTTGACATTGCCACAGATGGAGACTCAGAGGTGTTCCCCAGAAACTGTACAGTGCAGCACACCTCTGAGGGCAGTCATGCAAGGCCAGGTCCTTACAGTTGATTAGGTCAGCCCTAACTTTTTAAAATAGGTTGTGATGGACTTACACCACACAACAGTGACCATTCAGTGGTCATTGTGACAACCAGTGACCACAACAAGTGGTCAATGAATTGAGAAAATGAACATTCACTGTCTCGTCCGCTCTCGACCAGCAAGAACGACACGACCACCAGTCCTTCTAACAGCAGTTTATTCAGCAAACTTCAGTCTTCATCTCTCTCTCTTCAACTTTATCTCTCTCTTTATCTCTCTCTCTCTTTATCTCTCTCCCCAACCTGGGCCTCTCACTCTTATATACTCTCAGCCCCCATCCACTCATGGCAGGCCCATCACCTCACCAGGCACGCAGCTTTAGCTAATCAGGGCAGCAGGGGCATGTCTCCACCAAAATGGATTCGCCAGTACCCTGGTGCACCTGCGCAGCTCTCACGATGGTCGTGGCTTATTTTCAGGTGTATGAGGAAGTTAGGTGCAAGTCATAAGACTTAGCTGCAGTCCCGGGCACCATCTTGGGACTGCTGCCACAATTGCTCCTCACAATTCACAATGGTCAACTGTCCCATTTTCTATTCCCAGATAGCAACCACCAGTGTACTCGGTCTCTGGGTTTCTACATTTGGGTATTTCAAGTCCCTTCTCTCCAGCTGTACTCACACCCTCGTAAGGCTCCTTGGCACAGCATTGGCCCCACTCTGATGTCCACAGCTATCTCTTCCATCTCAGTGTGGTCAGTGTGGTCACACCTGCAGAATTCCTTCTGCCACAGGAAATGAGAAAGTCACAGGTCTGACCATTAGCACCTGGGCATCTTGCCTGCCACTCGTGTCCTTGTAATAACTTATCTTTAGGCCCCGCCCACTTTTGATGGAAACCCTTTGCCATGAACAGATTGTCCTGTAGGCACTCCTCGGTTTATGTGTAAATCAGGGAGCTGGCAAGGAAATTAAAAAATGAAGGCACTCCAACAGGGCTCTGGATTTGACTAGAAGGGTGAAGAAAGGTGGCTTCCATCGAGCAGTCCGCCTGTACTGTCTGGAATGTTCTTCCAACCCAAGCATCCCCGAGTCCAGCATGGCCTTTGCAAGAACTGGCTGCCTTCTCCACAATAAATAATGTATCTGTGAGAACTTGGCATGTTTCTCATGCACAAAAACATGAGTTAGTTGTGGTGGCCCTCTTGAGGACCTGGTAGAATAAATCACATTAAGGTGAATTTTATTAGATTGTCTTATGTGATGTAGTCTGACTGTCCATCAATGTCTGGTGAGGCTGAGAATCTCTCGGTCGGTAAGTCTAGATGGCAAGATTTCCCAGCAGTCCCGATTTGGTGTTGAAGACCTGGAGGGCTTCTGGAGAACTTCTGGTATTCAGTCTGCATTGGAAGCCTGGGCATGTCGGTTCTGTTATTGGTGAAGAAGTGCTTCAGCTACAGAGCAGATGAGCTTGCCAGCAGAGTGGAAGGCAAGTAGGCAAAAACTGAAGGTTTTTTTTTTTTTCTCCATCTCTCTTTATCTGGGTTCCTCTTGGAGGTTCCACCCACATTTAGGGGAGCTCTTCCCTCTTCAGAGAATGTGATCAGGGAAATCTCTTACCGCACTCAGCGCTGATTCCAGACCCAGGCAGGTTGACAACCCGGATTAGCCATCACAGGCAGAAAACAGTCTTGGTCCCAGAGATGCCAAAGGAAGACGTTGGAACAGGCATTGCAATAGGAATGAGCCAGAGGCTGGTAAGGAGTTGAGATGATGCTGGCCAGAGTCGCTTCATTGCCTTGTAATGTGTAGAGAGATTTCGGAGGGTCTGATGAATGGCTTTCCCTGGTTCTTATGGGTTTGAAACTGTTGAAGAAGGAACTGAATGGAGGAGGGATTTCTGGTTGGGTCAAGTTCACAGAGGAGAATGAGGAAGGATTGGTGTCCATCTCTGTGCAGATGGTGAGCTTACAAGGGCTATGGAAGTTAATGAGTAGGATTGTGGATGGGGAGGGGGGTCCCTGGATCCTTTTGCGGTCTTTTGTGACAGAGCAGACTCGTGGTATGAACTGGTCAATCTCTGCACCCATCTGGTTGAGATGATATACGTTCATGTTTTCTGGAGCCTCGGAGGCAGAGGCAGAGTTCCATGGGTGACATTAAGATCTTTGCTGGGACAATCCATTCCAGGGCGAGCTGTTTTGTGTGAGCAATGGCTGGCAGAAGGCACCCCATGGCTTCCTACATGGATTGTTCTTCGTCTTGCCACCCTAATGCCTGGTTGTCACTCTGCGTGTTATTTTGGAGACGGGTGATGCGGCATAATTAAGTAAAATTTAGAAACCCATTCAACATTGTATATGTCGTCTGTGACTGTTACGACAGGTGGTGGGTGGACTCTAGCCATGACGATGTCACAGCGTGCGTAAGATTAAAAAGCCACAGGCAAATGATTAATTCGGTCAGCTCCGGAGAACAGTTTGTCAAATTGAGCTTGTTGACCTGTGAGAGCAGCTGCACGCGTCTCTTCTGGTCACTGGGTTGATTGTGGCGCTGGTTGGTCGGCATCTGCCGCTTACTGCATGGGTGGAAGGAACAACTTGCCTCCGTATTTTCGAGTCAACCTCTTTCCCCTTTGAAGTGTGTATGAGTGTGCACGTGGGGATGTCCTTGTTTGTTTTTCTGTCGGTGTGATAAAACACTGACCAAAAGCAACTTGGGGAAAGAAAAGGGTTTATTTTATCTTACAGCTAAGTCCAAGGTCACAGCCCTTCGCAGAGGGCCATCAAGGCAGAAGTCGAGGCAGAACCCTGGGTAGAAAATCACACAGAGACAACGGTGCACTGCTTGTACCGAGCCTCACATTCGGCTTCCTTTCTCGTGTAGCCCAGAACCTACCTCCCCAGGGGTGTCACTGCCCACAGTGGGCCGGACCCTTTCACATCTGGCAAGAAAATGCCACACAGACAAATGCCTACAGGCCATTCTGATGGAGGCAGTTCCTCACTTGAGATTCTCTCTTCCTGGTGTGTGAAGTCGACAACCAAGATTAGCCAGCACAGTGGGTAGGCATCTTTGTACACTTTTGTGAAGGCCAGAGATCAACTCTGGTGTTGTTATATACTTTGTTTATTGAGCTAGGGTCTCTCATGGAACCCAGAGCTGCCAATTTGTCTAGGCTGGTTGGCCAGCAAACCCCCGGGTATCCACTTGTCTCCACTCCCCGGAGCTGGGATTACAAGCTTAGGCTGCCACAGTCAGCTTTTTAAACAGGGACTCAGGGGGATTTGACTTAGGTCCTCCTGCCTGCCTAGGAAATACTTTACTCTTCGAGCCCATATTCCCAGCCTGCGATACAGTTCCTTTTCTCACAAATAACAACAGAAAACATCTGCCTCGCAGGGTGGGGAGGACAAGACAAGATATCAAATACAAACCTTGGTGCCTAGAAATGGCTGTTAATCGATAGTTGTTAGCTCACTAGTCAGTTTCAGAGATGAGGACACTGCAGAGACCAATCTGACGTTGATGGACTGACATCCTCAGATTTGTCAAACGCTGTCACATGATACGAGGGAGGAGGCCCACCATTGTTGATGTGCCAGAGATTGGGGAACGAGCAAGGTGGCACGAATGGAGGGAGACACATGTCACCCAACACCAAGAAGATCTCTATAATAATCAGCTGTGTTCTAGTGGTGAAGCCCATGTAATTATGAGCAGTTTGTCTTGGGAGCTTGAAATTGAAACATCCGGGCGTGGTGGCGCACGCCTTTAATCCCAGCACTCGGGAGGCAGAGGCAGGCAGATTTCTGAGTTCGAAGCCAGCCTGGTCTACAGAGGGAGTTCCAGGATAGCCAGAGCTACACAGAGAAACCCTGTCTCAAAAAACCAAAAAAAAAAAAAAAAAAAAAAAAAAAAAGAGAGAAGAAACAGCATCTCTCAGCAGCCTTAGGACGCTCATCTGAGGCCACCATGGCTCTTGGTTGACAGGGGCTGTGATGTCAGTGGGAGGATGTTTATCACTGAATGTAGCCTCCTGCCCCACCCTCACTGTGACAAGGTGACTTTTAGCAATGTCACCTGTCCGTGGAGTGCAAAAAAATCATGTTTGGATAAGAACTCCAGGGTCAGAGCCTACACAGGAGCAAATGAGACTCCGTCCTCTCAGATCTGCCCTGCCCCAAACTGGGTTCCTTTAATTTATGTGTTTTTATCGGCATGCATAATTTTCTTACACATAGTAATGGATCTCATGATGACATTTTCATACATATATGTAAGGTATCTTGATCATATTTGCTCCCCTTACCCTCTTGCCGCCCCTCCCTTTCCCATTGACGCCTTTCCTCATCTCAGCTAGATCCCCACTACTTTCATGCCTTTGTGGTTGACCCAATGTGTTTTCACGCTTACAGGGACACGGGTGAAGGGTTATTTACAGAAGCATGGTTCGTTTGCCAGTTGGTTCGCCTTTGTCAAGTTAGGTTTATGAACAGGAATTCTGGGAGGAACTTTTGCTAGTCTCCAGGGGTAGTCTTTGATTGAGCTGGTACCTACCACCTGAGGTTAAAGGCCTTACAAGTGTGAAATCGTGCGGCTTATTTTAGGATATAGAGAACAATGTAGGCCTTATGTGTTGACTCTCGCCACCCCCAAAGCCTTATGGGTTGGTTTTCCTCTGTGGTTTGGAGTTAAGCGTTGTTCCCCTACCCCAAAAAGCCTTATGGTTGGTTAATGACTAATTTCTCCCTGTGCTTTCTCCAGGTCATGTTAGCGGCTTCCTACTGGTCGCTGCTTGCACCAGCGGTGGAGATGGCGACATCCTCGGGGGGCTTCGGAGCCTTTGCCTTCTTCCCAGTGGCTGTTGGCTTCACCCTGGGGGCCGCCTTTGTCTACCTGGCTGACCTCCTGATGCCTCACCTGGTGAGTATCGACGTCCCGCTCCCCGCAGCAGACTTGCTTCTGTTTGCCTCGGTGGATCCATTCATACGTCAGGTAGTCGGCAGATTCTAAACAGACAGGTCGCCAGAGGGAGTGAGCGGTGATTCCTTCCATCAAGAAAGTACTCGCCTGTTGGCATGACTAATGAATGCCTCACTGTTCACATCTTGCTAACTTCAGATTTTGAACGTCAGATCTGTCAGTTGTAGCTGACGATGTAGAGCACCAATACGAGAGCAACCGGAACTGGGGGGAGGGGGGAGCTTAGGATCGTGGTTCAGGGAGAGCTGGAGAGCTGATGGAGTCATCAGGGAGATGACAACACAGCCAAGGATAGAAAGACCTTTACTAGTTTGTCACATGTTAACGGGAAGTGGCAGGTGGAGTGGGAGTCTGGGAGGTCAGAGTTCACCTCTGACATGTATGACCACGTGTCTCTCAGCTCCAGGTTTCCTTCCTACCATCTGGAGACTGTAAGATGCCAACAGCAACGAAAACACCACTGTTGGGGAGAACCAGAGCTGTGGAGCTTCTGGGCGGGAACCAGGCAGGTGGTTTGAGCATCACTTTCTGGCCTGAGCTGCTTTGCCAAGCAGAGAGCCAAGGCCAGGCTGTGCTACAGCAGCCAGAGGAAGCCTTTGGCTAAACTTGTTACCACAGTGCATGCTACTGGCAGAGGAGAGAAGGGTTGATGTCAGCCACAGGGTGGGATGTGTGGCATGTCCCCGTACCACACACATGGGTCTTAGAGGTGGGCGGAAGTACCTCCGAGTTGGTGCCCGGATTCACTGATCACCCAGAAAGGGGAGAAGTATGTGAAGAAAATGAGATTGTTTTTCTGTTAGATCGTAGGGAGTCGGGGGGTATGTGCTCCAGGACACAGCGAAAGGGCTCTTGTGTGTGTACTCTCCCCCTCTGCTTTTCCTGTATTCCTACTCCCTGACATAGTCTCCCTTTCTTCCTCTCTCCCTGTCTCCTTCCCTCCCACCTTTCCTGTCTTCCTCTTTCTCCTTCCTTCCCTCCTTCCTTTCATGTCTTCCTCTTTCTCCTTCCTTCCCTCCTACCTTCCTTTTTCTCTCTCTTTCCTTCTTTCCTTCTTTCTTTCCTTCCTTCCTTCCTTCCTTCCTTCCTTCCTTCCTTCCTTCCTTCCTTCCTTCCTTCCTTTTATGTAACCCAGATTAGCCTTGAACTCACAATCTTCCCGCTTCACCTCCCAAACGCTGGGATTTCAGGCCTGTGCAGCCATGTCTGAGCCCTTCCTCCTGTCTCACCTTAAATTACCAACCAGAGAGGGAAAAGGATGATCTCTGGGAACCGAGATTGCTGGGCCCCAGGGCTGCCTGCTGCAAAACTTACCGCTTGCAGGGCACACACACTCGAGCCCATTCCCTGGATCCGGCAGAGGATGCGATGGCCGCAGGGCCGGCTGTGACAGTTTCCTAAGGAGCCACCATCTGTCAGCTGTTGTCTTTCCACTGGAAGCTTGAATGACAGAGCCTGTTTCTGCCCCCTGGATGTTTGGTTTCTTTGCTGTCAGATCTAACTGTCCGTGCCGGTGGCTTTTAGAGCCTGTCCTGGGAGTGCTGCGGATTCTCCTCTTAAAACGGTCTAGCTACGTGTAAACTTCTTACTGGAAGATTTCCTACTCAGTGGCCCGAGCTCCTGAGCAGGGGGTTGAAGTGGTTCGGTTGTTCTATACAGTCCTGGCTAGACCCCATTCTCAGTACTCAGTGGGGCCACGAGGGCTCCTAAGCCAGTCATCATTAAGGGCCCTTCCAGTCATCATTGGTCCTCCTTACTGGGACCTGGGAGAGAGGGGAATGGTGGAGGTACCAGGCTTGGCGGCAGGTGTATTTGACCAGCTGGCCGAGCAGAGGGGATTTCTCTGGGCAATGTAAATAGTCACAGACTAATTTGTACTGTGCTTCGTGCTTTCTTTGTTGTTATTGTTAATCTTCGGTTCGTGTTTGTTTTACAATATACGCTTTAGATACAGAGATGCTCCCAGGGGGCAAGCTCTGGATAGATAATACAGAAAAGCAGAAATTGTTGCGGAGTGGATGGATGCTAACTGCTGTGGGGTGGGGTTGGGGAGGGGCTGGGAAAGAGGCGCCCTAACCATCAGGGCCCAGACCTCACTTGTTGGCAGAAGATTCAGTAAACATCTGATCTGGGACATTGGAGAGGAAATTAATTGCCGCTGTTAATGTGTGAAGGGGAACGTGTCTCAGAAGGTCTCATAAACAGGCAGGCTTCTGATTACCCCAGCTTCTGAATACAAATGGCCAGAGTCGTGCGCACAAGAAGCCCGCTGCCCTGTGCTCCGAGGCCCGCTAAAGCCTTCCCTCCCGTGTCTCTGTCAATTTGCTTCCCAGACCTGAAAAGGACCGCAGCTTGGCCCTTCCACAGGGGCCAAGTGGCGTGTCAATTAATGGGTTTTGATAGCGGAATCCCCGTGGCTATCCCGTATCGACTGAGCACAGGCAGGGAGGGTATGGACCTTCTGGGGCAGCCAGACTTGATTCCCTGAACGCTTACTGCTCCTAGAATTTGTGAGCCAACCACTTCTGAGGCTGTGGGAGAGTTTGGGTGGGGGGTGGTGTTGAACTTGAGGCCTCTTCGGTTTTTAATCCATTGAGCCTTACCACAGAGTCAGAGTAGGCAGTCAATGGTCTTGGAGGAGCAGGGGGAGGTAGGAGGCCTGAAAGCCTTCACTCGCTGTTGGCTGGCTGTTCTTCCTCTTCATGCCCGTGTGTGCCCGTGTGTGCCTCAGAATGGAATCTTGTTTTCTGCTTTCTGAAAAAAACAAATGCTAACACTGCCTGTGTTGGTGCTGCCTGCTTTCCTCAGCTTGCCTCCGTCTTGGCACACTTACCCAGAGAAGTGCGCTCTCCCCACCCCCTCCCTATTGGCTTCCCACATCTCAGAGAGGCTGCACAAGAGGGAGGAAGCAGCAGGCGCTTGTGGCTCTCCCTCCGTGGCTTTCTCCTGGGTGCAGTACTGTATGTCCCTCCTAAGCAGGCTCCGGGTGGGAGTAGGGGACACCAGCTTCCTCCCAGGTCTAATTATGTCCCCAGCATCTATCAGGTCTCATTGTGTTGGCCAGGACGATGGCTTTATAAAAATGCAACTGTGTGGGACAGGCATAGCACGCTCAGGCTGGTGACAGGTTTTGGAGGGCAGGGGCTGCTTCCAGGAACTACACACGATCGATGTCTGAAGTGGCATGTTGCATGAGGCAAACTTTGACCACCAGAGGGGCATTTGCGTGCATCTCTGTCCTTCATAGATGGTCTCCACAGGGAACCCTGTGCTGTTCTAGTCACAGGTTGGTGGGATGGATAAAGCTGGCGCTTGGGGGAGGGGGTGCTGATTGGAGCTACAGCAGAATCGAGACCCTGGTCCTCTCTGTCAGACTTCCCATTGCTTTTAGCCTCTATATGTAGTCCTGCCTCTCTCTCTGAGCTACACTTCAGACTAGAGTCACACACACACACACACACACACACACACACAGAGTGAGTATGTGTGTGTGTATCTGTGAGTGTGTATAGATGCCAGAGGTCAACTTTAGGTGTTGACCTTGTTCTTTTGAGACAGGGTCTTTAACTGGGTCCCGGGGTTCACTGATTCAGCCAGGCAGGCTGGTCAGCCTACTCCAGCAGTCTGAACACAGCAAGCACTTTACTGATGGATCCACCCCCACAGCCCCTGGGCAAACGCCCCCTCTTGATACTTGTAGGGCTAAGCTAGAGAGATGCTGTGGTAGAGGAAGCTTGTCCTGTGGATGTCGCCGTAAGCCACCCGGCAGGCACAGTGTGTTCTTAAGCAGAGGCCACCCTGGACATCTCTTCCCTCCCTAAGCGCCTGCTGGTGGCTGGGTGGGGCTTCCCTGAGGGCCACGCTGTGCCCAGGAATCTGAGACTCTGATTAACACTCCAGCTTCTTCTTGGAGAAACAGCATGTGTGTGACCGTGGGGGGCCTGCCTAGGGGACATGAGGGAAGGTTTCCTGTTTACAGAGCTTCACCGACTGAGGGACTCCTGGCATCTTGACACCCCAGGCTTTGCCTAGATAAGGCTTTAGGGAGTGGCATGCCTAGTTTCTTTTCTCAGGTACAAATGGCATAGCCTGGTGGAGGCAGCCTCTCCAGCTGTTGGGGATACCTAGAAGTGTAGTCCCACACAGCTTGGGGGTCCCATTGACTTGAGGCAACTTCCTAATATAGTAATACTCACTGACGCTTAGAGAACACGGCGGCTTGGACCGGAGATGTCCTGCACTGTCTGAGCCTCTGCCGAGAAAGGCTTGTGATTCTGGGTTCCCTTCTCAGTACCACAAAACAGCAAGAGTACATAGACAAAAAGCCAAGCAGTCTAACCATTCTGTGGACATGTGTGAGTACCCATGCGGATGGTGGGACTCCATGCTGTGAACTGTCTCTCTCCCTGACTGTGTGCTATGTCTTCTGGGGCGGGCAGTGTAGGTGGCTCTATGTATTGTAAGACCCCCCGAAGCTGGGCCTCCGCTCAAGTCCCAGGCTGAGCTGGCCAGCACCCCAGTGACCCGAGAGAAAACCACACCTGATGCAAACTGCAAGAGGTTTTACTATCAGCTAGCTGAGGATGAAGTCCCTCCGCTGTGCAGGGCAGGGGAGTTCGACCCTGAGCGGTGACAGTAGGGGGCTTTTAACAGCTAGCTGAGGAATTGGGAGGAGTTGGGAAGAGTTCTTCTCTTCCAGGTGTCCTTGGTGAAATTTACAAGGCAGGAATGGGGAATGAGTTCTTTCTGAATTTTTATCTCCGTGTCCTCGACACAGGAAGGCAGGCATCTCTGGTTGTAAAGTATAGAAACAAAAAAGGCTTTTTGCTGGCTATAGAGAACAAAGAGCCTCTTTCTGGCTGTGTTTTTAGAGATCAGGGAAAACAAGCTTGGGGAACGTGCAGGGCTTTACCTTCCAGGGAGAAACGCTCTAAGTCGGGGTCCCACGGTATCTGTGCTTGTGTTTTAGCTGATTCTGTTGTCCTGGCTCACCGAGATGGCAGAGGACCAGGAGGTTACAAATTACATCTTTAATTTTCAACCAGGGTTATAAATTACATCTGACACTGCTGTTTGTTCCCAAAGGAGGAAGAGTGGAACTGGTAGGAGAACACATACACACACACACACACACACACACACACACACACACACACACACGCTTTCTGAGGGAAACTTCGTAAGCCTCCAGTGGTTTTTGTCATCACAGACCATCTTGATAGGGATGCTTAAATCCTACCAAGTGATTTAAATCCTACCATGTGGAGCATGTATGATGCTTGGAACCTTCTAAAACCCACGTTGATTCCCCCCATCTTTTCGATGTTAGGCCATAAAGTTGTGACGGTCCTCTCTTGCCATGGCTTGAGTCAGGAAACATTTCAGGTTCCACATATCTAGAACTTAGAACTTATGGGCAGTTGGGGGTAGAAAAGACACCGAGTGTGCACTTAAGATAGGGGCATCCTCCTATTCCTCATGGGAGCTGGGACAGGGCTGGCTTGCCCATAGTCTGCAGCTCTCTCTCCAGTCAGGTGGCTGATGCTTCACAGAACCTGCCTTGCTATATCTCACTGCTCATCGGATCTCAGATTGATTGGGCCAAGGAGTCAGAGTCGCAGGGAGTTGGAGGGAAAAGGCAGTGTCAGGGAAAAAACAGACAGCGAGGTTTTGGGACAGAGATGAGGTTTGGCTAGTTTGTACTGGGGGGGGAGGACCCAGTTAAAGCCAGTGTGATAAGTCATTCTCTCTCACATGCAGCCTTGGGGATGCCTTAGGTTGGATAGAGGAGAAACACTGGACCTCTGATCACAGCCAGCATCTCAGAGTCCTCTGGAAATTCCCTATTCCCAACACACAGGTGAAAAGAGGGAGAGTTGCCGCTCCCTTGATGTGTATGGGGGTGGGGTGTTGAGAACTTAATACACAAATCATAAAATCATAAGGTTGGCAAGAGTCGTGTGGGCCTGTGGGTTCCTGTTTCTTCCTGTTGAAGGGCATGGGGCTGAGCATGTGTGTTTTGTTATATACACATGTGACCCCTTGTGAGGTGAGAGAAGGCCCTGAGACCAAGTTAAGCTGGTTACCCTCTGGCAGCCTCCCTGCCCCCGTCTCTGCAGCAGATTCCTTTGCTAGTAGCCATCCCCATCCTCCCAGGCTTCCTCTCTTTACGACTGGGCAGTGCTCCCTGTATCCCCTGGACCGGGCCAGCTTTAACCAAAGGGCTGGACTTGCTGCTCACTCTGAATGCGGGAAAAGGCCCTCGTGCATGCCCACACCTGTGCCAGCAACAGGGCTGACATGCTGGGAGGATTCCAGTTTTCTCTGAACGTAAACCTACAAGGAGAAGCAGCAGGTCGAATACCACTGGAGAAGCTGTGAACAGAGCAGCCCAGCATCCGGTGGCTAAGATAAGCATCCTTTAGAGCTGAAGATCTGCCTCCATAGCACAAGGGCTCGCCTGGTGGTCGTGCACTCTGGGTCGCTTGGCTACAAGGTTTTAATCAGCGGCTTGTTCTCTGCTGATCATCAGCAAAGTGAGATCAGGCATGTGTTCCCATAAGTGGTTGTAGACAGTGGAAATGTAGGTGCATTTCCACACACATTGACACTTGCATATGTGCAGTTTAGAAGGCGTGGGCACACACACACACACACACACACACACACACACTCTCTCTCTCTCTCACATGCACACTCATGAACATGTGTCTTCAGGGTAGCTCCCGTCCCATCAGCCTCATGAACTAAGGACCTTCTGTTGAACAGGATGGCAGTGACTCCATAGTGCAGAAGAGTGACTAGGGACAGGCCGACAGAAGCAGCCTCTGGCAGAAGCTGGTGTTCAGCCCTGATGTCTGGAAGTTCCAAGAAGAAGCCTGAAGGTAGCCAGTGTCTGCCACAGGCATGATTTGTACAGCAGTGGTTTTGGCTGCAGGAGCTGAGGCAGACTTGAGAGCAGTGTGCTGCCCAGAGCTCCTCGAGACAGTGTGGGCTGTCACTGTCATCTGGAGCAGCGCAGTGCCACGCCAGCCTCTTTGAGGAGATTACTCATCGGTTCACCACGCTATCCTGAGGGACAGCAGAGCAGACGACACCTAAGAGTGTCCCAGCTGTCTTTTGGGTCGCACCGCCGTAACAAAACACCACTCAGGGATGCTTAAATAACACACTGTCTCAAGGCTCTGGCTGATTTGATTACAGGTGAGGGCCCTATCTTCCCGGTTTGCAGATGGCTGCCTTCCCATTGTGTCTGTACACAAGTCGAGGCAGAGAGAGAGATGGTGAGCCTCTCTGATGGGGACTTTTCTCATCAATACACTAGTTCAGTCATGCCTCATCTAACCTTATCACCCCCAGAGGCCTCAGTGACATTGGACATAGCTTCAACACAGCAAGTCTTTTTGGGGGCTGGGTATGACACAGACATTGTGTTTGTTAAAACCTGCTGTAAAAAAAGTGGAGGAATTTTCTTCTTGCATATTTTGGGCATAAGAGTGCTTTGTGAAATTTGTAGAGCAGAACTCTGACTAGACAGCTCTCTGGCCAGTAGGCAGCACTCTCTGGCCAGGGGGAAGAGAGCTGTAGACTTTCAGAGGAGTAACGTTGATGATGCTTTTTGTATTAACCTCCATTTTGTTCTAGTAAGAACAGCTGGTCCAGTGGCCCTCTAGTACTGTGTACTCATGTGTCTTTACATTTAATAAACAATAGAATTAGGTCTTACCTTTTTTATTTTAGTGTGTATACATTCATGTTTGCATGTGTGCATATATATGTGCATGGGTGTGCAGAGGCCAGAAGTCAATCTCCTGGGTGTTTTTCACAATTATTTTCTACTTTTTTCTTTTCTTTCTTTCTTTTTTTTTTTTTTTGAGACAATACCTCTCACTGGACTTAAAGCTAACCAGTTTGGCTAGGCTGGCTGGCCAGTGCACCCTGAGATCCTCCTGTCCCTGGCTCCCCAGAGCTGTGACTACAGCTGTGCACTGCCACACCTGGTTCCTTTGCGTGGTTGCTGGCCATGAAGCTCAAGCTGTCACGAAGTTTACTGAGCCTTCTCCCAGCCCTGGGCTCACTTTCTCATGAGGACCTTTTTAGTTAATGTCGTGTCACGTTCATGTCTCCCGTTGTATGTCGTACCGTTACCTCCCGTACACTCCTTCTGGTTTTTGTTGTTTCTAGTGTTCTTCTGGAGCTCCTGTCCCGCTAGCTTCTGGGAGTAGTGTCCCATTCATTCTATTTTCTCTACTGAATTTAAGAATATGTAATATGTCTCCAGGGGCTGTGGGGATGGCTTGAGAAAGAACCCTTGTCAGACAAGCATGGGGATTAGTTTTTGAATACCCAGCACCCATGTAAAAACACTGTGGTTGGCACACAGAAAAGCCAGGCTCAGCAACACATGCTTTTAATTCCAGCACTGGGGAGGTGGAGGCAGGAAAATCCCAGGAACCTGCTAGTCTAGCAGAATTGGTTTAATCTTAGTGCTCTGGGTGAGTGATGGAGACAGGAGGATGCCTGAGTCTTGCTGCTTGTCAGCCTGGCTCCAGGTAGAGTGAGAAACCCTGTCCTAGGGAATAAAGCAGAGAGCGCCAGTGCATGACACCTGGTGCAGTCCTCCAGCCTCTGTGCCTGTGCATGGGTGGATGACCCCCTCATGAATATTCACCATACATACACACACACACACACACACACACAAGCATACACACACACACAAATACAACACACACAGAGACATAACAAACACACAGACATACCACACATACACCATACTCATAAATATATACTATACATAAACATACACACACACACACACACAAATACCACACAGAGGCATAATAAACGCACAGAGACATACCACAAACACACAGATGCATACACCCCATACAAACACCACATACACACACATACACACAGATATACCACACACATACACACACACACACACACAAACACACACAAATGCACACATACACACTTCAATACCACACACACACATATAACAAACACACACAGATATACCACACACACATAATGACACACACTACTATGCAAACACCATAATACATACACACCACACATATACATACATCTACATGCACAGAAACACATACATATACCCACACATACACAACACACATACAGACATACCACACACACACACACCACATACAGAGACCCCCCCCTCCCAATTAAAAAAACAACCTATATACTCTTGTGTTTGTGTGTTGCCTAGTGATCACTGAATCAGAGTTACCACTGGGCTATTTCCGATGAGGTCTCACAGCTACCCAGTGGCAGGCGCTCCCCCCTACCCCCACCCCTGGGCCCATCACATTGCTTTGTCACACATTTTTCCGTCTCCGAGTTTCCCGAAATAGTCAGCACACGGCCAGTGCTTTGGCTTCGAACAGTCCATCACCTTTAATGGAAAATGTGAAATTGTGCATCTCACCTTCTGTGAGGATCACGGCCCGGTGCAGCCCGTTCACCAGTTCCTGGAAACCCTTGGAGTGTGCTTTCACCTGTTGTTCTGCAGAGCCCGAAACAGAAAGGCACCGTGAACTTAAACTGGACCGCTGCATCAGAGTCACTGCAAGATACCTTGTCCTCGCTCCACCCTCTGGGCCCCATTGCCTCTCAAATGGAGGTGGCTTAATTGTAAGATCATTGTGTGTGTGTGTGTGTGGGGGGGGCAGTAATGGTGCATGGATGTGTGTGTGTGTATACAGTAACAGTACACGGGGTGTGCCTGTGTGTGGAGGCTGACGGATGACCTTGAGGGTCTTCACTGCTCACCTTGTTGTTTTAGGCAGGCTCTCTCACAGAACCAATTCTGCTAGACTAGCAGGTTCTTGGGATTTTCCTGCCTCCACCTCCCCAGTGCTGGAATTAAAAGCATGTGTTGCTGAGCCTGGCTTTTCTGTGTTGTTGTTATGGCTCCATCTCAGGCCGTCCATGCTTGTGCGGCGAGCTCTTTATCCATTGACCCATCTCCCAGCCCTCAGGTCATTTTGAAGAGAAAGCCACGTAGGTTTCTGAGCCAAAGTTTCTTTCTTTATCTTCTCTCTCTCTCTTTTTTAAATCCCCAGTTCGGTGTCTGTTTCTGGAATATTGGCTGTGTTCTAGCTGCATACTTTAAAGACTTTAATTAGCTGGCACTCAAGTGGTGAGCTTGAGTCTCTCCATCCTGATGTTTAATGGAGTGTTGCCTCGGATGGCAGGAATCATGGTAATTGGATCATAGCTGGGACTCTGGCTGATTCACAAAATCAGCCAAAGGTGTCACTCCCGAGAAGGCGACTAGGTTTAGCTCCGGCTCAGGGGTTCCGAAGCATTGTCCCAGCTGCCGATGCCTCTCCGTTTCAAGGAGACTCTGAGAAAATCACCTCTGGGCAACCACGGGATTAAGTGCTCTTGGAGGGATTCTGTATGCCGAAGCTTGTGTGTACATTAGACACAACATGCTTTTTAAAACAACAGCTTCCCGAAGCTCTCCCTCCCTGAAAGTCTCTCTATGCAGGGAGCTGGAGCGGAGCTAGGGCTCTGCGTTTTTACCAAGTGTCCCAGAGGATTCTGAGGTAGGAAATCCACAGATTTGCTGTGTCTGATAAACTTTATATAACAATTTTAGCAACTGGATATTTTCCCTTGCTTAATTTATTTACCTCCAAGACAGCATAGAGGCAGCGTAGTCATCACTGACTCCCGATGCAGGTGGTGACCTTGAGGTCATGAGCATCTTGATAGGGGGCAAGGATGGAGCCCAGGTGACCCACGGGCTCCTGGGCCCATGGACCTCAGCTGGTGATGCCGAGGTGTAATGGTTCATATTAATTGTCAACTTGACAGTCTATAGAATCACCAAGGAGATGAATACCTATGTATCTTTTACAAGGAAGCTTCTAGATTGGATTGGCTGAGGTGGGAAGTTCTACCTTATCTGTGTAAGGCCTCATTCTGCCGGGGAGGGGCCGGACAGAGTCAAAGGGAAGAGTGGGCGGAGCACTCATTCTACAGGGGAGGGGAGTGGGCGGAGCACTCATTCTACAGGGGAGGGGCCAGACAGAGTCAAAGGGAAAGAGTGGGCGGAGCACTCATTCTACAGAGGAGGGGCCGGACAGAGTCAAAGGGAAAGAGTGAGCGGAGCACTCATTCTACAGGGGAGGGGTAGGATGGAGTCAAAGGGAGTGGGCAGAGCACCACCACTCATCCCTCTCTGCTTCCTGAATGTGGACACCATGTGACCAGCTGCCTCATGCTCCTGCTGGCGTGCCTTGCCTGGCCTGATGGGCTGTGCCCTAAAAGCACACTTTTTCTTCCTTAGATTGTTTTTGTCTGCTGTTCCACAGCAACAAGAAGAGTGATGGACACACATGGTCTGAGATGGGAAGGTATCCTCTTTTTGCATTTTTCTCTCTCCATGCAACTTCCTTCCTGATGTAGAAATACTGTTCCCTGAGTCTGGTGTCTTTTAAAGCGCTCTGAGCTACAGAGTACCCACGCCACCCGCAAGGCGCTAGCTATTTTCCTGGGTGTGGTGGCCGAGGGAAAGTTGGGTTTCTGCATAGCTGTGACCTGGTCAGTCTTTGTCTCTTAACCTGACAGTGGATACTCGGGATTCTTCAGAAGGGCGAGACAAGATACCTAGGGACCATCTGGAAGCTTGGATGGTGGCATTGGATGGTAGACTAGGTGTGTGAGTGGGCTGATGCCAGTGGATATGGGTGGAGAGCCTCGTGGGACATGGGGAATGGGACATGTCTTCTCTGGGCAGCATGCAGGCTGGAGAGTCGTACACTGTTGGTAAGGGTCGTCCACAGCATGGGGATATTTCATGTAAGAGTAGGTGGCATAAGGGACTGGCTCAGTTTGGTTCAGAGCTGGCATGCAGACCAGAGTCAGAAGACGAATGCACCAGGAAGAGAGCCATATGTGGCTAAGAGTGGGTAGAACCAGGGCCTCAAAAGCTGGCCAGCTCCTTTGGGACTCAGTGAGGCAACGTAGGCCCCAAGGCGGCTTTGGTCCACCCACATGGCTGCTCACATAGCACATAGCAGCTGATTTGTAAAGGAACAGATCTGCCAGGAGAGAAGACTAATGTTACCACAGTACTGGAGGTACAGGCCTCTCGTATCTTTCGCCAGGCCAGGTCAAGGCTTACTGGCCAGTTCCTCCTGAAAGAAGAGGTGTCTGAGAGGCCACACTGATATAATGCTATCTCCTCAGGGGCGGAGACTGCAGGAGGGTGAGGCGAGGAGGCCTGAGAGGGTTCTGTGTTTGTGTGTGGGAGACAGACTCTGCCGAGCATGAGGTGAGGGGTGAGCTGCAGGCTGGCATGGGTGAAGTGAGCTCACGGGAGCACTGGGCATTAGGGCACCCATCTGTGTGGTGTGTGTACATGGACTGTGTGAAGGAGACAGGGCAGTGCTAGAGGGGTTCGCTTTAAGGCTGTGGTCAGACTTAGCGTCTCTGGTGAATGAAGCCGTGGAGCCAGGGGGCCTGCCCATCACTGTCAGACGCCCCTTCCCCACCTCCCCCAGGGCTGCCTTCATTATGTTCCAGTCAGCCACCCAACCCTCTGACCTTGTGATGTTATCCTGAAGGGACTGGTCAAATGCAGCCCAGGGCCACATCAGCTCCATCCCCCCATTTACTTGACATCCAAAGCTACCTTCATGGGATGGGACAGTGCACTTGCTCGCTCAGCCTTCCTGGGGAGTGGGTCCCAGGAACCCCCTCACCAATATAAAATGGCATAGTGTTTGCACAGAAGCCACACAGAGCCTGGGAACGTTAACTCACCTGCACGCTACTGGAAATATGCTACTGGAAACATGTGTGAATGTGTGTCAGTTATGACTGTGCCCTGTAAGGGGATCACAGGAGGAGCCTCTGTGTGCTCTGTGCAGATGCGCGTTATGGGCCAAGCCACACGAGGGAACAGGATGAGAGGCAAGCGTGCAGAAGAGGAGGGGCCTGTAGGCTGGCAGGGGCTGTGCATCATCCCACACAGCTCTTCATTGATCAGCCACATAGCCAAGCTTTGCTGGAACTGGAACGTTCTGGAACCCTCTGGAACTCTTCCAAATGTCTCTCCTCTTCCCTCCCCATCTTCCCCTTTCTCTTTCCTTCCTTATTTCTTCCCTCCCTTCTTCCCTCCCTCCTTCCCTCCCTTCTTCCCTCCCTCCCTCCCTCCCTTCTTCCTTCCCTTCTTCTCTCCCTCCTTCCCTCCCTCCCTCCCTCCTTCCCTCCCTTCTTCCCTCCCTCCTTCCCTCCCTCCCTTCTTCCCTCCCTTCTTCCCTCCCTTCTTCCCTCCCTTCTTCCCTCCCTTCTTCCCTCCCTCCCGCCCTCCCTCCCTCCCTCCCTCTCTCCCTCCTTCCCATCCTGTTTTCCTCTCCTTTTCTACTGTGGACTCCCTCACCCTTCTTCCTTTCTCTTCCACCTCCCCTCCCTCCACCACAGCAAGTTGTTAACCTTCCTAACACCACGACCCTTTAATATAGTTTCTCATGTGACAGTGGTCTCCAACCATAAAATTATTTTCATTGGTACTTTATAATTGGGGTTCTGCTGCTGTTATGAATCATGATGTAAACCTCTGATTCACAGGATACCTGATATGCAACCCATGTGGGGATTGTGACCCACAGGCTGAGAACCATCCACTTTTCTCCTCTCACCCCTGCATCTCCCTTCCCCATCCCCTCTCCCTAACCCTCCCTCCTCACCCCTTTCGTCTTTCTTCTTTCCATGGTTGTACTATATAGCCCAGGCTGACTGCAAACTCTTCATCCTCCTGCCTCAGCCTCTGATGTGCTGGAATTACAGTCCTGTAGATCCTTCTCTCCCGTCCTGTGAATATATTTTCAAAACTTTTTTTTAATTATGTGAATGTGTGTGTAGGTAATCAGAGGGGCCAGAAGAGAGCATCAGGTTCCCTGGGGCTGGAGCAGCAGGCAGTAGAGAGTTGCCGCCAGCGTGGGTATCAGGAATGGAGACACGCTCCCTACCAGCTTTGCAGTGACCGCTCTGAGCCTCCCAGCCATCTCTGCCATCCCTCCTGTGAATATTTCCCTACCGGCGGTTGACTGACTGCAGATACAGAACCCTCACATACAGATGGCCAGTGGTTGGGGGCAGAGCTATTTCCCTATCTGGCCCTTTGCAGAATCAGCTGCTGACCCTTGCTGTGAGCACACCTCACTTAATCTTTTCTCTCTGTACTTCCATCTCCACTATCCGGGGACCCATCACCTCTGGCTTCAGGTTATAATTTGCAGCATCATTCACAGCCTGAGAGTTCCGTCTTGAGTCTGCCTTAAACCTGTCCAAGGGCTCCTGGTGCCCTGGGTGACAGGCTTCGTCAGCCCTCGCTGCTCTGGCCCTTGATGCCCTCCACAGCCTCTCCTGTGCTAACCATCTTTAGCAGCACACTAGATGTCCTTCCTGTCTGCCAGGCTTTGCACCAGCTAGCTCCTCTGCCTAGAGCAGCAGTTTTCAACCTGTGGGTCTCGACCCCCACAGGATTCACAGATCCGATCTCCTGTATTATCAGGTTATTTACATTATGACTCACAACAGTAGCAAAATTACAGCTATGAAGTAGCAATGAAAATAATTTATGGTTGGGGATCACCACATGAAGAACTGTATTAAAGGGTTGCAGCATTAGGAAGGCTAGGAACCACGGGGCTAGAGCATTGCCCCTTTGGGGCCTATCACACTCTCTCCAGTTTTTCTCCAGCTTGCTTTGTGCTCCTTCCTCAGAAGGCTCCCAGCTTTGCCTGTGACAGGATCCACTTTAGGCCCTTGTCTTCTTGTGAGGACCTGGGTGCTGTGTCCCATGCAAGGTGGAGACACACCAACCTGTGTTCTCTGTTGCTGTGCTAAAACAGTGATCAAAAGCCACGTGGGCAGGAAAGGGTGTGTTTCAATTTACAGGTTATAGGCAGGAACTTGAAGTGAAACCCACCAGGGAACACTGCTTACTGGCTGGCTCAGCTACCTTCCTTAGGCGCCTCCCTCAGTGGCCTGGACCTCTCCAGTGTGAAAAGAAAATGCCCCACAGACCTGGCTCCAGGCCAGTATGATGGAGGTGACTCTTCAGTGGAGGTTCCTGCTTCCTTGGTGACGTTAGGTTTACGTCAGGTTGGCAAGTTGGCAGTGGACGCTCACTAAGACACAGGCCTGCCTTGTTCTCTGCGGGGTCCTGGTTAGCAAAGAGCCCGTTATATAACAGATCTTCAGGAAGTGTTCGATGGGTGAAGGAGTGAGCAGGGACCTTGAGATCTTTATAAAAACCCTTCCTTTCACTTTGTAAGCTGAATAACATGAGGCAATGTGTCTGTGCCCTTTTCAATTGACCACTTTCTTAGCACTCTAAACACAAGGCTCAGATAATTAAACATGCAGGAGGTGAAAAAAAATGTAAATTTTAATGTGCACATTGAATGTGTTCTGTGGTGGTTCATGCTTTATTTACTTTCATAATTATGTTTGCCTAAGAAGCTGAAAGACCTCTGCCATTTATAATCAGCGCTTTTGAGCTGGCAGGGAAGGCGGAGGAGCAGGAAAGCTGATTGCTCAGAACAAGGCTGATGGTGGAATCTCCCCACCGGGAATCCCCATCCCCTATATCCAAGTGTATTAGTTAGGGCTTTACTGCTGTGAACAGACACCACGACCAAGGCAAGTCTTATAAAAAACAACATTTAATTGGGGCTGGCTTACAGGTTCAGAGGTTCAGTCCATTATCATCAAGGTGGGAGCATGGCAGCATCCAGGCAGGCATGGTGCAGGAGGAGCTGAGAGTTCTACATCTTCATCCAAAGGCTGCTAGTGGAAGACTGACTTCCAGGCGACTAGGGTGAGGATCTTATGCCCACATCCATAGTGACACACCTACTCCAACCAGGTCACACCAATTCCAACAAGGCCACACCTCCAAATGGTGCCACTCCCTGGTCCAAGAATATACAAACAATCACACCAGGGCACAGGCATGTGTGCATGTGCGCACATGTATGTGTCTGTGTGCATATGTATTTATGTATGCATGCATGCATGTATGCATATCCTCTCTCTGACACCTATACCCAGCCACAGCCGCCTGCCACCAAGGGCTGTCTCGCTCTTGCTTCTGTCAAGGTCCTGGATTTTGGATGTCATTGTCATTGAAGTGAAGTACATTCCCCTTCCCCTTTGAGGCCAGAGTCATCTTATTTATTACAAAGACTTCTTTTTTTGCAAGGGTACTTTCTTGTCTCTCTTACTCTCACCCTCTTGCTCCCCCTCTCTCCACATGGCCATGGCTGCCCTCTACTTCTCTACTCTCTCCCTCTCTCTGCCTTTCTACAATAAATGCCTTAAAACCATGGACTGCCTCTTCTCATTGGGACCCGCCATGCTGGAGCGATAGAACAGGTCTTCCTCTAACAGGTAGTGTGTCTAACCTCCCGAGGGAAGCCTCTCTGAGTTCCCAGTCTGAAGGACTGACTGTCTAGATGAGGTCAGCCTCTGGACATGGCTGTAAGGGATTATTCACATTAGGTTAATTGAGGCAGGAGGACCCGTGCTAACTCCCGGACAAAAACTTGTGAGCTTGTGGTCAGTTTGGTGGCATTAATAATATATTCAGTCACTAATAATACATCCATGTTGCATTAAGGGAAGAAATCAATGAAGCATTTTTCCTCAGAGTCACTTAAACAAGAGTGAGTCCAGATTTGAATTCTCGGCCACATGCTCCCTATGTCTTCTGTCGTGCCGGTGTGTTGCAGGAGTTGAATTTGTGGCTGCCTGAAGGCTGTCTTGTGAATCTGTCCCTGTGTCTTTCTTCATCTGTGTGTCTGCGACTATGTGCATGTCTGTGTCAGTCAGTGTGTGTGAGTGTGTGTGTGTGTGTGTGTGTGTCTGTATGTCTGTGACTGTGTGTCTGTGTGTGTTTGTATATGTCTGTCAGTATGTGTGTCTGTCAGTGTACGTGGTCTGTCTGTTGTATGATTGTGTCTGTCCTTAACAAAGGGCTTTGTTCTGATTTTATTGAACAGCACAGGGAAGGAATGTGATACTGTACAGAAATCTTTAACTGAGTTTTACAGGGGATTAAGTCATTGGCCCCAACTTACCCAGGTAACAAACAGTTCTACAGACTTTATCAAGCTGGACCCAAGTGCTGTGTTCAAAATTTATGGTGGATATGCCTTTCATAAGGTTCCTTTCAACCTGCACTCTATGTTTCCAGCAAATGACTATCGCAGCTCAGGTAGAAACACATACACTACTCTTGGTCAAGGACCTTGAGGAGTACACAATTGCAGATTACAGCGTGCGTTAGCTCAGGTTGTAAAAGTTGATTCTGTGGGAAATCCAAGGCAAATAAGGTTGGTTGTTAAATTAGTCTCTAAGACAGGTTAAGCAAACAGGCTGAGTGGAGCCACAGCAGGACACAGTCAAGTCTCCAGTGACCTCAAGTGGAGTCATTGACTCTGGCTGCAAGGTCTAGCACAAATTGCAGGCCCTTAGAACGTAGGAGAGAGTCTTACCATAAGGCACTACCATGCACTCTCTTGCTTTGTTTCATGGAAGGAACCTGTGAATAGACGTGCTCACTGGCACAGAGAGCTAGTCAAGGCGTGGTGCAACGTGGGGCAGCCTGAGTCAGCACCGCCTTGTTCCCCTTGGTCCTTTTGATAAGCTGGCCAAGGCGACTGGGAGGAGGAGGGAGACACGTAGAATGGCCATTCCTATAAAAGGCTGTATCTTAAGGTTGATCCTGAGAAGTGAATATAATGGGTAAACTGGGCAAGCACCAAACACCACCTCGAGGTGTTTATTCAGAAGACGGGAACTTACAGTCTGTAGTTTGGGTGGACTGAATTAAGGCCACTGATGCTGTAGCAGCGGTAACCGTGGCAGTTATGATAGCCGTAATAACCATCCCAATGACTGTGGTTGTACCTATATGTCCCAAGGCATAATTAAGTTGCTCCCTTAGGCCACAGATGAGTCAGGTGAACAGGAATTCAGCAATGGACTTATTGTCTAAGGATTAATATAGAAGAATCTTGAACAGAGACACAGTCTCTCTCTCTTGCTTGTGGACATGATGTGACCACCAGCTTATGTGCCAGTATGGGTTGTGCCTTCTTCAAACTTAGCAGACGAAAGCCCTTCCTCCCTTCAGGTGCTACTTGGTTTGTTTATTTGTTTTGTTTGTTTGTTTTGTTTTTTGAGACAGGGTTTCTCTATGTAGCCCTGGCTGTCCTGGAACTCACTCTGTAGATCAGGCTGGCCTTGAACTCAGAAAGTTCTTGAGTTGTTTCTGCCTCCCAAGAGCTGAGATTAAAGGCGTGAGCCACCACTGCCCCACTCCATCAGGTGATTCTTGTTAATTATTTGGCCATAACTATGAGAAAAGTATCCAATGAAATACCCCAAGTGACATCCCTGGACGGCTCGGGTGAGCAGGCCAGTGTGGGTGCAGCCAGCTGCCTGCCGGCTGCCCTGCGTTGCATCTTTTCCACACAGATATGTCAGATGCAGCTGCTGCCTCGACTGTGTTAGCCAACACCAGAAAGAGTGACTGACTTGAAGATAAACGGCTGGCTTGATTTCTTCAGTGCCAGCCTGATCATGTGACACAGGCTACCTCGATGCCAAGAAAGTTTTCTAGCCCTTTGAGTTCTGCTGATGAGAAGGGGTGTCGGCATGGGAGCCCCCAGAAGAAAGGCAGCCACCCGGAACAATGGGGTTTAGTGTTCACTAGCAGGAAGTAGGAGCCCTTGCCTCTGGAATCTTCTCAGCCGAGTCTGCAGCCTTGGGCACACCCATTGCCAAAGGTTTGCACACACAGAGCATGCATGTGGAGAACAACCTTAGGATCCTTGGTAATTTCAGCTTCACTCATCAGTTCTCCTGAGAGGAGCCATGCCAAGGGGAATCTTACCCACAGAGTGCCAAGCACCATGGAATACCTGGGCCAACGGGACCTTTGGGGGCCCAATGTAGTTTTTAAAATAATTTTTCAGCAGCCTCTCATAATGGGAAGGCCAAATATTGTTGCACTACAGGTGGGTCCAGCTGGGGGCAGAACTAGAGAGACTGGCCTGCTTCTGACTCCCGAGTGCTGGGATTAAAGTTGTGCACCGCCCCTGCCTGGCTGTTTTTGTTTTTTGTTTTGTTTTTAAAGTTAACTTTATTATTTGACAAATGTGATTACTCTCTTACCTTTCTCCCTTCTCTGTCCACTCTGTTCTTCCTACCTGTCCCTCTCATGTTAGTGATTCTGGGTTTGGTTTTGTGCTTCATTTAGTTCAACGATGACCATGTGTGTGACCATTGGATAGGAGCCACCCATTGGAGTCTGGTGGACAACTGATGGACAATGATTGCCCCCCCACTTCTCCCTGTTCTATCAGTAGAAAGGTATTCAGTAGTCAAGGTTAGGGTCCCTGATCCCCCCTCATCATACAATGTATTTGATCCTATCTACTCCTCTAGGTCTTATTTCTAAAAGTGAATTATTTTGTGCTTTAACAGTATTTTTCTTGATAAAAATCTTTTATTTATTAAATATATTTTATATATGTGGACTATCTTTTCTTATTTTTCCCACCCTGCCCATGTTCCAACTTCTTTTATGTCTCCCTGACCATCCCCATTGACTATCAAGTGCTTGGACTCTTTTTACACATACATCCCCCCCCACCAAGGAATATAGAATACACCCATATATCAGTACACACACACACACACACACACACACACACACACACACCAAGGAATATAAAACACACACCCATATATCAGTATATAATTACAACCCTAAATTCCATTCAGTGTTGCTTATGTATATATGCTTTTAGGGCTGGCCACTTGCTATTGGGTTATCAATTGGGAGCTTATCCCAAGGGAAGAATAATTCTCCGTCTTTCAGTAGTCCTTGCCAGGAACCGCCTGTTCTCACTCAGCCCGTGCAGGTGTCAGGGCTGCTGTGAATTGGTGATTACAATGGCTGGGCTCCCTGAAGGTAGCTTTTCGCAGCCCTCCCTGCTGTTTTCCAGCTCTGAGTTTCTTTGCACCCCATCGGCTACAATGCTTCTGGGGCTTTAGAAGAGATGGCCTATGAGACGGTATACATGTCTTCTTAAGGGCCAAGCCCCTGTCTTTTGATACGTGGGGTCACTGCATGGAGAAGGGTGTCAGGAAGGTCTTCGTTCTTATCACCTTAAGACTGCTGTTTTCTCCAGCCACTCCTCTGTGGCCTCAGAGAAAGCCACGGCTCTCAAAAGTTCCACCTCCCAGGATCAGGGAATTTCAGTTGATTTCCCTGGTACTAACTGGCTGGGTTTCTTCATGTATCTGGGGGCCAGCCAGGGGTTCACCCACCTTCCCAATATTAAGATCTAAGTTTGCAGGTTGGTAGAGTGTCTCCAAGTACCTGCCATCTGCTCAGACCTTGGGTGTGTTCTTCTCATGGCAAGAACAGAGGCCTGAAGAGGGAGAACAGAAGCCGACAAGTCTCTGAAGGCTACGGTGTAAATGGACACCGAGACCTTTCTGCCCTGTGTCGCCCGAGTCGTCAGATCCCACGCAAGGCTTGTGAGAGGACTTTGGCAGTCTCTGTAGCTGATAAGACACCAGTGTCTAGAAAAATGGCCTCCCATAAATACTCGAGGAAAGGGCAAGCCATGCTGAACACCAACAACCACCAAAATGAGTAAATGCCTTGATTAGGAGTTTAAGATGGAAAAACTGCCCAGGCCCAATAAATCCATGAAAAGACACCAAGCCTCCTGTGGCTAGGATGTGCAACCTATTATACTTGCCCCCAGATGACACAGAAGGATTTGGGTAACTGAGAGCGTGTCCACAGTGGGCGCTGGTGGGAGTGCAGGCTGGTCCGGCCAGCTGCTAAGTTATTTGTTATATCTAGTGAAGTTAAAGACGTTTGTATCCCGTGGTCAGACAATTCCAAGTTTAGCGAGCAGTATCTAAACAATTCTACAGACTCGTGTGAGGAGACACTGCATGCTCATTACCGTATTTCTTTTCGTAATGGTGATTAACTAGATTCAGATAAAATATCAATAACCTGAAAAATGGATATTTAAGTTGTGGTCAATCCATGAGGCAGTGCGCAGACAGCCACGTGTGAAGGCTGCAGAGTGCCCTGTACTGTTTGTTAACTATCAGTTACCACTTGAAAACATGAAAGGATAGTGTGCATATTTGTAGTGACAAGGTTGACATGGTCTATTATGGGGTGTGGCCATGAAGGCCATCCAGGGTCTTTCCCAGATGTTGAGCTTATCTCATAGGCAGGCATCGAAAGGAACGGGCTTCCCTTCCTTCTGTAATGGCTAATTACTAGGTGTCGAGTTCCTGTTTTCTTCTCCTTGCCCTCTGTACGTTTACACACGGCTGGGCATGCCTGAGTGACTTAAGGGGGAGAGATGAAATGGCCCTGAAGGCGAGGTACTTGGAGTGGAGTCTTGGATTTAGTAGGTCTCCCTTAGATCTCCCTTCCAGATGTGGTAGTAACAGCCCCCTGGTCTTTGATGGTTCTGGAACGTATGTGCCTTACCTTTTTCACGTCTAGTATAGTTCATCTGCAGATTTCATGTCTAGAAATCTATAAGGCTTTGGTGTGTGTGTGAGAGAGAGAGAGAGAAGGGTGTGGGGAGAATGTATGCTTATTGCTTTTGGGCTTTACTGAGATCTTGATATGAGGGCTGGCTTATGAGGGCTGGTGAGATGGCTTAGTGGGTAAAGGGTGCTTGCTGACAAGCCTGACAAGGCTGAGTTAGCTCTCTAGGGACCCCCAGGGTGAAAGGAGAGAACTGACTCCTGTATGCAATGCTCTGACCCCCACTCCATACACGAGCATGCATGTGTGCACACTCACCTGAAATAAATAAAGAAGTCAGTCCGTCCTGCTCTGGTCAGGAACCTGATTCTGTTTATTCCCTTGTACTTGAACCCCAACCTGTGACTCCTTCCTGGCTGTTTTCCCAGTGACTACCATAACACTAAGCTACAAAAACTACTGAGAAAAGTGGTCTGGATTTGCCAACCTCTGGGTTTGTAACACACAGGAAAATCAATTCTGTAACTCCAAGTGCACCACACTGCCCAGCGTCTCGGCGGTCTCACTGCAGCCCTGGGCAGGAGCAGGTCGCTTGCTCTCATCACACCTAACGGCGGTCTCACTGCAGCCCTGGGCAGGAGCAGGTCACTTGCTCTCATCACACCTAACGAAGCTTGCTTGCTCCCGAGGTGGGTGTGTGTGGTGCTGCGCCTGTTCTATAACGAGACGCCTCAGCCCCTGACAGCATCATCTGCACGTGCTTGGATCTCCATCCACTGTAATTTCTCACTGAAAGAGGGAGTTACTTGACTGAAGGAGACAAAGGGAATTGCCAGAGAGCCCCTTACACGTGCATTCATTCCATCCAAGATGACAGGTAGGACCCTAAATAATTCAGCTTCAGTAATTAGGTTTTGTCACATACATACATGAAGCTTGTCAGGGAGGGGACACTACGCCCGGGCTTAAATGCCGGTGCTTACCACAAGTGATAACCGGCTTACTGTTCAAGGTGGCAGCTTAGCACCCTTCCTTGATGACTGCCACGTTCAACACTTCACCTCTTGAAATAATGGCACAAGAGAAACTGTCTTCCCTCCAAGTCCCGGCTTGATAAATTGTGGGGGTGAGGATGCCTGACAAACTGTCATGATGAGTTAGCAGACGTTGTAAGCCTGATGATAATTTCTTAGAACAGTGGATGCCCTTGCAAATATTCTGTTAGAAGGAAAAGAAAAACCCCGAAAACCAGACTAGATTGTTTAAAGGTAATCGGTGTCCTGAAGACACATCTTGAGATGGTTTGAATAAGAGAAACTGACAAGAACAGAGTGTGTTCTCCTGTCGCTGTCGTATTAGAAGGCATGGTGGCTGCTCCCAGTGCTGTAAGAGAAACTTGTGTGGCTTTTAGGATGGATTCGATTCATTGTAGATAAAAATCTTAAAAGTTAGAGGAAGGGAGATTCTAGAGTCTGGAAAACGTTGGGAAATGCAGCCAAGGTCATTTTATACCGAGGCACGCCGGTGCTGTCACCTGTTTTCCGTGATGGTAGCTTGGGTTTGTTTTCCTGTCGTTGTGAAAAAATACCACAGCCTTGGCCCTCCTTCTTTACCAGGCTTCAGTGTGTGATTCAGAGTCCAGTACAATCACATCACTGCGGCAACGATTTCCAGACCCAGAATCCAACACCCATTAAAGGATTAAACTCCCTCTTGTTCACTGCCCCAACCGTGAGGAGGCAGAGCCTGTGCTAAGTGACCATTCTGCCACACAGGGCACCTGTACTTATGGACATTTGCATATTTGGTGGCTACTTGATAGGAGAGAAGCTTAGCTCCCAGGCGGAGCTTCTTGGTCTGGCGTGTGAGCGAAAGGACTCCATTGTTGTAGTGTTTCCTTTTCCTGTGAGACAGCTTGGAAGTGCCGCTGAAGACAGTGGAGAGCGTCTCCTTTTCTTTTTCCTGGGCTTCTGTATGGCTTGTATCACATGTATGTTTGACTCTCAGTCCTCAGTGGCCCCAGGAGGCAGATCTCTGCAGCACACTGCTTTACAGATCAAAGAGTTGAGGCCCAGAGTGTGATAGGTTGGGGTCTGACCGACTATACTATTCAACGCTGCCTCTCAAAAGTCATTTGGACTTATTCTTCTTTTCTTTTAATCATTCCCCTTACATCCCCGGGACGACTTTTACCCCAGAATATGTCCTTGATTCACCTGGGGGATCCTATTAAAACATACGTTCATGGCCCATTCCTGTAATCCCAGCACTTGGGAGGCTGAGGCAGGAGGACTGCTGTGAGTCCAGCCTGGGCTACAGTATGAAATTCTGGCTCAGAAACAGAAAGCAGGGCTGGAGAGAGTGAGCGCTCAGTCAGTAGAGTGCTTTGCCTTGCAAGCACGAGAACCCAACGGAGTTCAGCCTCCAGAAGCCGTGGGAAACGGCATGGTGTGGACAGGCTTGAAATCCCAGCACCGGGAGGCAAAGACAAAAGTATCTGGGGCTTGCTGTCCAATCCTTCCAGCCTGGTCAGTGAGCTCCGGGCCTGTCGGAGAACTCTTAAAGGAAGTAGATTGCCAGGTGCTGCCCCTGGTATTCTCATGTAAGAGGCTTGGGGTGCAGTTCAGGGCTCTGCGTTGTGAAAAGCTTCATGGTGGCTTCGGGTGCATCCCCAGGTTCCGGACTCACCCTTTGTCAGAGTCCCCTAACGTCATCATCGCCCCCTGGTGGCCAGGTGGTGACTGGGTTGAGCTGGGTTGGGGAGGCAGCTACAGGGGCCATCTTTCCTTTGGGGAAAACAGGAATCTCACGGTAGAATGCATTGCTTTGCAATGGTTGCTCTGATAACGGGCCATGACTTGAGTGGCTTCAACTACAGGAATCTACTGTCTCTGTTCTGGAGGCTAAGACTTTCTAGAAAGTTCTAGACACGAAAGATCAAGGTAGAAGAGAGTCATATTTCCCTGAAGATACTGGGAAAGGCTCTTCCCCAGGCCTCCCCCGCATCCTGGCCCTTCATTCGGCCTCTGTATACACGACTCCAGCCTTCCCAGGTAGCCTCTATCCCTCTCCACATATACAAATCCCAGTTTTTAATATGGACCCTATAGGTCCGCAGAGCAGGGTCCATGCTTCTGAGTACAGTTGTATGTCCTGGGAGCCATGACATCATTTGGGAGGCTGCAGTCCACCCTGTGATAGGGACATATGGTGTAGATATTGGGGGGTGGATTAATAACTCAAAGGCAACATGAAAAAGCCAGACACTGGTATTTAGAGAGGGGAACTGGGGTCCTATGTGAACATGAAGAGTTTGGCTGGAAATGAAAGGCAGTAATGGATGCCACCAGCTGTGTGGGACAGCAGCCAGTAGGTACCACTTGATCCTCCCTGGGTAGATGCTGTGTGTTGCACTCCCTTGCTCAGTGGCTCTTTCCTCGAAGCCCCTGGTGGGTCTCTCTCCCATGCCCTGTGCCTGGCATGTGGCAGAGGGCTATACACCATTCTGGGTGCTAGGAGAGCAACCTAGATACTTTGTTTTCACCTGCCTCTAGCCCGGGCTTCCTGCAGTGCTCTGACGAACAAATTGAAGTCAATGCAATTCATAGAGGGAAGACGTCTTTGCTCCTAAGCAGAAGAAAATCGGTCCTGTAAGAGGATTCTTGGTGGTGGGATCAGTTAGGAACCATATTGGTTATCAGAATTACTAGCCTTGGAAAGAATGGAAGGTGACTTGGCATGCTGCTGTGTTGCAGGTAAACAAATGGCCGTATTCACTTAGCATTCTGATCCCAGGAGAAGAGTCGAAGAGTCGAAGCTGTGTGACTTGGCCTTCCTTGGCGACTGTGAGAGGCACAGGGCATAACTGGAAGCTCTTCCTCAGACTCCTGGGACCGCTACCCTGTGTGCAGGTTCAGGATGGCTGACCAGGGTCCTGGAGTTTGCATTTCTGGCTAGTTCCTGGGTGTTGCTGATGATGCACCACCCCCCGACCCTATTTTGAGAACTGCTATCCTTCTGAAGTTAGATTCTGCATATCTGCAGATTTCTAGTGCCCCATAATGCTTGGGGGAAAAGGACTCTAGTTTATTGAGTTGGCGAGAAGTGCTGGTCCAGCTGACTCCATTATTTAAAAAGTCATTTTTCAGATAACATTCACTAAAGTAGTGTGTGTGTGTGTGTGTGTGTGTGTGTGTGTGTGTGTGTGTGTGTGCACAAATGCATATGGAAGCAGAAGTCAACCTCCAATGTTGTTCCTCAGGACAGCCTTGGTTTGTGAGATAAGCTCTCCCTCTGGGTCCCAGGGCTCCCTGGTTAGGCTAGGTTAGCTGGCCAGTGAGCCCCAGGGAGCCTTCTGTTTCTGCCTCTGCAGTGCTAGCTGGGATTACAAACCCAAGCCACCATGACCAGCTTTAACATTTTTATTTTTAATGTTTTACTTCTTTTTTATGTCTATGAGTGTTTTGTCTGTGTGTCTGTGTGTATGTCTGTGTCTGTTTGTCTGTATGTGCATGTGTATGATGGTGCCTACAGGGGCCAGAAAAGGTCGTTGAATCCTCTGAGCGGACTCTGAGTTACTGGTGACTGGGAGCTGCCTAGTGTGGGTGCTGGGAACCGAATCCAGGTGGTCTGCACAAGCAGCAAACGGTCCTAACCTTAGAGCCCTCTCTCTAGCCCCAAGGCGTGTTAGTAAAAGTGAGATTACACCATGATTTGTGACTTTTCTGTCTTCAATTGGAAATTTCCACTTGGCCTCGGCAGAGCTTGGATCCATCTATGATCTCACCAACAGTGTATACAGAGGATGCTCTTACCTGGATTCGTCACTCCAAGCTTTTAGCAAAGTAAAGAAAGGTGCAAAAAAAAAAAAAATCACATTTCGTAGTGGGTTAGATGGACCCGCGCGCCTTCCTGTGTGTGTGTGTCACTCTGGCCATCGGTGTCTTTCTCCTGTTTCCCAGGGACATTGCTGCGCTTGCTTGCAGGTCACCTCAGAGTTCCTTACACACCGAGGAAATAACGTCTCGTGTTTTGCTTCCTGTCTGTCACTTACGACTCCGTCTGTCGCGCTTCTGACTATGAGGGCTTTTATTTCGTTTGTGCTTTGTTACTGCTTCTAGAACAATGCATGCGGAGACTTCATCATTCCAACCCAGTTAAGGCATTATCTATTTTTCTATGATTTTATTCTTACTTTTGCATTTGAATACTGTGTGTGTGTGTGTTTGCAGGAGTGTGTGCATGCGCACGCGCCAGTCTGTATGAGTGCATATGAATGTGAGTGCAGGTATTTGGAGGGCAGAGGCCATCCTGGAATATTATTCCTCAGGAGCCACCCCATCTCCTCTCTTCTGAGACACCTTTTCTCCTCGACCTGGAACCTTCTGGAGAGCCCCAAAGGGATAAACTTATCTTCATCAACCTGACACCCAGATTACAAGCATGCGCCAGCACACCTGGGTTTAACTTGGATTCTGGGAATCAAAGTCAGGTTCAAACGCTCATGCTACAAGCACTTTACTGACTGGGTCATCTCCCTGACATATATACTTAAACTAAATACTTAAGCCATCCCAAGCCCATCCTGTTTAAAGAAGGGAGGCGGGGATTCAGGTGGGCATAATTCCTCTCGGGCCCAGAAGCCCCAGAACCATTGCTGGGGAGACCTCACCTTTCCTTCATGGATATGAAATGGGTATAATCTACCAAGTTAAAGGGTGCTTGGGTGCTTTTTTTTTCAAATCTCTTAAGATCCTAAGATAGTGTACTGGCCATTAACCCTGTGTGCCTGCCGGACACTTAACCTTGGTTTGGTTCAAATGAAAATCTGCTGTAAGGGTAATCTACATTCCACATTATCGAGACGTACTAGAAAAATTCATATAAAATAGCTCATTAGCATTTTTTACATTGCTTGCCTACTGGAACAGCAACATTTTGGCTATACTGGGTAAAATAAAATATATTATCAAAATTAATTTTACCCGTTCCTCTTTCCTTTGTTTCTAACTGCCTCTAGAAAATTTAAAATTCTATTTGTGGCTCACATTATATTTTTATTGCTCCACGAGGCGCTAATCTTTTCTGCTTTCTGCGTTGTCTTCCCAGCCGCAGTGCTGTTTCACTTACGAGGACTCTATGCTCTGTCACCCCACCGTTCCCGGTAGTACTTTCCCTCGTCCAAAGTTTCTCAGTGCTTCTGACAACATTCCTTTCCATATGGCCTTTGGACGCCCTGCTCTCCTTCCCCAGGGGTCCTCTAGGTATCTATTTATGTTGTATCTATTTGCTTGCTTTTGCTGCCATTGTTTGAGAAGTACAGACATACTTAGGCAGCAGTGACAGGGTGGTCGTGCTGTGTGCTTCTGAAGGCAGAGCACGCCACCCCATCTCCGTGCCCTCCATCACGTCAGCCTGCAGAATCTTCAGTTTTCTTCGCAAGCCTGCTGCATTTCTGGTCCAGCGAATTCTGGACTTTTTGCTTCCTTTGGTAACTATCACAGAAGGGATCTTTCTGTTCAAAACACTGACCACGTGGCTGTCATTCTGCCCAAGAAAAGCTATTGGGTTTTTTTTTTTTCATACTAGTTTTGTTCTGAGTTGCCAATCTGAGTGTGTATGTATGTATATATATATATATATATATATTTAAGATTTATTTATTTAAATACACTGTAGCTGTCTTCAGACACACCAGAAGAGGGCATCAGATCTCATTACAGATGGTTGTGAGCCGCCATGTGGCTGCTGGGATTTGAACTCAGGACCTCTGGAAGAGCAGTCAATGCTCTTAACCACTGAGCCATCTCTCCAGCCCCAATCTGAGTATTTTTAATTTTTTGTTTTTGTTTTTTGCTTATGTGCACATGATCATGTATGTGTGCACATGCGTGACTGCACACGAGAGACCCAAGGTCAGCACGGGTATCTCTCTTGCTCTCCACTCTAATTTGTTAAGACCGAGTCTCTCATTCAACTTGGAACTTACCTAATCAGGCTAGACCAGTGAGCCCCAGAGTCTCAGCCTCCCCAGTGCTGGGATGACAGGCACAGGTTCTCAGGGACTAGACTGGGATCTCATGCTTGCACAGTGTTCACCTTACTGACTGAGCCATCTCTACAGCCACACATCAAATAGATCCCATGTAAGCAATCATCCCTGATGCTTCTTTAAGTTTCATACGTATACAAAAGTACCTTTAGGAATGGGGCTGGTTCTCTAGACCACCCCCTCTGCCCTCCACCCGCCGTCTTTTTTATTATATCTTTCATGTTTCATTTCTCCTGTCCTGAGTCTGTTCTTCTTGTATCTGTGGCTTGGCTCTTACTCGTCAGACACATTGCTTCTCCCCAGGCTCATTTCTGTCTTCTCCCCATCCCCTCCCCAGGCTGAAGTTTGTGTTTTACTTGTGTTGGGCTGTTCCTTCCTTCCCCTGAGGTAGTCATATGAGTGACAGAGCTGCCTGGCCCGGAGAGCCTCTGGGTACAATGACATTATGGAATGGAGCCCTTTTACAACCAATAATTAAAAATATTTTCCTGCCACACTTGACACGGAAATTAGGGTCCCTGTGGTGAGGCTCATCAGCCGGAGACATTTCCCTTTCATTTCTCTTCTTCCCCTGAAGACGGAGCTGGGCTCTGTCTGGGTGGCTCTAGCGACGACGCTCACTCTTGTGTCCTTATGTCGTTTTAAGGATGAGTCACCTACGGCTTTAATAACTGTTTTGCTGCAGCGCCCAGGTGTGATCTGGCACAGGCCATCTTCTCAGTGGGGTCGCATGTCATGGTCTGTTGGTCCCCTTAGGGCCTTCAGGCATCTCCTATCTTTTGACATTGTGACAGACAGTACCATCCTCAAAGTCCCTGCCCGGGAACCTTGCAATCAAGTTACCAAAAAAAAAATTGAAAAGAAAAACCCCTTAATGTTGTAATTCAATTTAGGGTTTTGTTTCGGACTGTGTTCATAGCTCTCCTGGTGTGCAGGTAGACTATGGGCCCTGGTTGGACACTCCTGATTGCTGTGTACTGTCTAAGAGCCTAGTGCCTTTCTGAGCATTGTGGTGGGACACAGTGTAGAGCACAGCTGTGACCTTCTGAAGCAAGTAGACTCTAAGGGGGCAAACCCAGGTATCGCAAAGGACACAGAGCACTCGGAGACCTTTATCAAGCCTGAAGGGCACAGAGAACGCAAGCATGTATCTCTCATCAGGGGTTCTTGAAGATGGGTAGGAGAAGAGAGAGGATTGTCTACATTTGGGGAACAGCTGTAAGGGGGCTGTATCAGGAGACACATCTGTGTGTGGACCATCAAGGGCAGGTGGTGTCAGGTATGAAGGATTTGTGACAATGATAGATGACACAGAACAAGACTCAAGGCTACCCCACCTTGTGTGAAGTCAGTTGTTAAGTAGCAAGGAGAAGCGATGAGAGCATGGGCTATTTGAGCTAGCAGAGACTCCCAGAGACTTCTCCTCCTGGTCCCAGCCCACATAGAGGTCTTCTCATTGACTCCCCCAGAAATGGGCTGTGCAGCTTTGCCTGAGCAGTGATGGCGATCTCTCCATTAGCCAGGTGGCCCTGGCTCGTTTCCTGTAGCAACATCTGTGAAGAAATCCAATCCTTTCCTTTCCTTTCCTTTCCTTTCCTTTCCTTTCCTTTCCTTTCCTTTCCTTTCCTTTCCTTTCCTTTCCTTTCTTTCTTTCCTTCTTTCTTTCAAAGGATTACTTATTTTATGTATGTGAGTACACTGTTGCTGACTTCAGACACACCAGAAGAGGGCATCTGATCCCATTACAGATGGTTGTGAGCCACCATGAGGTTGCTGGGAATTGAACTCAGGACCTCTGGAAGAGCAGCAGTCAGCGCTCTTAACGGCTGAGCCATCTCTCCAGCCCCCAGGAAATAATTTTCTAAAGGCTGAACTGAATTCTTTTGAACAAGTCATTTTAAAGATCAGATAATGTCAAATAGGAATCCTGGTTTCTTTCTCTTCATGTGTTGTGCATGTACGTGTATTCCTATGTGCGTGTGCTTATATGTGTGCTGCTGGAGGCCAGAGGTTGGCTCTGGATGTCCATGCCAGTCGTTTTCCATCTCAGTTTTTGAGACAGAGCCTCACTGAACCCTGAGCTCACTGGATTGGCTAGACTCTTGGCCAGCAGGCCCTAAGGATCAACTTCTCTTTGCTGTCTGACGCTCACCAGTCCTGGGATCATGGCCCAACCTGGCTTTGTAAATGAGTCCTAGGGAATCCCAGCTCTGGTCCTGGTACTTGTACATCAAGTGTTTTTCCAAGTAACCATTCTCCCCAAGAATCCTCATCTTTGATGCTTCTCTTTTGGCAAACGGAGCCTGGCATCCCAGTTGGGCCACTGTCAGCTTGGTCATGGTGGCTGCTGCCCCTTGCAGGAGAGCCTGAGCTCTTCTTCAGCCCACAGAATATGAGCTCATCTCTGCCCACACAAGTTCCTCATCTCGAGCCTGCTGAGCACTTGGCCCTCGCCTTTGAATTTTGGGGATTCTATCTAATACAAGTAGCTGATTAGCAGCTGGAATGGGGATTCCACATTACAGGAAATTGGTGCTTTGCTAGTATTTCTGAATGTATCTGAACTCAGAGATAGCAACTGACCCTGTGCTAAAAGGCTCAAACGTGCTGAAGATGACTCTTGAATCCAGTCTTTTGTGATTCTAAAAGCCCCATGCTTTTTTTTTTTTTTCCTCTTCAGGACAGTGGGAACAATTTGGTCTTCGCCTCCATAAGGAAAGCTTTAGAAAGATGGGCTGAGTATGGGATTAGTGTAACAGAGGTAGGAACACGGAAGCATCTCCTATCAGGTGGCAAAGAGGTGCTGTAAGTAATGCCATAACGTCAAAGGAGAAGCCCCAAGGTGAAAGAGATCGGGTGGTTCCCCAACCCTAACCCCGGCACAGAACCTTGGCTTTGTGCTCATCTGCCCTTGGTTCAAGTGGGCGGGCTCTCTGCACTGGACTTTTAGTGCTCCATAAGGAAGCATGTTTTATTTCTGAACTCCTTGGAGAAAAAGGAATTTCTCCATAAAAACAAGACCCAGAAGGGTCTGAGACGATAGCTCAGTGGTAGCTTCATAGGAAGTGGTTGCCTAGCATGTCCGAGGCCCTGGGTTCGTTCCCTAGCCCTACATAGAGGGTGGGTAAGGTGCTGGTACCTGCCTATAATCCCTGCACTCAGGAGGTAGAACCTTGGCTACATAAGGCTACATAAGGAATCCTAGGCTAGCCTGAGCTACATAAAACCCCATCTCTAAAAAGGAAAGAGGAGACTGAGGAGTGAGACAAAGAGGCTGAGAGGTGAACATCTGGAGTTCTCTGTGGCTCTGATGGGCAGATTCTTTTTCTACGAGGAAGCACTTGCAGTCAGACAGCTCTGAAGAACAAACAGCAGTCCCACGCTCTCGAGCAGGGGCGAGGCCGTGGGCTGTGCTTCTGCCGAGCCGCCCCGCCTTCATGGTGGGTGACTGCTCTGGGGGTCAGAGGACAGCTGATGGTTTTGGGAAATGGGGAATCTTTCTTTTTCAGTTCATGTGGGATTTCACTTAAATGCCATACAACTTTAGAAGATTCCCTGGAGAGTTTCTCCCATATCCTGTCTCAGCCCTTGTTGTAGGTTGAGGTCTGTGGCTGATGGTGCGAATCCACATGCCTTTGGGGAAAGAGAGAGCTTTGCCAGGAAGTCACCCTTAGATGAGTTTACATTTAGTGGTTTCCTGGCTTCAGCAGCCACCTCCCTTGGCCACATACATATTTTTTTCTGAGTCCCACGAGGGACAGGCGGCATTTTTACAAGCTGGGAAATATAGTTGAAGAGGTTCCCACTCACTAGGGATTTCAGTAGCTTTTAGTCAGCTCAGCAGAGTGTACGCAGAGACAAAACTGAGCTGGCCAAAATATTCCAGTGGCCGGCCACACACAGAAAGCGCATTTGAGCTGTCGTGGATTTTTGTGGATGTCTGGCTTGACTGTTTTGAGTGATGCTGGTGATGGAAGCCAGGGCCCTTCATATGCTCATAAGTGCTCTACCCGTGAGCTATCTTCAGTCCTGTTGTGAATATGTTTGATGCAGATAAAGTGAGGCCGTCTGACATGAGTTTTCTTGGCTCCTCGTCTTGAGTACGAAAGGGACTGTGGACATAACTCCCGCTGTCTAGGTAGCTGTTTGATTGTGCTGTGTTTGACAAACACTCAACAGACTGTAACCAATCTGGAAATGCAAATCCCAAAGGAGCCATTGGATCCCCTGTATCGGCAGAAATAGAAATGGTCTTTGGTGATGGTGAGCTCTGGAGAGGGCTAGTCACAAGCTTCGCTGAGGTAGCATCGAAGAAGCCCGAGTCAGGGACCTCATTGTATGTGCCATTCAAGAGCTGTGGGCTGGGGCGTGGCTCAGCGTGGAGTGTGGCTCAGCCATGCTAAGGCCTGCAGCTCTGATGGCAAAGCGCCTTTTGTGCTAGCACAGGGACCTGATTCTGGGTCACCAGCACCTAAAAGGAAAGGCCAAGTGTAGTTGCTTGTGCCTGTAACCCTTGGGGGTGGAGGTGTCGGGGTGGGGACAGCACGGTCCTAGAGTTGCCCTGCCAGCTGCTCCAGCCAACTGGTGAACGTTGGGTTCAGTGAGAGAACCTGTCTTAAAAGACAAGGTGGAAAGCGATTGACGAGAACACCTGACATTGGCTTCTGGCTTACACACGCATACACATGCATGTGCTTAAGCATCCACGCGTGCCTACGCATGTGAACACCCACTCAGAAAACAAAGAAGAGAAAACCAGGGTGCTAAGCCACAGGACTGAGCAGGACATGAGGTTTCAGAGGCTTTCTGAAGAGATGGAGGGATGGCTTCCCTCTTTCAAAAGAGCGTTTTGGAAGAGCTGAGAGGTGGTGGGAGGCGGGGAGGGTGGCAGTTGTAAGAGCAAAGGTGTAGGAGTTGGGGGGGGCGGTTAAGTGCAAATGTCTTAAAAAGGCTACCTATGATTTCTTAGTTACTGTGACGTAACAGCTAACAAAGGAAGGGGTTGTTACGTCTCATGGTAGAAGGTAGGCCTGTCACGGTGGGAAAGGCAGAGTGAGGCAGCTGGTCCAGTGGTGTCCGCAGCCAGGGAGCAGAGAGCAATGCATGCTGGGGCACAGCTCCCTTGCTCCTCGGCATGCAGCCCGTGACCCTGTCTGTGGAACGGGGCCACCCACATTTAGAGTGGATAGTGCAACCTCTACTAACTCAGCCTGGAAACTTCATCAAACATGCCCAGGGGGTTGTTTCCATAGCGATGGTAAATCCCATCAAGTTGGCGATCAAGCTTAACCATCATGGTTTTCTGTTGGTGTCTTGAGAGAGACTCCACTGGTAAACCAGAGACTGGCTTATTTCAACAGGCCTTAGGGCCTGAGATCTTGGGCTGGAGGAAACCTCCATGGCAGGCTTCCAGTGGAGTCCAGCTGTTTGGTTTTGATTTTTGATTTTCACTATTGCTAATCTTCCTTTAATTTGAAAACTGGAAGCCCAATACCTGGTTTTTTGTTTTTTGTTTTTTTAATTGTTGTTGTTTGTTTTGTTTTTGTTTCTTTTCGAGGCAAACCAACACTTTGAGAGTCTTGGTTAGTTCTAGAAAGTAAACAAGAACCTAGGGACATCAGACTTGCACAGGGCAGGATGGTGGGAGACCTACCCTTGTTCCCAGAGCAAGAAAGATGTCAGCTCACCTAGGCCAACACCTATACCAGTGGTCGCAGTGGCCCGGCTTGGCTTCTGTTCTTTTTGTTTTCTTTGCCCACTCCCAGATTTTCTCCCTGGCTATGTGGGGGCAAAGAACTTCAAAGGCTAGGGGATCCTCAGCATGTTTTCTCTGCCCACAAATTGTCCCCCAGAGGGGCTTGACGTCGTTGTATGATGGGGCATGGTCCCCAGTGACATGCTCATGTGTCATCCTGGACCACTCCAAGGAACACTTGCAGTGAGAAGGTCTGACTGCCATGCTTCTTATGACTCCCCCTCTTCCGTTCCCCCAGTCTCACCAGGTCTCCTTCGTGACTTGTGCCACCTGCCCATTCAAGGTCACAGCATCTACTTCTAGGTCCCTTGACTGGTGGTTGCTATAGCCTAGACTTCTGGCTAGTATGGCTGGGAGTGAATGAGAGGAGAGGAGGCAAGCTGGCGTACGCCTGGGCATGGAAATGGCTTTAGTTCCTGGGCAGGCCCCGTTCTGTAGCAGATTAGAAGTAGACTATTTTTAACAGGTGGTCTTCCTTAGGTAAACCTCTGTGGGAACTTCCTTACAGACATATGCAGAGTTGTGTTTCCATGGCGACTCTTCATCCTCTCTGGTTCTTTCCACACACTGTGTCTTCACTCTGAATGTGGCTGTCACAGTACACTTTGCACACACTTTCCGGACCCTCCCTCCAGCCCTCCTGCCTCTCCCCTCTACGTTTCTCTCCTAGAGCTTGTCATCATCTTTCATTATACATTTGTCTCTTTGTCTATTATTAGACTCCTTTGAAAACTCACATTTGCTTTGTGTGTTTGTGTGTGTGTGCTATATGTGGTGTGCATGCTAGGGGTGGGGATTGTGGGGCTTGATGTCTACCATGGCATGTTTGTGGAGGTCACACTGCTTTGCAATCTGTCTTCCTTGAGGGCAGAGACTTGTTAGGCCTGTTTGTCAGCACTAATACAGGACCTGTGTGAATTCTTGCCCAGGAAATATCTGGTGGAGAGGAGGGAAGGAGGGAAGGATTGGGGACGAGTTCTTAAGGGCAGGAAGATGGTGGCTGCAGGCATCAGGTTTTCAGATGGGATCTGCACTCCAGGAGGTCAGGGGCAGCCCAGAGTCAGCCTGTAAGTCTCCTCGTCTGCAGGGTAGTTAGTTGGTGGCCCCGTAGTCTCTGGGAGGGTTGGCTTGAAGCTGGCATTTGTTATCATTGCCCAGGTGACGCTGTGACTCAGCACTCCTTCCCGTTCCTGCGGCTTCATGGGAGGGAGAAGCACCTGGGAACACAGGCCCATGTGGTCAGCTGTTTCCTGGCACTGTGGCTGTCTCTGGCAGCTGGCAACCGATGGTGTTGTCTGGGAGGTCTCTTTATTGTTTTATTGAGTGGACTTTCCTCCGCCCTGGGAGCTATTTCCCTGTGACTGGTTGCTCTAATGTGACTCCTTTTTCTTCAGACTCATCACTGTGGGGTGTGTGGAGGATGGGTAGGGGGCATGTTTCTGTGCTGGTGGCTTATTTTGCATTGCTCATAGAGGTGCTAGAACCTGTGGTTCTTTCATGCTTGTCTCCTAGAGTCTCCCTGGATGCTCTTGACTTAGTCACTGTTTCTTTTGCAGATGGCCCCCCTGTATCTTGTTCTTAACTCATCTACCCAGTGTAAGGGTGTCTTAGTCAGGGTTTCTATTCCTGCACAAACATCATGACCAAGAAGCAAATTGGGGAGGAAAGGGTTTATTCGGCTTCCATACTGCTGTTCATCACCAAGGAAGTCAGGACTGGAACTCAAGCAGGTCAGGAAGCAGGAGCTGATGCAGAGGCCATGGAGGGATGTTCCTTACTGGCTTGCTTCTCCTGCCTTGCTCAGCCTGCTCTCTTATAGAACCAAGATTACCAGCCCAGAGACGGTCCCACCCACAAGGGGCCCTTCCCCCTTGATCACTAATTGAGAAAATGCCTTACAGTTGTATCTCATGGAGGCATTTCCTCAACTGAAGCTCCTTTCTCTGTGATAACTCCAGCTGTGTCAAGTTGACACAAAACTAGCCAGTACAAAGGACTGCTCTCCCATTGCCTCAGTGGTTCAAAAGAAGGGTTCTCTGTCCCCACTTGGCCAAGAACTCACCACTTTCGCAGATATATTATCTTGTTCTCACTGTATACAAATGACTGCCAATTCAGTGACTTTAGGTTCCCCTCATCTGTCAGCCCAAAGATTGGGCTAGAAGTCAGGGAGGATACAGCTGGGTTGTCTGTTAGGGCCTCTGTGAGTGCTGGACTCAGGCTGGCTGCTGACCGACATAGTGTGTGGATTCCGAGTGCTCTGCTAACCTCATGTCCGTTAGCCAAGTTCAATATAGCTGCAGGCACGGGGCCTGTTTCTTAGCTGTTTGTTATCTAGGGCTTCTGTTACCCTCTTAAGTATGTCATCCTCATCTCTCCTCACACAGCTCCGTCCACATTCCTCCTCACACAGCTCTGTCTTCAAGCCAGCCAGGAAATAAGTCCTTTCTTCTTCCTAGTGTCTCTGATTTTGTTTCCACCATAACTAGAGGAATCTCAGGCCCAGCCTTGGTCAGGCATCCGGGCTGGGGAATATACTTTGGGTCTGGGCTGATGACCTATTGTAATCCCTGATTCTGGGGAGTCAGGGAGAATATATTTGGGGTGTCATTCTAGTTCTGCCTGCCTCATCTGACCTGCGAGTTGAAATTATAATCCCAAAACCCAATAGGAAGGGTTCCCTTGCTGTTTGAATTCTCCGAGAAAAGGATAAAGAGAAAGGAAGGCATGGGTTATCCGTGGTGGACATCACAGTCTCTATGATGGCCCTCACAGGGCCTCAGCTGTGACCCTGTATGTGGTTCTAGAGGACTTGGGTTGAAGAAGTTGCTTATAGTGCCAGCCAGCTTGCAGCTCCTTCCTGTCCAAACCAGACCCATCACAGAGCTTGGTGAGTGTGTGTGTGTGTGTGTGTGTGTGTGTGTGTTGGGGGTGTGGATATTTAGAGCAGACTATGATATGAAATGACCACAGTGCTTTCTAGGGGGGAGAAACATTTCCTACTGCCAAGGCCCGCTCAGATGGGCCTCACAAGGGGCTGTCTCTGTTGCTCTAGTCTGTGAAGAGAGACTCGTGGACCACAGTAAATAATCTGTGTTTAGAAAACCAGAGGAGGGTAGAGTGGAGACTGCATCCTTTGTAAAAAGCATCTCTGAGGATTAGGATGGAAGATGGTTATCAAGTCTCTGCTGTTGGTTCAGGGCCCTTGAATGGAAGCGGGAGATGGTATCGATTAGCCGAATGGCTCTTTCAAGCGCCGGCAATGTTTGCCCTCATGCCTCATAAGCAGGCAGCTCTTCTCTGTCTCCACACTTATTGGATTTCAGACGGCAGTGCACACAAATACTGCGTCTGCTGGGTAAACATTAGGCTTGTGATTGGATGGGAGACCTCTAGGTCTGTTGAGTAGAAAGGTTGGAGAGCAATCTAGACTGCGAGGCCTAAGCCTGTCTGTACTAGGGACATCCCCTCCCTTGTCCACAGATTTCACCGCCACTACTCCTGAAGTGAGCATCCGCAATGGTGTCAAACATGGCGGACAGAGAGCAAAGGCAGCGGTCACTAAACAGCCTTTCTAGTCTACTGGGGGAACAGCCATGCGTATGGTCACTCAGATTTGAGCAACCTTGATTTTGTTATAACCACATTGAGACTCTTTCCTTTCCCTTCCCTGTGCCTCCCAGTGCCAAGATAGCCCCAGGAATGGCATTGGCTTTAATGGTGGTGGGGATGGTGTTGATGATCGCAGCTACTAATAATGAAAAGTTTGCTACCGTGAAGGCATCCCGCCAGCCTCTTGTCACATGTTTTCTTGATTCTCATTGTGGAGACAAGCTCGTGTCCCAGCAGGTTGGAAGTAGAATATGGACACACGGCAGGCATCCTGGAGCAGGAATGTGGGGCCAGTGTTGCCAGCCATAGATGCTTTATAGATAAAATCTTGCTCCTTGCTCCTCCAAATGGCTATGTTGGGGCCTATGCAAGTCCCAAGCTTTAGTTGTTTAAACTGAAGGCAAGTTTGGATGCTGTGGGCCCAGTTAGATGGGTGGAGTTTGGTGAGCAGTCGACATTGAAGGAGCCATAGAATTGGAGTTGGGGTGTCTCTTTGAGAGGGGTGGTCTCCCTGAAGCCCCCCTCCCTCTTCCCAGCCAGAATGGGATTTGAGAAGCTTAGAGTATTTCTTCACACCTCAGCTCATTCATTCCCATCCAGGAAGTGCTTCTGTTTGCCTCACACCCAGCACTTCCTCGAAGCACCTTTGATCACCAAGGTCAGCGACACAGTGATTGCGTGGTTTCTTTGTATGCTTTTCATCTGAATGGGAAAGGAGAGAAAAGACATTCTTGGCTGGAAGAGGCTGGAAATAAAGGCTTTGGATTACCTCTGAGAGGATATGCCATTAACTGTGGGGCGGGGAGTGGGCCAACAGCCTAACTGATTTTCATAGAAGGGGGAGTGTGTGCACTCGCGTGTGCATGCTTATGAAGGCTAGGGACGGATGGTGAAGAGGAGTGTGTGCACTCGCGTGTACACTCGTGTGTGCATGCTTATGAAGGCTGGGGACGGATGGTGAAGGGGGAGTGTGTGCACTCGTGTGTGCATGCTTATGTAAGCCAGGGGACAGGTGTTGAGTATGAACCTCGATGGATGTTTTTGTAAGTAGGTGATGTAGGCCGTTACCAGGAGTCTCATCTAAAAGATCTGTTTTATTTATGTGTGTGTCTCTGTGTATTCTGTGCTTGTGTGTATGCCTGCGAAGGCCACAAGAGGGTGCTATCTAGACCTCCAGGAGCTGGTGTTCTAGGCGCTTGTGAGCTGCCAGTGTCGGCGCTGGGAACTCGGGTTTTCTGCCAGAACAAATACTCTTAACCACTGAGCAATCTCTCTAGAATCCCCCCACCTGCAACCCCAGTCTCAGTCTTTGCTCGGCTGTTTTAATTCTCATGTCTGTCACCAGACGTGGCCCTCATAAGCCTCTACCTTATGATAAGTTATTTCTCCCTTGTCGAACTGAGCCAATTTGAGCCAGGTGGGCTCACAGGTCCCAAGGAAAGAGTCCAGGGAAGTTGCTATGAGGAGGGAGATAGAGAAGGGGGGTGGGGAAAAAGAGAGATAGCATGCAGAGAGAGAAGCAGGGAGGGAGGTCAAATTGTCTGTATTATAAACGGAGGAGCCTCTGGGGGAGGGGAAGCCCAGCCTCTGGGCTGGAAAGTTCAGGGCAGAGGGCTAGGCATGCCAGGTAGGGACGGAGGGATGCTGGGAGAACCCGGAGGCCAGGTCCACTTAAGTATGTTAATTATACATCTCAGCTGTTTGTCCTTGGTCTGCATCCCAATACCGTGCACTTGATTTTCTTTCTCCTGGCTCATTCTCTGCACAGAGCAGAGAAAGAGGAGCCCAGGATAAAAAGCATAGAAGAGGAGACATATAGGTCTGGGGGCATTGCAGACAGGATCCAGGCCTCTGGCGTAGGGCATGGTGTTGCACAAGGCTGACACTATTGAAGGCCGGCCGTGTCATGGGATGGAGTAGCATCAGAGATCCTCTGAGGACCCTGCCTGCTGCAGGGGCAGGGCAAGGATTGGGCCAGGGGAGAGCCCAGTGCACCGCTCTGCCACTCAGAGCCCCTGAGTGAGATGAACTTCCCCGGGGGGCTCCCTCTCACCTCCTGCTGAGGTTGAGACCCTCGTGTGTTCTAGGACTCCAGTGTCCCCTCATCCAGACGCTGTCTTAGCTAATCCCCTGTCACCTCTTCAGTGGTCACTAGATGACAATCTCCAGGCCAAATACCTGTGGCTGTTTTCTCCTTGTTAGCTCTCTCTCTCTCTCTTTTTTTGTGTGTTTTTTTGTTGTTGTTGTTTTGGGGTTTTTTTTGTTTTTGTTTTGTTTTGTTTTTTCAAGACAGGGTTTCTCTGTATAGCCCTGTCTGTCCTGGAACTCACTCTGTAGACCAGGCTGGCCTCGAACTCAGAAATCCTCCTGCCTCTGCCTCCCAAGTGCTGGGATTAAAGGCGTGCGCCACCACGCCGGGCTTCTTTGTTAGCTCTCTCGCTGCTGCTGGATTGTCTGGGCTTGGATTCATGTGAACCTGAGGCTGGTGTCACACGTTTCCTCCCATCAACAGCACCTTGTCCCTGCCTCTTGTTCCACCACGGTCTGCTCAGATCCCTCCTTGCTTCATACCTGAATGGGGTCAAGGAGCTATTGATGTAGGCAGAGGCAACCTGATGAGATTCACAGGCCCTCCTGCTCCAGAGCAAGCAGTTAGACCCAGAATATGTCCATAGTGGGAGATACAGAGATACATTATCAAGAGAGAAGGGGTGGAAGTGGGCCAGGGCTGGAGACAGATCAGAGGTTCAATGGTGCCTGTGTGGGGAGGGGTGTGGTAGGGCAATGGGGGACCTGGGGGAGTAGGTGGGGACATTTATGCACACTTATACAGTGTGCACTTGGCTGCCCATGCTCTGGGCTGCCTTGTTGGGCCAGGGGTTCTTATCAATCTACCTAGACTCCTTTTCTGCTGTGATGGTTAGTGCTGGAATCGCCAGCGGGATGGGACTCCTACCATGTCAATGTGGGATCATCTTGATTCTATTAATTGATGTGGGATGATCCATCTTAATTGTGAATGGGGCCACTTTCTGGGTAGAGCATCCTGGACTGTCTAAACTGAAGGAAGTGGGTGAGCACCTGCTTGCAAGCATTCATGATCCTGATGATGGATGCCACGTGACCAGCTGCTCCAGGCCCCTGCACTTTCCTACCACCTTGGACCATACTCTCAAGCTGTGAGCCGGAGCGCACCATTTCTCCCTTAGGTTGCTTTGGTCAGAGTAATTTCACCATGACAATGGGGAAGGGCGCTAGGTACACGCTAATTTTGATGTCCCTCTCTCTGCCCTCCTCTGGCTTCTGAGTGCTGCAGCTCCTAGTGGTGGTGGTGGTGGTGGGGTTCCTCCTGTGCCTGCTTCTAGGTCCAAATAAGGCAGTATTGCAAATGCCAAAGATGGGTCCGGGGTGTGTGTGTGTGGGGGGGGGCGGGAATGGCAGTGAGAAAAGCTGAAGGCTGTATGGGAGGAGTCTGGCTTCTGGTGCAGAGTGAAAACTCAAGTCCTTCCGGGGGCAGGTGTGGCCTTATGTGTGTCCCTCACTTCTCCCCTGGCTTACTTATTATTTGTCCTCATTTATTCTGGGAATGCTGGCCTTTAACTGGCAGAAGATTAAAGGCTAAGTGTGGGGGCCTCATAGTCACTTGAGGGGAAGCCGACTTGTCTGACCCTTGCTGGCAGCCCCTGGTTCAAGTGCATGGGCTGGCAAGTGGGTGTTGGGCTGTGCTGGGCTTTCTCCTGGGTACCAACCCCAAGGGGAAGCGAGCTCTGTATCCCTTTCAGGTGGATCTATAGCTCTGGGGACAGTATTCTAGGGGCCTTTGTAGGTGGCATGCATCCTTTGCTGTCATGCCCATGAAACCCAGGCCCTCAGTCCTACACAATAAAACAAATCATAAAATCTACATTCTTTTTGATGAGTAATTTTTCTTAGCATTCAGTCCATCTCCCAGTAACCAAGGAGACGAGTGTGCCTTCTCCTGGGTTGTTTTCTGGGCATCTTAAACATGTATATATGTCTGAATAAATTGAAAACCTAGAGGTGGGGGTGGAGAAACCAGAGGAGGAGGAGATCAGGAACAAGGTGACATATTGTTCTTCCTCAGTTTCCTGGTGTCCACTGCTAGGGTAGCAGAAAGTACCAACTCTGTGTCCAAGAGATATGCCCAGGATCACCCTCTTTTTAAAAAAAAAAAAAAAGATTTATTTATTTATTTATTTACTTTGTGTATGTGAGTACACTTTTGCCATCTTAATACACACCAGAAGAAGACATCAGGTCCCATTACGGATGGCTGTGAGCCACCATGTGGTTGCTGGGAGTTGAACTCAGGACCTCTGAAAGAGCAGCCGGTGCTCTTAACCTCGGAGCCACCTCTCCAGCCCCCACCGTCATCTTTTAAAGACATCTTTGCAGCACACGTTACTCGTGTGGAATGTTGGGTTTTGTTGTGGCTTCCTTACACGGGCATACCCTGTATTTTGATCTTCTTTATCTCATGCTCCCTCTGTCTTCTCGCTGGTCCTTTCTCACACAGGCCCAGATCCTCCTTCAGCGGCTCACTGAAATGGATCCTGTCTCTTGTTGCCCTCTCCAATCCCTGCATCTAGAAACTTAGAAGTGGATAGACAGATGTATATAGTACAGGTGAATGCCCCAGTCCAAATCCCACTGTTTCACGACTACAGGTTGAAGTGGCAGGGTCAGTCAGGGACATCAGCAGCAGAATTCCATCTCTGCTCAGAGTGGTCAGTTCCTGAGGTGTCAAGACAGAGGCCTTGCCTGTCTGGGTTTCCTCCATCCTAGGGTCCTTCTTACTTGTTAAGCCTCTCTTCCTCTTCCTCCTTTTCTTCTCATCTTCCTCTTCCCCTCTCCTTCCCCTCCTCTTCTTCTCAACCACCTCCTCTTCCTCTTCTTCTTTCTCCTTTCTTCCTCCTCTTCTTTCTCTCCTCTTCCTCTTCCTCCTTGTTTTCCTCCTCCTCTTCTTCCTCTTCTTTTTCCTCCTCTTCATTCTCTTTCTCCCCCTCCTCCTCCTCCTCCTCCTCTTCTTCCTTGAACTTCCTCCCATCTTGGCATCACCCCATCCCTGCTGTCACCCCAACTCTTACAGATGGTTCACTTCCTCTCACACGCTATGCTAACCCCACCGCTCACTCGCTCACGTGTCCCAAACTTCAATTTCTTTTCCACTTTAAAAAACAGGACGATTATCTAGTTGATATTGTCAACAATAAAGAGATTTCTGCCTGTTTTTTAAGCATCTGAGAAAGATTTTATTGCTTCATTTAAATCCTCTACTCCCCAGAGGTCATCAGTTCTCAGCTGTGAGGTGGCTAATGGGACTGGAGGCCCAGTGAAGCTGTGGATCTTTTGCTAAATGGCTCTTCGAGGAACCACAAATAGCCCTATTAGCCCCGCGCTTATAACTCGAGGCTAATTTGTTCCCATCAAACTAATGACCAACTTTGTGCTTGGGAACTACCCCATTGTCACTCCACATCATCCCCATTGAGGGGACACCAGAAGTTCAGCTGTGGGAGGACTTGGCTCACTTGTTCTGAGAAGGTTTAGATGGTCTCCTGACTCACCATAGACCTTGCATCACACACAGACAATGTGTGTGTACCCTGAAGGGGTATCATACCCTAGTCTGACCACCTCTGGATTTGTGTGGGTCTTGGAAGCTCCTGCCTTCCTGAATTTGCTTATTCCTAAAAGAGTATAAACCATATATTTTCCTCTGTTGGTATAGCAACGATTATGAGTGTGCCTAGACTCACATATCTATTTGTTAATTTTTTTATTCATTTATTCATTTTCTAGGCTGTCCATATTGTTGCTTGTCTTTCTTTGTTTTTGGTAATTTCAAATAAAAGTTTTAATTGTTTTTTTTTTTTTTTTTTTTTTTTTTTTTCGAGACAGGGTTTCTCTGTGTAGCCCTGGCTGTCCTGGAACTCACTCTGTAGACCAGGCTGGCCTCGAACTCAGAAATCTGCCTGCCTTTGCCTCCCAAGTGCTGGGATTAAAGGCGTGCGCCACCACACCCGGCTGTTCTTCCTCTTTCTTAAAAAAACAAAACAAAACAAAAATCTGAAACTTTTGCTAGGTGTGGTGATGCACACCTTTAGTCCCGGCACTTGGTAGGCAGAGACAGGTGGATCTCTATTAGTTTAAGGCCAGCATAGTCTACAGAGTGACTTTCATTGCAAACAAGGTTAGATAGTGAGATCCTGTCTCAAAACAAACAAACAAACACCCTTAGTAAACCAAACCAGATCAAACCAAACAACAAAACCCTCAATCCAAAGGCATGCACCCAGGCATGCACCCAGGCATGCACGCACACACACACACCTAGAGTTCAATTTGTATTGGCCAGCTACTCTTGAACACAGGGCCTGCTCTGGAGTGTGACTGATGCCCTCGGTTTTGCTCCAGTGAAGAAAACTGACTCTCTCTGTCCCAGCAGCTGTCAGTTGCACACAGCTTCTTGGTGAGGGTGGGTGGGACTCTGGGTCCATTCCCCTTCTCCGTGCCGGGGCTTTGTCTGCTTTGAGCTTGTGTTGGTCCTGTATGTGCTGCCTCTGTCTCTGTGAGTTCATATGTGTATGGGCACTGTTGTCTTCTTGGAGCCACCTGTCACCTCTAGCTCTCACAATCTTTCTCCACCCTCTTCTAGATAGGTTCCTGAGGGATGTAACAGAGACCTCCCATTTAGGGTGGAGAGATCCTGAGTCTTTGACTCTCTGCACAAGCCTCTGTCTCAAAGCTCATGAAGCATCCTGGCTTGCGAGTATTTACTGCTAAGTACTTGTCTGGTTTGTGAGGCTGGAGTTGTGTTTGAGAGGGACTTGATTGGGTACCGTGCTTTCTTATAACGCTGCTTTGGATCGAGCACACAATCAATGAGACACATAACCCCAGAAATCTCAGAGGTGGAAGGCCTCAGGGAAGTGTTTTATGTGACAGGCATTGTTCTCACATGGCTAGCAGTTGCCAATTTACTTATGATTCATTCATTCTCACAAGATGACCAGACTGTGTGTCCGCCTCACCCTTGAGTTAACACGACAGACAAACCCTTAGACTAGAGACTTGCTCCTTTTTGAAGGCTAAGAAACTATAAGGGAGACATACAAGTCTGTGCTCTCTTTGAACAAGCAAGCAGCCAGCTGTGACTTGCCCATGGAGGTGGCCACATGGGCAGAACCCAAGAGTGATCACCAGGGGCTTGCGAGCAGTGGCCACCTGGTAGCCAGCAAGAGGACAGGGATTTCCATCCGCCTTTCTCTAAGGAACTGAATTCATCCAATGGGCAGTATCTTGGAAGAAGACTTTGAACCTCTGATGGGGCCCCTGCCTCCACCCCGGCTTGATTTCAACTCGGGAGGCTGTGAGCAGGGGTCTAGCCAGCCCACGCCTAGACTTCCCAGCCATGAGGATGAGAAAGGGGCTTCTCCAAAGTGCTGGGTTTCTGTCAGCTTGCCGCTCAGCAGTCACAATCCTGCATTGTCACCATTGGGCGCTGTGCTTTGGAAGTTAGGCATAGAAAAGAGGAGAGAGAGAGAGAGAGAGAGAGAGAGAGAAGATGGCAGTCCCCACATCCCCGCGGCGGGAAACAGAACAACATTGCCTTAGAAGCAAGCTGCGTCAATGCCCTGTCAGCTGCCAAGTCCTCATCAAGCTCAGAGAAGCTGAATAATTAACTTCGCTCCAAGCAGAGAGATGCCACGGATAGAGCCCCATCCCGTTAAAAAGAAATCAGATAATGTTTTTCAAAGCCCCAGCCTTCCCTTTGAAGTAGTCTCTGCCATTCACACAGTTTCCATATTGCCAAACTGCAAAGGTTTCCATCTCCCCGTACAGCCTGTCCCTTCCTCCCTACCTTGCGAATGGTCCATCTTCTCCGGATGGCTCGGTTTGAGCTGATTTCCCCGGTGGATAGCGCCTCCTATGAAGCTGTGTCTCAGCCCGGCGCACTGGATGAGTGATGATATTTTGTTTGCAGCAGAAGACTTGGGTTCAAATCTTGCCTGTTCACTGAGGCAGAAGTATAAACTTGAGGCCAGCCTGGGCTTCATAGTTAGTTATAGACCTCATGTTAAAATTATAAAAATCCCCAAACAAAAGCAAACCCTTGAAGGAAAGGGGAGCAATGGGAGAGGACGGACAACAGAGGGAGAATATGATCAAAGTACATTATAAACATGTGGCAATGTCAAAATAAAATGCATTGTGTATCATTAATATATGCTAATGTAAAATTTAAAAAAATCCTGCTTGTTCTTCTGATTAACAGTGTGATGTTCAGTAAGTCAATGAACAGTAAGTGACAAAGTGACTGTTAGGGCTGTCGTGATCAAGTCCCCGGACTAGACGGCATAAACCCAGACATTTATGCCCTCACAGCTTTGGGTGCCAGACGTGAGAAGGGAAGGTGCCAGCAGGGCGGGGTGTGCAGAGGCCCGGAGGAAGGCTCTGTCCACACCCGTCCCCAGCTGTGAAGGACAGCTGCGGCTTGTTTGTCTTCACACTCTCCTCCTGTACATACCGCTTTCCAGATCTTCTCTCAGGAAGATGTTAGTCACTGGGCTCAGGCCCTCTACTAACTTCCTTTAAATTATTACTTTATATAATTTATTCTCTCTCTCAGTGTGTGTGTGTGTGTGTGTGTGTGTGTGTGCATGTGAACACTCTTGGCCTACTACAGAACAACTTAAGAGAAATGGTTCTCTCCTTCTGCCATGTGGGTCTTGATAATTGAACTCAGGTTGTCAGGGGGATGTCAAACGCCTTTACCTGCTCATTCATCTCTCCTACCATCTAACCCAATGTAGGTGCCTTTGTAAATACCCTATGGCTACTGATATATATATATATATATATATATATATATATCCCTAGTGAACATTCTCCTTAGCAAGGGGAGGAAAATGACTCCAGATCTTGATGCCACAGGTCCAGTTCCATCACTATTGGTCTCAGGCAAGATAAGAGAAAGCACGTGAGGAAGCAAGCATTTATACAGTAGAGTTTGTATAAGCAGCTCCCTCCCTGTTTGTAAGGGTCCATGATTCGCCGAAGAATGACACCCCGGACTCAAATGGTAGATAAACGCAAAGAGTATTTTATTCTGTAGAGGTCCAGCATGCCGGGGTCTACCATCTACAAAGATGGAGAGACCCCAAAGTGAGCTTACACGTCTGATTTAAAGCACATTGGGGGAGTTCCGGGGATAGGTAGGTGACCTCTATTTTAATCTTGGATTTCTAGGGACATTCCAGAACCTTTGCTGGGGCCTTTGTGTGTGTGTGGGGGGGGAGTGACTGTGTGTCTGTGTGTGTCTGTGTGTCTGTGAACTGCTGCTGACCCATTGTCCTTGCCTCAGGCCAGGTGGCAAGGCAGCTTCTGAGGCTTCGGCTTACCTGGACTCACGCAGTTTTTGGAAACAGAGATTTGGGCCTAGTCTCCTGAGCTGCCAGTTTGAAGCCTGTCGTGGAGTCAGCCTAGCCTTCTCACACTAACTCTACGGATCCGTGCCATACCCGTTTCTTCCCAGCCATATCCCCCTGTTCTCTGCCCTAGCACCTCTGGGCACGGCTTCCCAGCTGAGAAGAGGGTTCTGGTCTCCTGAGCAGTCATCTGCTGAGGCCTGTGACCAGCTGGGGCTGGCTTTTGGGCAGCCTTTGTTTCTGGTGTCAAGGGGATGTCGTCAGTGAATGTCAGACCTAGAGAGATTGGTGGGACACTGGCTGGACTTTGCCCTTCTCCTCTGCAGTGCTATGACAAACAGCTGTTCTCCAGTATTGGTGGTAGACAGCCTGGTTTATCTATTTCTGTCTTTATTGTTTTAAGTGGGGTCTGATTTTTTTTTGTTGTTGTTGAGTAGTTTACCATTCTTGGTTTTTCTCGTCACCTGCTAGTATAGTTAGAAGGGTTACACATACACGTGTGTCTGACAGATTCTACCGAGTTATCTTCACACAAGGTAAACACAGACCTCTGCTTGCAAAGATTTGAGACCGAGGTTTTCTTGTCACCTTTGCCCTTCTTAATGAAGTAGGAACAGGTCTGGTGCTTGGAGAGCGGTTTTGCTGAGTATTTGTGAGCACTGAGCCTGGAATGAATTTGTCCAGAACACGGTTCCCTATGGCTTTATGTGCTGAATAATGATAGGCTTATACATGACTAAATGTTATCTGATTAAACAGAACCCTTCTTCGTTGCTGTGAGGTTTTAGGGAGTTATTGCCTGCTCATGCATAGATTTCTTACATGTATTTATAGAATCTCTTCTCTCAGAGGAGCCAATGAGACAGGGAACCCCGAGGACTCCTGTGTGAGGAGAGAATGTGCCACTGGGAGTTTTTGTGCACACACACACACACAGAGGTGTGGGTTAATTCCCAGAAGCCCAGTGAATGAGAATTTAAACAGGTTATTCTAGAGCATAGTAAGCCCGTGACTGGACCACGGCAGTGTTCATACCCTCTGTATAAATATGTTAGTTAAAGGTAAGAAACCCTGTATTTTGAGTGTCAGCATATGGGGGGGGGGAAGGAAGGAAGAGGCCTTTGTTCCAAGGACAGTGTTTTCCCTGTTTGACTAATAGGCTTGTGCATCAAGTAAAATTAATACATCCCAAGGTCAGTATAAGTGTGTGTGTGTAAGTATAAATATACATAAGTATAAAACTCATAAAGTATACTCATAAAGTATGAGTTGGGCTCATGTTTTGGCTCTTCCACTGTCTTAAAATGAAACAGAAGGGAAAACACAAAACAATAAAATTAAATCAAGCATTATGTTTTTTTTTTTCCTGCTAATATCAACCACTGGCTTCAAGGTGTTGGTGGCACTGGCTTCCACAGTCAGGTCCCTGGAGTCCCAACAGCTCTATCCCATGAAGCTGCTCAATGGAATCAGCTTATCCAGCCAAGTTCTGGAGCCTCGGGGAGACTCCTGCCCTCTCTCTGGGCTGTGTAGAGTGAACTCTGGACTCGGACAGCATCTGTCCATGGAAATGACCTTTGTGCTCATTCTGTCTTCCCTCTGCAGTCACAGAGCTGTGACCCATTCAGCCAGACAGGCACATGTAAATGAGCCCCTCCCCCCAAGTGGGTGGCATTTCTCAGAATAGCTTTGTAATGAAACATAAAGTAGAAAAGAAAACCTGAAACTTGCAGACCTCTGAGGATGTAGAAGAGACTGGGCTTTGGAGCATTTTTTTTTTTTTTTTTTTTTTTTTGTCTAGGCCCATAGGGAGCCGTCAGGTACTTGGGGACCAGGTTCTCATATCACATGGCACATTCCCCATATGCCATGGACGGCGACGGTGCTGCAGACTCCTCCCTGATGGCACAGTCCCTCTGAGCACTGCAGGTGCTCCCGATAAGGAGCACCATGGATCTATCATCCTGCAGTCAGGATGCTACTGGCTTGGTTTGGCTCATGGGATGGTAGCAAATTTTATTCAAGCAGATACTTGACAGCTATTTGATACTGGAGACCAGTTTCAAGTTTACCACAAGCTAACTCAGGCTCCCTGTGTGGAGGATAAGCGGTCCCACAGACAGCAGTTAGTGCGGAGCATCAGCCTGCAGACCCATGTGCCATCTTGCCTCTGGGTGAGCCACCAGATGGCTAGAAACACGAATGAGGCCCAATATACCAGTATCAGAGCCCAATGGACTGCAGAGCAGCAGTAATTGATTGTGGTTTGAAGCTAACAATTGGGGTTGAGGTTGGTTGCCTTAGCAACAGGTACCTGAAACACAGGATTTTTTTTTTTTTTTTTTTTTTTTTTGGATAGATTTAGGGAGCTGAGGTCTTCTTGTTAAATAGGTCAGGAAAAGCTTGCCTACAAGGGGCCAGAAAGGGCTCAGACTGGCTTACAGAGGTACAATTAATGGCATCAAGGATGAGGGCTGGTATTAGATGGGAGCCATCACATCATCTGTGACATAAGGGTAGAACAGAATGCAGATTTTTGTACATAGGTCCTCACATTCCTTTACACCTTTGTTGTCTTCAGGAAAGCCAAGCCACATTTTGAACTAAAGGAAAGAGCATACTGATTTGGAAAGCTTCCATACCATGCCTCTCTTGTCACCCACACCAGCAGGACACCCAGCTCTTTGGGATCAAAGGAAAGAGTCACCAGCCTAGAATGCCTCTGGGTGATGGCGACAGATCCTCTCAGAGCTGTCCCTTTGAAGAACAGTGTTGTGTTCTGGAATCTGTCTGGTGTGGTTAAATAGGCTTGATTATGAATAGTAATTGATTGGCATCTGAAACAGGAGAAGTCCTGGTCCCACCAAAGATAGCAATCGCACATTTACACGACTTCGGTATAGCCAGAAGTCAGTAATGGATGGCTTCCATGTGGGACTCGAAGCCCAGCTCATCCACAGCTGGGAAGAAACAGGGAGACAATGCCCTGAGAAATCATAGGTTTTCTGGTGGGAAGAGATCACCTGAGCAGGGAACGGGTGGGTCGGGTTTGCCAGGAGAGTGGAGTGGGACCTTTGGGGTAGAGTTCCAGGCTGCATGTCCTTGTGAGGTTCAGGCCTTATATCGATGACTGCTCACAACTCCCCAGGACAGAAATGGAGGAGTCCTGCTCTTTGTGATCGTCCAGAGAGCTGGAAGTGCACGTGAGCCCCCTCTTTCCGTCTCTGACTAACCCCACTCCTTCCTTGTGTGCCCGCATCCTCCTCCTCTGTTGGCTTGGAGATCTCATTGCATAGTTAATTCCCTGGAGTTAACTGTATGTTGGACAGTGTGAGTGGTTCCCGAAAGCTTCACTCTGGGATCTACAGTGCCTGTTTGAAGAGCCTCTCGTTCTGAGAGTGCTGGAGAACATGGAAAGTTTTGGCCAACATATGGCCAAAGCATATAGAAGTCAGGGGAGGACAGAGGGAACACGTTGGATCCACAGCAAGCTGGGTGCATCCAGGAAGGCTTCCCAGAAGAACAGAAGAGCTCAGCGCTTTCTCGCTGACTGCTCATTGGGTGTAGTCATCACTGTTGCCATAAGAATGAGGGACAAGGCTGAGTTAGAGATGTAACCATGTGCCCTGGACCAGGCTTGTACTTTACGTGTCACTAGGAACAGTGGATTGCCACACTTATCTCTATGGCCCACAGCCCCTGAGTGTGAGGTAAGCTGAGGTAAGGGGCGCATCAGTGAGAGAAATCACAGGGCCTGAGGTAGGACTGTACCCCAAGCCCGGCCTCTTCCACTCTGTGTCCCCAATTTGCTTTGAAGATGGCCGTTCCTCATCCCGAGTCAATCTGGCCCTGGGCAGAAGGCCGTGCTGGGCTCCCTTGGAGAGAAAGTCATTTATTATGTAAGCGCCATTCATATTCTAGCTGGCGATCAAAGGCGACATTTAATTTTTTTTCCATTATGTGGAATAATTTAAGATTATGTTATCAGTGTCATTTTTATGGCAATTTCTCAGACATAAAAACAGCATCAATTATTCAACGTCACCTTGTGTGTCTGGGTTAAGTGGGGATGGCGGGAGGTAGAGGCGGGGCATGGAGGAAGCTAAGCTCAGGTGAGGCTCTAGGCAGGTGGCCCTGTGGGCCCTTCCTCATCCCTGCCTGGGTTCCTGAGGACAGAGTTCCTCTTCAGGGCTCTGCTCCTGTCTCCCCTGGTATAATGTCCACAGGGAGGGGGAAGGGAACCAGTTAATTCTCTGACCTTTCTCTTGACTTCTCCCAGAGCGTTCTGAGCTTCTCATAGACCCCACTAAAGAATCTTTGCTCTAGGGGGCTGGAAAGCCCACAGAGTCCAATACCCAGGAGAAGTTAAGGAGTCCCCACTCTGAACCTCCTGAGCATGAAGGCTGGTGTATGCGAACTTGAAACGGGCAAGTCCCATGGACAGCTAACATCAGAGCCTGGCCAGCCTGTTTCTCCCTAGATCTGGTTGTTGGTAGCTTTGAGATACCCCAGCAGGGAAGCAAAGAGTACAGGTGACATGGAACACAGCAAAGGGCACCGTTGGGACCCGAGGCAGATGTGCCTGACGTCGGTCTACAGTGAGTTAGGAGGACAGCAGGGAACTTGGGGGTCTGGTACGCACTGCCATTCATGTCGCTGTGCTTTGCAGTTAGTTTGCCATTTTATCTTCTACCCGTGGGTAAAACAACACCCGAAAGGTGAAAAACGCTGGGAGTGCTGGGAAAGCCAGCAGCAAAGAATGCTGGGAATGCCAGCAGGAGCCCTGGGATGCTACTGCCTGAGGGTAATATGGCCCTCCCATAATGCTCTCTGGTGTGCCTGGTACGTGTGGGTGCCCGTGCATGCATGCACCTTCCATGGGAGTCTGACCTTACCCATCTCTCTTGCTTTAGACAGCATCTTACCATTCAGCACTGTGTGGACCTGGCTAGCGGTCCTAGGAGTGTGGGGAGGGTCTGGCCTCTGCATCCCATCTTCCTGTAGGAGTGCAGGGATCTCAGATGTGCACACTGCTGCACCCACACGTGGGTGCTGAGATCCGAACCCAGGTCATCAGGCTTATGTAGCAAGCCCTTTATCTATGGAGCTGGCCCTCTAGCCATATTGACTTAATTTGGGTGTGAGTTTGTGGGTGGTTCTGCGCTCTTTCTTCCTCACCTGGGGACAGCAAGCCACAATGAACAGAAAGTCAGCGTTTAGTTCTCCGTGTGTGCATTCTGCATCCTGAGGCCTTTTGTGTTCATGCGAGGCACATGCAGAATCACTCTCCTGCCCCCTGTCTGCCTCTCTGACCCACCTTCTTTTCATCTCATCTCTCCTTCCTCTTCTTTCTACTTCCTCTTTATTCCTTCTGAAAAAAAAAGTGCCATTCCTCTCAGCAGCTGCCTCTTTGAGGAGTGGGTGGCTTCCGTCTTGTGTATTGTGGGCCAGACACTGGCCTCAAACCACGCATGGTAAAAGTAATAATAACAACGGTAATAATTGTAATTCCACTGCACAAGCATGGAGATCCTCAATTCTGGAGCCTTAGAGGGGTGTGGCCTCCCACCCCCAGCAGCCCACTCTTGGCTTCCTGTACAGAGCTGGGTTAAGGGCCGTGGGTAGAAAGGGGGGAGGAAGGGCAGGGCAGGAGGCCGCAGGTGGGTGAGAAGGAAGCAGAGCATTTCTTTTCGCAGTTTGGGAAGGAGCTGTGTATATTTCGCGTTGCCATTTGGAAGCTGTTAGGTGATGCAGCAAGACTGAGCTGTCCAAAGCCCTTGTGGCGGCAGGAAGGAAGGTGACTCACTCAGCTAGGCACACGCAGGACTGAGGCAGAAAGTCAGGAACAGCTGGCACCAGTCACGTGTGTGTCCCAGAGAGATGTATGCCCCTTTGCCCATCTTGTGGGGCTGCCGGGTTTCAAGGAGGGAGTGTGAATGGAAAATCACTGGAGGTTAGAGTTAGTGAGTCCTGGAAGAGAAGCCTGCCACATCAAGGTAGTTACCACAGCACGAGAAAGACATGTTACCTGCTGCACAGGCTGAGGCTGTGTTTACCAAGGGCATCTGTGTACAGAACCCTGTCACCATCTCACCTGGACACCAGATGTGCAGCAAGACAGGGATTCCCCAGAACAGCAGTGCTGTCATCTCATGTCAAGAGCCACCTTAAGCCAGAAGAGAGCCTGTGGTGCTCGCCATTCTCTGTATGTGGCTGATCTCATCTAACCCTAGGCAGTGTTTCATTCTTCATGTATCTGCATCACATTCACACCCCCTCTACCCCACCCCTGTTCTTACAGTGACAGGCATATCTGAGCTGTGGTCAGTGTGCTGCTCTAGTAGATTTAAGGCCTCAGGCTTCTGAGGGGTCAACGTGTGACCGAGCGTGTGGGTGGTTGAGGGTGGTGGGTAGGCATGGACACAGCTAAGATACCCTGGCGCTGTTCCATCTATCCTCTTGGTGGTAGAGATGGTTCTGTGCTTAAGAACACTTGATGCTCTTGCAGAGGACCTAGGTTCAGTTCCCAGCAGCACATAGTGGCTCACAGTTATCCATAACTCCGGTTCCAGGAGAGCGTGTGCCCTCTTCTGACCTCTGTGGGAGCCAGCATTCAGGTGTCACACAAACGTAGATACATGCAGGCACACATGGAAAATAAGAAAAATAACGTCTGGGGGCGGGGCTCAGTTTAATTAAAAAAATGTTTACTTGGTTTTGTGTGACTGAGAGAGATATATTGAGAGAGACAGAGAGATAGACATACAGAGAGAGAGAGAGAGACAGAGAGAGAAAGAGAGAGAGAGAGCGTGAGCGCACAGGGCTGCACATGCAAAGGGAACTGCATGGAGGAAGATTCAGGAGTCTGTTCTCTACTGTGGGATCTAGGGGTCACACTCAAGTCTTCAGGCTTGCACCTCCTAAGCCATCTTTCTGGCCCTCAAAGGGCAGTTCCTGAGTGCACTTGGGGTGGGATCTTCCCATCATCCATCCATCCCCCTGCTCCCTAACACTTGGGTAGGAAGCCATACAGCCACCGGCATCTGAGATGGAGCAGCTGAAGGGTCTGAGGGTTAAGGGGTCGTCACGATTTGTTTTCTTTTTTTTTAAAATATCACCCTCAGAGAGGCCAGTCTCCACAGTAACCCACGGAACACACACACACACACACACACACACACACACACACACACACCTCCCTGTTTAATAATGGCGAAGCTTATGCAAATCTCTGAACACACCCAGCACGAAGCCAGGAGCAAGCGTGGCTGTTACCATCGGCCGTGGTGCAGTTGTTTATGCATTTAACTCGCTTTTTATGTGGTACACGTGTGTATCTATGTGTGGGTGGAAACGCATGTGCATGTGTGAGCCTGGAGGCCAGAGGTTGATGCCTGATGCCTTTCTCCATCATCCTCTGCCTCATCTTCTCAAACCGGGACTCCTCACTGAAGCTGGAACTCCCCACTTCGCTAAGCTGATTGACCAATGGGCTCCAGGTATCCATTTGTCTCCACCTCCCCAGAGCTGGGTCACAGGCACCAGCAACGTGCCTGGCTCTCATATGGATGTTCGGGATCCAAACTCTCGCTCCTTATGCTTCCACAACAAACACCTTACCCGCTGAGCCACGCTGCCAGTCCCTTTTTCCAACCATCGTCACCACTGGGGTCTGCAGTTGTTCAATCGGTCATTGATTGGCCTGTTGGTCTCTCAAAGGAGAAGGGGCAGGTCGTGCAGCTGTGGGGATTGGCTCTTTTCATATCCCAAGGAGCTGCATTGCTGGTAGACAGCTGATGCTTAATTAAAAATGTATTGAGTCGTGAGGGCAGGCAGCCATCCTAGAGAAAGTGACAGAATTCTTTTCTTGGTAGTAACAAGAGCTCAGAGTTCCCAGTGTTAATTTGTAATCTCGGGGAGAGCTGAGGGCACAGGCAGCCTGAGTTTTTCAAAAGCAGGGCTTCTCCACATTAGGGATGTTGTCATTTATTGTTGTTTGCTCGGAGGCTGTCCCGTACATGATAGGGTATTGAGGAGCATCAGAAGAACTGCCCACGCTCACTGGAACGGCCAAAGATGCTTAGTTCTCAGTGTTCTGAGGTCTGGGGAGGGGAGACTAAAATCACCCTGTTAACTCCCACTGTCCTCAATCAGCCGGACTGACTCCAGGCTGTGCCTTGCTGAGGAGGGGCATCAGCTGGCTGAGTAGGTTGGTCCACATGAAGGCAGGGGCCTCTATCTTCCTCCCAGTTCTTCCTCAAGAGAAGCCCGCCGTCCCCCTTTCCGGGTTGAGGCACATCTCTTACCGCGGCGGTGATCTGTCAGATACCAGCGGGAGATGGAGAATTAGGAATAATTAAAGCATATAAGCAAACAAAGAGCTGAGACTCTGTGGCCCACAGCTTATCACACAGACACCAGCTGTCACCCGAGAGGGGCCGAGTGGGGCCTTCTGCAGAAGTGTGGACCGGCTCGCTCAGTCTCTCCTCCACCCAGGATTCTGCCCATCTGTGGTGCCAGCCTTGACCATGATGCCAAGAGCCAGCTGCCACTCAGTGTGACAGAGGGGGGATTCCAGGGTTCAGCATAGACTAGGCTGAGGACTGTGTGGGGCTGGCTAGGCAGGAATGGGGGCTTTCCCCACTTTTCAAACAGCATAGGCGGGGCATTGGTATTCTTATTTAAAAAGTACTCCATAGAAGGTTCAATGAACGAAGAGTAAAAACACTATAGCCACATGAGAAAACAAACAAAAATAAGATGTGGGACACCCTCAAGTGTTTATGCTTAATATTTAATTGGAAAGATGACCAAATAAAATATCTGAATCTTTAGGTTTTCTTTTCTGTTTTCTTTTTCCCTTGATCATCATGGCCATAAGAAAACAAAAAGGTCTTTGTGTATATGTGTGTGTGTATGTGCATGCGTGTGTTTGTGTGTGTGTGTCTAAGGTACAGCCTGGTACACTTTTTCTGAAACTCTTTCATTAAAAAAAATTCCCCAAAGACAGCTTTAATCTGTTTACCTTTCTTGGCCGCTGGGACAGCCATTCTGTCAACTGCTGCCCACTGCTGTGACCTCCCCACTGTGGTGGACTGAAAGCCTCGGACACCGGGAGACAAAAATTCTTCCTCCCCCTTTGGTCTTCTGCCACGGGTCTTGGTGATGGCGACACAGAGTAACAAATGCAGAAAATTGATACCAGGACTGGGAGATTGGTGTGACTAACCCTGATTATACATCTCTCAAGCCTTTGAAACTGGCGTGTGGGAACAATTTGAATGTATTCAGAGATGTGGGTTGTGGATGCCCTAGAAGCTGTAGGCAGTGCTTAATGGATGATTCTGCTGGCAGCTCAGGAGACCAGAATTCCACAAGGAACTCAGGCAGTAAAGAATGGGCTCCTCGTTTTCCTGTGGGGGAGAAGCGCTCTGCGGAGAGTTGGGTTCTTCATATTATAACCCAGCAGAGACACGTGTCTGCATTTCACCTAGGTCTAAAACTTTGTGGGTGGCTAAATTCAAACGGGGGCTGGATAGATGGCTCAGTGGGTAAGAGTAAACGCATTACTCTTGAAGAGGACCTGAGTTTGATTCTCAGCACCCACTCACAAATACCTGTATTTCCAGCTCCCTGGGTATCTGATGCCTCTGGCCTCTGTGGACGCAAAAATGTTCAAACACACACACAAACACACACACACACACAGGGGGGGGGGAGGTGGACAGTTATTGTTTGCTGCTCTTAGCCAAGTTTATAGTGAGGATCATGAGCAGAAAAGCAGAGGAGAAGTTTGTGAAAGTGTGAAGTCTAACTAGAACAGGAGTAAGTTGTGGTCAAGAGGGGCATAGTTTGCAAAGGGATTGGTTAGGTTGAAGAGACGCCAAACACTTTACACTGAGACTACTAGATACTGGCCAGACCCTGCTCATAGCACACTCCAAAGTACAAATCCACAAACCCCTATGAAGGAGTTTCCTTGTAAATGGTGAGCACCAGGGTTTCCTGTGAGCGCCTGACTCGCCAGCAAGAACGACACCACAATAGGATCCTTCTGCACACATTTATTGGGAGAGCATTGACTGCATAGGCAGAAGACCCTGAGCCCAGAAATGGTGCTGCTTATATAGGCCTAGGAGTGACGTGTCCATACCTGATTGGTTATGCTACCAGTACCTCATTAATATGCGTCGGGCCAGGCAGTGACTCGCAAAAAGAAAAAAACCCCAAAAAACTCTTATGCACACGTGCACATTGGTTGTTTACCCATAATCATGGGCGGTGGCCAGTGGTAGCCAGCACCATCTTGTAATGGTGTTTACGGCTTCCCACAGTTTCCCACTTGCACAGGGTTATCTAGAGAATTATTTTCTCAGATTCTGCCACCCAGGCACCTGTAGCTTGGCCAGGCTCATACAGGCACAGACCACTTTTAGCTGTGGTCAAAGCTAGTCTGGTTATTTAACGTGGTAGCAGACTTGGAAATTATCCATATTATTGTTGGTTAAGCAGGCATATAGGATGCAAGACCCGCCTATAGATAATGGACTTACTGTGAGGATCTCCCAAGAAGCTGGTATGTGTGTGAATCTGTGAGAGTGGAGCCCGAACTGCAGTGGGAATATGGGGGCCGTGCTCCATCTGCAGAGGGAAGGCAAAGAAGGAAGTGGGACTAGCCAGATAGAAAGACACGTGGTGTGTGTGTATGCGGGATGCAGATGGCTTGACCATAGGGGTCAGGAGTCCAAGCCTACTGAAGCTCACACTGGGACACTGTGTGGCCTGGGCACTAGATGTTGAACTGTGAGGTCTACTGTTTTCCCTGCTGGGGTTCAGTCTGCCCTAACTATTCTCCCATTCCTCCCTTTTGAACTTGGAATCCTTACTCTGTGCTGTTGTATAGTGGAAGCGTGTGCCTTACGTTTTGATTTCCCAAGACTTCATAGCTATGAGATGTCAAGAAGCCTTAGGTGTCAGAAGAGTTTGAACTTTTGGGTGATGTTGAAACCATGACCTTGAGGACTCTCAGAGGACAGAACACATCTTGTTTTGTGAGGAGTACACAGATCCCTTTGTGCGCCAGGAGTCGAGCACTGTGGCTTAGTGTGAGGTACCTGAATGTCCTGTTGGCAAGTGGTGACCTTGTGGCGGTTGGCCTTCTCTGTTGATTGGATTCTAGTAATCTAGTATATTGGTGAGGCTTATCTGTTGGAGTGTCTGTGAGGGCATTTTTGAGAGAAGGTGAACTGGGGTGGGAAGATCCGTCCTGTATGTGGGCAGGACTATCTTTTCAGCTTAGGACTGGGTGGGATAAGTGGAGGAAAAAGAAAAAGGTGGATACATATGGGCTTGTTTCCTTTTTTTGCTTCCTGACTGCTGGGCGGCAAACCGCATCGCCCCGCCATGCCCTCTCCACCCTCATAGACTGAATCATCCAAAATATTCAGCAAAATTAGTCTTCCCTCCCTCAGGCTGTTTGTCTGGCATTGTGTCACAGTGACCAGCGGAGGCAGCTACATGTGGGATGGTTGGATGAGTGGCCCCATAGGCTTGCTTACTTAAGTCAGAATCTGAGACCGCTCTGCCAGGTATCCAACAGTGATGGACTGTGTGTGGAGGAGGTCCCAGTTGGAAGATCAGTGGCAACTTCTTAGATCTCGGGTTGTGAAACCTGCGATGCCATGTTTCCCCAAAGCTGGTCAGTGTCCTGGCGGTCCAACCCGTGAGAGCTGGGCCTTAGCAGGACATGGGTCCTTTGCCCAAACAGACTTCTGTGGGCGCTGAGGGTGGGGAATCCCAAGGACATGGAAGGGGTGTAGTGACACTTTGCTTCTTGTTTCAGGGTGCTACAGAAGACCCCCAGACAGCCCTGGCGCTGAACTTGGACCCTGCATTGATGAAGAAGTCTGATCCCAGGGACCCCACTTCGCTGCTCTTCCCGGAGAGTGAACTTTCCATCCGGATAGGTAGCACTGGGCTTCTTTCAGGCAAGCTTGCTGCTGCTGCTGCTGCTGGGCCAGAGGGTCAGGCCCGGGGCTGGTGGTAGGAGAGAAGGGGATGCCAGGCACTCTGTTCTTCCAGGCCGCTCGCCCCACCACTCACGGTGGCCTCCCCCCATGTCCTTTTCTCTCATTTGTTCATGCGAACTCTTGCCCATTGGACAAGCAAGTCCTAACAGCTTTGTTGCCTTTCCAACTTGGTGAGTGGACAGGGGCCACTCTGAATTGGATGGGGCTGAGTCAGGTTAGAAAGGATGCGCTTTGGTCCCGCCCCCTTCATCTCCCATCCCTGATGAGCCCCGAGGAGTACCCTCTTGGTTGGTGTGACTATTGACTTTCTGATTCATCTGGGGAAACAGTGCATGCATATGTCTCTCGTGTTGTTTGTGTGGAGCCGGAAGACTTTAAAGACGACAGTGGCATCTTTTCTGCTGATTTGGGGCCTCTACAAAGGAGTCAGCTAACACTTGTTAAATCTCAGAGGGGTCCAGTCTGTGCTTGCAGCCAGAGCTCAGTAGTCTTCCTTCAGATTCTACTCTGAACACATTAACCAGGAAAAGCCTTGGCAGTCTTCTCTCTGGTTGATCCTCTCTGCCTCCCACAACTTCCCAGCTGAAATGTAAGCAGGAAATACAATTCATCTAATAGGACCTTAAGCTAGAGAGGGTCAGACATCACAGCTGCCCTCTGCCGCCTGTAATGCATCTCGTTCGTACTCAGCCTATGCCAGCCAAGGCTTTGCGTCTGTTCTCTCACAGGACTGTAGGCAAGGGCTATCTTCCATCAAACTTGTCATTTTTTTCATGCCAAGTCCCGACAGCACAGGTATACGGGTCTCTTTGGGGATTCTCACTAGCAATTCTCTTTGCTCAACTCATGTGCGGATGTTACAGCCCTAACTCAGAGTGGGTGTGGGGTGCAAAAGTTGGCCTGGCTCTGCTGCCTTGTCTTTTAAGCCAAAGGAGTTGGGGGTTTCAGGGGTGGTTTGTAGCGGTGGCTGTCAATCAAACAAGGTAAAAACTGGCAAACATACACACACACACACACACACACACACACACACCCCGGGATATGGATGTATGAGCTGTGGAAGCCAGAGGACAGCCTTTGCTGTCTGTCTGTCATTCCTTAGGAACGGTTTACCTCTTTACTTACTTGTTTTGAGGGTGATCCTCTTACTGAACCGGAACTTGCCAAGTAGACTGGGCAGGCTGGCCAGAGAACCCTAGAATCTGGCCTCTCTCTCAGTCTCCCCGAATTGGGATTGCAAGCACATACCACCATGTTCAGCTTTTTACTGTAGGTTCTGGGGCTTGAACTCACAACCTCGAGGTTGCAAGGCAAACACTTTATAGATTGGGTTATCTCTAGCCCCTCAGTGGGCCTTTCCCAGGGAGCTTTGGGAGATTTCTGGCTCTTCTCAGGCTACCCTGTGTTCAGTGGTGGGTTTGTGTAGAGGGAGCTGCAGTCCCCTCCCCTGCAGCTGAACACCAGGCACAGCCAGCTACCAGGTTGCCAAGCAATCCCTGCGGTTGGTGCTAACTCTTTCGATCCAGGCCCGGATGCGGCCCTTGAAGATCGTTTACTCTCAGCCATCTCCTCTCACCTGGGTGCACCTGTGGGTGTCAGGCATCTGGGGACTCTCAAACGTGATAATGCTCATTTGCTGACTGGCTTCCTGCAGACCAAGCCTGAAGGGACACTGTTTGTGCCATCTGGATTTGTCCTTTAGCTTGCGTGCTTTAACTGGAGCAAGGAGGCCAGCTTAATGGGCATTTAGTGACAAACATCAGCCTTTAAAAAAATAATCACGACACTGCTATCATGTCCTTTAATTGGTTCAGCAGGGGGAAAAGCCAGAGAAGCCATGCCTTGGGAGGGAAGTTCAGCTGCCCTGGGTGGTTGCAGCAGCCAAGCTGGGAGAAGCATTTATTAGACACTTTGCTACGGATGGCTGTCTGTGCCTAACGCTTATAATATCAGCTATTCTCAAAGCTGGGAATATTTGGGGATGTAGCAAGGCTAAGACTTCCTTTACAATTGTTATCATTCTGTTTCTCTATCTGTTTCTCTCTCTCTGCCTCTCTCTTCCCCCTCCCTCCTTCTGTCCCCCACCTCTCACTCCCGTATTTCTCTCTCTCTCTCTTTCCATCATCCACCTACCCGTCTACCTACCTGCCCGCCATTTTTTCTTTATTCCAATTCATATGTCATGGCAAGGGTTAAAAAGAAAGAGTGGTTTTACCTACAACCCCAACTCACTTGTAGTTTAATCCCCCTACCAGGGACACAAGCGCCAGTTCCGGTTCTCGTGTGTCCTTTGTGGCTTGCTATGCTATGCTGAAGCCATGCTTGGGACGTTGCTCTGCATCTTGTGACTTCGAGCTTGATCAGATTTCGTTATCGTACGGGGCACTCTTAGATCATACCATTCTTGTTACTGACCACGACCTTGTATAATTAATTCTGGTGTTTGATTTTAGATTAGGTTAGATTACGCTCATTAATTTAGCTTAATTCTAGTGTTCTGCTTAGCTTGTCTGAGAGCTGTTTCAACAGTCTGCTGCTACACTTTTGGTGAGGAGGGAGGGACCTAGTGAACCTGGTTGGTTTCAGGGACTTCCTGGAGTTACTTTGAGTTGCTCGCTTCCTGACTTAAGGATCTTCCCTGTAGGATGACGTATTTTACTTCCCAGGAGAAAATCCTTCTGTTTCACCTTCTTGTAAACATCCTATCAGAAAATACCCCGTTGTTTCACGTTTTCTTAAGCCCTGTGTCTTAAGATATTTCCTTCCCAGATGGACCGGTTTAGAGGAAACTGCCACTCAACACAGCCCTTGTTCCTTCTTTTGTGAGGACTTGGGCCCTATGGGATTAGGGTCCAGTCTTAATGACCTCACTTAGACTGTCTCCATATAGAGTTGATCTCAGTATAAGTGGATTCTGGGCAGAGGGGAGGGATTCCCAAATTAACCCATCTGTGTGAGTTTCTTTTCTCATTGCTACAGAAACATAACAACAACAACAACAAAAGCAACAAAAAAAAGCAACTCGGGCGAGGGCTTATTTTGACTCACAGTTTGAGGGTACTGTCTGTCATGGCAAGAAAGTCATGGCTGAAGAGGCATGAAGTAGGTGCTCACACCATGTCCACAATCACTCAAGGGACAGAGGGAGTGGGAGGGAGAGGCCTGGGGCTTGGATTGCTTTTCTCCTTGTATCTCAGTCTGTGACCCTAGACCTCAGCCTTGTGCCGCCCACATTTAGGGTGGGCTTCCCCCACTCGGTTATCATCCCAGTGTAGAAATGTCATCACAGGAATGCCTACAAGTGTCTTTCCATGGCGATTCTAAATGCCACTAAGGTGACAATCAAGATTAACCATTGCACCAGTTTTTAAAGCATCTCCCCACAAGCGGGCATCAGCCGCAAGGAGTTCCACAAGACTAGGAGACATGGTCTCTCTTGGCTCCTTTGAGATTCTTTTACTGTAGTTCTAGGCCATGATGTCAGCTAGGTCTGGGTAGGCTGGTGTTGGAGAGTGCTGTTTTTCCGAGCAAAACAGATGCTAACTTCATCAGAGCAGCCCACACCTGCTTCAAGTGGTCATCTGGGGCAGGCCTGAGCACTGTTGATAGTCAGACCTGCTCAGAGGAGTAGGGAGGGTGGGTGGGCCTCATCTGAAACTTAAGCTCCACCCACATGGCCCCTCCAGCTGTTTCTATATAATCCTGTCCCAAATGTATATGACCTCAGGCCTGAAGGCTTTGTAGATTATAGACTTTGGGCAAGATTCACTAAAGGGGGGCACCCAGCCTGCAGCTCTGGGGGAGCCATATTTACATGGTTGGAGGACATTTTCCGGTGAGACTACCTTGGGATCCCCCATGCTCTTGTCATAACCCCTCACCCATTTGTACTCTGTAGATAAGCACAATAAACTAAACTCATCGCTTGTCCAGAGCGAACATCAAAGGAGTCATACCTTGGTTTCCTCGTGACTGTATCTTTGCTGGTGCTCACCCAGCCACGCACAGACTTCTTGTTTCCGAGTGAAGCCACGTTCTGAGGTTCTGGGGAGACCTGTATTCTGGCTGGAGCACCATTCCATGGGGGCACGTATGTCACCCCCTCTGCTCAACCCCATGATGGGGCTTGTGAGTGCTGTTCCTGCAAAGGTCTTGTTATGTTAGGTAGGAGGAGGGAAGAGGAGGAGGAAGAGGAGGAGGAGGAGGAAGAGGAGGAGGAGGAGGGGGAGGAGAGAGACAGAGAGAAGACAGAGAATTCGAGAGAGGGAGAGAGAATGAGAGAGAGAGAGAGAGAGAGAGAGAGAACAAGAACAGGAGATGGAGCCTGGGGAGTCTAATGCTGACAGTAATAGAATGACATTCCTTTTAATTCACCAGAGCTTTGGAGCCTGCTGCCTGCAGCTCTGCTTGAGGTATTCATGAAGTGCTTGCTACAGAGGAGTTAGGGTACTGGCTCCTTATGGAAAATTTAACATTTGCTTGGTTAGCAGGCTTCTTCATATTTACAAGAGCCTGACACGTTCATTTCAGCTCATAAGTCTATTAAACAGGGTAATGTGTTTTTAATGTGCGCTCAGGAAGCCACTGAGAAGCGGCCAGAGTCCCACTAGCCTGGTCAGGATATTCCTGCCAGGCTTTTATTACTCAGAGATTTAGAGGGGCTACTCCCAGAAACAGCCAACTCTGTGGTTTCTTGTATTGTTTTGTTTTGTTTTGTAGTCTTTGCTTGGCTTTTTCTTTTCAGCTCTTTAAACTCATAAAATACAGGGTAGCACTTCCGTTGAAGTATTTAGGATTTTTTTTTCTTTCACTGCTGGGGAAGGGGTGGCCAAGCTCAAGACCTAAGGCAGCTAAACCAGCACTGCCCCCCTGAGCTACTCCCTAGCCTCTGATCATGTGGCATCCTTAGGGGGTCCTCCCCCACTCCCATGTGTTCACTCCTAGCTCGGGTTTTTTTTCCTCTTACCGTTGTTATCTTGCCTGGGTATAAACCAGAAGCTTCTCGTGAGCCCGTAAGCCTGGAAGGAGGTTGATGCTTCTTCCTGCCTGGGAGATGGAAGGGGCTGAGGGAAGGCACCAGAGTGAGTTCTGAGCTCAGGTGAAGCTTGCAGTGGCGCCATCTGCCTTGGGCACGGTGCGGTGCGGCCCCGCCTTGAGGAAAGGAGATTGGTAGTGGAGTCGGTGATGCATGCTTCTCACTCCTCCTGGCTGCTTTGCATTGCGTTCCATTCCGCTTGCTTCTTTGAAGGCCTCCTCTGTTGGGATTAGAGGAGGAAAGCAGCCCTTCACATCCAAATCTAAATCCGTCGTTTCCAAGGGCCATGCTTTGGAGGGCTGGGGCACTCTGGAGCTGTATATGGAGGGACTTACCAAGGGTTCTGAAACAGAAGCAAGTCTCAGCACCGCTGGTACCTCTGTCCTAAGTGAGGAGGGAAGGCAGGCGTCATGGAGGACGGGGTGGACAGAGGACGTGTGTGTGTGTGTGTGTGTGTGTGTGTGTGTGTGTGTGTAAGATGCTCCCTTACAACAGACATGGCTCTGGGAACCTCCGTTCTCCTCCTCAGGAGGCAGGGCTCACCTGCTGGGCTCATAGTACCTCGGCAGGCCTTGTCAAAGTTTGGTCCAGTCAGCCTTAGTAATGAGGAAGTGAGGAAGACTCTGTGGCCATTTACATGGGACCTCTGCCCTCAAGGAGACTCAGATCTCCCTGGAAAACAAGTGGGACCGTTGGCCTATGTAAGTTTTTTGAAGTGAGTCTGAGTTTCCTCAGAGCTCAGCACACAGTCAGACTCCACATCCACAGTGCCTCCTGTCTCCTGCTTCCCCATCCCACCCATCCCTGTCCTCCCCGAGGCATCAATGTCCGTTCACTTAGCTTTAGCCAGAAGCCATACACCATGATCTGGATCATCGCTGAGAAGGTTCAGGTGTACCTTGGTCATAAAAAAATAAAAACCCTTAAGATTATAAATGGTCAGATTCCAAGCTTCATGGACACTTTAAGACTATGCAGTTGTCTGGGAGATAAGAGGTATTTATAAGATTCATAAAATGTGTTTTAAATCTAGCTCTGGAGGTGTTTGCCTTTAATCCCAGCACTTGGGAGGCAGAGACCAGGGGATCTCTGTGATTTCGAAGTCAGCCTAGTCTACATAGCAAGTTCAAGGCCAGACAGGAATATATAGCATGACTCTGTTTTGAAACTTATTTTAATTTAAAATATATAAACAGCTCCATTCTTCTTGCCCATAGTTCCCTGAGTTATAGAAAATGCATAGTTTTCTAACTACTCCATAGTGGGTAGAAGACAGTCCCAACACCTTCCCAAATTACCTTTGGACACAGAGGGAGTCAACCCCAGCCACTTCTTTAACCCTCGTTTCTGGGGTTTTGCTCCTCCCAGAACGCCATGTGGAATCTTGCAGCCTTCGCATTAAAGGTATGTTTGTGTTCCTATTGCAGTTCCCAGACCTCTTTATCAGCATCGTGGCTGAACCCCTTTGGCAGATCTGTGGCTTTCATTCCTTTTTTCCCCAGTCTCTAGGTTACCTTTGTTTGTTTGTTTGTTTGTTTGTTTGTTTTGTTTTGTTTTTTCGAGACAGGGTTTCTCTGTGTAGCCCTGGCTGTCCTGGAACTCACTCTGTAGACCAGGCTGGCCTCGAACTCAGAAATCCTCCTGCCTCTGCTTCCCATGTGCTGGGATTAAAGGCATGTGCCACCATTGCCCGGCTTAGGTTACCTTTTTATTCTCTGAACAATTCTTTGGGCTGGGGAGAGGGAAAGCTGTTAATTCTGATCACGTCCAAATTAGCAGTGTTTCCAAATTATTCATATAGTGTCATATGTAGCAATCCTTTGTTTAACTCAGGGCCACCAAGATTTCCTCCTATGTTTTCCTCTTGGTCAGTGTTTATTGTACCCAGTCTGGAATCAGCTGGGAAGAGTTTCAATGAGGGACTGACTAGATTAGGTTGGCCTTGGGGCATATCTGTAGGGGGTTGTCTTAATTGCACTAATGGAGGTGGGAACAGCCGCCCACAGTGGACACAATCCCCTAGGCAGGGGATCCTGGACTGTCTTGGTAGAACGAGTGAGCTGAGCACCTGAATGCAAGCATCCATTACTCTGTTCTCTGGCCAAGCACCCAATGTGGCCGTGTGCCTTAAGATCTTGATGCTTCCCTTCCCTTCTCCCCCCTGATAGATTGAAACTTGCGCCTGTGACCTGAAATAAACCATCTTTTCCCTTAGGTCACTTCTGTGAGAGGAATCTGTCACAGCAACAGAAAAGAAACGAACATAGTTTATGCTCCATCTTGAGCGACCTCTTTGGTTAAAGAGTTATATTATTTTTAATGATCTGTCTATGTGTGACTATGTATGTATGTATGTATGTATGTGCACCTAAGTGCAGGTGTGCTGCAGACCAGTAGAGGGCATCAGGTTCCTTGCAGCTAGAGTTACAGGTGTTGTGAGCTACTTGGCATGGGTGCTGGGAACTGAACTTGGCCCTCTAGAAGGGCAATGTGCACTCTTTTTCACCAAGACATCTCTCCAGCCAATTCAAATGCTTTTTAAAATAGTGTTGGGTGCAGCAATTTCTTTCTCATACAGATACTCAGCTTCCCCAGCACCAGGTGTTCCAACTCTTCTTTCACTATGGATTGATTGTGTGTGTGTGTGCACTCGAGCGTGCACGAATGTGCGTGCACATGTGCCTCCACACACGTGTGCTCTTGTGAAATGCAATTGGCCATATTTGTGTAGCTCTGATTTTGGATTCTTTGTTCCGATTAATTTATGTGTCCATATCCTCTCCAAATTCCCTCTTCCTTTGATATTGGAGCTTTATAGTACTTTTGAAATCAGATATTGATGACCTGTCTCAAAATTATTATGTCTATACCATTTGCTTTGTCATCATATACAAATTTAGATTTAGTTTACCAATATCTACAAAAAAAATTCCTGGAGAGATTTCGGTTTGGATTCCATTGACTTCATTAACTAACCTAAAGAAAATGGAATCTTTAGAATATTGAGTCTTTCATTTACGAATCCTGTGTCTTTGAAGTATATCGTTTCCTTCCATTTTCTCATGCTTCCTCTGAGCGCTTTTGTGGGGTTTGTTTGTTGTTTTTATTTTTGTTTTCGGTTTGTTTGTTTGTTTTTGTTTTTGTTTTCTGCATCTGCAAGCTACAAGTTTGGTTAGCTTTATATCTCTATGGCCCTAGAGACATAGAGATAAATAAAATAAATAGCAATATATTTTAAACTTCAGTTGTTCATTGCTAGTGTGTTGCAACCTAACTGACTTTTATGTATCCTAGAAACCTGATATGCTCATGTGTTAGTTGTAAGAAATGTATTGTTGTGTTGTTGGGCATTTTCTGTGTCATGTCTATGTAGTGTAGTTTCATTTTTTTCTTCTTCTGATGTTTAGAAGCTTTTCTTGCTTTATTGCAATGGCTAAGGCTTCTAGTGGGATATTAGATGGTAGAGTTAAAAGGAGTCAATCCTCCCAATAGAAAGGACTCATCCCTGCCCTATTGTTACAAAGTTACAAAAGTGCTGTTCTCTGTAGGGGTTTAGTACATAATTAGATACATGTCTGAAGCACCCCAGAGCTCATTCCTGAAAGTTGTCAGGATGCGCAGATGGTATCAAGTTGGAAAGGGTCATAGGTTCAGACATAATGGGATAGGGTTAGGAATTGGTCCTTTAGCAGTTGCTTGACCTTGGAGTTTCTGAGAAAATTGGCTAAGTTACTACATAGGAGACTTGTAGGATAAAGGCTATTTTATTGTAGGCCCTCAATAAGTATTGTTTTTGTTTGTTTGAACAATAATAAAGATTGGGAGCGATCCCAGGAAGCTTGGGTGTGAGATTGCTCTGGTCTAGGCTGCTTGAATGGGAAACCATGGAGAACTATGGGTCTGAAGGTGGATTCTTCAGTCGCTGAGCATATTGGTGTCAGCAGTCCTTTTGAGCTACTCTGAGAGCTGAGTCATTCAGGGATAGAATCTTCACATTCAAAAATCAACAGACTACTACTACTACTACTACTACTACTTCTTCTTCTTCTTCTTCTTCTTCTTCTTCTTCTTCTTCTGCTTCTTCTTCTTCTTTATCATCTATTTATTTTATGTATATGAGTATACTGCCTTCAGACACACCAGAAGAGGGCATCAGATACCATTACAGATGGCTGTGAGCCACCATATGGTTGCTGGGAATTGAGCTCAGGACCTCTGAAAGAGCAGACAGTGTTCTTAACCTCTGAGCCATCTCTCCAGCCCAAGGCTGGACTTCTCTGCAGAGAAATCAATCCCTAAAATAGATGCAAAGAATCATGAACGACTGGGCGGTAGAACACATCTGTGTGTGTGTGTGTGTGTGTGTGTGTGTGAGAGAGAGAGAGAGAGAGAGAGAGAGAGAGAGAGAGAAGAGCAGGAGGAAGAGTGAGGGCTTGTGATTGTAACGGAAATGCATGGCTCACTAGTGTACAGGCTAACTTTGTTCTAGCTTCCCTTTTCCACGGCCCAGGAGACAAGGCAAGGCCTTGAAGTAGAGGATGGCCAGGACCTTACGGGGAGTTTCCTCCGAGTGGCATGAGAGTCAGGGTTGAGTAACTTTCTGCTCCGAGATGCCTCAGCCACAAGCCTGCCAAGGACATCTGTGGGAATGGCAGTGTCCAGGAGCCTGTGGCCACCAAACCTCCTGTGTCTCTGGAGCACACAGGAGAAAGGCTCAGGTAACATTACAGTTTAGGGCAACAGATGAACAAAGGTGGTTTCCGGCGTTGATCTTGGGGTGTGGGAGTAGAAAGTCGACTACAGCATTTTGCTAGGCAGTCTTCCAGGTGAGCATGTAGATGCAGAAGCAGGCGTAGGGACTGGGGACATTGGCTACTTCCCTTGCTCTTGCCTTTCAGCAGGGGGTTGCCATAGTAACTGTAACCTTTACTGTCTTCTTCTAGGTCCACCGGCACTCCTTGACTTGTTGGCTAATTTTCTCTTACTCCTTTCGAGTTTTGGCATATCTTACCTCTTTTTTCTTCACCCCTCTTGGGCCCCCTCGCTTCTTGGAGCCCCTTCTTTCTATGCTGAACCCCTCAGTGATCTGCCTCCCTCCCCTTCTTCCTGTGGTTGGCATGAAGTCTCCTAGCCTCTTCCTCACTTCTGAGCACTTCAGCTCCCTGGAGGACCCTTTTGGACTCTGGCGGGCTGCAGTGGGGACATTTTTCTGCCCCAGTGGTGCCACAACACTAGTGATACTAGTAACTGGAAAAGCCCTCTGGAGGCATTTTCTTCTCCCTCCGAATAGAGATCTACAGGGGTGGATGCCACCCTAGAGTACCCTCCCCTCTTTCTGGAAAATTCAATCTGGGTAAAGTCTCCTCCAGGCCCTTGCTTTGGGCTGGCTTTCCAGAGCAGAAGCCCATTAGCCTACAGTGCTAATTAAACGTATCCTAGCGGTGTGTCTCAGGCCTGCCATTCACTGGATACCAGTGAGGAGCCTGAATCTCCAAGAGATTTGTTACAGAAGGGGAGCCTCGCTTTGAAGCCGCCCTTCCCAGTGCCTTGGTGACAATATTTCATCTGCACGGCATCCAGCCCTACTTGATTAGAGTCATTAACCACCTACATGCCATACTGCTTGCTTTTCTCCCTTGTTGGTCTCGAGTGGGAATAGAGCACCCCCCCTCTCAGTTTCCCCCTTCTCACAGTCTTACATTCCAACATGGTCACCACCACTGTGTGGCCTTTGCGCTGTGTACCTGTCTGGGACTGGGGGAGAGGGGTAGGGTCAGGGATAATAACTGCCCTGCGTTGGAGGGTTCTCGTTATCTGGCCAAGACGTCAGGACCCTTCTTTCCCCGGGATTGCATCAAGCAGCCCTGAGGCGAGGCTCCAGCCGGTGGATGAAAGGCTTTGGGAGGCCAGGGCACAGGAAACGCGACAACCCAATGTAATTGAAAACGACTGTCTGAGAACTAGCAAGCTGGATGGGAATAACAAGCTGTCCCCTGGCTTCCCATCCAGCTTGCTGTTAGGAAGCCTAATGGCTGGTTTGTCACGCTGAAGGAAGGGGGCTACAGAAAGGCCAGCTTCGACTGTACATCTTGACCAATAGAATAGGACCTTTTTTTTTTTTTAAACCAAAGCTCCATTCTGAATGTCTGGTTAGGAGACTGTTTCCCATGTATCTCCTTCCTTCCTGCCTTTCATGCCCTTCTTTAATATCGTTGCCAAGTCATATAGCTCTCTGCGCCTCATTTCAGCAGCACATTGAGGCAGACAAATACTTGCCTTTCCCCCGCAGGGGACTCCTCAGTGCCATGCGTTAGACCCAGACATGCATTTTATTTTCTAAGCACCATGTTTTTTTAAAACTGATTAGCAGTTCGGTATTTACAGAGTGTATCTCAGAAATTAACCTTACGGTTTCTAAGGACTCCAAGACAGGCCCCCACCACGGGAAAGGGCGGACGGGCAGGTCCCTCTGTGCATGTCCGAGCCCTTCCATCTCCGTTTCTCTCCCCTTTATAGGAACACTGCTTCAAGCTTAAAATGGGAATTTCAGTATTTGAGACGTTTTGAGTTGAAAGGGAAGGTAGAGAAGATTCAGGTTGAATGGACATGCCAGTTGATCAAATAGACTTTAAGGTCTTCCAAGAATGTTCTGGTGTGTCTAGACACTCAAAAGTAGCTATTTACTTCTTTCTCACTTGGACTCTGTATGGGATGACTCCCTCCCCTTTCTTCTTAGAAACCCCCACCCCCTTCTCATTGGCAGCATTGTTGAGTCAAGGACCTGTGGCTAGTGACATTAAAGTTTAAATAGATGGCCAAGGATCTGCATATCTAAGCAGTCCTGGTCACGGTGTGGTCCTGCCTACCACTGACCCATCAGTATTTGGGCTTCTGTCTCATCCTGTAAGTTGTCAGACAAGTCCTTAGAACTGTGTGAACTCTCTTTCTGGGAGACACATTCCCACCCTGGCTGGCATCCTCTCTCATTTTCCCAGAGTGAGGTTCCTGGGGGAAATTCCCAGTTATTGGGGTCCACTGTTAGAATAGTCTGATGGCTTGAGAGACCCAGGTGTCTCTTTCAGACATCTTCCTATCTCCCAGGTAGGCCCCAAGAACAGAGACCAGGTAAGCTCTAGACACAGCTGTTGTCCAAAGTGTGGCTGGTTCAAAATAAAACTGTAGTTTTGATTTTCCCCCGCTGTTATTAACTTCAGTTAGATGACTCACAGATGGCGGAATTCACCCAGCATCTCTAGGGCATTCACATAGAGAAAATGTGCTCATGGCCACTTTACCAGGGAGGAGGGAGGGTTGAGAAGTCCCGGGGCTCGTGTGGGGCTCCAGGCTTTTGTGCTCATTGGGTTCTGCTCTGCCATGAGCTCCAGCATTGACTGCATCTGTCTGCTGTCACAGGCAGTGTGAGTCAGCTCCTCCTTAAGAACGGAACAGGCAAAGCTCAGTCGTCGGCATGGTGAGGAGTTATCTCGCTTTCAAATAAGCAGACGGACAGGTTGGCTCTAGCCTCCCACCTCACCCCGCTCCTCTTTCTGCCCCCTTGGTCCAGGGCTGGTAAAGCAGCTCTTGGTACGACATGCTCTGTGCCATGGTGAGGGACAGATTAAAAGAGCTGGTGGAAGTCTTTTAAGAATTCTGCCTGGCAGTTGGGGGGTGGTGCACACCTTTAATCCTGGCACTTAGGAGGCAGAGGCAGGTGGATCTTTGTGAGTTTGAGGCCAGCCTGGTCTACAGAGTTCCAGGACAGCCAAGGCTACACAGAGAAACCCTGTCTTGAAAATCAACCATAAAACCAAATAACAACAACAACAAAGAGAATTCGGCATGGCAAGACTTGGGATCTATCAGTTGGTAGAATGCTTGCAAGTTCAAGTCTGACCCAAACTGCACGAGCCCTTCTCTCTCTCTCTCTCTCTCTCTCTCTCTCTCTCTAATCATGCTGAGCTCTGGCATCTTTCTGTTCACTCTGTTCCCATTGTTCCCATTGTTCAGCGGAGTGAATGGCAGACACTGGCACTGTGCAGAGGAAAACACTTGGCTCATGAATCAGGTTGTAAAGATCTAGAGGGAAGGTTCACTACTGTCTCTCTGCCACAGGCACTCATGGTTGTTTCTCAGTTTTACGAGGCTGCTGGCCTAGACCAAACTGCTGTGCCCAAACAGCAGGATCAAACACAAATGGGGAAAAAGTCAAGGAGATGATTCCTTGTGATATTCTGCTGTGCTCATAGACTGGTGTCTTAGCCCTAAGTCACCAGAGAGGCTTCATCCAGCAGCTGATGGAAACAGACGCAGAGACCCACAGCCACACATTAGGCGGAGCTTGGGGAATCCTGCACATGAGAGGGAGGAGGAGTTATAGGGGTCAAGGACACCACAAGAAGCCCCACAGAATCAACTAAACTGGACCCTCGGGGACTCAATCCTTTGAGTCTGGCCCCTTTCTGAAGAGAAATGGAAGAGGAATGGATAGGGGAGGGGCTGACAGGGAAGGGACTGGGAGGAGATGAAGGAACGTTCCTTTTACCTTTGACCTTACACACACACACACACACACACACACACACACACACACACACACGCACACATGCGCATGCTATCCTGGCTAGTTAGTTCCTGTCAGCTTGAAGCAAACTACTGACTTCTGGGAAGAGGAACTCCGAATTGAGGAAATGCCTCCATCAGATTGGCTTGTAGGCAATCCTTTGGGGGTATTTTCTTGGTTAGTGATTGCTATTGAAGGGCCCAGCCCACCGTGAGGGTGACGCCCTTGGGCAGGTGATCCTAGGGTGTATATGAAAGAGTCTGAGTGAGACAGTAAGCAGCATTCTTCCTTGGGCTGTGATTTGAATGTAGAAAACAGACCCTTCCCTCCCCAAGTTGGATTTTGTTTTTAGTCTTTTTTTTTTATAGCAATAGAAAGCAAATAGAATGCATGCATGTGAGCATCCACTGTAGCCTGACCTCGCCTGATATTAGCCAGGTCTTTATTTTTCTATCTTTCTGCCTTCCTGTCAAGAAGAGTGACTTGGAAAATGCAGTCTTTATTAGGACTTCCATTGTTCTGATAAAACGCCATGACCCGAAGCAGCTTAGGAAGGAAAGTCTTGATTTCATCTTCCAGCCAGTGCATCACTCAGGAGAGTCAGGGCAGGAATTCAGGGCAGGAGCTGATGCAGAGGCCATGGAGGCGTGCTCCTTAACTGACTTGATCACCGCAGCTTCTCCGCTTGATTTCTTATAGCCCTTAGGACCACCAGCGTAGGGTTGGAACTGCCCAAAGTGGGCTAAGTACTTCCACATCTACCCTCAAGCAAGAAAATGCCCCACAGATTTGCCTACAGGCCAGTCTGTTGTAGCATTTTCTCAGTTGAGGCTCCCTCCTCCCACGTGACTCTAGCCTGTCTAGATGACCTAGAACCCAGCCAGCATAGAACCAGTCTGCTTTGGGGGTTTTGTTTCTGCTTTTTATAATTCTCTCCTATGCAAAAAACTAACCCCTCAGCTTGGCTCATGGGAACAGTTGTTTTCTGTTCTGGTATGAGATATTATCTGGTTCTAGGATTGAAAAAGAGGTCCTGGAAGAGCTTTAAATTGCTGTAATTTTGTCATTTGATTCATCCAAGAGGAGGTTGAGGGATGGCAAACAGCCACCTGCCGCTGTAAGTCTTCTTTCAACACCGACTAGAAGGGAGGGGAGAGCCAGCCATGCAGGTGCTCCCAGTAAAGCCTTGCATGTATCACCGTATTAATGGGAACTCAGGCGGACTGCTTAGGAATAATGGGCTTGTTTGGAAAACCCAGCTTTGTTTCAGCCTGGCTTTTCTCAAGTCAGCATCCCCTTACTCCCTTACTTCCTTAGGATCTCCTCAAGGTGGGAGCAGCACCCGAGCTTGTGAAGACAGCCAATGGGTTGGATGTGTTTGTCTCTTTCATGTCCCCTTTTCCCCTCTGTGGTGCACACATGTCCCATAACCAGGGCACATCCCAGCCCAACCCACCAAAACTTCCTTTGGTTCTTTTGTTGGTGAGATGGCCATATTTCAGGCCCAGTGAAGAACCATACACCTTTGTTTCTACATCCCTCTCTTGGCTCAGAGCACTGTCTGTCCCAGGTCATTAAATTCCACTTAAGCAGTTGTTTATTGCAGTGTGAGAAGGCTGGCTCTACAGTTGTTGTAAACGCCGATGCTCCCTAGAATGAAAAATATGAATTCGCTTCTGGGCATCTGGAAGCGTGTCTGAATTATTGCCCGGTCCTTCTGCAGTGTTTGATCGCTGGCTTTAATTACTTGTCTATTTCCCCCCAGTACAACTGATTGCTAGAATTTGTTGAGTTGTTTGTTCTCTTGGTTTTTTTGTTGTTGTTGTTTTTGTTTTGTTTTTAAATGATAATATCTCAATTTATCCCAGCCTACCCTTGAATCCCATTGTGTAAGGGAGGATGAATGACCTTGAACTTCTGATCTTCCAGCCTCTACCTCTTGAGTGCTTGGGATTGCAAGTAGGGGCTACCATGTCTGGTTCTGCACAGTGCTGGAGATCAAATTCCAGGCTCTGAGCATGCAAGGGAAGGCACTTTATCAACTGGGCTATACTCTTAAGTCTAGATCATTAAAGATTCTTATTCTATACTTGGTGTGGTGGTTTGAATAGGTATGACCCCCATAGACTCATGTATTTAAATACTTGGCACTATTAGGAGGTGTGGCCTTGTTGGAGGAAGTGTGTTACTGTGGGGGTGAACTTTGAGGTCACCTATACTCAAGCTCTGTCCAGTGTGGAAGCCAGTTTCCTCCTGCTGCCGTTGGATCAAGATGTAGAACACTCAGCTTCTTCTCCAGCACCACGTCTGCCTGGAAGTTGCCGTTCTTCCCACCATGATGATAGTGGATTAAACCTCTGAAACTGTAAGCCATCCCCAATGAACTGTTTTCCTTTATAAGAGTTGTCGTGGCCATGGTATCTCTTCACAGCAACGAAACCCTCATTAATACTGGGACTGGGGTATTGGTGGTAGACCTGACCATGGTTTTATTAGAAGGAGTGTGGATTTTGGGACTTTGGATCAATAAAGGAGTGGAAGGCTTTAAGTGGGGCTTAATGAGCCATTATAAGAGAAACACGGAAGACGGTGGTACTAAGGGTGATTTGAACTGTGGGAACCTGACTCAAGAGGTTTCAAAGGAGAAGAGCTTTAGCACGTTGCCTAGAGATTGTTCTTGTGATATTTCCGTGCTGAACGTGGCTGCCTTTTGCCCTTGTCTGAAGAGTCTGCCTGAGGTTAAAGTGAAGAGATTAATTGCACTGAGAAAGGAAATATCAAAATAGCCTAGAATAGACTGTGTCCTGTGGTTCACTCTTATGAAGAGCATTTTTGTTCAAATGCAGCAAACTGAGGAAGGAAAATACAAAATGTATGATTTAAGAGTTAAAAGTGCACCAAGGAGAAAGAGAAAGCATCCTGGAGAGCTGAGAAAGATAGGGAGTCCCTTCGTCGTACTAAGAAGGAAACTGATGAAGATGGATGGACCACAGCACGACGTTAAGTCCCAAGATGATGGAGTCAAACTTGTGGCTTACATAGGTTTGATCACATTCAAGGATTATTATACTTGTGCTTCAACCAGTCTAAATTGAATTCTTTAATGTTGTCTCACCATAACACAAAAAGCATGAACTTGTATTAATCATATATAATAGATTGATCATGCACTGTATTCACAGGAGGTTGGAAAACCATGCCATTTTCTGGAACTTAAGGTGTTGCATTATTTCATCAATCATTTGTTAAAAAAAATAAAAATAAAAATGTGAACCCTTCAGGTATAAACACCTTTAAAAAAAAGTGCACCAAGAGGTGTAATGAAGCTAAATCCTGTGTTCAAGGAGATAAACAGATTAAAGATATTAAATGGAATTATGGGAGTGGTGACCTCGGGGCAAGATCCCACCCTTCTAACAATGTTTGCTTTCCATCTTGTGAAAAGGATGTTGAAAAAGGGACCTTGTCACCTATTCTAAATTTACTATTGGCTTGCAGTTGCCCAAGGGGCAATTATGTCATGTTAGGTGTTATTATGACCGGGTTATTGTTTTTATTTGGACATAAGGAGCTTGATTATGTATCAGGTTGACAAGGGGTGGATTGTGATGGCTATTTTTGGTTGCCAACTTGACTATATCTGGAATGAACTACAATCCAGAAATGGAGGGTACACCTGTGACCTGGATCTTGAGACAGGAGGACAACATGCTTTTGATCCAGACTTTGAGACTGGAAGACACAGGCTTTTGAGCCCAATCAACACATGTCGTTAATTCAGATCCCGAGACGTAATGGCCATTCTTGTGAAGATCTACAATGAATAGAATTTTTTTTTAAAAGCTCGGGTTCAGGTGTGGTGGTACACTTCTTTAATCAGGAGACAGAGGCATGCAGATCTCTGAGGTGTAGGCCAGCCTGGTCTACGGAGCAAGTTTCAGAACAGCCAAGCTTAGGGAGTAAAAGAAATCATAGAAGACGGAGAGCTTGCGAAGATGTAATTGAACAGGGAGCCTTGTTCCAGCCCCAACAAGCAGCAGACCTTGGCAGCTTCAGCTGCATGGCTCTGGTTTTAGAATCAAGGATGGAATTGCCCTCTGTGAATAAGGAGGCCAGGGGTATGTCATGGGTGTCCCTGCACGGCGCGCTGAGAGGCCATTGTATGAAGTTGTGAAGGTGAAGCCTGGATTGCCTTGAGTACCCGAAGAGGTTAGAGATGTCAGAGCTGTGGGATTGCTGCCGAGGAAAGCTGCTAACCAGGAGCAGAACCATCCCGAGAGAAAGAAATGTGCCGCAGTCAACAAAGCTGAAAGGAGTCGGCGATCTGAAGACCGTTCTGACATCAGACAAGGAGATGCGGAGTTTGGAGTTTGCCCAGCTGTCACTGGGCTCCCTCCGCTGTGTTTTGGAACAGTCATGTATATCCTGTGCCGTGATATGTTGGAAGTATGTGATCTGTTTTGTTTTTGCTTTTATTATTATTTTGATTTTATAAGGGATTGCCGTTAAGAAGAGATTGCATGAATCTTAGAGCAGACTTTGAACTTCGGACCTTTGAGCATTGTCGAGACTGTGCTATACGATGGGGATTTTTGAAGTTGAACTAAATGCATTTTGCATTATGTTATGGCTACAAGCCTATGGGGGCCAGGGAGTGGGATGCGGTGGTTTAACCCCAATAGACTCATGTGTTTGAATGCTTGGCTTGTAGGGAGTGGCACTCTTAGGAGGTGTGGTCTTGTTGAATGAAGTACATCACTGTGGGGGTGGCCTTTGAGGTCCTATGCTTAAGCTCCACTCAATGTGGAAGCCAGTATCCTTTTGCTGCCCTTGGATCAAGATGTAGAACTCCCAATTCCTTCTCCAGCACCACATCTGCCTGGATGCTCTCATGCTTTCCACCATGATGATAATGGACTGAACCTCTGCACCTGTAAGCCAGCCCCAAAGAAATGTTTTCTTTTATCAGACACGCCTTAGCTATGGTATCTCTTCACAGCAATGAAACCCTAACTAAGACAACTGGGCCTTTTGGTCTATAGCCCAGGAAATGAGTCTAGGCTGGGAGGTGCTGAGGGGCGGGCATTCACGTGGGTGGGGATTGTTAGAGCTCTTTACTTCTGGCTGTGTTCTTAATTAAACACTTGCATGCCTATTCATCATCTTGAACCAAGTGACTATTAAAGAGACAAATGGTGTTTAGATGTGGGGTTTGCGATGTGGGGAGAGAGGGAACAATCAGAGCCACGACCTTATCAGTCTCCTCAGGTCACGGTGAGATTTTGATTTTGTACTGAGAGTTCCATTAGGCCACCAAGGGTTTGAGCCTGGTCTGTCTGAAATTTTTTAAAGGATGACCTGGGCTCCATCACTGGAGATAGATCAAAGCAGGGCGAGCATCGACCTGTTCCCCTCACGCACTTTCTCAGAAGTCTAAAGTGCTTCTATGGTTCTGGCAACATCCAGCAAGCAGAGACAACCCAAGTTTGTAAAACGCTTCGTGAGAAGTCCCTTTGAACATGTCCGCAGCATCCAATTTTACTGAAGCCGCTCTCACTCCCAAAATAGAATCCAATCCAAGCCCCGGCTTGCAACCCACTTCTGCTTCGCCGAAATGTCATTCAGAGCAGCGAAACTCAACAGCAACTAAAGTCTGGGGAGAGTTCCTTGAGATCCCCCGCAGCTGGACTTGGCCCTGACCGCTGGGTGTTCTCGAAATCATTTTCAGCTCCGTCCTGCATTCCCAACAGGGCACGGAGGTGTCACAGGCACCAGGTCTCCCTGAAACTCTGACTTGTCACAGTCAGAGGGCTCCGGGCTGCTCTCTATGTAAGTTGCAAGGTTTTGACCTTTTTTTTTTTCCTTCTAGAAAGCAGAACCGTTTCTATCTCCCACTGCCCCGTGGTTGGGGTGTCTTGCCAGAAGTGTGTCCAATTGTCACGCCTGTGGCCATGGTCCACGTCCCTCTCCTTTCTTTCTCTTTTTTCTCTCTTCACTTTAATGACCACTGGAAGAGAGGTGTTCTGAGGTAACCCACCCCATTTCCTCCAGATAACCCACCCATTTCCCTGCCTCCTCCTCTTCCCTACCCTACCTCTCTCCCTCCTCTTTTTCCCCCTCCATTGTTTTAAAAAATATTTTAAAACTAATTTATTTGTGTGTGTGTGTGTGTGTGTGCTCGCTCACGTGTGTGTGTATACACTCATGTGTATGTGCCCATGAAGAGGGTGATGGGTCCCCAGAGCTAGAGCTACGGGTGGTTGGGAGTGGGTTGTAAGGCATGATCCTCAGGTTTGTGTTTGTACAAACTGAAGGCAGAGTCTAGGAGAGCTGAGGTTGTAGAAAGGCGCATTCCTTCTTTGTCCTTAAGGCCAGCTGTCACCCAATCACCAGCTCTGTCCCCATACACAGCTTCTGGGCTGAGGGCCACACCTTTAGGGGACGCTTAAGATCCAAACTCTAGCAACAGATTTGTGGGATCCAGTCATTGATGTGAGGAGAAAGCTGGCAAAGGCGCCCTGGGTATGACTCTTGAGCGCACCAGTAGTGGATCTGTTTAGCCCTCTACCCTCATCCCTCCACTTTCTATAAGGATAGGGTTTTGTGAGGATGGCAAGTCAAGGGGAAATGTATGCAGATGCAGGTCATTTTTTAAGGAAGTAAAAACACATCTGGGCTACTTCTATGGTGTAGGGCTTGAGTGTCCCCCAGAGGTTCGTGTGCTATGCCTAAGGTGCCAGTGGGGTATGGTCAGACCTTCAGGATGTGGAGCCCAGAGGAACAAAGTGAAGTCATTGGGGTGTGACCCCTTTCACCTCTTCATGAGGTGAAAATGTCTCTCTCCTACATGGTTGGTTCCATTGTCATGTGCAGTGTGCCACAGACCTGAGGTGACCATAGAGCAAAACCTCTGAAAACCGTAAGCCAGGATATGAGTACACTGTAGCTGTATAGATGGTTGTGAGCCTTCATGTGGTTGTTGGGAATTGAATTTTTTAGGACCTCTGCTCGCTCCGGTCAACTCTGCTCGCTCCAGCCCAAAAGATTTATTTATTAGTATACATAAGTACACTGTAGATGTCTTTAGATGCACCAGAAGACGGCGTCAGATCTTATTACGGGTGGTTGTGAGCCACCGTGTGGTTGCTGGGATTTGAACTCAGGACCTTTGGAAGAGCAGTCAGTGCTCTTACCCACCTAGCCATCTCTCCAGCCCCATTTTTCCTTCTTTTAGCCTTGATTTTCTCAGGCAACTTGTCATAGCCACAGAAAGCTGACCAGCATAGGTTTCAGATCAAGGGTATTCACGTTGGATGTAGGCCTTGGACACTTATCACCTGGTTTAATACCCTTTGTTACGATCGAAGGCGTAAGTTCCCCAGTGGAGGAGGATGGCCTGGTCACAGATGGTCTGGTTCCCCAGTAGAGGAGTGGCAGGTCCAAGATGCCCTGGTGCACCTGACTTCAGCCCTGTTGCTCGCTCCCTTTCCTTTTGCTCTGCACCTGCAGCTAACACTCCTAGTGAGTCTGGGTCTGCAGGCCTCATTGGCCATAGCCCATTCCTTGGCCACCTGCTACACCTTCTTGGTAAAGGTAGGTGGTGATAATTGTGGAGAGGAAAGGCCAGCCAGATCAGAGGGACTGACTGGCTCAAGAGTATCTAGCGGAGCGGCTGGAGAGATGGTTTGCTCTGTCCAAGTGTGAGGACCTGAGTTCAGGTCCCAGGAGCTACCTAGCAAACCAGGTATAGTGCCATGCACATCTGTGACCCCAACACTGTGGGGCGTTGGAGACGAGAGGATTTCTTGGGGTTGCCTGTTGTCTACCTAGCTGAAAACCACGTTAGCTCCAGGTTTAGGGAGAGACCTGGCCTCAGAAGGAATTAGGAGGAGAGAGAGAGAAGGGGACTCCGACTGCTCCCCTCTCAGTTCCATACACACATGTACACATAACGCATACGCCATATGCACCTAGACTGCATTCCCACACTCACACCCACGGGTTGTTTTTTTTTTAAGTATATATAAAAATACATACTGGAGAAGATCCCTTAGGCTGTCACGTGGCATGCCTGTGGAGAACTCATTTGGACTGTGGGCACGTTGCAATTCTTTCACATCATGGCGGTTCAAGCCCATTTCCTCCCTTTCGGTCTCGGCCTTGTGAAAAGCTTCCTCGTGGATGGCCACCAGCTCTTTCACCAGCTCTTTCAGTTGTAAGGCCAGTGAAGTTTTATTTTGAAGTCTTCGTTCTCCTCTTTCTCCTTCACTAGGCTGTGGGGTTTCTCTCCACAGTGGGGTGCTCCACTCGGCTGTGGGGTTGCTCGCCACGGTGGGGTGCTCTCCACCGTGGGGTGCTCCACTGGGCTGTGGGGTTGCCTGCCATTCCTTACTTGCCCTTGGTGCTCCCATGGCCTGACTCCTCCCCCCACGCCCCCCCCCCCAAATCTGGCTCTTCCAATTCACAGCTTCTCCCAGATGCGTTTCAGTTGAAAATATTTCTCCATGAGATAAAGCCTGGCTTTCCTGGTCTCTGGAGCCGGAGCCTGCCCTGATGGTATCCTTCCAGCAGCTGCTGCAGAGAGAATGATTTGAAAACTTCTAGCAGGAAGTGGGCTGGGGAGCCTATATTGCACATCCTTGAACATTTGGATTGTGGGGAGCAGACCAAAGAAGCCTTTGGTCCTCTCTAGCAGCCCTGTTTTCTGTGCACTGGCCAAAGCATCATTGGGAATATGGACCTGTTTTCTCCTTTGAAGTCCTTTACTGAGAACTGAGTGACATTTTTTTCCTGGGAGACACAGACAAACATCTAATGACCCTAGATAGGAAACGAGTGATAGATCCAAGCAATGATACTCCGAAAGGCAAGTTCAAGGAACCTGTGAGTTTATCGGGTCTCCTTGCAAGGGTGAGTGAGAGATTAGTTACAGGGGCAGGATGACTCAAAGGCATCCCTGAGCCCACTCCCAGCCCCAAGCATGGGAGGTACCTCTTAAAAGCTGGAGCTCTGGTGTTTACTGTAGGACTTTAGGTGGCTCAACACGGCACAGAGTCTCTTCCAGGCAGCTCAACTGGTCTGTGCTTCTCCAGCAGCTCTGCTGGTATGTGTCCTGTCCAGCGATCCTTACTGCCTGTAAAACCTTGAGGAGGGAGGGGCTTTGTGTATCTCATCAGTTTCAGGGACTTTCTGAGACTTGTGAGTCGTTTGTTTCCCAAGTCTTAAGGAGTGTCTTTCCAGGATGGAATATTTTAACTCAGAGGAAGTTGCCATACAACACCAAGCAGGTACTGAGGTCAGAGGTCTCAGGTCACTGAGGGCAGAGTAGGCAGCCCTTGACAATACAGAAATGACCTTAACTACACAGATGATCTTTTCCCTAATTCCATTACCCTCTCCAAGTTCTCATGCCCCTCTTTAATTTGCAGATGTTCTGAAAAACGTTGATCCCATCTCAGGGTTAAGAAATATCCTGCATGTGTATGTCTGTCTCTGTCTGTCTCTCTGTCTCTGTCTGTCTCTCTTTGTCTCTCTCTCTCTCTCTCTCTCTCTCTCTCTCTCTCTGTATGTGTGTGTGTGTGTGTGTGTGTGTGTGTATGTGTGTGTGTGTGTGTGTAACGAAGAGTTTTCCCTTTCTTGACTGACAAACTGTCTGCTAGTGGTATGTAACTCTGCCTGGGCATGTTTGGTGAATCCCTCTTATGGCCTCACCATGAGTTGAGGTATGGAAGCTGTGGGGTCCCTCCTGGTAGAAGTCATACCTGGTAAACAGAAACTAAGATAATATCTGCATTCAGGAAGACAGCTTCAGTGGCCACAGGAAGGCCTTAGCCTACCCTTGAACTTGGCCTTTGGCCCATGTCTAATCTTTAGATTCCAGCCAAGACACTTTAGAAAGGAAGTGGATGAGGATTCCTGTAAAGGAGAGAAGCAGGACATATATCTGGTGGCCTTGGGATAGTGATGTCCTGGTGAAGTGGCAGCCAGGTCCACATGTGGCCATTTCTAGTTTAGAAAGCCTAGAAAATAGGATTAGAAAAGGAATGGAAGTTTCCTTGCACAGTGGAACTCTGTGGGACCAGCCTTCAGGACTCCCAGAAATGCAGGATGGATTTTGTTAGAGGGCAGAGACCTGCCTGTGAGAAAAGTGGTGGATGTATATGTTTATGTATGTGTTAATTGTAACGGAGTCCATTTCTCCCTTGCTGTCATAAGGTTTTGAGATTTTTCTTGTTTGCCTGTGTATGGCCATGCATGTTTCTGTGCACACACGTACAAAGGGCACGCTTGTCTGCATGCATCCACGTTCCACCTCTGTGAATGTGGCTGACAATATGCCGTGTCTCAGAGATTACAAAAACTGTGGAGATTAATGGGGCACTCAGAGGCAGTTAACTCCAGAGCTGGCTCACTGACTGAGCAGAAATTCCCATTGTTCTGAAGACAAGCTGCTCCCACTTGATCCCCTCTCAAGAAACAAAAGCCTCCTTTGTGTGCGCCTGTGTTCCTAGGCAAGGGCAGACGTGTGGACGTGTGTCGCAGTAGACAGCACTAGACGCGGACAGATGGTGGTGTGGGTGTGAGTGGCTGGCTCCTGTCTACACAAAGGGAAAAGGGCGGGTTTTTGAAAAATGTCTACTTAGCAGAGTTTTTATTTTCGTGGATTCAGGGACATTTTAGTTAAAGGTGTGAATCCAGGAGCTGTGGGGTGTGAGCTGATGCCGGCTGACGGGCGCGTGGGACCATCTGGGCTGCATGGCGTGTGGTTACTGTCAGCCTGGCTCAACTCTGCCCACTGCCAGGATTAACAAGGGGCCGGCACATGAGTGTAGCACACAGGGAAGGTTGTGAGTGTAACACACGTGGAAGGTGGTGGGGTGGGTAGAGGGAGGTCGGTAGGAGTGAGCTGAGCCAGAGGGTCTCATATGTACCCAGGGGACTTTTAACTTACAGGGAAGACCGAGTGGGCACAGGGAGAGAGGGGCCTGTGCTGTGAAAAGGAGAATTTGTGACTTAGATGTCACACACCATGGTAGGTAGGGCCAGAGGAAATCGGCAGGAGGCAGAAGTCAAGACTGCCAGGAAAGTCAGAGTGTGGGCTCCCCTGGAGAAGGAGGTTCCAGTGGGGCTGGAGAGATGCTCTGCAGACAAGCTCCTAAGCTCTTCCAAGCACTCCGGTCGGATGGCTCACAACCGCCTATAACCCCATTTGCAGGGCACTTGTCTCCCTCTTCTGGTTTTGCAGGCGCCCTCACACATGTGCCCATAATCCACACATACATATACATGATTAAAGATTAAAAGCTGTGCTTACAAACAGGAGCATAACATGGCTGTCCTCTGAGAGGCCCTACCAGCAGCTGACTGAGAGAGATGCAGAGACTTAGAGCCAACCATTAGCCTGGAGTTGGGGACCCTTATGGAAGTACGAGGGGAAGGATTGGAGGAGCTGAAGGGGGTGGGTGGCAACCCCAACCCCATAGGAATGCCAACAATCTCAACTAACCCAGCCCCCTGGGAGCTCCCAGAGACCAACCAAAGAGCATACATGGTCTGGTCAGAGGCCCCTGGCACATAGATAGCAGATGACTGCCTGATCTGGCCTCGGTGGGAGAAGATGTGCCTAACTCTCCAGAGACTTGAGGCCCCAGAGAAAGGGGATGTCTGGGGTCGGGGGCACAGAGGGGAGCACCCTCTCAGAGGCAAAGGGGAGGGGGAATGGGATGAAGAACTATAGGAGGGGGATCAAGAGAGGGGCCAATGTCTGGAATGTAGATAAATAAAATAATTACATTTTTTAAAAAAGAAGCAAAATGGGTGTGTGTGCGCGCGCACGCAGTGGACAGCATAGGACAGGCCATTGTTACTGGTTCTGCTCGCTGTGAGCTGTAGCTCTGGCCCTACCTGCCTGGGGTCAGCACTGCATTACTGAGGACATGGCTGGACATGGCTGAGGCGCACACGAGAGACACACCCTTAAGACTCTCTGTCCTCTTAACTCTCTTCAGGAGGTTTAGCTCGCCATGGAAAGGGGCAGTACCTACACCCTAAATCTATAAGAGCTCACATATGTTAAAATGCGTTAAGACTGGATATAAAAATAGTAATATTAACTAGTGCCCATGATTGGGGATGACAGTAAGTTCTTGAGGTTGTGCAACAAAGAAAAAATGGACGCTCAGGTTCAGGCAGCAAAACATCCACAGATGGAATGAAAATTCATTTTTTTTCTCCTTCAAGAGAATTAAATTCCAAAATCTAGGGAGCAACTGGCCTGCTTTAAAACCCAAACAGACCTACCATGAGCAAGAGAGAGGCTCAGGCGCTCACACTGGTGTGTGGGGTTCGAATCCTTCTCCAAACCCCACTTCTCAGCGGCTTCCTATTTACACTTCCCAGTGCTGCTGTGCAGACCCTTGGACATTTGAAGTCTTCCCTCATGGAAGGGACCCGGGGGACATCTGAGGAATACATACTCGAGGATTCCTCTGATTGTCCTAGTTGCTGGAGAAATGGCACACCAGACTGTCATGCAGTGGTGGTCTCCATGTCACGTTCATTGCCCCCAACCTCATGGATCCATCGTGAAAGGTCTCAAACCTGGGCCACGCACAGTCTCCGTGTGCTTCCAGAGATGACTAGTCCACATATTTTCCTATGCTTGCCCGTAACCTCATACCCATGCTTGGACTCCTCCTCCTCTATGTATGAAGCCATCTCCTACTTCTCTGGACCAATCGAGCCTCCCGGGACTCCACCCACTTCCTTGAATTTGCCTTCCTGTTGCTTTCTGCCTGGTCACCTCAGAGGAGGCGAGTTCAGTCAGGTCCCCGCCCTTCTGCAGGATTCATGTGCCTGGCCCCATGATTGCTCTCCATCTCCTTTTCTGCAGGTTCTTGCCCGCAAGCTCTCCTTTATTACCTTCACAGCATCTGCCCTGAGGGCTCTGTTTATTTCTCTCGAGAATGCTCAAAAATTCTCATTAAAAATGGTATTTTTTTTTTTTTTGCCCCCAACACACCGCGGTTTCTTACTACAACTCTGTTTCCTCGCTGTGGGTTTACTTTTTCATGCAGCTGTACTGTGGCCCAAGGATATTTTGCCCTTTCATTATAGATCAGTACTTTTCAAAATAACTAGAAGTTAGCAGAATAGTTTTATCCTGTTTCTTGCTCAAGAGGGGAGTGGGGGTGGGGTGGGGAAGCAGCTATGTTATGTCTCTTGATTCATCCAGGAAACACGTCTGGGGATGCCCCTGGTGGTCTGGGTGTCTGCACATCTGGGGATGCCCCTGGTGGTCTGGGTATCTGAGAGGCTGTCTTAGTTAGGGCTTTACTGCTGTGAACAGACACCCCAACCAAGGCAACTCTTACAAAGGACAACCTTTAATTGGGGCTGGCTTACAGGTTCAGAGGTTCAGTCCATTATCATCAAGGTGGGAGCATGGCAGCATCCAGACAGACATGGTACAGGCAGAGCTGAGAGTTCTACATCTTCATCTGAAGGTTGCTAGCAGAACACTGACTTCCAGGCAGCTAGGATGAGGGTCTTAAAGCCCACACCCACAGTGAAACACCTACTTCAACAGGGCCATACTTTTTAATAGTGCCACTCCCTGGGCCAAGCATAAACACACCTACAAGCTAGTTGCCAACGGAAGGAGGAGGAATTGGAGAAGGTGGGCAGAGCTTACAGCTGGAGCCCTGATGTAGATGATAGACTGGGGTTCAATGAGGGATCCCGTGTAGCACTGATGTTACGGTCACAGCTGTGTTGCCTCCATGTCTTCGGTACACAGGCCCAAGCTGAACACTCTGCTCTGGTTGGTAGCTGATGCTTCTCATCCGGCATCCCTTTGTAGTCATCGCTGTGATAAACAAACTTTGTTTTGTCTGTGAGATTTAAAGGAAGTTGCTGGTTGGGAGCTGGGAAAAAGAGTTAAGATTGAACTAAAAAAAATAAAATCATTTATGCTTGGACCTCAAGCATGGCTCACTACTGTTTGAACATTTTTATTTGAGTTATCTTTATAAAATGGTCATTCTTGTCTCTTTGTAGGCAATGTTCACAGTAACTTGGCTGCCAGTTGGTGAGAGACTTCAGTCAGACTCCAATGTTCTCATGCCCGCCGGGTTTCTCTTCCCATACTGACCCAACTTCCCTGCTAAGACTTTGACCCCTTCATTTTACTTTTGCTTGCTTATTTTGTGTGAGACAGGTCCTCATGCATACCTGGGCTGAGGTCAGGAGTTTTGCGCTGTAGTTACAATGATCTTGAACTCCTGATTCCCCTGTCTACATCTCCCAGGTGTTGGAATTACAGGCTTGTGCCGTCACATCTGGTTTTCTGTGGGGCTGGAGCCCAGGCCTTCACACATGATTGACAGGCGTTGCTAGGCAATTACTCTAACAATGGAGCTATATGGAGCTATATTCTGGGGCCCTCCATCCCTTCCTGAGGATATCCGGAAACATCCTCATTGTTTCAGAGCAATGACCCTTTCTATTTGAAGATCAAAAGTGTTGATCCGTCTGAACAAGGGGGAGTCAGGAAAAGGCCTGGGTTTAGAGACTGGAAGACCCTCCCCTAAGCCCTTTCTCCCACAAATGCCTCTGGCATCTTGTTATGGTGAGAAGAAAGGGAGATGCCAAGGCTCACAACCCTGTGGGGCTCGTTCATAGCCCAGATAGCTAAGAGCAGCTGTCCCAGAAACCAGTTCCAAAATCCCTCACTTTCAGTACAGACACAGGTTGGAAGAGTCTCAGATGCCGGAGGACAGTCCCACCTGTGGCAGGGCCAAGAGAAGGGAACACTAAGGACGGGAAAGAATGCACGGGCAGGAAGCTCTTCACACCAGCATTGTTAGAGGCCAAGCATGGTCAAGGATACATGGAACATCTATTGCACTGGTAGGGAGATGAAGTCAGGCTGTCTACAAGCTGTTGTCTCCTCTCCTCTCTGCCATATCTATGCACAGATTCTCCAACCGTAGCACACACACCGTTTGCCGTGACTAAGGACCAGCCACTCACTCTCCTCTCACATCTCCACATTGTCCCTTCTTCCCGTGTTTGCCCTATGTTGGTGATCCACGGAATGTTATATGGGACACGGGCGTGGGTATTCTTGACGGCACCAAGGGTTACTCCTGTCTCGTGCACATCATTTCTTTCTGGAGTTGGAAGATGTGCCTGGATCTGCATAGAGGGCTGGAACTGGAGTGCCTGGGTGGAGTGGAGAAGAGGGGGAAGGGGCTAGCTGCACCCTATGATGTTTTTGAGGAGGAGGGCAGTGTGAAAGGACGTTTATTTTAGGATGTGGGATAGGAAGCCCTTTGTATGTCCCCACATACATGAACGTGGGCAGGAGGTCTCACACCATCCCCCTGAGTCATCTTCTTCTGACTACACTTTCCTTGCACACTCTCTCAGGACCTGGAGAGGAAGCCCAAGAACTGTCACTGCTTCCTAAATGTCATCCCTCCCTCCCCACTCCTCTCCTCTGGTGACTGACGTCACTGGCTGCCTATGGTCTCTGGTCTCTCCTGCTTTGGACAGATTTGGCTCTCAGAGCACTTCCGGCAGGAGCAGGAGTCCTGAGTAGCCAGCAGGGGCTCTTAGGGTGTAGCCCAGGCTGTGTCGCCTGAAGGATGTCCTCCATTTCCCTGTTACAGGAGCTTCCAAGGCAGGGTTCCAGCCAAACACAAGCAGGCCTAGGAGTAGAGCTGTGATAGAGACATGCCAAGGTTGCCGCTGGGAGGAACGATTAGCGGAGACCTACGTGGGTTTTGGTTTTAGACCTCTAATGAGATCTACTTAAGAATGCTGTGCCTGTGGATGCTGTTTTGAGCTATAGGTACCAGCCTGGTTCCATTAAACAGATCTATAGCAGATGAGTTGTATTGTATCATTAGCGAGAGCCCGGAGGGTACAGAGTATCTCAGGCAAAGGCTCCTTGACTTGAACATCTTCGCAAACAGCATCCTATTAGGAGGGAGGTGTCAGGTGTTCCGTCTCCCAGGCCTCACTGCAACTGTTGCTCCTTTTACCTCCTATGTGCTCAGAGCCTCCTGAGTCCTGAGCCTGGTTGCAGCTGTGGAAAGGAAGGATCTCACCACCCCAGTCTTCATCCTGCTTCTTCATACTCTGCAGTTGGCTTCCTGAATGCTTGCAGCTCACATTTGACTGACTTCGTTTTCTATGAAACCCTGGCCTGGGGTGGGGATTCCCGTCCGTATCCAGTTTCCTCTCTGCTTTCGTTTGCCTCCTTGGATCTGATCTCTAACACATGTGACTCACTGGGCTTTTTAGATATCTCTTGTCCACACTCCACACCCTGGCCAGTCTGGGCTTCTCGATCCAGCTGTGAGCTGAGAGCCAGAGTTAGGTATTGGAACATGGCCAGCGTTCACACTGAAGGCATGAGCTACATGGTTAGGGATGATAGTATGCAGTGGCGACTTGTTCACCAAGTGACACCAATCAGGTACAAAGGTGACTTGGGAAGTGTAGTCAAGTGATCTGAAAAGGCACAAGGTGCCTTAGGAAGTGACATTTAAGAGCAGACCAGTCTGGAGTCTTTTGGCTAGAAGTTCATGCAGTCGGAGGATGGAGATGAGTTGGTGTTGGAGGTTGGTCCAGGATGACTTGCTGCAGAGCTCAGCATGCATCCTCGGACCTTTGACTGGGGATGCGGGATGCGTTCCTGAAGACATGGTTACTCTAAGCCTGTGTTCTTGTTCCCACACTGGGAAAGATACCTGGAGTATTTGCTGTGGCTTTCATTCAGAGCCTTAGATGATTCTTCTGAAGGTAAAGTCCGTGTACTGTTTTATTTAACAAGCACAAATCACCTTTAGGTACAGGCACCTGAGACCAGGAAAGTGACCAGGACTGTGTGTGCAGAACTGGGACTAGAGCCTGGTGCTCTACAGAGGTCTGAAGGCCCTTGTGCACTGCCGCCATCTTTTCCACTGCCCTCGGCTGACTTTGTTTCTTCTGAGCAATCCACAAGATGTCCTACAATGATTAACGGAGGTGTGACAGGAAGTAGGGGAGGGAACAGGCCTACACTCCGCATCTGAGGCTTGGTTCATGAGCATCCCAGTGTGATACCTGTCTGGAGCAGTTCTCACGTGTGGCAGCTGCTCCCCAGGGATGGGAGAAAGAATACTGGGAACACCATTTTATGCTTTCTGGAGTTCATGGTACAAGAAGCCTACACTCGACACATTTATTCTCTTTAAAGTTTTGAGGTCACAAAATGCAAAACCAGTTGCATGGGGATCAAGGTGAAGGCCGCTGTGGTCAGTTCCTCTCCCAGCCCAAGCTTGTGACATTCCATGACATTTGTCTATGTCACTCCAACCATGACTTCTGGCTTCTATCATTACACGGTCGGCTCTGACTATCCTCCTGGTTCCCACTCTTAGGGGCCATTATGATTATATAACCCTTACCCCTCAGCTACAACCCAGGGCAGTCCTCATGGACTTAGAACCTTAGCTCAGTCACATTTGCAAGCGTCTTGGCCATAAAAGGCACAGTCATAGTTTTTTAGGGTTTAAGATATAAACGGCCAGAGTGGGTATTATTCATCCTGACACAAGATTCTACTGAGTCATCGCACTCCCTAAAGCATGGTTCCCATAAGCCCCTAACGCCCTTTTCTTCTAAGGGCCCCCAACGTGATCAAAAGATAGATGGAAGGCCCACACAGCCATTGATACCCACACTCCTTCACTTACATGAGTAATGTGTTCACCAGAAGTGGGTTAGGCTCAGCTACACAGCTACACTCACTCTTCTTTCCCACTGTCTGGTCCATGTATTGTCAGAAAACTCCTTAAACCTTAGGAATGGATAATGTCCTTCAAAGATGCCAAGCCCATTAGATCAACGGGCCCACAGGAAGGAAACACAGCATGCCAAGTCCCGTCTTGGTTAACGTTCTGCTGCTGTAATAAACACCATGACCAAAAGCAGGTTGGTGGGGTAGGCGGTTTATCTCAGCTTGCACTTCCACATCACAGTTCATCATTGAAGGAAATCAGAGCAGGAACTCAAGCAGGACCCTGGAAGCAGGAACTGAAGTAGAAGCCATGCAGGAACAGTGCTTTCCTGGCTTGCTCTGCCTGCCTCCTTATATAGCCCAGGCCCACCTGCCTAGGGGCAGTACCGCCCACAGTGGACTTGGCTCTCCCACATCAATCATTAATCAACCATTTATCGAAAGTGCCCTCTACAGTCATGGCTACAGGCCAGCCTGATGGAGGCTGTTCCTCAGCTGAGGGTCCCTCCTTCCAGCTGCTTTGTGTTAAGCTGACAAAACTGAACCAGCTCAGCTCCTCACTCTGACATCTGGTTCATGCATCCATCTCCATCACTTCTCCCGTCATCCCCTTCGTCCCTAGATACAACTGCTACAAAGGATTAATGGTTTGTGAAACCCATCCCCCAGTGAGACCCGCCCTATGTCTTGCCCATCTCAGGGTATGATGTCCAGGGCAGTCCAGTTGGCTTTTACTCTGTGGAAGGCCAGACTCTGAACACATGGCATCAAAAGTTGGCAGAACAGTTTCTGGTACCGCCATTATGTATGCATCAGGAGCTGAGGGGAGAGGACACATAGCTTCAGGGCCAGAGACACTGTGGGCTTGTTTGAAACTTGTGATTTTTTTTTCTCCTCTTTTATCTTCTAGGCAGACAGATCTTTCTAGACAATTGAAAAGACCCGTCAGGCCCAATTACTTTGAAAAATTCTCATTGTTTCTGTCCATTACCATCTCTCACCCGCCCTTTCCCTTGTGAAATTTAATGGGGGTGTGGGTAAAGGGGTGGGGGCTTGAAGATAAACAGAGCAGAGCACCCAGGCTCTGGGAGATCTCCTGTCTGTTGTTTCTGAGACTCCACTGCCCTTTTGTGTTGTGGCGCTGGCTCAGGCTTCTGGAGGCCACAGCTGCCTTCACTGAACTATTGCAGATGGGAATCTGGTTCAAAGAGGCGGGGCATAGGGAGGGGCCTTCTTTGACATCCATCCAGAAAGAGGCTGGGAGGCGGGGCATCAGGCGGGGCCTTCTTGGACATCCGTCCAGAAAGCCAGGCTTGATTTTCTGCTCAAGCTTCTCCTCCGGTCTTTTCCTGTGCACATGTAAAATTTTTACCTACTTGTCTTATTTATTTATTTTTGAGTTCTGGGATGTTGTCTCACTGTGTAACACAGGTTAGCCCTGAGCGCTTGGGTTCCGTCAGCTTTTCTCTTCTTGGCTTCCCAAGTAGCTGGGATGTCGGACACATGCCACTGTCAACAGGCACATGCGGCCGCCGCCAGGTTTTCCTGATCACTTTGCTGTAGTGAATGTCTCAATGTCTAAATGACATTTTCGCTTTCCGGACCACAGTTGATGATTATTGACCATGACAGAGAAAAACCCCAAATAAGTTCTAGGTTCCACTGTGTATTTACAGGGCAGGGCCCACTCTGTAATGTCCTAGGAGATTGGGGGTGATTAGCAGGAAGAGATCTGGCAGAAGGTAGTGGCTTTTAGACTAATCCGGGCCCTTCTGCCAGCTGCCCTCACTCGCTTCACTTCCTGGTTCTCAGAGTTCTCTGGTTTGAACATCTGTTCTCATTCTCCACTCGTGGGTATGGACTGCTTGCCCCGTGTACAAATCACTCTCTTATTGGTCTCTCCCAGCCCTGATGATCTCCCAGCCCTGATGCTTTCTTATCGTTGCGTTGTTGTAACAAACCACTATACATTTGGATGACTTTAAACCACATCCATCTACCTTCTCAGCAGAGATATCCAGTGTGAGTGGGGATGTGTTCCTTCTGATGCCTCCTCCTAGATTCTAGTCTCTCCCATCTCTCTAACCTGTAGCTCCCACACTTCTGTTTTTTTTTTTCTCTGTGTTGTCTCCATATTTGCTTTGAGGCTCACCCTAACATGATCTCATCTTAATGACGTCAGTGAGGATTCTAGTTCCCCAAAAGGTCATGTTCTATAGTTCCAGGTCATATCAGTTTGGAGAGGACACTGTTCAGTCTGCCCCAGCCCCAGCCTACATGGTGTCAGGTTTTGACCCTTCTGCATGTAATATATCCATGGGCAAAGATCCACCAGCCTTGAACCTGCAGGCTCCTGGGGAAGATGGTAGCTGCATCATCACCAGATATCTACGTATGAGCCAGGGCCACCTCCCTGTGCCAGCTTTTCTGATCCCTCATCTGTGTCCCTGGTCTAGACTTCTACCTAAAGACACAGTCAGCACACACCTGGTCCTGTTGTCTGGCAGCCTCTGCTTCTCCCTGCAGTCCCTGCCTCTGGTAGGATTTCACACTGGGCCATGCATGCATCTGCTGCCCACCAGGATGCAGTAGACCTTTGCTTTAGCAGGGGCAGCGGAGCAGTGGGTAAAGCCTACACCCCGTACAGAGAACTACAGTTCCCTAAGAGGTGTCTGGCTCTTGTCACACGCAGCTCTGTCCCCAGCATTGGCATCCTACCCGCAACGCCACCTCTTTGGGCTTTCAGCCTCTGTTCCTCTGAATCTCCACAGGGAAATTGTTATGACTTAGCTTTGCACCCAAGTTTTCCATTTTATCAGCTCTGAGGGTAGGCGCCTAGATCTCTTCAATTTGATGGCCCCCTTGGCCACACAATCCTAGAAGGTGATGTTGCTTTTTCAAATGGATGCAGACATGTGGGTGATAGCTGGAAGCCTGAAGTCTGCGTAGAACGAAGAAGACAAAAATGAGCCCCACCCGGGCTGCCGCACTATTGCTGGTGAGAGACCAGACTCTAATGCAGCTGTTCCTTTATTAGTGTCTACTTCCCCCGCACACTGATTGGACATGCCTGTTAGCATGGATGGTAGAGTGTCCGTGTTGCTGAAGATGAACCCAGCACCCTGAGGGAACATTTTCTCTGCTACCAACTTAGACCCCAGTGTCTTGTGGCTCCACCAGTGACTTCAGATGCCACTGAGGCTGTCACTAAGCCATCATTCCCTACTCTGAACCACACCATCTTTGTCCTGGGAGCTGCTGCCTGCTCCTCACGAACTCCCTTAGCCTTGTGATGGTTTGTGTTGACTGTGACCTAGACAGGATCTGGAGTCAGCTAGGATGCAAGCCTCCTGGTACGTCTATGTGTTAGCCCCCGAGAGATCAAGGGATTGCTCTGTCTGTGTTAACTGATGTGGGAAGATGCATCTTAATTGTGAGCGGGACCCGGGCCTAGGCAGGGCATCGGGGCTGGTATAAAGTGCAGGAGCTGCTTCTCAGTTCCTGGCTGTGATACCATGTGACCTCTTCTTTCAGCTTTTCCCATCTTGACTGTTCCACCGTGGTGGACAGGGCTCTTGGACTATGGGCAGATATAAATTCTTCCCCACTTAAGTTTTTGTCAGGGAGACTTATCACAGCAACGGAAAAGAAGCCAAGATAGGCTCCATTCTGTCCTCATGCCAGGCTCCTGCCCAGCAGCCACAGCATCCAAGTCAAGGTGCAGATCTTGCGACTCCTAGGCTTTGGAGGGTCAGGGTCATGGGGACCTCTTCCTCACCATTCTGTTGTAGGTTCTCGGACACCGCCACCCCCTTCATTCTCACAGCCATTGGCCTGCTCTTCTCTCTAGGCTTTTGCACGGTCTGTTGGTCTTGATAGGTGGCCATGCTTCAGCGACAACCTTCCAGAAATCATGATGGCGTCTTCCGTTTCCTCGCCCTGATGGCTCGCTCCGCCTGTGCTCACATCAGGCCCCGTTCTGCTCGCCTTCTTCTTTCCCAGTCTGTGTGCCTTGCCCACAGGGATCCTGTGCGATCCTGACCCAGGGAAATAGCATCACACTTCACATGTGAGTGTCATTCAGCAAGAATGGCGCTGGGACTGGAGAGAGCAAAGCTACCGGGCATGGCTTCCCACAGAATTCTGTTGTTCCCTCCCTCCAAATTAGAAGGCACACAAAGAAAATGGGATTTAAGGTTTAAACCATGGAACAAAATGGAAGTGGTGGTAATCGTTGGTTTGAGGATGAAAGCACCAAGTAGGATTCATCCTTAGTTCAGGATTGAGTGATTGTTTCCAGAGAGATTACGCACCATCTGTGTGTGTGTGTGTGTGTGTGTGTGTGTGTGTGTGGTGTTTGGTGTGAGCATGTGCACTTGTGTAAATGCATGAATGTATCTCTTTCTCCCCCTCTCTCCCTCCCTCCCTCCCTCCCTCCCTCCCTCCCTCCCTCTCTCTGTCTCTCACTGTCTCTCACTGTCTGTCTGTCTCTCTCTCTCTCTCTCTCTCTCTCTCTCTCTCTCTTTCTCTCTCTGTGTGTGTGTGTGTGTGAATACTTAGGCACAAGGACAACATCAGCTGTTATTCCTCAATTGTCATCACCTTGGTTCTATTTATTTTTATTTCTTCGCTATATGTGGCTGTGTGTGTCTGCATGTGGGCGTGTGCACGTGTGGGCAGGTTCCTGCAGACATTAGAGGCAATGGATCCCCGGGAGCCAGAGTTATGGACAGTTGCGAGCCACTGTGTAGGTGCTGGGAGCTGAACTTGGGTCCTCTGTAAAAGCAGCAGGAACTCTTAACCACGGAGCCATCTCTCCAGTCTCTCCCTCCATTCTTGAGTCAAGATCTCACACAGGTCTGGAACTTGCTCAGTAGGCAAAGCTGTCTTCTCAGCCAACCCCAGGGATCCACTTGTCCCTGCCTCTCCAGAGATGAGGTCACAAGTAATGTCCAGCTTGTTTTCCTTACACGAGTCTTAAATGACTGGACTCAGTCCCTGCTGTCCAGGCTATCACCCTAGCCCCGCCGAGACGTGAAGTAAGTTTGCCTTATCCTTAGTGCAAACTCTCCCTGGCTCTCACCACCTTCAGTAGGCTGTGCTGAATCTCTCTCCTCTACGCCTGCACTTTCTTCAGTTATTATAGTGAGCTAGCGTGTCAGAAAGATTACCAAAATAGACCACTCTGGGACATCGGAGGAAGGACAGGCTTGGTCATCACTTGTCTTCTGGTGTCCTGCTTAGTACCGATGTGTACTGACCACACGGAAGGTGTAACCTGGATCATCCTTTAGTGTCCCCATTGGCTGGGGACTGCTTGGTAGCTCATAGCCACATCAAACTCCCGTCTGAAAAACTCACAGGATCTGAAAGCTGTTTTTCCAGCACTGGTAAATAAGCTGGCTTCTGAAGACTTTGGGGCTTGAAGGCATTGAATCATATCAAATGCACACTAAGAAAAAAAGATTAAAAAAAAAAACTTTAATAGGGCCCTGGGACTACAGGCACTTCATTAAACACTAATTCCTTCAAAATTGGCAATTTGTGCATGATATATATTAGCAATTTTCACTTTACTGCAGTGTTTGGTTAAGTAATACCCTTTCCCAACCATCCTTCACAGAAGGAGTTTATTGAACATTCTCGGTTGGGTTTTGCTAATGGTAATGTTCAGATGGGATTTTCTTTCCTTAAACCCTAAGCGCTGAGAGGCAGAATTTAAGTGAAAGTTTTACATCTTGGTTCTTGGTGTGCGTGAGCCTGTGCACGCGCGCGCATGTATACCTTGTTTCCTGATACTTGGTTCCTCATTGGCTGGGATCCATCCAGTAGACTAGGATAGCTGGCTGTTGCACCCCACCCCCACCCCCACCCCCAGGCTTCCACCTGTCTCTGCTTCAGCAGTGCTGGTCTCACACGTGCTCTTCATCACACTTGGCTTTTATGTGGGTGCTGGGCATCAATCCTGAGCACACCAAGCCCTTTACAAATGAAGCTAACTCCCAGGGCTCTTTATGACATAAATGGTTATGCTCACAGTGGTATTGGATCTTTTTGGGTAGTTTTAAAACCAGGTCAGAGATGTATTCACCCTGTGCTCTAGTATCTTCGGACTGTATTGCAGTCTGGCTCCTCCCTGTCCCCTTGGTCACTGTTCCTGGCCTGTCCCAGTCTTCCGTGCTACCCATATGCCTTCAGACTGTATCTCAGTCCAGTCAATACTGCCAGTGCAATTTACTATATGATCAATCACCCAGGAGAAAACCTGATTTTAGTTAATCGGTCAAGCAAAGGTATGAGTCGGTATTTGCTTAGCTATAGCTCCAGGTTCTGGGGATGCATCAGAGAGTAGGATGAGCCTCCCTGTAATGGGCTGCATCCTCCCAGCTCTGCCACACTCACCGTGGCAGCTCCTGTGAGGCAGCTCTCTGTGTCTGAGCTGTTCCCTCCTCCTGGCAATTTCCAGGTTGTTTATCAAGCCGGTCTAAGTACTCATCCTCTATGGGAGCCCCTCTCCACAGAGCCCGCTGTGCCAGCCCCACCCAGATCTCCCCTGCACTTTTCCCGCCTACTGATTATTGGCACTGCTGTTTTGCTTTGGACGTCATTAGTTTCACGCATCGTTTTCTCTTGCTGCTTGCGTCTCAGACACTGCTGTTTTACCCGTCTCTGTATTCTTGCATGTGGCTCTAAAAGTGCCTGGGATATGACACCTCTTCTAAGTCTGTAGAGACTTATTCTATTGTCTTAAAATTACTTCTATATGCGTGCCTTTGTCTGTTTATGTGTGTGTGAGTGCCAGTGCCTGCAGAGGCAGAGGCAGAGGCAGAGGCAGAGGCAGAGGCAGCAAATTCCCCTGGAGCCTAAGTTCCAGCTGTGAGTCACGTGACTGGGTGCTCTAGCTAGAACTCCAGTCTTCTTCAAAAATAGTACGTGCACTTAACAGCTGGGCCATTTCTGCCCCTGTAGCCAGTAATTTAATCAGGGGGTGCATTTGTGGCTTGTTTTTTTTTTTTTTAATGTGTTTTCTCCCTTTCTGTGTATTCTGTGTATCCTGTCCATAGCCCCTCATCCCGACACACTCCTGCCTCTATTCCTTACAGGTCTCTTTCCCGCATCCTTAACCTTGCTGGTTTTTTGTTTTGTTTTGTTTTTTGTTTTTTATGACTTTTATGTCTTTAAACAGAGTCACCTGTGTGACCATAGATTTGGAAGTATCTGCTAGAGTCTTTTTTGTCTTTTTTTTTTTTTCCAGAGCTGAGGACTGAACCCAGGGCCTTGTGCTTGCTAGGCAAGTGCTCTACCACCGAGCTAAATCCCCAACCCCTCTACTAGAGTCTTATGGGCTCGTTGTTAGGCATAAAACTAAGGACTATACCTCCACCAGAATCCACCCGTAGCCAGTATTTCAGCAGGGAGGGAGAGGGCATGATCGACAGTTGACATACTTAGTCTCATGCAGGCCCAGTGCCCTCTGCACATCAGCTGTGATGACATGTCCCCAAGGGGAGTGACATGGAGAGACCAAGCTGGAACTGTGCTGGAAGCTTCCTTCCTGCTCACTAGATTTTATGATCCTGAAAGGGGCGGGGTGTCTGCTGCTAGGGAGGAAAAGATATCAGTGGTCTTACTCAATTGTGAACTCTCCAGACTACCATAAGATACACAACTGATACAACAGTGGCCCAGCAGCTCGGGGGGGGGGGGGGGGGGGGGGGGGGCACCAACTGCTCTCAGAGAGAATGCATACATTGTTATTTTTCTTGTGGCTGAGAAGTGATGGATGTTACAGTCCATCATCCCAGAGAATCAAGCCATGGATTGAGGCCGCTGGTCACATTGTGTCCAAAGTCAGGAAGAGAGAGAGGAGTTCTGGTGCCCAGTTCACGTCCTCCTTTTTATTCAGCCAGAGATCACAGTCTGCGATGGTGCTCCCCATATTCAGGTTGGGTCTTCCCTCTTCAGTTAAACCTTTCTGGAAACACCCTCACAGACACAGGTAGAGGCAGGTATCCATGGTAATTGTACACTCACTAAAGTTGACAATGAAGGTTGCTACTTGCTTTCGTGTAGCCCAGAGGACTTTCTAACTTCTGTCCAACAGTGGCACTCTTAGCTCATCCATACCACTGAGCCTCCTCTTCCTAGTGCTATAGAATAGACAAGATCATGGTCTAGACCAGGTCTTTCTTGTCTGATTGTCTTCTCAGTGTGGAAGGTGCTGTACCACAGAGCCACACTCCCCGTTCCCCCTCAAGGCTGTAGCTTAATCCCCACCCCACCCCACCATGGCCTATTAATTACCACTCCTATCACAGCGTCAGGGCACCTAACAGAAATGATGCGAGAAAGATTTGTTTAGGTTTGCAGTTGAGGGCATATGGTCCACGTGACATCTGGTCACACCCTAGTGCCATTCAGTAAGCATGACTTGCCACAGGAAGTAGGCCTGGGACTAGTGCCCTCAAGCCCACCACAGTGACCCGCTCCCTCCAGGGAGGCCCCAGATTCTAAAGGTCCTAGTGCCTATAGAATTGCACCACCATCTAAGGAACTAACTGTGCTAACCCACAGGTGAGGGGTGGGACACGCTTCATGTTTAAACCATAACACCTTTGTTATGCATTTTGGATTTTAATAACAATTAAAACCCTGCCCCCCCTGCATATTTTTCCCATTAATCTTCCAACATTAGATTCTCAGGTTATGTAGCAGGAACCACATTTAAAGAAGTTGTGTTATATAGGTCTCCAGAGAATTAATTCTGCTTTGAGCTTCCGTGGTCCCACGATTTCATGCAATACAGAGGAGGCTTCTGTCTTCCTCCTCCTCCTTTCGGTGGGAGATGGACAGGGGGTATTGTTTTCTCGAAACCTCATATAATCGATTGTTTTGACAGTAAAACAATAGTCCCCATTCTGACTGGCACCACACTTGAAATCAAAGTCACAGCTACCGTTATGAAGACCGCTCTCATTTCCCAGTGATCAATTTAACATGATTGTCTCTCGGAGAAACCGCCGTGTAAAACATGTCAGTGCTATCAGCGAGGGGCAAGCCGCGTCCATTGGCTTCTCTCTGTCTTCTGCTTTGGCCGTTTGATGTAACTCATCCACTGTCATAGCAAGGGGTTTGGTGGCCAGTCTGTGGTCTGCGATGGCACCCCGCGGAGCAGTTTGTAGCTGCAGAAGCTGTGTGATCCAGCTAAATGGATGGGTTGTAAACCAATTGTTTCTGTGTCATGCCATCTTGCCCAGACTCTGCAGAAATTGATAGCATCTTTTAGCCTTGGAGTCTAGAGATTCAATTTATTCCATAGCTCACTTAGAAAAGACAGGAGGGGAAAAAAACCCGAAAAACAAAAAAATACCAAATCAGTGGGAAATAGACTCTCCCTCCAATCTGGAACGAACTATACAGGATTATTTAATCTATTCCTTCTCTTCCTTTTTTCTACCCAGGAAAGAGATTGTCTCGTTTTACTCCTCCCTGAGACTCTTTCGAGGTTAGCTGTTTTCTGTCACGTCTGTCCCCAGATATTCAGACCACTAAGTCAGGAAATATCCTATGGCTCTCTCTTTTGTGCACATTCCTATTGGCTATATTGGAGTCACATGGCTCCCCTCACTGCAGGGAATCCTGGGGAGTGCCCAGGAGGAAGAGGAAGCCAACTATGAGGAACATAGAGTGTACCCACACACACGTGTGTGCGTGCATGAGTGCGTGTGTGCGTGTGTGCGAGTGTGCGTGCATGTATGTGTGTGTGGACAGCTCCCTGGGGCAGTTCCTGCCTGTGGTTACTCTTGAACAAGGTGCTCAGGTCTGATGTGAACTTTACCATCAGATCCTCTGACCCCAGTGCTCAGCATTCCTCTGTCTCTTGTTACTTCCCGTTTTTTTTTTTTTGTTTTTTTGTTTTTTTGTTTTTTTTTGGACATTTTCTTACAGTGGACACATTTCCTTTCACTGGCTTCTTTGCTCTCTTTTTCTGGGTCATTCTCTTCCAGAATCTTCCCTTCCCTCACACTTTGTCCGTTGACCTCAGCATTGGCTCATCCCTACCCCCGCTTCCTCTTTCTGCTGGAGCTCCCGAAGCGAGCTGTGAGAGATGGCGCCCGCGAGGGGTCGGTTCCGGTGCAGGTTCTGGGCTGCGTGCTGTGCCGGGCTCTCAGGACTTGGTGGCTCCTTCTCTTCTTTTCTAGGAAATTCTTCAGAAATTTGTCAGACTTTCCAAGCTCCCTTCTCAGCCTTCATCCTCCTGTCATTTCCTCCTCTTCCCCCTTTGAAGCGTCCATCAGGAGCTGAGTCTCCCTGCTCTTCCCCAGCTCCACGGAGGACTCTCGCACTCTCCCCCAGCTCCACGGAGGACTCTCCCACTCTCCCCCAGCTCCACGGAGGACTCTCCCTGCTCTTCCCCAGCTCCACGGAGGACTCTCCCACTCTCCCCCAGCTCCACGGAGGACTCTCCCGCTCTTCCCCAGCTCCACGGAGGACTCTCCCGCTCTTCCCCAGCTCTACGGAGGACTCTCCCACTCCCCCAGCTCCACAGAGGACTCTCCCACTCTCCTCCAGCTCCACACTAAGATTCAGAGGGCATCTGCAGCAATTAGCCAATCGTTTTCTTGCCATCTGCCAGCATCTTTCCTGGCTCCTTAGTTGACCGTTCACTTAGCAGCCACCCTTCCGCACATCCCCCGTCATCTCTTCAGCTCTTCCGGTGTGTATACGCCCCTTCTCTCACACACACACTCATGGTTCTCCTTAACCCCCGGGCTGAGGCTTCCAAGTCAAGAGTCCAGCTAAGCTCTCTCACGAATGTCAGGATCAGACGTACTTACTCTTTCTGAATCCCCTTACTCCTTTGTCCCAGAGCCATTTATATTCAGTGCTTCTAAAGTGGAGTACCCTGATAGATCTCCTTTTCTCCAACCTCCACATCCTCTCTCTCTCTCTCTCTCTCTCTCTCTCTCTCTCTCTCTCTCTCTCTCTCTCTCATTGCTCATATCAGGAAGAACTTAATGGAACCAAATTTACTCGGCCTCTCCAGCCTGAAGCCTCGCCTCATTTATCTCTCTCTCTCTCTCACTTTTCTCTAATCCTCAAATCCACTTAGTTTACCAGGCTGATCTCATTCTGCTTCACAAACACTTCTCAAATCTCTGCTTACTGTGACTGCCGAATTCTGCATTGTGACTCGCCCAGACCTCTCCCCCCTTCCCTGCCTCTGGCTCCTGTCACCTTTCACCCACCTAGCTCCGAGTGTTCATTTGTTTCCTCTCTTCACTGGGTTAGAGTCCCCTGTCCCTAACATGGCACCCAAGCCACGCTGATCAATACGGCACATGGCTGCCTCGTGCAAATCAAATCTGCTCCTACCAGATAAATGAGAACGAAATGAAAACCCGGCCCAGTGCCGTGAAAATGAATCTTTGTGGCTCGGGACACAATTACGAGTGACAGTATCATTGGTGGGTTATGAAGGAGACGGATCTTAAATAACTCAGGAGGGAGCAGAAATTATGTGCTGTTGAAATGTTGTTCGATAACAGAAAGTTCTCCTGTGAGGGGGCCAATGGCAGCATCCACGATGCAGAGATTGGCGAACATTGCTCCGTGCCAGGTATAAAGGAGCAAAGGGACGTTTCTGATTGGTGCATCTCATACGCCATCCCACGCGTGCATACGGAATGGAATTAGCTCATCGTTACCAGTCCACATTTGGGTGCTGCACCCAGACCTGTGTCTTCAAAAATGCATGCACTGTGGTGGAGAGTGCGCTCTGCTTCAGCGGGAAGATCAGACATTTGCTTCATATCCAGAGTCCGTGCGTATTTGGATTAGGACTTTGTCTGGCCACTAGGGCTCCTCCTGATCGCTGCGTTTGATCCCCCTAGCCTCAAGGCTCTGCAGTGAATGCTGACTTTGAGTGAGACAATCTTAGGGCTGGTGAGTAGACAACGGTGCCGCTGCGTGAATTCTGGAAGATCATAAATGCTTAGAAATATCCTTACTTAGAGCAAAGAAGGTTCTAGAAGGTGTGGTCATTCAATCCAAGCAGACACCCGTGAGTGTCCGTTAACCCCCAACCTTGGGTAATGGGTAGATCCAAGGTCCTGGGGCCCAATTATGTGACTTGTTTACATTCACTAAGGTTCGGGGTTGAAAGCACACAGAGTTCTGCACGGCTCTCAGTGCTGTGGTCAAGCACCCAAGCACACAGGTAGGCCTGTGTATGTGTTCTTTAGAGTTTAATAGCATTTAAAATGTAGGAAAGCGTAAGTTTAGACTCAGGGTCCAACTTAAGATTAGGGCAGAAATGAGACATCTGCATCTCACTCTTTAGTTATCTGTTAAAACAGCGGACCCCAGAAATTGGAGTTTCCCCAGGAGTCTCTTGATGGGAGACACAAGGGGCTGATGCCTGGTGCCAGCCAGAGGAGAAGCTTGTCTTCTGGCTGACAATCCGTCAGACCACCTCGCAGGAGAGACCAGGACCAAGACATTGATGGGTGATGGACAGGACCCTGTCCAGGCCAATCTGCTTATTTGGCTTCCGTTTAAACTTAAACCTCATGCTAGTGCCCCTAAGGTGGACCTGGGATGAGGGAGGTGGTCGCCGGGCCTCTTTGTTATCCTTTCCAATGTGGCCGCATTTAATAAATCCCCTCCCCCTCTCAGACTTTAGCTTCTCCTTGGCAGTTTCATTGCCATGTTGAGGGTGAGAAGCTGAATCTGGCTTGCCGAGGGGCTTCCAGGGCTCAAACTCTGACCTTAGGCACTCCAGAGACACTGAGATGACGAACAAGGACCCCGCTTGACACACCGTGGCTTCATTCCTGGGCCCTTGAAATACTCTGTCCCAGTTAGTAGGATTTTTGGGAAGAATTTTCCAGCTCCTGAAACATTTCTGAAAATCAAAATACAAGGAAAAAAAAAGAGCCTTTTCTTTTTTAGAAACCGTGATTTGAGTGTGAGGCAAATGGTATTTCCAAGGCAGGCAGGGAGCAACCGGGGAAAGTTTCCTCTCTTAAACACCCACTCGAAAATCAAGATACAGGGAAACATCACGGGTACCAGAGCAAGCTTGCGTTTAGTGTTTAGCTTTGTATTCAGTGAACACAGGGAGGACAAATGGAAGCAGGGCTCTGCTCAGCAGAGCTGGTATTTTAATGACCATTTTTCCCCCCTATTCTATATTTGCCGTAATCTGGGCAAGCGGGTACACAAATAACCACAATTTGTAAATTGCGCCTGACATATTTTCTGCTCTTTGAATTCCGTGAGTGCCTGCAGTATAATTAGAAATAAGCAATCTTTTACATCAGTAATAGGAAAAGGGACGTGGTTTCTGCATGCAAATAAGACGTTACCTAAACAGAAAATTACAGCTGCAAAGCGGACTGTCGTCACCAAGGAAGAAAGGGGACTGTTGAAGGCGGTGGGGACGGCTGCCAGCTTTGCAAGCTGACATCTTCCTCTGATGTCTGCTCACCTGCTGAGTTGCACAGGTGGACAGAAGAGGCTCAGATGATGCAAGACCCTAAGGAGAAATGCATTGGGCTTCCCTGGTGGGCCTAGACAGTGGGCTGAACAGACCCACCTAATATACAGGTCCTCAGCCTAATATACAGTTCTCTGTGTGTGTGTGTGTGTGTGTGTGTGTGTGTGTGTGTGTGTGTGTGTGTGCGTGCGCGCGTGCGTGCGTGTGTGCGCGTGTGTGCGTATGTGGAAGCCAGAGGTCAACCTCAGGTATCATTCCTCAGGAGCTGTCCATCTTGATCAATCTTTTTTGTGTATATATGCATATGTGATGTGGTGTGTGTGTGTGTGTGTGTGTGCGCGCGCGCGTGCGCGAGCGTGTGTGTTCATAAAGGTGCTTGTGTATGTATATTTGCATGCATGTGGAGGCTAGAGGCTGATGTCTGGTATCTTCCACTATTCTCTCTGTCCTGTCTTTTGAGGCTGAATCTCTCACTGAACCCAGAGCTCACTGACTGAGTGGACCTGGACTGGCCAGCAAGTTCTTGGGGATCTACCTGTCTCCATCCCCTGTGTTACAGGGTTATGGGCATATGTGACTCACCTAGCTCTTATGTGGGTGCCAGGAATCTGAATCCATAGGATTATATGGTAGTCACTTTACTCAATGGAGCCATCTCCCTACCCATTAATTTAAAATTTTAATATATATATATATATATATATATATATATATATATATACATACATACATATATGTGTGTGTATATATTATGTATGTATGCATGCATATATATATATATACATATGTGCGTGTGTTATATAATGTGCATGAGTATTTTGCCCATATGTATACCACGTATGATCAGTGCCCATAGAGGCCAGCAGAGGGCATCAGATCTCTTGGACCTAGAGTTACACGTGTCTGTAGGCTTCCATGCAGATGCTGAGAGCTGCACCCAGGTCCTCTATGAGAGCAACAGATGCTCTGAAGCACTGGGCCATCTTTCAGTCCCTACCTTTACCTTGTTTCGGGTGAGAGGGCCTCTTACTGGCCTAGAACTCACTAAGAAGGCAGTGCCAGCCAATCAGTGAACATCAGGGACCTGCCTGACTTGGTCTCTTCTGTGATGGGGATTGCATGTTGCCATACCTAGCTTTTGAATATTGATCATACTCAGATTCCCATGCTGGGACAGCAAGCCCTTTAACCACTGAGCCGTCCTCCCAGCTCTGCTCAGCCCCTCCCCACATGGGTCCATATTGGAAAAGGAAGGAAGAGTTTTCAATGGTCTGACCCTTTTTTAATTTCAATTAAGTTTGTTTGTGTCATTCATTCTTTCATTCATTCATTCATTCCTGCAATGAGTGATTCTTTTCTGTGACCTAAACTACTGAGCTGCTGTTCAGATAAGACATTCAGTTCTATGGGGGGGAGCTTTTGAGCAGAGACCTGAATGATATAAGGGAGGTTGTCAGGAGAATGTCTTCAGAGAGAGTGTGGGGGTCAGAGGGAGCACCCCACAGAGAAGGACCTCAGACTCAAAACGCATCAGTGAGACAGCCAGACCTGAGAGATGGTTGATGTATCTAAGGGATAATCAACACGCCAGTGTCTGCCACCTGGGGGCTATGAGTAGACAGAAAAGAAAGTAGGAGAAGATTCCAGAAGAGCAGACAGCAGCATGGCCAGGGAGGATGTTGGGATGTCAGGAGAGGCTGGTCTCCTGGGAGCCACAGGGGAGGTGTGTTCAGAGTCTGTGGCAGAGGACTTAATAGACAGCTGCCGTGCAGAGAGAGTGTGTGCGCAGTGAGATCTGGGGAGGGACCAATGGGTTAGGCTGGCTGGAGACTGCTGTTGACCCTGGCTAGAGTATCCACGGTGGGATGGTGATGGGGAAAAGCTAGTTAGAGTGGGTCAGAGAGAGAATGAGAGATTTGAAAGTGAAGACAAGGGAAGTAGGAGGCTCTACCAGGGAGTGTCTGTTGGAAGGACACTGGGAGGACAGAGCAATGGCGGCTGTGACACTCATGGGAGGACAGAGCAATGGTCTCTGTGACACTCATGGGAGGACAGAGCAAGAGGATGACAACAGAACTATGATCTCATAGAACTGAGCCACAGGAATGAGAGGGACTGAGAAATCGGTGACCGGAGAACTGCGGGGGCAGCATAGTTGGGAGGCAAAAGATGTGGACAGAATAGGAACATCCCTTGTGTATTCGATGGGAGGCAAAGTACATGGGAGTGGATGATGTTTTCTTTCCATTTTTCAATTACGTAAGGAATATAAGCCATCAACTATGAGGAAGGTGACCTTGGGGACTAGGCACCTTTGGCAATTGGAGGCTGCCCTTCTCGGGGGGTCTTACAGAAGCACTCTGCAGCCCAGCGAGACTTCAAGCTGGGGCTGACATCCTGGTGCAGTGTTTTCCTCAAGACCATCCACTTCCTTAGAGACCGGTGCAGCTTAGGTGGAGAGCTGACATTAGCCAGGCACATGGGGAAGGATGTGTGGTTTTTAACAAGGGACCACTGCTGCGTACGATGGGGAACGAGAAGGAAGAGATGGTGAGAGCCCAAAAGTGGTCGACTGGTCCCCATGGGAACAAAGAGTCATAAGTCTGGAGAGTCATTGGGAAGGAATTGGGAATGCGAAAGGCCAGGCTGATATGAGAGATGATTCGAGTTTAGATGTGGGGGTTGGTTTTGTTGTAACAATGTCAGTGGGGTGTAGTGTACAATGTAGTGCTCCCTTAATCCTAGCACTGTGGAGGCAGAGGTAGGTGGATCTCTCTGAATTGGAGTCCAGCCTGGTCTACAAAGCAAGGTGCAGGCCACCCAGGGATGCCAGAGCTTGTGTAGTCAGACCCTGTCTTCAGTATATCAATCAATAATCCATAAATCAATAATGACTTTGGGGCTAACCGGCTTAATGAGAAGGACAATGCCGTTGGAAGTGAGACAGGAACAGAACACAAGCATTAGATAGCTTAGCCCCGTGGAGACTGACAGCGCACTAAGTGTGCTTCACTTATCAAAGATGTGACCCTTTAGCCAGAAGTGGTAGACAGATGTTAACAACAACAACAACACAGCCATGATTGAACTATTTCTGGCCTTGGGATGGACTCACAGCGTCATAGACCCAGCACTTCATTAGAACAAACAGGAATCCAAGTTAAGTTGACATCACAGGAACAGCAGCAGGCTGTGTAGTCTGAAGGCAGAGAGGAAGCTGTCTGAAAGTGCAGGGAAACTCTAGAAGCTGGTTTTAGAATTCAGATATAGCCCATAGGGAATCTCTTCCATTCCAGCAACCCCAAGCCCTAAGATGCTGAGTCAGAATTGCTGTGTTCTCCTGGCATTCTGGAACCACCCCTCCCACCTGTCAGTCAAGTGCAAAGCCCCTTTGTCCACAGGCTTCCCAAGGCAATGAGAGAACTCAAGAAAGTCAAGGATGCTTCCACAGCAAGAAAAACCTGCTATAACTGCTATGTCTATACATTTAGTGATGAACCTGTCACAATGTGCATTTCTTTCCCAAATGAACTGTAGGCCTCTTTGGTCCAAAAAAACATACAAACAAGCAAGCAAACAAACAAACAAACAAACACCCTACTGTTTGGGCACCTGTTAAAGTTATTAATTCAAAAGGAGTTGGTGACTCTCTGGGTTTAGCCATTCTCCACAGAGACCATCATCATGGGCTCCTCGTGGTATATTTTAATTCATCTCGTGCCTTCCCTGTTTGTTGAGTTCTGTGTCCACAAGAGACACCAGGCCTTTGCTGCTTGCATGGTTCATGACTGCTAGCGTCTGTTTGTGTCTGCTTGGCGTTGAAGGCTGCCTGACTTCAGTAGAGAGCCAGTCACCAGGTGGCAAGGCTGCTCCTCTGCTCAGACCCTCAAAGCTCAGGACTGACTTTGTTGAATGAAGAAGTCTTGCCCACAGCGGCTGCCTTACTTTACAGCCCTGTTGCTGTGATAAACACCACAACCAAATCCAACTTATGGGAGGAAAGGATTTATCTGGCTTCCACTTCCACATCACAGTCCATCATCAACAGAAGTCTGGACAGGAGCCTGGAGGCAGGAGCTGAAGCAGAAGCCATGAATGGATGCTTGCTGGCTTGCTCCTCCTGGCTTGCTCCTCCTGGCTTGCTTCGCCTGCTTTCTAATACAACCCAGGACCACCTGGCCAGAGGTGGGTCAGCTCAGGGGCGTGGACCTGCCCTCGTTTATCGTTAATTAGTAACCAAGAAAATGCCACACAAACATGGCCACAGGCCCATCTGATGGCTGCAGTTCCTCAGTTGGGGTCCTCTCCTCCCAGGTGTCTTTAGTGTGTACCAACTTGGTAGAAACTAAGCCTAAGGATTCTATGCCACAGCTTTGTGCAACGGCCCCTCTATAGTCGTAGGCTCTATACTTATTACGGAGTCAAATAACCATGAATAGAAAGCGTTTGAAAGCGTTGTATGAGCGCCAGACCTGTGCAAACCTTTTGTGTCTTTGCTGCCTAAGCCCTCCAGTACAACTATTTATATGGCATGTGTATTGTGTTATGTAGCATTGCAAATCACTCAGGCTTGAAGTATACAAGAGGACAATTCTGTGTGAATATTATGTGATTTGAGACACCTGAGCACCCACAGATATTCCTAGTGTTCCTAGTGGGGAGGGAGATTGGCTCAGGAACAAGTTCCCTTAGGGTTCAGAAAGATAGCCCTGTAGTCAGTGAAACAGGGTGGGTAGAACACAGCCCTCTGAGGAGTCCTTGTTGGGACTGCAATGGAGAATATGCTGGAACAGCTCCACAGTGCGCAGGCTAACATGGTGGGGATTGGAAGTGGCCTGGGAAAAGACCTCACCTGTGTGAAAGAGTCTACATAGTTAATGAACTATTGGAACACTTGTGACTGTGGTGAGCTGAAATGTTGCAAGGCTCAGAGCCAAATTATTCTGGGGAGTTTTTCACCCCCTTAGATATTGTTGGTCATCCCTACGTACTAATATCCTGTGACTGTCAGGCAAAAATCAGAAGGCACATATCAAGCCCTTTAACTCCCACAAATCCCATGGCTGAGTGTGTCGTCAGCTACCATCCTAGGCCTGCAGCAGAGACTTCTGTTTGTCGTACCGTACCTCCCTGATGCTTCACCAATGGATTTAAAACAAAACTGGGACTTAGAGTAGTGGAGCTGACTCAGTTGGTAAAGCATTTGCCTTGTAAGCATGAAGATCTGAGGTCCCCAGAACCAAATCTAAACGGGGTAGTATGTGTCTGAGATAGAAGGCAGAGACTGGCAGCTCCCTGGGAGCAGCTAGCCTGGACTGCATGGCAAAGTTCCAGCCCCCCCCCCCCCCCCCCCCGCCAAATCCTATGTTTTATTTGTTTGTTTGTTTGTTTGTTTGTTTTCAAGTCAGGATTTCTCTGTGTAGCCTCCACTGTCCTAGAACTCTGTATGCAGAACAAGCTAGCCTTGAACCCAGAGATCCAATTCAACCGCTTCTGCCTCCTGAGTGCTGGGATTAAAGGTGTGCCTACCACCACCCTATTTGAGAAATCCTATTCCAAACAAAAGGCAGAAGGCATCCAAAGACCAATAGCTGAAGTTGTCCACTAATGTCTATATACATACTCACACGGACCCCCCCCACACACACACAATGTTCCCTCTACAATTGTGCACGTGTACATTTAAAAAAAACAAAAATTGTATATTTATGACTTTCTTTGTCCTCTTTCTCTAAAACCTTCATGAGCCTGTTGTCACAGTAGTTTTGGGGGGTTAACCCAAATCCATGTTTCTGAGCCTCGATAACCTCAACATCTGGACCAAAGATTACCTCTTATTCTGTTTTACATGAGTCTGTCTGTGACTCCTGGCTTTTAACAGTAGCATGTTGCTCATTTGGGCCAAGTTGTAGGGTAGACCAGAAGGCCCACCCAAGGCCACTATGGTTGGTTCTAACAGATTCTCCTTTTCATGGCCAGGCTCACTCTCTGAGAACTACTTGAGCCCAATGGGAGGTTATACTTCCAACTCTTCCAACTCTTCTTACTTAAAGATGGCAATCTTTTCCCTCCCCCGTAAGAAGTGACAAGGGACGAACAATAGCTGTCCTCATAACTCTGCACTGGCTACCTCTTTTTGATGAAGCCAGCACACATTTTAAAACATTTATTTTATTTCAAATTATGTGTGTATTAAGGGTTGGGGGGCAGTATGGAAATATGTGAGTGCAGTACCCACAGAAGCCAGAAGGGGGCAGTAGATTCCCCTGGGGCAGGATAGACAGTTGTGAAGCCTCTGATGTAGGTGCCAGGGCCCCAAACTCAGGTTTTCTCTGCAAGAGCAGCAGGCACTCCTAACCCCGAGCCATCTCTCCAGCCATAGAGCACATTTAAATCGGCTCTTTCTCCCTTACAGCCTGATGGTTTATTGACCATCTCTCAGTCAAATGAGCTTCTCAACCCGTTCACCTGCTCACTAGCACCACGCTGTCAGCCAGAAGAACACAGTGCAGAATTCAGAATGTATCCCTAGATGCCCTCTGATTACCCAGCCAGCTCCCGCCCCCTCGTGAGACTTTGAGAAGCTTTGGCTGTGAATGAGGCCCCACTCTCGTCATTTGCAAACCCTACAGGCTCCCCAGGTAGCCCACTCACCATGATGTGACATGAAGGGTCATCTCTGAGATTTTCAGCCAGACTTTATCAGCAGCCCTGCTGAGGAACTGGGAAAGGGTTGGGAGAGAGGTGGGCTCGAGTACATCCTAGAAAGCGCTCATGCCGTCTTATTTTCCGGGTCTCGGGATTCCACTGAGCCTGTCCATCTACAAGAGGTGGCGGCTGCACAGTGAGCTGTCTTCCCTGTTCCCCAGAGTCACTCCGTGCTTCAAGGACGCTGCGAGCTCTTTCAGCATCCCGCCTAAGCTAGACCTTACTTCTGGGGCTCTTAGGGTTTCAGATGACACTCAGGCTGCCAGATTAAACCGTTGTACCAAGCAACTTGCATGGATAAAACAGCCGCGCTGGCTGGCTTACTAACAAGCTTAGAAGACTTCTGTGTAAAGCTGCAGCTTGGGATGGGGCGGGGCTATCCCTAGAGTATTCAAGGCAGACACCCTATGCTGCGGCATTGTGAGAGTTTGGGAAAATGGTCTTAATCATCAAAATGTATGAGTGCAATAAATATATCAAGGTATAATTGACATTTAAATACCTACAAAGTGTAAATATTTTTAAAAATTTAGCACTTTAAAAAGTATGGCTGTGTGTTTTCTGTGTGAGTGTGTGTTTTCTGTGTGAGTGTGTGTTTTCTGTGTGGGTGTGTGTTTTCTGTGTGGGTGTGCATGTAGAAGGCCAGCGGTCAGTCTTCCTGGAACTGGAGTTACAGGTGATTGTGAACCCCTGATGTGGGGGCTGAGAACTGAACTCAGGACCTCTGCAAGAGCAGAGCCTGCTCTTGCCCGCTGAGCCATCTCTCCAGTACATCCCGTTTAAATATCTTTAGCACTAAATTAAAGTAACATTTAAATTATTATTACGACAACCAAGTTAAAGGTCTAATAGTATACATTTGAAGGGTACTGATCCAAAAATTCGACCTATACATATACCATCAGCACGGTGACAATAGCTCCTTTCCATTGCTGACTGCATTCCATGGTGCGGAGATGCCAAACTGTTTTCCCAGTCACCTGTTGACTGACACTGAGCCTGAGTGCAGTCGCGGGCTATCGCCCTCAAAGCTACAGCAACGTGTGCCTACCAGCCGTTCTGTGGACACACACCTTCATTTCTGCCTGGGGCATAGGATGATAGACTATGGGATGGATGGGTGTGCATTTTAATTTGCATTTTTCTTTCAATTCATTCTCTGAGAATTCCCTACGTGTAGCTAACATATAATGGCCGCCATGTTTTTCTCACTCCCCCCCCCCCCCCACTAAAACATATGAAACACATTTCCCACTCAGTCTCACAACCTCCAGTTCTTTCACATACGTACCAACAGTTAGTGTGGGCAGTCATATCATTTTAGCTTAGTAGGTGTGTTATGGTATCTCCCACGTTTATTTATTTTATTTCACATTTCTTCAGAGTCTGATAAGATTGAACATCTTGTTTATGTCTATGCTGTCCACATATATTCCTTGCCAATTGGAAAAACATATTGGTTTTCTTTGGTTTGGGACAGGGGCTTACTGGCACAGATTGCCCTTGAACTCCTGAGCCTGATTTGACCCCCACCCCACCCCCTCGAGGATAAGGTCTAAGCATGTATACCTCCGCACCTGGCAAATGGTTGTCTCATGATTAGATTTTGGAAGTACCTTATATATACTGTTAAGTCTGTTGGTTTGTTTCGGGTGTTGTGCCGGTCAGTTTTGTGAACATGAGAGACACCCACACACACACTTGGAAAGGAGGAATCTTAATTCAGGAGCTGCCTCCGTTAGATTGGCCTGCCAGCAGGTTTGTGGGGGCTGCTAATCCATCTAAAAAGGCAGGCACACTGTGGGCAGGGCCAGCTCTAGGCAGGGGGCCCTGGGCTGTATAGGGAATGCTAACCAAGCAAGCCGCGGTGTTCCTCTGCTTCAGTTCCTTCCTCCAAGTTCCTGCCTTGATGGACTGCCACCTGCAAGTTGAAGTCAACTCCTTTGTCTCCCCAGTGCGTTTGCTCAGGAAACAAAGCAGGATAGGTTCTAGAAATTAAAGCTGGGGCCTCCGGATGCTCAGCAAGGTTCTACCACTGAGCAACATCCCAGCACTTCTTACCTCAAGGGTTTCATTTGGGCAACGGGGTCACACACACACAAAAAAAACTACAATTTTTTTTTCAAGTCAGAAATATGATTAGCGAATATTTTGTCTCGATGGCTGTCTTTTCAGTATGTCTTGAGGAACAAATCGTCTTAACTTCGAAGCCATTATTAATTATTTCTTTAATGGATCTTGCTTTTTTTTTTTTTTTGTAAGAGCAGAAATCCTTGCTTTATTATATGTATATAGGTGACAGAGTTTTGTCTTAGAGGTCTAACAGTTTAGGGATTTAGGCTAGGTTGGTGATCCATCGTGAGTTAATTTTTACGTATGCAGTGAGGTGCGGATCTGAGAGCCTCTGTGTTGTGTGTGGCATTAAACCGTTCAAGCCCCACTTGTAGAAAAGGCTAGGGTGCCTTTCCGTGGATCTTTGAATTGAATCAGTTAACTGCCCATGTCTGTCTCCCTTCATCTTCTGTATGGACCCGGCATTATGCTGATATGGAAATATCCCAGTCCCTGAAGCTGTTATGTTATGTTATGTGGATATGTTATGTTATATGGAGGTGTGTACATAGATGACGTGTGTGAGTGCTGGTGCATGTATACAGCACTGCACAAGTAGAGGTCAGAGGGCAACTGTGGCTGTCGTTGCCATCTGCCTTATTTGAGACGGGGTCTTTTTGTTGTTGACCACTGTGTATGTCAGACTTGCTAGTTCACAAGCGTCTGACATTTCTCCTGTCTTTACCTCCCCGACAGAGAAATGTTGGGATTATAGACGGCAGTGAGCCCCGGGGACCTGCCAGCTTTGCTTTCCCGGTGCAGAGATAACAAGTATGACCCACCACACCCAAGTTGTTGAAATTAGTATTAATTTTTACGAATGTGGTTGTTTTGCCTACAAGTATGCCTGTGCACCATGCACCTGCAGTACCAATAGCGGTCAGAAGAGGGGATCAGATGCCGTGCAACTGGTGTTGTAAGATAGTTGTGAATTGTTACTTGGGTATGGAGACCCGAACCCTGGTCCTCTAGAAGAGCAGCCAGTGCTCTTAACTCCTGAGCTCTATCACTTGAGCCCCCACACCCAACTTTTTATATGGACGTTGGGACAGAACCCATATGCTCATGCCTCCTTGGCAGGTTCTCTACCAGCCGAGCCGTCTTCCTAGCCCCTCTCCCATGTGTGTTCTAGGCGTTGTAGGACCTGACATTTGGAGTAACCACCATATGAGACAGCCATGGTTCCAGGCTATGCTTTACAACTCTGACTACGAAACCACTGTTCCAGACAACTGTTTTGATCTCCCATGACTTTTATTATACCCTCTTGTCCTCAGACTTCAGTAGCTGCACATACTTGTTAAAGCTGCAGATTGCCTAAACGTAGGTTAATCTCTCATTGGATTTAAATGTCAAGTTTGAGGAAAATTTGCAGAAAAGTATGAAGAGAAATCTCCTTTGTTCGAAATTTGGTGAAGATTTCCCAGCGATTTCAGTGCTGAACACTAGCTCCCTCCATGTGAGGCTGGGGCTGGAAAGATGGCTCAGTGGTTAAGAGCACTCAGTGTTCTTGGGACGGGCCCAGGCTTAGTTCCCAGCACTCAACTGGCGCCATACGACTGTCGGTACCTCCAGTTCCAAGGGATCCAGCACTCCGGCCTCCCTAGGCACGACACATGCACACAATGCACATACATGCAGGCCAAACACTCGTAGCACATAAACCAACCTTTAAAAGATGATCTGAGGTGGGGTGGAAGGGCTCCCTGGCGCAGGGCCCCTCCAAAGAGCATCTTGTTGCTTCTCCTCCAGGAACCCCTTTGGTTGGGATTTAATAACTCAGGGTGGCTAATAACCAGGGAATTGTGTGAGACTGTTTGGCGGGTGTGCGAGTGCATTTTCCTAAGAAGTGTACCAGCACATGCCATCCAATTCTCCCAAATGTCTGTACCCATAGAAAGACATTACGAACCGCATGGTAGGGCTAACCTGCTGGAGCCGTTGGGGAAAGCAAAGCAACCATTCAGCATCTTGACAATGTGAGGTCAGGCACATGGCATGTCATGATATTGTATATCATCCACTGCTGGCATGGGGTCGGGCACATGGCCGTGTGATCATACTCTGTATCATCTGCTTCTGTCTTCGAGACTGATTTGTAGAATCTCAGTGTCAAGGTGAAGGCACACGAGCACAGCTTGTGCTATAGACACAGAAGCAGGGTTGGCCGGGTCGGATGGCGTTATGAAGGTTCCTGTTTCTCAGTCGCTGCCTTGCAATCTCAAGGGTCTTTTTCTCTTGTCACAAGAAGAAAATCATTTCTGCAAGTGTCAGTGTTGAAGCTGGGGTCAGCTCCACGGTCTTATAGAGGCAGATCCACAGATCCGGAACCAAAGCGGGTGCTTGTGTGTGGGTGTGCATGTGTGTGTGTGTGAGAATGTATATGTTTGAGAGTGTGCATGAGCATGCATGTTTGCACATGTGTATTTGTGAGTGTACGTGTGTGTGAGTGTTTGCATGTGAGTGTCCATGTGTGTGCATGCGTGTGTCAGTGCACAAGTGTGTATCTGTGTGTGCCTGTGCATGTATGTGCATGTGTGTATGTGTGTATGTGCATGACTGCATGTGCTTGTGTGAGTGCATGTCTATGTGTGTGTATATGTGCATGCAAGTGTATGCATGTGTGCTTGTGCGTGTATGTAGTATGTATGTAGTAGTATGTAGTCTGGAGTTCAACTTTGGGTGGTTTTCTGATGGCTGCTCACCTTGTTATTGAGACAAGGTCTCTCTGTAGACCTGGAGATCACCCACTAGACAAGGCTGGCTGGCCTGCGCCCTCTCCCTAGAGCTCCACCTGCCCTGCGTATACCCACTACACACACTGGGATTTCAAGTGTGTGCCACCTTACCTAGCTTTCTCAGTGGTTCTTGGCAAGCTGGACCTAGGTCCTCCTTCTCATGTCCAAGTCACTGTACCAACTGAGCCACCTCCCTACCCCCCACTGCTCATGTCCAAGTCACTGTACCAACTGAGCCACCTCCCTACCCCCCAGGTGCTTTTTATTTTTTAGTACCATAAATTAATTGTGCAAGAAAATAGGCTTCATTATGTTTTGACAAATATATATGTAATGTACTTTGTACGTTTCCCCCTGTTACTCTTCCTTGCCCCATCCCTCTTTCCACTGGTCTTTTTCTCTTCCCAAGTACTCCCTCTCCTAGCTAATAATGTCCTGTTGGGAAATCTAGGCTTTGTGTAGGTGAGAAAACACACGGTCTTTGTCTTTCTGCATCTGGCTTATCGTAGCTATAACAATGATTTCCAGTTCTGTTCTCTTTCCTTCAAGCAGCATGATTTTATTCTTCTTTAGGGCTCAGTAAACAGCCATTCCATATCTACATCCCGGTCTCCGTATCCATCCATCTATTGACGAATGGCTGCTTGCGTGATTTACATCGCTTTTGTGAATACTTCAAAAACAAATCCTAGGCGGAGGCATCTCCATTGTGTGCTGGTCTGAATTCCTTCATATACATATATATATATATATACCTTCTGATATATCCTCAGGAATGATACAGCTGAGTCTTATGGTGGTTCTGATTTTAGGTTTTGGGGTACCTTCATATTGATTTTAATGAAGACCAGACTAATTTAGATTCCTATCAGAGAGGCATAAGCACTCAATTCCTGGCATCCTCGTGGCCTTTGTCTTTTCTCTCTTATTTTGCTGTCTGACTGGGGAGGGAGGGAGGGTGTCTCTGACATGATTGTTCCTCATTATTTTCTTATTGAAACAGTCTCACTGTGTGTTTCGGCCGGCTTGGATCTCCCTGTGTGGCTCTGCGCTGTCTTGACCTGCCTGCCCCTTCTCCTGCCTCCGCCTCTGCAGTGGTGGGATGCAAGGCCTGCAGCATCACACTGGACCATGGCATAGCTTTGATTTGCAGCTTCGTGATGGCAGAAGATGTTAATGTGTTTTTGTACTTACTGGCCGTTTGTACTTCTTCTGAGAACTATCTCGTTAGCTTTTTGGCGTGATTGCTTATTCCTCTGGTCTTTCGTTCTTCTAGATCGTCGTATATTCTGGACTCTCATCTTCTCTGTGAGATGAAGAGCTGGCAACCAGGTTTTCCTGCTCCGGGCACTGCATCTTCACCCTGGTGACTGTTTCTTTTGCTGTGCAGAGGGCTTCGTTTCCTGCAGCCTCACTTTGCCAGTTCTTGTTGTTTCCTGAGCTGCTCAGAAAGCCGTTGAAAGCGTGTTTCCTCCTAGTAGGTTCAAATATTCAGGTCTCACACTAAGCCATACTGATTTTCCCAAAGGGTGTGGTGGTTTGAAATGAGAACTGTTCCCCACAGACTCGGGCGTTTGAATGCTTCCTTCCCAGAGGGTGGCGCTGTTTGGGGAGGTTTAGGGGGTGTGGTCTTCTTCACTGGGAGTGTACAGCCTCACTGAATTCCCAGTGTATTCTCCCTCTCCCTCTCCTTCTCCCCCTCCCCCTCCTCCTCCCCTTCTCCCTCTCCCCCTCCCCCTCCTTTTTCTCTCCACCCCCTCTCCCTCTCCTTTTCCTCCCCCCTCTCCTTTCCCTCCCTCTCCCTCCCCCCATCTTCCTCCCCTCCCCCTCCCCCTCTCATTCTCTCTGCAGCCTGCCCTCTCCTTTTCCTTTGCTGTTGAAGGATGATGCTCTGTGAGCTCTAGGCCCTTGCCATCACACCTGCCACATAGCACTATGGCTCCCCACTAAGATGGACCCCTCTCCCTCCGGAACCGTTATCCCAAATCAACTTCCTTTCAGAAGTCACTTTTGTTCGTGGTGTTTCTCTCACAGCAACAGAAAAATAACTAATGCACAGGGCAAGAAAGAAAGAAAAAACCCGCATCAATTTTCGGCTCCTTCGAAGGCTAAGAGGCTGTCTTTTGCCAACACTTGCTTTTGGCATTGTGGTTCAGTAGCCGCACGGGTGTCTCTCTGGGTCCGCCATTCTATCCCACTGCCATATGCACACTGGTGCGGCTGACCTGCCGCCGCCTTCCGCCTTCTGGTATTGTGACTCTGTTGCTTAGTTTGAAAGCAGGCACTGTGGTTCCCCAGCATCACCCACTCTGCTCAGCATGGCGACGATTCTTTGGTGGTTTTTGTGCCTTTCCATGAATTCTAGGATTCACACCCCCCCCCCCCCCAGTGTCTGAAGAACGTCACTGGAATTCTGATGGGAATTACATCAAACCTGTAGGTTGCATTGTGATACCCCACTGCAAGAATACTAACTCTTCTAAGGCCTGAGCTTAGAAGCTTTTCCACCTTTTAGAGCTTTTTTTGTTTTTTTTTGTTTTCCTTTAATATTTTTTTAGTTCTCCTCATAGAAGTCTTTCAACTTAAAGATTTCTTCTTAGGTAGTTGACTTTTTAAACTGTATCTATGTTTTGAGGTTGTTGTGTTCTCCTTATTTTTTTCCCTCAGAATGGTCAGCATTGGTCTAGAGAAAGCTACCAGTCTTGTGTGTTGGCTTTGTACCGTGAGCCTTCGCTTGTAACGTGATTATCAGCGTTAAGAGTTTTCTGGAGAAGACCGTAGGGTCATGTTGTCTGCACGCAATGATAATGCAAAGCGGGGACTCTGGGTAAATAGGATGGGAGATGTCTTAACCATAAGATCACTGTGCTCTGACAAGAGACGAGAGAACGCACTTAGAGCGTGACATTAGCAGGCTTAATTTGTCTTCCAAAAGACATTTAAGGAGCAGCGGTACAAACCACTTAGGATGCTAAGAACACCGAGGTCAAATTGATTATTAAAGATGGCTGGAAGCGAAGGCAGCCGTGTTTGCAGGGGAGGAACTCAGCAGTAACTGCTGCAGAGAGGTTTAGAAGGGAGAAGAGTCTCCTATACCCGAACTACCCTGAAATACAGCGGAGGGTCTGGGGCTGCCAGGCTAGCATGTCCTTCAGCCTTTGGGCTTGGAAAAGATGCTCTTGGGGTCAAGCGTGGAGCCGGCGTGGCAGCCCCACGCGATGGATGAGCCTCAGCAGTGATCTGGGGTCCATGAGTCATTATCGAATCTACATAAACTGTTGGAAGAAATGGCTCCCAGCACTGACATGGCCCCATCCGGCATCTGTAAGCCTTTGTTCAGTGACAGCTCCGTGACTCTAATGTTCTCTAGGTGAACCTGTACATATGAAGCCCTCGGGGCTCCCGAAAGCTCGCCCTCTGAAACCGGATACGTTGTCGTTTTAGGTATATATGAAAAGGAATCAGGGAAGGAAAACCTTGGTGGCTCTTTGATTTCTAGGGAATCTATGAGCAGAGAGACTGGCATATGAATCTCTATAACATCTCCACGGTGGAGCTCTGGTCTGCACTGTCCCACCCTGCAGCCTGGGGTGGACATTATGTTGACTGCATGAACTACATAAATGTCTAGAACTTGGGACTGTCACTAGAGACATTAATGAGGTGCTAGGTTATGACTCAAGGAGACCTACTTTATTTTTTATATTTTAAATAGTTCATTTACTTATGTTTGAGCCGGAGACTCCTGTAGCCCAGGATGGCCTCAGACTTATTGTGGATTGAGTGTAGGGATCATAGGCATGTTCTACCACTCCTGGTTTATCCAGGGCTGGGGCCCTAACACATTCCAGGCGAGCCCTCAATCAGTTGATCCATAGCTTCAGACTCTTGTATTGCCTTTTGAAAATTGCAGCTTGATTATGTTGACAAACATGATGCTTGGGTTTCATAAACAGTTAACTAATATAGAGGCTCCACAGAGGAAAGGAAAAACAACAACAACCCCCTACCACCAACAACCCCCAAAACTTACCACACCTCTGTCCCAGAAATAACAAATATAACCATTCTTTTTAAAAAGCACTTTTAACCACCTCTTTTAAAGCACTTAAATTTAAATGAAATTTAAAAGTAAGTATAAAGTCTGATTTTATTTTAAGTGAAGGTCAGTTAAATGATTTACTGACATAATCACTCATTCAGACGACAGAGATACATAGATGATAGATAGATAGATAGATGATAGATAGATAGATAGATAGATAGATAGATGATAGATAGATGACAGATAGATAGATAGATGATAGATGGATAGATAGGTGATAGATAGATAATAGATGATTGTTAATAGAATAAAAGCATGCAAGGCTTTCTGTACCTCTTTTGGCAAGTTGTTAAATAAACAGAGAAATGAGAAATGGTTATAGACACATTCCAGATGTGTAGCAGGAGAGGCAGCAGCTGAAGCCGTCAGCCTTGGTGATGTCATACACTAAATGATACTGTGTGTTAATTCCAGCTAATGACACCAGGGCTCACAGAGGTGAGCCTGAAAGAATTCACTCCGTGTGACTTTCATGTCCCCTCTGTCTCTGCATGCATTAGGATGATTAATAGGGTCCCTGCTCTATGCAGGGCTTTGAGAAGCATGAAGAGACCACTGAGATCCCGCCCTCTAGTTGGTGTCCACATAACTGAGGTGAGCCTTGGATGGACACACCTTAAGGGCACAGCTTGTCTGGGGAGCTCTTGCTGACACCGCCATTTTCCCTGTTGAGCCCCCGGGAACAGCACCACCAAGGCCAGATCTCGCTCAGCAGCAAGGCGTCTGCTTCCGTTGTGCTCTCGGAGGTCACAGCCTCTCCTTCCCGAGGCACTGGTTGAATGTCGCCCACTCTTCAGCTGTGGTCTCCACTCAGGTACTAGGAGAAAGTCCCTGTGTCTTGTGTCAGTAATTTCCAAGCTAGTATAGGTTGAGGCTCCTTTTCTCTGAAGCCCAGAAATGCTCTTAAATTAACAAGAACAGCAGCAATAATTAATCCCTACAGTTGAATGCCAACGTGTTATCACAAGTGGAAAATCCCACGCGTGACTGGGTCTTCCCCAAAGTGGTTACACCTGTGACCCCAGCACTCAGCAGCCAGAGCTAGGAAGATGACAGACACCTGAAGCCCTGCATCTGTTACTTAAGCTAACTGCACACTGTACACGTAGGGCGTACAAGAAGCAAATGCATTTTCTGTTTAGTCTTTGTTCTCAGTCCCATGATATCTCATTATGCACAAGCAATTATTTTTTTAAAAATCCCAAAAGTTGTAAAACCCAGATTGTTTCTGGTCTCAGTAATTCTGGAAAAAGTATATCTAATCTGTAGGAAGAGGAAAAAAAAATCCTAATTTAGCATTTGTGTAGAGAGAAGAAAATTTCATTGTATAAGCAAATGCTCTTTCTGAGAGGGGAAAAAAATCATTTAATTTCCTTTCTTAATTATAGACTTCCAGCTCTGGGTGGGATATTAAAATGTAATCCAACAGGTGCCAGCGAGAAAGGGCCCCCACCGGAACAGTCTAAGCAGGCAAATTAATAATGTATTATTGGATTATAACCTAAAATATAAGCCCATGTGCCCAGAACAACCTAAGTATCTGACTGAATAAATAATAAGTACAGGAGAAGGAGCGACATGTGTTCAGTGTGTAGACACTCGCTCCCTAGGGAGGAAGCTGGTCTCTCTGTCCCAGAGCACAGCTTTGCCTAGCAGCTTCAAGGACCTGAGCACAGGAAGGTGGGGCCAACTGCTGACCTTGCCTAGGTGATCATGGTTAACATATTAGAGGTCAGTCATATGACATCGTGTGCACTCCTGCGGTAACAAGGACACTTGATAGCTCTGTAGTCTTCTGTCCTCAAGTCCCCAAGTTCCATCTAATCACACACACAAAATAACAAAAAAACAAAACAACAACAACAAAAAAACCCAAAACAAATCCAAAGGCTCCCTATAGAATACTTACTGTCAGAGTTTGGGCTGGAGAGACTGGTCCAGTGGTTAAGAGCACCTGCTGCTCTTGCCGAGGAACCAGGTTCAGTTCCCAGCACCCACAACTTGGCTCACAATGGTCTATAACTCCAGTTCTAGGGCACTGAATGAGCTCTTCTGACCTCTGCAGGTACTGCATGCACATGCTACACAGACATATATCTAGGAAAAACTCAATTCACATAAAATTTTTTTTAAATAAAAAAAGAAGCTTTAAAAATTGTCAAAGTTGAGTCTGGAGATATGGCTCAGTGGCTAAGAGCACACAGCGCTGGAGTTTGGTAATCATGTTCCGCTGCTTGCCATGTTCAGTGGTTTGCAGTGACCTGTAACTCCAGTTCTAGGGGATCCAGCACCCTCTTGTGGCCTCTCTGAGTACCTGCACTCACATACACATACCCACACGCAAGCACATACATGCAGAAGGGTTTTAAAATGCTTCAAAATCATCACAAAGGAAGCAAGTCTAAGAGCTTGTCCCAGCCCAGAGGAGCTCGGGGCCATGTGATGACCTGGTGCAGTGTGGAGTCCTGGATGGGATCCTGGGCCAGAAGTCAGTGTAAACCAAGCAAATGAAGTCAAGTGAAGGGTGGTATTGGTCAGCTGTGACTTGCCACGGTCGGTCGGTTCTATAGCTGTGACACAAATACCATAGCAAACTAAACTGGCAACCAAAGAGAAAGGACTCTGGGTGATGGGGTTGTGAGGATGCTGTACTGGTTTTTTTTTTTTTTTTTTTTTTTTTTTTTTCATTTCTTTGGTACATCTGAAACTGTTCCAGGGCGAGCAAAGTAGCTTAAGAGGTTAAGGCACTCGCTGGCAAGCTTGACAATATGAGTTCAACCCCCCGGTCCCACCTGGTGGAAGGTGAGAACTGAGCCCTGCAAGCTGTTCTCTGACCTCCCCAGGCACACTCATGTGCCTGCACGAGTGTGTCCACACATAGATGAATGAAGAAAAGTGCTCTCAGCAGTTTACCGAAAGCTACATGCAAGCGACGGATTATTCTCTAAATACTCAAGAACGTCACTGAGATGGCACGGCAGCAAAAGGTTTGCTTCCTTGAAAGATTTACTTATTTTTATTTTATGTGTGTTCGAGCGTTTGGACGTGCACCGCGTGCATGCCGTTGTCCTCGGAGGCCAGAAGAGGATGTCAGGTCCCTTAGAGCCGGGGTTACAGTTGTAACTTGCTGTCTTGTCCGTGAGTCGTCAAGGCAGGCTATTGATTTGGGACTTCAACTCTTTTTAATACTGGAAGAAAGCTGATTGAGAAAACGGAAATACCTCACAGCTGCAGCATCGTCTCTGGCCCCTCCTTTCCGTTTGTTTCCTCTAAGGCTTCCGGTCATTCTGGCTTTTTAAAAACATGTATGCGCATGTGCAAGAAAAACACTTGTTATCTGCTGTAACCCATGTGTGAAGCTTTGTGACTTAATTGCTCCATTTATACCACGACCTCCAGCTCCCCACCTCCCTTTGCCTGCTATGTAGCAGCGTCTGCCTTGTTGCCCCGCCCACGCACTAGTGGGCGGGGTCTCAGCTCTGGAACATTCTCTGCACCTTCCTCACAGCACATTATTTACTTGTAAGTGCCACTCCCCTCCTGGCCCGCGGCCCACAGACTAAAATAAAGATCAAGCTCGCAGCCCCACGTGTGCTTGCTTGCAAATGTTCTACCACCAAGCCACGCCCCCAGGTCTTTGTCTGTAGCTCTGTGAGCCTCCTGCCTCAGCCTCCCAAGCAGATATTGCTACAGGCCTGCGTCCCCAGGAGAACCTGTTACTGGCTAGGGAGATAAAGTGAGACTCTACTAAAACTCACCCACAGACTCCCTAGACACGAAACTGCTTCCAGGCAGACCGGGTCAGAACTGCATCGAATCAGGCGATACCTAGCTGGTGACTCCAGGTTGCTTGATGGAGAGATGCCTCTACATTGTGGTAGGTGGGGGTCATAGAAGCATCCCGCACTGACTGCTGTGTGAGAATGGGGAAATACTTCGTATCCACCACACCCCAGTACAGCAGGAGAGTATATGCCAGGCACTGGCATTTTCAGTGAGATAATACAGGCGCTCGCTGAGAGGATATGGTAATAAGGGCCAAGTTTGGAGCATGGGAGAGTCTTAGGAACGGCTTAGTCCAAAGAAAGAGACTGTTAGACCAGGACAGAAGAGCAGGTAGCAGGGCCCAGAGGTCAGGGAGAGTTCCTCTGGGCTGGGAACCTTGTTATCCTGAAATTAACGAAGAATAGATCTTACTGGATAAACTGTCTTTAAAAAATTATTTTTCCACCTGAAATTCCCAAGAAAAGCAAAGCACTAGGCTACCCTTTCTGAGGAAGCAGAAGGTGACAGGGCAGTTGTGACTGTCAGAACTTGCCAGAACAGCCTTCATACTGACAACCTCAGAAACCATTAAAAAAAAATGTGTTTCTGTGCAGGTGCACATGGGTGGAGGTCAGAGGTCAACCTCAGTTTCATTCCTTGGGCACCGTCCACCTTGTGTTTTGAGTCAGGGTCTCTCGCTGACCTAGAACTTGCAGGGTTCTAGGGTACCTGGCTTGTGATCCCCCTCCCCCCCCCGGGGGGGGGGTGTCTGCCTTTCTCCGTCCCACTAGAGCTGGGATTACACGTGCGCCATCATACCAGCTTTGAAAAGAATTGCACTCTGGGGTTGGAACTCAACTGCTTGTGTGTGCCAGACAAGCACTTGAACAACTGAGCCTTCCTCCTCTGCCCTCTGGTGCCATTTGGAAAATGAAGGCTAATCCCGTCCCTCCCCACCCCTTGCCCCAGATGTAAAGATAAGGCAACCATGGTTTGGAATAAAGCCCACTCATCTGGTTGTCATGGGACTATGGGTGCCATTCAAACAGCTCACAATAGGAGCCTCAGAGACAGGTGGCTTGAACAGCTCTCTCCCAGGGTAAATTACCTGTTATCTCTCTTATCCAGCATCCGATTTTTCTCCCACTTAGATTACCTTTCATGAGTAATTGGGGGAAAATAATTGGTGGGTTTCATTTGAACATTCCAAGCTGATGGTGGAGGAAACGCCTGGTCCTCCTGGTCTCTCTCTCTCTTGCCTATTTTAAGTGACACCAACCATGGCGGTGGTAATTGTATCTGATGGTCTAATTGCCCGCCCTTCAAAGGAGTCAGGAAAATGGGCCACATTACACAGCCACCAATAATTTCGCCTTGTGAATTACCGTTCAAAGACCTGGTGTGATGGGTGTTCATGAAGCTGGGCAAGAGAGGGGAAACTAGACTGGAGGGACATGACAATTGATCACAAAGCCTTCTCCTGCACTTCCTCTCCAGAGCACACCCCTAACGCACACCACAGCTTCTCATTTAAACTTAGCCTTACCATGATCTAAGGAAAATAGTATGCATTAATGATAACACATAGTTATTCCATCTAATCTTCTGGTCAGGCCATACCTAATTTGGTTTTAGCTACCCCAGGTGGGACACCATGACTTTCCTCTTGGCCTCATCTAACTAAGGACCTGGGGCTTGCGTTCTGCCTGTGGCACACAGGAAAGTTGAAAAGGCCCCCAGGGGATCCAGGTTTCTGTGATACAACGGCTTCTAGCACCATGTCGGAACGAGCAGAATCAAATGTTTAAAACTTAGTAATATGCCCCTGTAGTGCTGTAGTTCAGATCCAAAATATCCCCATATAGGCTTATACTGTGAAACTCCTGGTCCCTGGCTTATGGAGCTATTTTTTAAAATAATTTATTATTTTATGCATATTAGTGTGTGCCTGCATGTGTGTATGTGCACCACTTGGGTGCAGTGCCTTAAGGGGCCAGAAGAGGGCGACAGAGGCCCTGGAACTGTGAGCTGCTATGTGGGTATTGAGACTCAAACTTGGATCCTCTGGAAGAGCAGCCAGTGCTCTTCTTAACCAGTGAACCATCTCTCTAGCTCCTTGAGTTAGACATTTGTGAAGTCTTTAGGAAGTGGGGCCTGGCTGGTAGAAGTGGGGTCACTGGGAGGCAGGCCTCTGAACCTACCCCTGGTTCCAACTTATATTCTGCTTCTGACCTCCTACCCTCCACTGTGAAGTGTATGGCCTCTGTGCCACATTCTGGCCACCTGGACTTTACTACACCATCCGTGATGCTTCTAAAACCAGGTGTCAAAACAGATGTTTCCTCCTGCAGTCACATCTGTCAGGTGACACGGTTATCACAAGGGACCAAGACACTTGGCTCTTTGGTTCCTGCCTAAGGCTTTGGGGTGATGAGAGCCTGGCCCTTCCTGTGGAGCTCTTGGTCGTGGCCTTCTCCCTATAGCAATTCTGTAGTAAATTCTGTGCGTTTTGTAGTTGACTATCTCAGTCTAACTTGTATTTCCAGCAAGCCAGAGGCTCTGGGGCGTGGTAGAACAGGATGAGGAGAAAGGGAACTTCGACTTTGACCCTCACAGAAGTGGACGAGTTAGGAAGTAAGCCATACTTCAGGGTCGACCATTGCTATTAATTAAACACATGCACAGGAGCTGGGTAGCCGGGAGACACATGATGTGGCATGGCAGTCACATGTATGACTGTGAACAGCCAGGCTCATGGCTTCTCCGGACATGAGGAACTGAAGAGTGGGTAGGTTTGGAGGTTTCTTTCCAACAGTTTAGAACAGCCTTTCCCTCAAACCGCCTCACCTTGCAAGCTTGCTGGTGCTTGTTGGACAACCTCCGGGAACCCAGGGTTCTGCTAGTGTCCTGGGACGTCCCCTGGACAGTGACTGCTGTGTTTGGAATGGTACCTGACCCCCGGCTGCCACAAAAGCTGCCCCCAACCCCTAGCCTCGTCCTGTGGGCCGCTCTCAGGGACAGGAAATCTGGTCCACCCTATTTGTAATTAAACTTTAAGTTGAAGTCTTGCCCCTGGGCACTGCTGGCAAATTCAATAATGATTAATTAAGTGGGGGGTATTTACAGCATTAATGCGAACAGGATTTAAAATAATGCGTGCAGTTCACTTAATTACATTCCCCTAGAGCCCACGCCCCGCTCTCAAAATGTCATCTCAGCACCTAGTCTAATTGCAACAGCTCTGCCATTTCTTGTTTCTTCCTCTGCTTTTCCTTTCTGTCCTTCTCTGTGTCTAACTCTCGATCTATTCACCCCTTTGAGGTTGTCACTTGTGGGGACCCTTCCTTAGCCTCGTTTATTCGAGCTGTGGCCATTGTAATTGTTCTTAGTTTCCTTTGTGGAATGGATTTCTTTTGTCCCTATTTTTAGGGAAAAGAATCAGGAATGACTGGTTCTCCAATGTCCCATGCTTTGTCCTTCTTGCTTGGTCCAAAGGTGGGTTGAGGCCCAAGGTTGAGGTTGGCTATGCGATCTCCCCCATGCTCGGCTGGTGTGACTAAGCCAGTGTCCCACATCACCACCATGCCCCCTTCCCCTCAGCCCACTTCAGGACTCACTCTGTGTTGTTGCTCCCGGTCCTTTCCTTAGAAGCAGGGTTTGGAAGGCGAGGTTTTCTGCCTGTCCTGGTTATTCCAGGCCTTGTGCTAAGCAAGAGTTTGTAGGAGCTGGATCAGCAGCAGCAGGCTCATCCCCTTCCTTTGCCTAGAGTCCCCAGGACAGCCTTGCAAGCGGACGCCACTGGTCCTTGTCCTCAGGAGAGCCATCCTGACTCGGGATGTGGCTCCGCCAGCCTTCTGTCACGCATTGTGAGAGGGAACTGCTAGTCAGGGATGTTACAGGAGGAGGAGGGCAAGCCTTGCATCTAGCAGGGAGCAGGGCAGGCTCCGGGTTCTCCGTTTTCTTTGGAGCCATGGGCAGAGTGAGGGATGGCTGCCTCCAGGTGTTTCACTTCCCTGCGCAAACATGGAAGCAGTTACTGCCAGCCTCCTATCGCCTCGCCACAGCATCAAACATCGAGGCTCGAGAGGGCTGGGTACCCTGATCAGGAATGGAAGACTGGGCTTAAGAAGGAGAGAGACCTTCTTGAGACTACCCGGGGGAAGGCAGAGTGGATTAGAAGGAGTCAGCTCCCCAGGGCAGTGCGACCACTCAGCCTCGTGGGACACTGGCGGTAGCTATGTGACCAGGATGCTTTGTGTTTGTGGTGTTTCCACCAAGGTCATCAGTTCTGCTCTCCATCCACTGCCATTGCTCTGCAGACTTCTAGCTTCTCTGGGCCACAGCAGTTAAGGCACTGAGGTTGCTCCTCCTGGGCAGGAACGGTCAAGCTGAGAATCTGGCCTTTGGGTGTAGACCTGCCTAAGTCAGCCCCACCCCTTCCTCCCCAGGGAGCAGAGTGGAGCCCAACTGTAGCCCAGGCTTCCCCATCCATCCAGAGGTATGTCTCAGAGCATACAGGTGGCATGTGGGTGGAGAACCCCCCCCCCCAAAGGCCTACATACCCAGAGATATGGGTATCAGATGGCAATCCCCCTCGCCGCCAGGATTCTGTGGGCGGGCTGTGTTGGGAATCACCCGCCTTTGTCAGGAAAGGGGAAGAACACCACCATGTTCCCTCACTCAGGAAAGCCGTCTGATCTCCATGTTCTCACCGTAGGACCCTCCCCAGGGGCAGGTGTGCGAGCGCTCCTCCACAGCCTCGTAAGTTCCGCAGTCCTCTGCAGGGCCTGTTACCTTTCCTACGGTTCAACTCAGCAACTACCCGGTGTTAACGCCGTGTCCCACAGATGCAGGGTTCAGTCCCACAAGCGCACCTCAACCTAGGGCACTGACTCCAAGTCCAGGTCATCGGCCGTCTGGGCTTCTGATCAACTGAACAAGAAGGCGAAGAGTCCCACAAGCCCCTCCTCACGTGTGCTCACCGGCTAGAATGGCTCAGGGGACTATGGGAAGGAAACGCAGTGGGCCTGTCAGCTCTTTACAGAAGAACACAGAGGAGCCGGAGTCAAGGTACAGGGAAAGAGCCTCACAGAGTGCACCCGCGTTTACACTCCCCCAGCACCCCAGGCTCCCTAAACCCAGTCCTCCCAGGTGTTGGCTTTCTTACATGAGCATGCTTATTAAATCACTGGCTAGAGGGCATGAGTCCAAGCTGCACCCTCTTCCCCCGCTTTGGAAGTCAAGCCAGTGTGCGGAGATGAAGGCTCCAGCCGTTTCATCATATGTCCAGCTCCCTGGCTACGGGGGTTCTTTGCAAGAGTCCTCACTTTGTCATTAACTGTGTTCTAAAGGGACATCTCATGACTCTGCAGTCTCTCTTAACACCCAGGAAATTCTCAAGGGCCCACAGAGATCTAGGACCAGAGCTTAGGACCAAACTGTGTTTTCCCTACTACATCACTACACCGCTCCTCGATCCTCTCCATTTGGAGATCTCAGGGTGATGGATGACATCACCCCTGGGAGGAAGCCACTGGTGAGGATGTTCAGAGATAATTAGATGAAGGCCAACAACGAAGGCTCATTAGCAGGCAAACTTTTTCCAATTACGAGATAAGTGAGCCCATGAAACGACGCCTCTGGCAAATCAGTAACCGCGTTAACGTTGGTTGGAGGCTCTTGCGAGGCGGCCAAAAATCTGCAGGAGAGTGTGGCCAAGAGAGGTGAGACAGAGGGCTATCAACATCCAGGGAGTGTCAGGGCTGCGAGGGACCAACCTCTGGGCCGCTTCTTTAGCTTTGGCCTTGAGCCAGGGGAGGGAAGGGATGGGCAGCCAAGCACACTTCACAAATGAATAGATGGCTTTCGTATATGCCATTTTCAGAGGCAAAGCTGGGCACACTCCCTGCCTACGCTACCTGCCAGCTGCCAGCTGTCCGGAGACCATGCAGGTGTTAAAGAAAGTCTGCATAGGAGCTGTCGCCCATTTGGATGAGACCCGCAGTACCGAGAGGCAGGGTGCTCCCAGTCAGGTCCTCAGCAAGTCCGCTGACCTCATCATCCATTGGACAACTTGCCCAAAGCACTGATTGAAACTGAGAGGCCATTCTTTTCCTGCCATGAGCCACTTGGCTGAGCCGGACGTTTTTATAGGATGTATGTGTGTGTGCATCCATGCTTATCCGTCTAACAAGCTAACACACTGAATACAGTTTATTTGGGGCTGAAAGATAATGACAAAGGTATAGGTCCTCGTCTGATTATCTTTTTTTTTTTTTTTTTCCAAGAGGGGCACATGAGAAGCTGTCATTTGGTAGGTAACTGTGAGAAGAAATATTTAGACTGGGGGGGGGGGGCAGAGACAGAGACAGATAGAGAGACAGAGATAGAAACAGAAGGAGAGAGAGAGAGAGGGAGAGAGAGAGAGAGAGAGAGAGAGAGAGAGAGACTCTTGTTTTTCCTTCCTTCTCTTTCATTCCATTTGCATTTCTAAGTACCCATGGTCTTCTCCCACTATATAACATCAGCAGGGAGAATCTGAGCAGTCGAGTTACAAATCATTTTCTTTCCTTTTTCATCTCTTTGTCTGAAGAAAATTATTTTTTAAAGATGCACCAGCCTCTGTTCCTGGCCTCAGGTTCTCTGGGGAATGAAGCCAGCATTCCGTGTTTAACATGGGCAGCCATACTTCAGATCCTAACTCCTCATGCCAGGCATTTATAGAAACAACTGGATGTGGTATGTTCTGGTTCACTCTTGCTCCTATCCACTACCTCCAGCCCAGGATCCTATACGAAAGCCTGGAGGTATTTGCTGCAGGGGGATGCCCTCCAGAGCATGCGTGTGTCCGTCTGTGGCTATAGGTACAGAAATCAGAGGACATCTTCTTTCTTGTCTGTGTGTGTGTGTGTGTGTGTGTGTTTTGCGTAGTCTTTGGGGTGGTTGGTAGGGGTTGGGACATTAGTCTCTTGTAATTTCACAGTCAATGTTAAAAGTAAAATGTAGGCACATTAATCCTGGAAAGGGTTGAGCTCGCAGGGATTCGGGAGTCATGGTCTTCTGGGTGCCGAAGGCTGGGGCGGGGGGTGGGGGGTGGCTTTCTTGGGCTGTTCTCCAAAGAAGAGAAAGGAAATACTTAAGTGGTTAGAGTAGAAAGCGCTTACTTGAGGTTGCCTGGCAATTTCTAATTGGTTGGGCTTATATTGAGCTGCATATGGCTTTTGTGCCTGGAAACCCCAGTTGGGGTCTTCTTGTTCTAATGAGCTCTCTCTCTCTCTCTCTCTCTCTCTCTCTCTCTCTCTCTCTCTGCATCTCTGTGTGTGTCTCTCTGTGTTCGCCTTTATAACATGCACAGTTGACTTGAAGATGCACACGATTAGCTGCACCCTTTCCTCACTCCTCATCCCTAGCAGTCAGAGGGAGGACCACAGATGCTGTGGACTCTAGGTACCCCACCTCCCATCCTGGTGTTTCCCCATTGGTCTCTTCGACTTCTGGTTAGTCTCTGGGATTGCTCTTCTCTACCCATGGCCAGCTCTTGTGCCTGCTCCTCCAAGGCTCCACAACCCCTCCCATCCCAGTGGCTTTTCCTCTCTGTCCTTCTCACGCTCTCCTGTCGGGAAACCTCCCTCTGCCGCGGCATCGCTCAGGTGCTGGGGGAGGGTGGCATGCACGCTGGAAATGTCTCCATTTTTGCTGACTCTTGGAAGATGGGTGTGTGTGAGTCACACTCACACATGGAGGCTAAGGGAGGTGTTCGCTTGCACGTCTGACTCGGTTTAGGCTGCTCCCGTCACCTGGAGAACTGCATTGCCTGTGTATTCTGTGTCGGTCTTATACAAGCCTGTGTGCTGGCCTCCTTTTCCCCATTGTCTTTCATGGAATTTTTAGTATGATTTCAGTTGACTTTCGGGAGGGGGTCTCTGTTTTAGTATGTGTATATAAGTGTGTGTGTGTGTATGCGCACAAGTGTGTACCTTTTATGAAATAATTATTCTTGGATACAATTTAGCACCCATCTCTGTAATCTTTAGACCCGCCTCTTCCTGGTGTTCATTTTCTTCCTATAGCTCTTGCTGGGCACATAGTGTGTCCTGATTTGTCTTCCTGTGCCTTACCCTCCTGTTAATAGTGTGCATTCCAGAGGCCCTGCCTGGCTGATGCTTGCTCTACCATACCCACTAGGCCTCAGGCTGCCAAGCTGGCCAGCTAGTTCTTTGTGCTACCTAAGTGTTGTGGATTTGGGCTTATGTTTCTGGCGGGTTCTCATTAATGCGCCTGCTTTCAATTTCTGGTACTCAGCCTCCCTTAGAGTTTCCATTTCTCCTCTCAGATTCGTAATCAGGTAAGACAGATTGTATATTACCTTTTAAATGGCAAGTCCATCACAGAAAGGTCGTGTCTCTCTCTGCCCGCCTCCTCGCTGCACCTATCCATAGAGCATCATCTGCCCCAGGCTGTGGACCGTTTCCGAGCTGGCTGTCCTCTGAATAGGTCTCCCTTCAGCTCCCCAGGGCCCTCGTTATGGGAACAAGCTCTCAGAGAAGGGTCCGTAGGTCTGTGATATCTGTTGAGAGTCAGGTTAATCTCAGCTAACCTTTGCAACAATGTCCAGTCCACAAAGTGGAACCTCAGACTGCAGAACGTTAGAGATTCTGAAATGTTAGAAAGGGTTTTCCTTTCTGGTACAAAACCTTTTTGTTTCTTTCTCTTGTGTGTGAGTGCACAGACCGGAGGTCAGCGTTGAGTGTCTCCCTCTATCCTTTCTGTCTTCTTTTTGTGAAATGACTTTTTTTTTTCCTAACTGAAGCTGGAGCTCCCCTGTTCAGCTGGCTCACCAGCAAGCCCCAGGGGTCACCCCAGCATTTTAACAGGGGTTAAAGGTTTTTGCCACACTCTCGGCCTTTTAATGTGATTGCCGGGGATCAAACTCAGATCCTCACATGTGTGCAGCAAATAATTTACGACTGAGCTGTGTCCTCGGCCATCAGTGGTCCTGTCTGCCGAGATTTGCCTGGGCACACAATTTTACCTGAATGCAGCCTGCCTTGCAAAGGATGTGTCTATGGGAAAGCTGCCCGTTCTGCCCAGTGTGAGTCCCGTGCCATCCACACCACTTGTCCGAGTGCTACAGTAAAGCACAGATGTCGCTGCCCATCTGAGCCTTGCAGGGGCCTGGGGAATCTGCATTTTAACCTCTCCAGGTGATTCTCAGGCACAATAAAGCAAAAGATGGTTTGCTGTGGATGGCCAAGTGTCCCCAGGGAGACATGGAGGTAGTATCAGGGAAGTTAACACATTCCTAAGGGCTTCAACAGACAGAATCCCGTCAGAAGGCTAAAGACGGCTCATCGGTACAGTGTGTGCTTAGCATGTGCAAGGCTCTGGGTTGACTCCCTAGCACATTAAAAAAAACAAATCTCTTTTGACGCCAGGTTACTATTACCAAAGGACTAGGGGTGGGTGGGCTGGGGGAGCACTAGGTTATGTTGTACCAGTACGCTGTTGAGGAGGGGGCACCGTTTCTGATTTATTTGGAGGTCTTTGGAGGTATTTTGAGAAGCAAAGGGGAGAGATCTGTATGTTTAAAGTTTAAATATGAGAGGGAAGGGAGAGAGAAAACCTAATCGGGCACCAACTTCCTTGGGGTTTGCATTCCAACATCGCCCGGATTTCAATTAAGCAAAGCACCTCTTCCCCGTCCCCAGCTGATCACAGGTTGCCATGGCAGCAAGCGCACTGCACGGTAAGTCCACCCCACCCCCTCTACCTGCCTCTGGTAAGGCATAGTCTCTGAGATCCTGGTTTCTCAGTAGACACAGGGCCCTGATAGCTCTGTGGGACAGAGAGCAGTGGGAGGTCAAGGGCAGCTATTTCTGGAGGTACCTTGGCTCTGTGACTTCAGGAAATGTACAAGGCAGCCCTGTTGGACACAGCATGGCTTTCCTATTCACCTGCATTGGAATGATCCCTGAACCTCCTGAAGAGACACAGCAGGTCATCGTGCGGGCAGCACGGGTTTGAGCTGCGCACACCCCCCCCCATCCCCCCACCCCCGTCACTCTCACACACATGTCCAGGATGTGAGTCCATGGGCTTCCCTTGGGTCCTCTGGGACAAAGATTCTCAAAGGGGGTTCCCGAGGCTTACCTTCTGTATGAAGGAACCTTGATTCCATCCAGGTTCTGGGTTGTAACTGGGGGAGACTGTAGATTCCATCATCCTGTGCGTGTAGACAGAGACTGGGTTCATGTCTGTGTAGGTAGATGTGTGTGTGTGCAGACTGCTGTGAGCCTCAGTGACTCTTAGGGATTGTCTACTGGGGCTCACTGAGAAAAGTAATCCTCCTGCCTCTGCCCACTGTTGCCGCAGTCAGAAGGATGCACCACCACGCCCAGCATTTCGGATTGGGTCCTTTGTGCTTATGAGGCACACAGTTTTCTGACTGGTCTACCTCCCTACCCCAACCTGAGTCTCTTAGGGATACAAGAAAAGAAAACTGTGGTTTGTGTGTGGGGAGTGGGAAGGGAGGCTGTGGTCCATTTAGGGGAGGGAGGCAGCTGAGGTCATGATCTCCTGAGGGAGATTCCCAGGGAGGAGCTGGCAGGAGTCCCTGGGCTTTCAGCAGCACAGCTCGGGAGACCGCTATTGTCATGACGGAAGTCCTATAGCCAAGCTGGCTGCAACTTGTGAGCTTCCTGCCTCAGCCTCCAAGATGAATTACAGTCAGTTGTTGACCACCATGTCGGGCTGGGAGAACACATTCATAGGAGGTCCCCACAGTGTTTCAGTAGAGTGCACTCCTAGGCTGTGATAGCTATGGTGCCTGCAACATAGGAGGGTCCTGAACAAGGATTCCCAAGGTTGTGCCCTGGACTCCTACACAGTTGTGTGTGTATGTGTGTGTGATGGAGGTCATACATGTAGTTGAGGGGGGGTGGTGGAGTTCTGTATAACTGTCCCCAGTTTCCTGGCCCTTCAGCCAGTGATCATTCAAACAACACTAGGACCTTACCCTTGTTTTCAGCCAGATGTTTTGGGATTTCCTGAACCCAAGAGAAGACAGAACTCTCTCTGGCCATGGGGGGCTCCCTTCTCTCAATCTTTGCTGGGTGGTTTCTGCTTCCTGTTCCCGGTGTGTTCCTGTCTAAGAAGGACCAGCGTGGGGGCACTGTTCCCGCTCCACCTCATTTAGGCTAATGCTCTCACCAGGCACGTCCACTCTGGAGCATCAGGGCAGCCGTTTCTGTCCTCACTCCAATTTCCCTCAGTCCCACTTGGCTGGATTCCTAATTTCTTTTATTTCTGCTCTTTCAGAACCAATTTTTTCTTTGCTCCATTAGCTCAAAAAATATCAGGTCAGCCCAAGATACCTCTCCGCCTTCCAGCTCCCTTCCGAACCAGGGTTTGTGTTCAGAGGGCAGAGGGCTCCAGACTCCAGCTGGTGGCCTTGGCAGGTCATCTGACATCTCAGCACTGTACCCAGTGGTGGGAATAGAGACTGCATAATTGGGACTGGAGCAGTAGCTAAGGTAGTAAGGGTAGTTGCTGCTTGAGGACCTGAGTTCAAGTCCCAAGAACTGATGTAAAGAGCTGGGTGTACTCACATACCCATAACCTTGGGACTACAGAGATGAGTGTAAGACAGGAGGATTGCTGGGACTTGCTGGTTGTCATCCTAGCCCCTGTCTCAAAGAAATAAGGTGGAGAGTGACAGAGTGGGACACCCAAGGTCCTTCTCAGCCTCCAAGTGTGCACAGCTTCAGGAACCCTCATGTATATGTGTGCACACAACATTTATGCAACACACACACACACACCATAAAGGACAGAAAAGAGCAAAAAGATAGCATCCTTTGAAAATGAAGCAGCCTCAACTCCACACACACACACACACACACACACACACACACACACACACACACAAATAACAATAAGATGTGTCCCCTTGCCAAGAGCTACCGTCTAAATGGACTGGTAAGTTCTGCTACCCGCCACCCCCCACACCGGAAAACAGGTTCTCTTGGCTCTTCCCCTTCTTGCCCCAGTTATGGACAAATCCATGGACCACAGGATGGCGCCTTTTCTTCCCACAATTCCAGTCCCAGTTCAGGGGGAAGTTTTTTAAGACCATGAACAGTGAGTTTTAGAAATTTGCCAAGGAAATGGGAATTGAATGGCTTAATGAAATAATATTGAAGCTATATTATATATATGCAGATGGTATTCATATTTGAGGATGAATCCATTTATCCATTTATCTGTTCACTCATCCATCCATACACCCATATACCCACCCATTCATCCTTTGTCTATTTGTCTACCCATCTACTCATCCCCTCCATACATATGTCCATATACCCACCCTCCATACATACTGTCTTATCTATCCATCCATGTTGATTCTATCTATCTATCTATCTATCTATCTATCTATCTATCTATCTATCTATCTATCTATCTATCTATATCTTACTAGCCAACCAAAGTAGGACCATAGGCAGCCAGCCAGTGAGCTTCAGGGATACAACTGAACTACTTTATCCCCATCTTTATGGCTAGAATATGTTTTTAGGAAGTGCAAACATGTATCAGTGTTACCCTAGGTAAACTTAATTAGAAGAACAAATCTACTATTTCAAGTAACAAAGGAAAGAAAAGATAAAGGAAGGTTACTTTGTATTCCAGAGTAATACCGAGCACCTGAGAGGACACCTGCTCCTCCTTATATTGATGGGAAGTCTCTATTATCTTTAGCTGCGGGTAATCCTTTCTGAAAGTTGAAAATGTCAACACAACTGCAGAATTTTAAGGCATGCTCGAGTTACGGGCAAACTGTGGTTCTCCTCTAACATGGGGGTTTGGGATTTAATGCTGCTTGACAATTCTGTACCAAATTCAATCCTGATTCAGTTTTTTTTTTCTCCTTCACCACAGGCAAATTTCAGTTGTGAATAGATTAGGTGTACTGGGGGGAACGGTTAGTCTTTCTTATTGTATTTTTACACATTCATTTCGGGTTCATCGTGGGGCTTTGTGCCCAGCCTGTTAGGCAAGCGGCCCTCCTCTCCTCTGCTTCCACGGCTGGCCTATAGCATGAGTCACTTTAATCCCCAAATAACAAGTGGGGAGACTCAGACGCAGGAGTCTCAAAGATCTTTGACTTGAAAACAGTGGGGCTCCAGTATGAATGTGGGGGCGCAAGCAGAGTGAGTGCTGCTTGAAAGTGGAGGCACATTGGACCCTATTAATCGGTATAGTTACTGTTTGCAAAATAAAACTTTCAAAACAAACTGGTGAAGAGGGACCCCAGTTTTCCAGCCCTGGAGGCCCTCTTCCCTGCTTCTTTCAACACTTAAGGGGTGGGGGGAGAAGCTAAAGTGAGCACAGAAGACAGACGTGAGCAGCCTCCCATGGCTTCACTGGACTCTGTGATTGGTGCCCACTGGGAGGACTGGATGCCCTGGCCAGCACTGGTGCAATGTCAGCTGGCTCTGTTTGTACCACTGCCTGACTGACCCTCTGTTCCTTGCTTTGATGACAGTCTCCAGGAGAGGTATTAGAAGAATTGCCACACTAGAGAATGGTACATGATCTGCACGTGGACATACATATGTGCCTGTCTGTCTGTCTGTCTGTCTGTCTGTCTGTCTGTCTCCTCTCTCTGCATGTGTGTGAGACAAAAGAGGAAATATGTGCAATTTTATGTTTGCAGATATACATTACTTTATTTTATAGTATCATTGTGTGTGTATGTATGTGGTGTATATTTGAGTGAGTGAGAGAAACAGAGACAGAGAGAAGGAGGTTCTTCATAAAGCTGTGAGATGACTTCCCAGAACTTTCTAGAAGCTCTTCTGCTTCAGGCAAGGGAGCAGGACCTCGCCACCCCATCCCCCTTTTGAAAAGAATTAAATCAGGACAGAATTATAAACCAGGGAGCAACCTACAAGAGAAGCCAGGACTTCCTCCCTTGTGCCTCTCAGCTCCTCTGGTGAGCTTTTCCTGCTGAGTCCCTCCTCAGCTCGGTGCTTGGCAGAGTCTGACAGTACGGTTTCCCTCCCTGCTCTGAGCATGGAGAACATGCAGGTGTGCGATCCTTATGAGACGGAAGATGGACCTGTCATTCTTAAGTATCTTGGGACGATGTTTACCTCTGCATAGTGGGAGATAGTCTCTGATTACATTAATAGCATGAAAATACTAGCTCATTAAGAAAACAAACTTTTCTAGATGCAAACATTCAGCTTCGTGATGTGTAAATGGAGTGCATCTGGATGATATGCTAATTGCCCCCTCTGAGGCCTGGCTGATTAGCTCTGAGCTCACCCATCCCTGGGATGTTCCTGAGCATCTTGGTAGGGCTCACCTCTAGCCTGGCAACTCCTGCCAATCTTCCAACTGCTGCTTTCCCCGAAGAACACTTGCTATACATTCTCTGTGATGCCCCTTTCTCTCCTCAAACCTCATTCGGTGCTGATCCACTTGGTGGGCCTAGGCAGTTAACTTGCTTAGGGATCTGAAAGGCTTGGGAGTCATTCAACTAGTGACCAGAACATAAGGAATATTAGTGGGTTGCTTTTTTTTTTTTAAGTCTTGCTTTTAAACATCTGCATCAAGAGTCAGCAATAGGTCCAATCTGTGCTGCCACCTCATTTTGCAAATAAAGTTTTACTGAAACATAGATTTGCCAACCCACACATTATCTCTCGAAGTCTTTATGTTACAGCAGGCAGGCAAATCGTTATGGCAAAGCCAGAATGACCCTCAAAGTGTAACATTTTGCAATCTTGACCTTAAAAAAAAAGTTGGCCGACCTTTGAATATGTCAATGAAGTAGATCTTTGTGTATATGAATGTTGTTCTAGCAATAAAATAGGACATTATACAGCTACATCCATAACCTTAAAGAAAGCCACAACGTCCTGAAAGCAGGTGCAGAGTGTTCCATGTGGGTGTGTAGATGCTCTTCCAGGAAATACCCTCCTGTTGGCTTTTGTGCTCCCTGCTACAAATATTCAAATATTCAGTGTGCCAGTCACCATGCAAGCTCTGCAGACAAAATCCTGTGCGAAACCTCCCTTGCCCTTCTCTCTTGGTATGTGTGTGAGTGTGAAAGGCAATAGACCGTAAGACACGGCTGCACCTGAGAACTGGTTAACTGACAAACCAGGCTGCAGAAAGAAGTCTGGCCCTGCACTGGTGCATGTACTCTCTCTCTCTCTCTCTCTCTCTCTCTCTCACACACACACACACACACACACAACCACTTATACTCACACACACATACACATGCCCATTCATACTCATGTACACTCACATACACTCACACACACACTCATACACACTCACACACACTTACACATGCCCACTCACACTCATGTACACACACACACTCACACTTATACATACTCACACACACATACATACACTCACACACTCACTCTTATACACACTCACACACATACATGCACTCACATACTCATGCACACATACTCACACTCACACAGTCACATTCACTCATACACACACACATGCCCACTCACACTCATGTACACTCACACACACTCACACGTATACATACTCACACACACATACATACACTCACACACTCACTCTTATACACACTCACACACATACATGCACTCACATACTCATGCACACATACTCACACTCACACAGTCACATTCACTCATACACACACACATGCCCACTCACACTCATGTACACTCACACACACTCACACGTATACATATTCACACACACATGCACACACGTATGCACACACTCACATACACTTATTCATACTCACACACACATGCATACACTCACATACATTCATACACACATACACAGTCACATTCACTCATTCACACTGACACACACACACACACACACACACAAACACACACAGACACGCACGTGTACTCTCTTTTTAATAGGCCCTTCAAGCTGTGCCTGGAGAAGGAAAGGCTCCCAGAACACTTTTATAAGGGTGACATTCGTGCCATGGATGTCTCAGAACATGATGTATTGGCCCTTTTTAAGTTCAAACAACATTTGGCCAGTTTTTAAGTGGCCATTTATAATTCCCGGCTAGCTAGTTTTTATTGTTCTAAGCAGCATGGCTCTGCAGAGGGCTGGAAGGTAGCTGTTTGTGCCTGACTTTGAAATCATTTGGACAATGAGCACACATCTCCTCTCAGAGGAAAGGGAAATGAACATCTAGTTTCAGTTTGGGGTTCGGCTCCTTGAAATTCTTCATAGTGCTCCCCGACTGCTAGATGCTAAAGAGAATTCTGTTGGGAGCTACTGATGCAGGAGAATATCTATAGATCATGTTTCAGCTGCATAGAAAACCACACCGCAAAGCCCAGCAGAGTAAATCGTGTGTGAGTTCCTATGAACATGCACAGATCTGATCTAAGTCAAAGGTCAAAGGTCAGAGGTCAGCCTCTGGTGCTGTTCTTCAGGCTCTGTCTCCTTTCTCTCTTGAGGTAAGGTCTTTGCCTTGGCCCAGAAGTCACCATGTAGATTTCGCTGGCAGATCTGCAAGCCTGGGGGATAATCCTTTCATCTCCAACCCCCCCCCCCCCCCGGGGGCATCACACAGCATATCACGGGCCCAGCTTTTATTGTGCATGCTTGAGCCTGAGCTCAGCTCTTCCTGCTTGCAAGGCAGGCGTATTACTGACTGGTCCTTAACTCTAGTATTCAAATGTTAAAAACCTGTTTCAGTGTTTACAAAGGAAGCCACCACCGGGTGGGAAATGACTTTGTAGTTTCTCATGGTTTTCTAAACTTGCTCTAGAGTATAGAAATGTTTGTATTATCTGGTGACATTTTAGCCAGGTGCACTGTCATATGCTTGGGTGACACTACTTGGACAACAGAGGCAAGGTGACCCTTTGAGCCCAGGAGCTCGGGGGCACCCTGAACACCACAGCAAAACCTCCTCAACTTAAAAAAGAAACAAATCATTTTAGTGAACTTTAAAGGAAAGTAATGTGTATTTGCTTTAGGGCACAAAGAGACATCCTGCCGTCCACCCTGCCACCCACCCTGCCATCCACCCTGCCGCCCACCCTGCCGCCCACCCTGCTGCCCACCCTGCCGTCCAACCAATGTATTTGCTTCTCACTGACTGGGCCCGGCTTCTCCACTAGCAGCTAAAAGTGGGGTTCATCTAGCTGGGCGGTGGTGGTGCACGCCTTTAATCCCAGCACTTGGGAGGCAGAGGCAGGAGGATTTTTGAGTTTGAGGCCAGCCTGGTCTACAGAGTGAGTTCCAGGACAGCCAGGGCTACACAGAGAAACCCTGTCTCAAAAAACAAAACAAAACAAAAACAAATAAAACAAACAAACAAAGAAACAAACAAGTGGGGCTCATCTAAAGCTCTCAGAGAGTCTCATAGGCTGGAGAGCCGTTAGTGCTGGCACGCAGGGACCATGGTGCTTTTCATCATGGTACCGAGTGACCGTTTTTTTTGACAGCAGGTTCAGAGGCTTATAGAGGCAGCAACAGGCATGTCCCTGCTCTGCCAAAAGGCATCCTGGAGCCCACCCATGTAGGCTCCCTTATAGCCAGAAGCAACTGAGACCTTTAGGGGTCCCACCCTTCCTAGGATGTCTGCATAAACCTGGGGAGAGAGTCCACTGGAGAAACCCAAGCCCCAGGATGCTTTCATTTTGTGGTGTCTTCGTAAAGGGGAGGAAAGTCAGGAGTGTCATGGGCATGAGTGCCGTGAGTGTCTAAGGATCTAATTAGGCGTCCCTGTCATCTAGTTTTATGTCAACTGTATATAAGCTAGAGTTAACTGAAGCAGGGGAACCTCGATTGAGAAAATCCCTCGTTAACATCTGGCTGTGGCACATTTTCTTAATTAGCGATTGACAGGGGAAGGCCCAGCCCATTGTGGGCGGTGCCATCCCTGAGCTGGTGGTCCTGGGTTGTCTAAGAAAGCTAGCTGAGCAAGCCCCAGTGAACAAGCCGATGGTAACTCTTCTGTGCAGGTTATCAGCACAGTCTCTTTTAGTCTCTTCCTCTGCCCAAACCCCTTGGCAAGTCTGGGAATCCTCCAGTTTCCACTTTGAGTCTCTGTGGAAGGCAGAAACCATCTTCAGGTCAGAAGATGGACTTTAGGAGGGTCACTTTCTTGGATTTTTTTTTTTTTCTGGTTGTGTCAGGTGACCTGGGCGTGACCTCCCAGCAAGATGGGGCCAACAGCTCCAGTCGTGAAGGGGACGCCTTTCAGTGCTGGTGACCTCAGTAGAGCCATATGATCTCCAGCACTGTGGAGACAGGTGCCAACCTAGGGCCTTGCAGTGGCTCCTGTCTTACAGAAGGTTACCCTGCTCCACATCAGCTTCCCAGGTGGTTCTCCAGCCTCCCAGGACAGCGCTCTCTCAGCTGAGCTAGGCACTGGCTGGAAGCTCTCTCTGTGTGAAGCTGGGTGCTGGCTGATTTCTCACAACCTCTCAGCCTCCAAAAACAAAGACAGGAAGCAGAGCCTCCTATGAACTTTCTTCCCTTCTCCATCTCACTGTGTGTGGCACCTACCATTTACAACATAAGTCACAAGGAAACCCACAAACCCATTGCTGCCTCAGGGTTTTAGGTCCCTGGGGTCTTTTATTGTCCCTTTTTATTTTCTTCTGAGATTGATGTGGCTTTAGATAGGATGGTTTTCAGTGTTACAGAAGCACACGGATGGAGATAAACTGCCAGGGAAGCCGGGGGAACTGCTAGGGTAAATTTCTGATGGGAGAACTTCCAGTTTTCATGGCTGTGGTCCTGAGACGACTGAATGACCGGGCAGGAGAGGATGCGGGGGATAAGAGGAGGGATTTAGATGCCAGGGATGGTGAAGGAATGCCTCCTTCAGGTAGGCAATTTTTTTTTCTCTCATTCTGTCGACCATGGTTTATTTTCTTTTACATCCCCTGCCCCATGCTGTGAGAGCAAAAATCCCCACTCTCCAGCCTCCCTTCTAAGTTTCCCTTCCGCTCCGTATCTCCTGGGTATCGGAAAAGAATCTCGTGTGTATCTTCATAGTTGCCAGATACAGGGAGGGGTCAGGCATAAGCCTGCTAGGTACATTATACGCTGAAATAACGGGATGATGTGAGCCAATGTCTCCTCACTCCAGACAGGGCACCAATGACAGATGCAGTCCCAATGACAGACCAGAGGAATGATGGCATTCAAGTCCAGAGCTGATGAGTAGGGCACAGGAAGGGGTGGCTGGAGTCTCAAGTGAGGGTCTGCTGACCCTCCCCACTCCTCCTCCTATGAGGGACTGGTCTCTGATCTCCCAGAGGGCCTCTTACCATCCTGAGCATCTCTTTGTGGGTAGTCACAGCAGCTTTGATAAGGATGTGTGGTGGTTTGAATGAGGCGTCCCCCATAAGACTCAGACGTTTGATGACTTGGCCCCCGGTTGGTGGCACTGTTTGAGGAGGATTAGGAGGTGTGACCTTGCTGAAGGATGTATGTCACTGAGGGCCCGCATTGACATTTCAAAAGACTTGTGCTACTTTGACCATGACCTCCCAGTTTCCTCCTGCTGCCCCCGCCTTTATAGACTCTGTATCTCTAAGTCCCAAATAAGCCCTTTCTTCTAGACGTGGCCTTGATTGAGGTGGTTTTTTATCCCAACCACAGAAAAGTGATTAATACAAGATGCTAATAGCTTTTTACTGCCCAGAGGAGCATTCCTGTGTGGACTGGAGCCTCATAGGGAGAGAGGAAGAGTCCTAGAGGTAATTTTCAAGTCTAGCCACCCTCTCAATTCAGGTTCTCCCTTCCCAGATGAGTAGAGCCTGTGTCAAGCTGACCAAACACAAAACCAGAACTACAGCAACATGCTTGCACCACCATGCCCATAAGTGCTGGGGATTTGAACTTAGGTCCTCTTGGCCATGTAACAGGCACTTTACCAACTGAGCATCTCCCCAGCTTTGCAAGGACCTTTTGCATGCAGATATCTTGCTGCCGGGTCCTCTGGAATCTGTGATGACCACACTTGCATGTAGGGGCTCTTGTACTGGGCAGCTGGTTCAGGGTGGGCTATGGACCAATGGAAAGGCCTCCTCCAAAGCCAGGATGTAGTTTTGAGATCACAATTAAGTCACCGGGTCCATGAGTCCAGGTCTGTGAAGTGGCTGCTTGTCCTTTTAACACAGAGCAGCCGGTCGGACGGATAGGCTTTTAATATTACTGGGTGTTTTGGTTCTATTGCCTGAGCATAAAATTTATTTTACCTGGATCCTTGGAATGAGGAACATTTTAGTGGATGGTTTGCTTAATGGATGAGAAATCTTTCGCTAATAGTGAGCCTGCCGCTTCCGCAGCTGCACATTTAATTTCTGCCAATTATGCCGACCCATTTGCTTATTCATAAGTGTTCAAGGTACAGCTGCAATGGCTTTTGGGGCCTGTCAAAACATGCACTACCTGAGAAGACCAGGAAATGAAGTGAGCCGCCTTCCACGGGCAGCTTCTGGCCCCTCTGATCTGAGCAGCTGGTGCCTGTTGGGGCCATAAATGGAAACACCCTTTATAGCTACGAGCTAAAAAGGTTGCAGGTACATCTCTGACTGTGCTTCTTGAGTTCCGAGGTGGGGCCCAGGTGTCTCTCTGCCTCAAGGTCAGTACTAGAGCATGGGAACTACTTCAGTTCTCTTCCCACAAAGTTTCCTTGGGCTCCGGTGGACTCTCTTCCCGGCACAGGCATGGGAAGAGCTTCCTTTATAGGCTCCGGCCGGACAGAGGCGAGTACACGCCTGCTCTCCATCCGCAGTGTGTCCTCGTCCTTGTTCCTTAGAAGACCTGAGTTCTTGACTGGACACAGTTGGAGCGTGAGATAGAGTGCAGCTCGCTGTCTTGAGGTGCAGCTGCCCAAGCCTGAGGACCCACAAAACAGCCAGATGCTGCGGCATTCAGTAGAACCTCGGAACTCAAGGCTGAGGGGACAGAGATGGGAAAAATCCCAGGACCTCATGGCCAGCCAGTCAAGACAAAACAGTGAGCTTAGGGTCCCTGAGAGTCTGGGGGAAAAAAAAAAAAGGGTTGGAGGTTGGAATTAATTGGGGAAGAAAACTGACATCCACTTTTGCCCTCCACAGGCATCTGCTTAAGTGAGTACACACACACACACACACACGCACACACACACACTAAAAAAAAAAAAATAGAGCATGCCTAAATTTGAATTTCAAAAATGAATGTATATTTTGGTATAACTATTTTCTCATGCAATGCTTAGGTTATATTTACAGGAACAAATTTTAATCTACAATTCATATATACCCAGCCACCTGCTTTTTATTTCCTGTGTCAGGCATCGTTAGCAGGGGCCCTGTTCACAATAGCTTTTTCTTTTTGTATTGTTTGCAAAAGTGCTATAACTCCTCTAAGGATCCTAGGGCTGCTTTCGGGGTGGGGGTGGGGGTCCAGGAAAATGACGGCAGTAAGGAGGCGTGCCCATGTTCCTCCTCTGCTCCCAGAAAGAGTGGTATCTCAACATGGAGAGAGAGAAAGAGACAGACAGACAGACTGACCAGAGTGTCTCATTGCCATGGGTAAAACAGATACAGCATTTTAGAAAAGATACTATGTGATCTCCAAAAACTCCAAAGGAGCCCAGCACACACTGAGACACTTTGCTGGAAGACTCCCTCGGCCAGGTGGATGCATCTGTCTGTTTTACACTGCCCCCCCCCCCCCTGCAGCTAACAGCCAGGTCTCATCAGTCATTGACAGACATAAAAGGATCACGTAAGGAATTAGCCAATCTCGTGGTAATTACTTAAAGAGGCCTCATTTGGGCCAAGGGCATATCACGAAAGAGGGATCGGATGTGGCAAATGTCAGGCTACTCTCCTTGCAGTCAAGGAGATGCAGATTAAGGGAGCTATGACATGCTCTTTTCCATAGATGAATGGGTCTTTGAGAAGTGCTCAGTACTGACTGAAGTTTGGCCAGTGAGAGCGACAAAATGCTGTTCATCGTGGTGCTCATGGTAACATCTTCCTGCACCCTCCCAATTTCTGACCGTTTGCACAGGTTAGTGTTCGAGATGATATTTAATAAGGAAACACTTTAGAAGCAGCCTCAGGGCCCAGAGGCACGAGAAAGCCAGGACTAATCTGTATTGCTCGACAGTGCCTGAAAGAACATTGAGTCACAGGAGAAATCGTTTGTCGCATTCGGTGGGAGCAGAGAGCAGCCTGATATCGCTTAAGTGATATCTCAGCCTAGTGCAACCCTGCGTAGGGATGCACAGAAGGGAGGGCACCCTCCTCCCTTATTATTTATTTATTTATTTTGTCAATGAGGTCGTGGTGGCTTGCAACATCTGTGTACTTGTTCAGTTTCCCACAGTTCCTTTAGCATGCGTTTATAATTTTGAAAGAAAATCATAGCTGGGATGTTTTGGGTGAGTTATGTTTCCCCACAGTAAGGAGGATGCATAGGATGTGGCGATCTCTTCAACCCAAAGTTCACATTCAATCCCCCCAGGACACTTGGGTGAATGTCCTGACATTGCTTTTTAAGCTGGGACCCTTACATTTGTATCTCCCAGAAGTCAGTTCGAAGGGCTCCCTAAGACTCGTGTATAGTCTGGTAAGATTCGGTGACAGAAGATGACTGAGTGGGCAGAGATGCCCGTAATGTTCTTCCTGCCCTTACTGTCTCCTGACAAATGGCAGGCCGGTTTTATTGCCACTGTGCATCTGACCCACCTGCCCGGTTCCTGACAGTTGGGGTCACAATTCAAATGCCCAACACGTTCTAAAGATAACCACGCAGCGAAATTACTCACAAGGCAAAACACCCCTGTGGAAACCCCTTCTCTCCTTTAAGCCATCTGGACTGAGACCCCCCAGAATACCAAAAGCCAAGAATTCACTTTGTTTTTCTCACCCTCTTCTTGAAGCCTTCTCCTTGACTACCAGCATGAGGCCAAGATCAGTTTGTAGAGGGAGTGGAGCAGAGAAAGCATGACGTGGTGTGGACAAAGGGGATGTGCTTTCATTTGCTTATCTCTATTCTTAAATTCATGTGTGTGTGCCTAGGTGTGTGTGTGTGTGTGCGTGCACATGTGAGCACAGTTGCCCATAGAAGCCAGAAGAGGGTGTGTGTCCCCTGGAATGTAAGTCACAGGTGGTCATGAGCTCCCTGACACAAACGCTAGGAAAGAGAAGCAAGTGCCGCCATCGCTCTGTTACGGGTTCCGCTGATGAACACAGTCCACGAAGCCAAAGTACAAAGGTGGGGTGCATCACGTCACACAGGGTGGGGCTTTGCCCATTCTGGATGGGAAGAAATGGGAACATGGGACGCCCTGTGGCAAGAGGTGGTCACTACAGTTTTTTAGCAAAAGTAATAGCTTGAATTTTCCCCCATTCATTAATTTATTTATTCTGTTTACATTCTAGTCGGAGCCCCCCTCCTCTCAACCCCCCCTCACACAGTCCTTCCCTCCATTCCCCATTTCAAAGGAGAAGGGGGAAGCCCCTTTGAGTACTAACCCACCCACTATGGTACATCATGTCACTGTAGGACTAGGTACATCCTCTCCCACTGAGGCCAGACAAGGCAGCCCAGTTAGGGCAAAGGGATCCACAGGCAGGCAGCAGAGTCAGGGACAGCCCATGTTCCAATTGTTGGGGGACCCGCATGAAGACCAAGTTGCACATCTGTTGTTACATATGTGTGTGTGTGGGGGCGTCTAGCCCATGTATGCTCCTTGGCAGGTGGTTCAGTCTTTAGTTAAATTTGAGAAGTAATCTGGCAAATAATGGGCTCAGAACTAAGCCAAAAGCCCTAGGACCATTAAACAGAATGCCAGAGACTGAGAACTGGAGAAAAAGCTCCCACATTCTTAAGTGCGAATATAAAACTGGGCCATGGGCTGTGTGTTTTGTGAGCCAGGCACTGCACCACATTCAGTTGTTGGGACAATCTCATGAGGTAGATATAATTAGGCACATACATTTTACAGCACGGAAATCAGTGGCAGCATTTGTGAGTGAAACTAGTAACTGAATCTGGTGGCCTGAATGAAAATGGCCCCACAGGCTCATTTAAACATTAAAAGTATGTCTAAATACTTTGCCATTAGCTGGTGGAACTGTCTGGGAAGGATTAGAGGGTGTGGCCCCGTTGAAAGGAGGAGTATCATTGGGGGCAGACTTTGAGGTTTCAGACGATTTGTGCCTTCCCAGTGTGCTTCCTGCCTCCTGCTTGTGGTTTGAGGTGTAAACTCTCAGCTATTCCTGCTGCCATGCCTTCACCTCCCACCCCCCATCATGGACTAACCCTCTGGAACTGTCAGCCCAATGAAAACACTTTCTGCCATATATGGCCTCATGGTAGACAAGCAAGTAGCACGCTGATAGAGCTGTGGTTCCACAGTAGGCACTGTAGCCCTTCCATCCTGTCTCCGTGCAGTGACAGCCCTGAGTCCAGACATGCAGGAAGACAGAATCTACATGCACAGGCTGGACAAGGGACTGGGTGGGTAGGGAGAGAAACTGTGTTGTGGTGTGGGAATGTCTTTTCTGACACCCATTCTTTACTGTAATTATATATGATATGTGCAGTGTGCATATTCGTATGTGCCTGTGTGTCCATGTGTAGGGTTTCTCACTAACCCTGGAGCTCATTGGCTCAGCTGGGCTACAGTTGAGCTGGGAGATCGCCGCCCACACTGTGGCTACAGACACACGCTGCCCAGCCACCTTTAATTTATTTTTGCTTGCATCTACACATGGAGACAGCATGGAAGAAAAGGAGCCACTAGTATGTCCCCTTCCTTACTGTTTTCAGAGTCAGCTTAGTTTGGGGCTTGGTTGTAAGCATGCGCTATAACAATGCTCTCTAAGAACTGAGTTCCAGGGCTGGAGAGATGGATCCCCAGTTAAGAGCACTTGCTGCTCTTGCAGAGGACCCGGGCTCCATTCCCAGTACCCACGATGGCTCAGAACCACCTGTAACTCCAGTTTCAAAGGAACCAATGCCTCTTCCTGGCTTCAGTGAACACTGTCTATAAATGGTACACATATATACACATGCAGGCAAACCATAACACCCATGATTGTGCATGCTTGTGCGTGTACAGGCATGCAGGCGCACATGGGTTTTAGTCATTCCTCAGGTTTCTCCCACCGTTTTGAGACAGGCTTTCTCTTTGGCCTGGCCCTCCAGTGAGTTAGGCCAGGCCGGCGGGCCAGCAAATGTCTAGGAATCTGTTTCATCTCCGTGTCCCATTGTGCTCCCACTGGCGTTACAGGTATCTGCTGGGCTTAAAGTTTTCTTAATTACATTTATTTATATAATTTAGTGTGTGCATTCGGAGGCCAGAGAACAGCTTAGGAAAATGGCTTCTCTCCTTCTACCATGTGGGTTCCAGGAATCACATTTGGCAGCCACCTTGCCGGCCTCTTTCATGCCAGATTCTTACAAGGCTTCAGGGGGTCCGAACTCAGAGCCTCACACGTGCAGACTGTTAGCTATCCCGAGTGAGCCTTTCCCCGTCAGCCCCCTTCCCCTATACCTCCGTTTTGCTCACCGATGCTGTTCATTAGCACACAGTACACAGTCACTCTGCATCCCTGGCCGCTCATTATTGTGTTTCATAACAGGGCCTTAGAAATAAGACCTTTCTCAGGGATTTGGAGCTGTGTGCGCTCAGTAGGTAAGCACTTGCCTGTTGTGTTATCATAATGAACTCTCCTCCGGTGAGATCTGGGGGTTTTTAGTCATGCTCTTTCGTGGCTGGTGATCTGTCAATTAGCATTGCTGTATTCGTGGGAGGTCTGAGATTCCATCACTGGGCCCACTGGATCCAACCAGCCCTCTCAGGGACCACAGACCATCTGTGGCCTCCTGTGGCAGGGCCCATGGTCTACAAAAGAGGAGGCTAACTCCACATTCACCTCCCTAGATGGGTCTCGAATCCTTGAGGACACAGCCATGCTCCCACGCCATCTGTGCATGTTTGGCTGCGGCGTGGATGGTGACTTACATTGTGGTTGCTGATCAAGATGGCTCCGCGCCACCACGGGGAGGATGTCAGAGCTTGTCATGTTACCGGGGCAGCTGTGTCCCTGGCAGCAGACAACCATTTGCTCAGCCCATGGCTCCAGGTCTGTGCTCACCCAGTGTCATCTACCGGAGTGCAGGGAAGAGAGAACTCCAGCCTTGGTGTCAGGGAAGAGGAAGCAGGGAAGCAGGTACTGCACACATGGACAGCACTCAAGCTGTCCCCTTGTGCCTCTGTCGCTCCTGATTCTGACCAGCAGAAAGGAGGGACGACACTACGTTCTTCTCAAAGCAGTTTATTCAGGAACCTTTCAACATGCATGCATGAATCTCTCTCTAGGAATAGTCTCTTGTGTGTGTGTATGTATATCTCCCTTGTGTGTATATCTCCGCCCCCAATCACAATTCCTTATATAACCTCTCAACCATGCCCCATCAGCCCAGTCCATTGGCCAGAATCATCACTCGTCATATGGTCCGATCTTGCATCATGGCGCACCTTCGCAGTTCTCACAATGACTGTGGCTTATTTTCAGGTGTATGAGGAAGTTGGGTGCAAGTCATAAGACTTAGGTGCAGTCCCAGGCACCATCTTGGGACTGCTGTCACACCCACTCCCCACATGCCTCTAGACGGGGAGCTTGGAATTCTGAGAACTCTTGACCAGCCTCTGCAGCCTGGGTCATCTAGATGTTATTAACATAGGTGTATAAAACTACTTCCGGTCTTGTACACACAGAAACACCTATGCATACATTCAGGGAGCCTACCTAATATGTCTGGCATTGAAGATGGGACCAATGGGATAGGAACATTGCTCTGTGCACACACACACACACACACACACACACACACACACATGCTCACTCTTTCATACAGTGTGGATACCACATAGCCTGAATTGAACTCCAAGGGTTGCCCAGGAAGAGCTGCTGTCCCACTGAGATGCGTTCTCTAGAGGCCAGCTATGCGTTAAGCACTGTGAAGGATCAGTATAAGGCCCTCCTTCCCTTCCCCGCTTCATTCCCCTCCCCTCCTCTCCCCTGCCCAGCCCTCCTTTCTTTCATTCTCTCCACTCCTCTTCCCTTCCCTTGTCTCTCCACTGCTTTCTTTCTCTTTTAAAAAAGATTAATATATCTATATCTAATCTATATCTATATCTATCTATATCTATGCATGTGTCTCTATGAGTGTGGTTGCCTGCAGAGTCCAGAAGAGGGCACTGGATCGCCTGGAGCTGGGGTTACAGGAAGTTACCCACATGATTGGGGTACTGGCAACCACACTTGAATCCTTTGAAGGGCAGAATTATCTCTCCAGCCCCATGGGACTCTGTTCTTCAGGGCCAGCATCCCAGAAGTTGAGACAAACCATAGTAGCCAGGTGTGACAAAGGAGGTATTAAATCAAATATGTACACACAGCAAGAGGTCAGGAGACCCCAACAGGTGTTCTGTGTTTCTATTTTAAATTGTATCTCATTTATTATTAGCTTGTGGCAGCTGTGAGGTCGGGCTCAGAGGCCACAGCCTGGAGGTTAGAGAACAGCTCTAAGGAGTTGGTTGTCCTCTTCCACCATGGGTTCTAGACATCAAATCCAGGTTGCCAGGCTTAGTTGGCAAGTGCTTCTACCCACTGAACCATCTCATCAGCACCCTTACCCCTGAAACTGGATTTGAGGAAGGTCTTGCCCTGCTTTCATCTCCATAGCAGGAATTTCCCACTTTTGGAAAGAAGTTCCCCGAGTGGTGACGGGAAGGATGAATGTTGACGGTCCCTGTCACCCTCAGTCAAGGGCATGGGCCATGGTGTTGTCCCCAGAGTCCCAGAGTGTAAGCCTTCTACCATCTCCCACAGTTAGGGATCCCCCAAACCTGGACACATGTGAGGGTAAGGTGGGTTCACAATCTGCTGTAGGTGGGCACGGTGCTGCTCGCTATCAGATCCTTATCAACGAGGGCAAAGCCTCTGCACTCCACCTTCAGAACCACGAAATAGCAACAGCAGCATCTGCTTTGATTGCCAACACAGCATCATCTAGAATCACTCAGGAAGAGAGTCTCAAAGAAGGACTGTCAACTTTGGGCTGGCAGTAGGCATGTCTGTGAGGAATTGCCTTAATTACTTGTTGTGGGAAGACACACTCCACTGTGGGCGGCACCATGCCCTAGGCAGGCATCTAGAACTGTATTAGGGTGGTAAATTAGAGCTGAGCCCAAGCAAGGGAGCACATGTACACTCCTTGCTCTCTGCCCTTGACTGGATATTCAGTAACTAGCTCTTTAAATTCCTGCCGTGGTGTAATAAGGACTATCACCTGGAATTGTGAGCTAAAATAACCCCTTTCTCTCATAAGATGTCCTTTTGTCAGAGTATTTTATCACAGCTACAGAAATGAACTAGAATAATCAATGTCATTGCAATTCTCCAGAGAGGGTGAGCCCAAAGTGCAGTGTGTGGCTGCCATACTCTTAGCTCTCAGGCTCTGCCCAAGACGCTCTAGGTTCTTATTAGGTCTGTGTCTACCAAGCCCACAATTCTTGTTCTTGCTATCACATTTACCTACAAATATCCATTTGGAATAAACAGACAACCTGGGGACAATGGACCTTTAAGCCATGCATTAAGAAACACTGTTAAGATGACAGTCTGTCTAAGAAACATCAGCACTCTAGTCCAAACCAGGAGAACTTTTTTTTTTTGAAACACTTTTATGTATCCCAGCCTATCCTTCTGCCTCAGCCTCCCAAGGACTGAAATTGAGAACAAGAATCAACATGCCTGCTAATCAAATCAAAGTGGGAATTTTCAGATGGTCAGTCTATGACCTTAGACCCTAAGCAGTCCTCAGGACATGGGCTGCCATGTATTTCTGTCTGTCTGTCTGTCTGTCTGTCTGGACAAGAAAGCAGGTTGAACTAACCAAGTAGGAGTCTGTAGGGGGGCAGTCTTCAGGCCATTATCTTGGGGAGTGGGATAGGAGGAGCTTTGGTGAACATTTCCTTCACACACTGTCCACATTCACACTCAGACTCCAGGAACGCCTTGCCTTTCCTCTGGGACTCACCCAGGGAAAGCTTTGCCACTCACGTGGGGCTCCAGTGTTGATGCTTAACATGGCCTGTGCCTATGAGTCAACAGCGTCTGTTCACCCAAGACGTCTCTCCCTTCTGATAACCCCCACCCCACCCCCAGCCACCACCATCCATTCCCCCCCAACCCCCCCCCCCCCGGAACGGTTTCCATGCTACATTGTCTCCAATCAGGGAGCGATAGTACAGCACAGTGAAATACTTGGTTAGCGAGCATCACTCAGTTGTTGTGTGGCCAGGTCATGAAATAGAAATGATGACGTGATTCTATCTATAATCTCTGCTCCTTACCAGTCCTCTAGGTCCCTCTTTTTATATGGAATCTGAATCTTCACCCTTCTTAGAACCAAGACTCCAGGCCCAGACCGTCTGGCTCCTGAGTGCTTGCTGAATGGCTGTGTGAAGGAGTGGCAGAGCCATCAAGAGATTCTTGGTCCACGGCCGTCTAGATGTAGGGTGGTCCCTGGCTTGGAAGCTTCCTCTTGCTGCTGCTTGTCCAGAAGTATGCATACACATTTTTACTGCCCCTCTCTCTCCATCCTCCTTTCTGCACAGACAAGCGTGAGAATGGCGAGGTATACCAGAGGAAGAAGGTGGCAGCTACTGACCTCGCAGAGGGCGTGGCCCCCTCAGGATCGATGCACGGGAGCTCAGGGCAGCCTGGGGGGAGCAGCTGGAGGAGGATTGCTTTGCTCATCCTGGCCATCACCATACACAACATTCCAGGTAAGCACTGGTCCTGGGGCTGTTTGCCACCTGCCTGAGGACTGAGGCATCCGGTGTCCACACAGCTGTGCAGCTGACAAGAGTCCGCCGTGACCTGAGTCCTATTTGGAGGGCAGCGGAGGCCACTCTATGCTATGGGTGATTCATTCCACAGCGATCTTTGCAAGTCCCGCTGCTCCATTCCAGTTCCTTTACACGGCCTCTGCTGTTTTGATCCAGGGGTCCCTTTCTTTCTATTTGGTCCCAGATTGTGTGGAGCATTGTTCCGTAACCTCCGTGATTGCTAGGATAGAGAACTGGAGGTCTCCAGTGCTAACTGATGGTTTTTAAGAGACGTTGAATTCGGGGACTTGGGGGATAGTTCAGTCTGTGAAGGGTTGGGTATGCAAGTGTGAGTTTCACCCACAGAACCCAAGTGAGAGAGATGGACGTGGTGGCATATGACTGTCAACTCAGCACTGGGGAGGCAGGGACAGGAAGACCTTCAGGGCTTATCAGCTCATCAAATTATCTTATTTGGTGCAGTGGTTCACAACCTTCCTAGTACTGTGACCCTTTAGTGCAGTTCCTCATGTTGTGATGACCCCAACCATAAACTTATTTTCATCGCTATGTCGTAACTAATTTTGCTATTGTATTGAATTGCAATGTAAATATCTGTGTTTCCCAATGGTCTTAGGCGTCTCCTGTGAAAGGGTCATCCCCCCCACCCCCCGCAAAGGGGTGGTGAGCCGTGCACAGGTTGAGATACACTGACTTGGTGAGTTATAGGACAGCGAGAGATGACGTTGTTACCAAAAATTAAATAGACAGAGCTGAGAAACAACACCTAAGGCTGATCTCTAGCTTTTATACAAACTTACACATATGCAGACCCACACACAAACATGTACACCCACAAACATGCACGCCACTGTGCATATACCTAGAAAACAATATAAAGTTCTGCCTTGATTAACAAACGTTTCACACATATGCCCTCTTTGTAGAGACCTCTTCCTTATATTACAGAGTAACTTATTAAATGTCTTTGGATGTAACTTAGTGGCAGGAGACTTACTGGTGCTTTATTTAAAAGATACTATCTTTTAAACAAATACTATTAAATGAAAGAAATTCTGTTTCTTCTAGAGCAACTGGAAGACATGGATAAGCTTAAAATAACAAACAACAAGGCTACCACAAAAATAAACATGAAGGGTCCCAAGCTGCTGGGGACACAGTGTGGGATTCTAGCTCGGCTACCCACTGACGAGGTTATCTCTAAATACTGTTCGGTTTTCTCATCACTGACATAGGACTAATATGCCAACGGTTTCTTTTGAGACTTAAATGAAGCATGCACATCGCCGTACCATGCTTGGGCCTTCTGAGCATTTGACAGATGGGGGCCATTGTGTGGGCCAGGCTTCTCAGGTCTTTCAACCATGACTTTGTCAGTCTTGGGTTGTTAATCATTCCTACCCATCTTTTGCTGAAATTTGAGCATGCACAGTTGCCTTCCCCGGGAGCTGTCCTAGGCGATTTGTTTTCCAAATCCACAGAGTTCGTTGATCCCGTCTGGTGTCTGTGACAGGACCGTCGGTGCAGCTGGCCAAGGCTCTCTAGAGTGACGGTGTTTTCTCTTAAGGCCCATGCGGCTGTTACTCCACTGTCTCCCGGCTTCAGTTTTGCCGAGGCAGAGAACACAAGCAGAATGGGGTTATCCCTCGTGGGAACTTGGTAACTTTTATTTGTGCAAAGAAGCCTTGTCTGCGTTATTATAGTCTGGTACATATGGAATCTACCAAAAAGACTGCACCAGATCACTTTTAAGCTGGGCTTTTTTCTCCGGGAGGAGAGAGACGTGTTTCTCTGGTAATTTCCATTGTAGTTAAAGCAATTTGATTCATGTAATCTTGCATAGGTTGCTTTTCTTAGAGTTTTCCTCATTGCCCATCTCTCTGCCATCTCCCTCTTGGCCCTTCAGCCCTTTCTGGGTCAGATGCAGACATTTGTGGCTAATTTTCCTACAGCTCCCAATTTAGCCTGTCTTCAGGTGGAGTCTTAGATACGGGACCCCAGCACACAGTTCAAAAAGACCTAACCGGGTTTGCAGTGTTGGGGGCCCCAGTCATGATAGCCACAGACTCTAAATTGCCCATTGGAAGTCTGAGGACTCATGAATCTCCTCCAGCCTGTAAAATACCAATCATTGCAGGAGCAGGGTTACCTATGTCTTCCTGTCGCCCACGGTATAACTGCTCATTCAAGACCTTTAGTTAACCAATAAGAATGAAGGTCCACCTAGTGGACTCAGAGTCAGGTCCAGTGAGGATACTGGCTTATGGTATGTCATAGTAGTGCTTGTTTCTTCAAGGGACTTGAAAATGTCTACAAAGCAGGCTTTCCAACAATGCACTGGGTACCAGGCTGCCTCCAGAGGAGCCTCTACCACACATAGCACAACCACGCTATCTTCCTGACTGTTAAGGTTGGGGCAGATGGACTGACGAAGATGTATGAGAGGAGATGGGCCAGGGGGAACCCCAAGGCTGTGAGGTAACCAGTTGCAGGCGTTGGGTTGTGGTTAAGGTCTTCTAGGAAGAAAGTGGGAGCTGAGCTAAGAGGATGGGGGCTGAACTGTGGATAGTGAGGCTTAGCTTCCATCAGTCAGGGAAGATCCTGAGCAGAGGGCTGGGTACGCAGGTTCGAGTCTGACTACAGGGGGAAACTGCGACTTATCGGCACTTTCCATGTTAGCAAATGGGATCACGGAGAAGACAAACCCATGAGGGGTTATTTAGCCTCTGGACGCTTGAAAGGGATTATGTTTATTAGCTTCATTGAGGTGGGGAGACCCACCCTGAAAGCCAACAAGCGCACCATTGTCTGGCTGGCTCCTGGACTATATGATAAGTAGCTAAATAGAATCCACAATCTTCTCGGCTTCCTTGTAAGGGGGTGGAGCTGGGGTGGGGGTGGGGGTCTATGTGACCAGATACTCCAAGCTCCTGCTCTTTGAGTTCCCTGCCACCTCGATAGATGTGCTCTTAAACTACGAACCCAGATAAGCCCTTCTCAGAGGCCGCTCTTGTGGGGGCATTTTATACAACAACAGAAAAGCAACCGAGACAGCAGCTGACTGCCCTCTAAATCCTTAGCACTGTAGGACATCACCAAAGGCCTAAGTACACAGAGTATAACACTCCCGGGGCTGGGGGCTGTTCCGGAGGTGGGGTGTAGTTTAATATGCATGAAGCCCTCAGGCTGATGCTCAGAACTGCATAAACCGGGCCCAGTGGCACACCCACCCGCGTACTCTCTGCACGCTGGAAGGCAGAGGCAGGGGGATCAAGAGGTCAAGGCCATGCTCAGCGACACAGCAAGTCCGAAGCCAGCCTGAGTTATATGAAACCCTGTCTGGAAAACAAAATTACCTAACTCTGAAGTCCCCGGCAAGGTTCATTTCTCATGTCTCTTGGTTTCTGCTGTCGCCTGAAGTGGATAACTCACCCACGGTTCCTGTCAGTTGTGGAATGTGCTCTCTGACAAGAGTCATTTTTAAGAGCCTGTCCAGTGCCAGCCGCCTTTGAAAAGGTCTCTTCTTTTAACACCATCCTTTATGGTTTATTAAAAATTTAGGTGCATCTTTTGACATTCTCCAAGTCTCTGGGTTTTCAGATAGACTTTCCACAGTGACTTAATGGATAATTGATTTTTTTTTGAAGTTTTTGTCTTTGCTGCTTCAGTTTTGTACATCCTGAGAATGACACTCTGTTTTAAAAAAAAAAATGCACTGTAATGTGGAAAGAAGCAAGAGAGCTTATTAATGGGTGGCCTGGCTCTGGAGTGTTCTGTAGTGTGACCACACACCTGAGGGCATTGGTACTTACCCAAGGCACTTGAGTTAATGTGTAAAACCTACATGTGTGGACAGATGAATCCCTGAGACTCCAAGCTTCTCCATCTTCCAGGACTTCACTTAAATTGTGGACCTTTGTTAGCTACCGTCACCGCTGTGACAAAACACCAGAGAGAAATCAAGTTAAAGGGGAAAAAAGGTTACCTTGGCTCATGAGTTTAGTCATCCGGTTCCAATGCTTTGGGAGGAGGCAAGGCAGAGCGTCCTGACAGCAGGGGTGTGTGGGGTCTCCCTTTGATGTGGCAGTGCACCATTGTATACTCAGCTGCTGAAATCTGTGTGCTTTCCTGTTAAATGGGGCATCTTTCCGAAAGGTCACCACCGTGTTCTTTTATCAGCCCAGTATCACAGCATATACTGGAGCCCCAACCCAGTCCATGGCGACTCCATACTCTAGCACCAGGAAAGGCAGGTACATTCGCTCCCACCTCCATTCCAGGAGAGCAGGGGCTAGTCAAGAGCTGAGAGTTCAGTTGTCTTTCTGTGTTGGCTGCCAGGTGGGCTAAGGGCAGATATTTTTGGTGCGTACATGAGTGGGTGTGGGTGTGGTGTTGCACACATGAGCATGAATTGGAGGCTGGAGGATGATGTCCAGTGTCTTCCTCTATCACCCTTCACTTTACTCTTTGAGGCCGGCTCTCTCACTAGGCCTTGAGGCTCAGTGATGAGGCTAAACTGGCTGACCTGTACAAGCCGCAGGGATCCACTCATGTCCTCCTGCCCGGATCGGGCACTGCAGTGTGTGCTGCCACACTCAACTCGTCATATGGATTCTGGGAGTGAATGGCAGGCCCTCTGCCTTCACCCGGGAGGCTGATTATGGAGACCCATAGCGGAGCCTGCACAACTAATTTTCTCATCCCCTCTCCTTACAGTCAAGAGCCGAGTTCATTTGACAGTTGTTGCTGTGATCTAGAGACCCGGGGGCTGCTGTTTGTGTCTTCAGGACAGCACAGCAGTTGATTTTAATTATTTAGCTTGTCATCATTGCTGGTTTCTAATAATGGCATTGAAAGGAATGCTCGGGATTTGAGTCAGAAGTGATTTTAGTTTCAGGGAACTCAAGAACAAATTTAGAAAACAAAATATTAATGCCGGCTGGCTGTTCCTGAGGGCTATAACTAATTTTTATTTTCTTCATGGTTTTATCAGATTTAGACCCAAACTTCCCTATGAAAAACTACCCTTACTTGTGATGAGATAAAAGTGGGTTTAGGGAAGGGGATGTCCCCATGTGAGTTAGCCACTTCAGGATCCCTGAGTCTCAACATGCCCACCATTACGTAGAGAAAGAAATTACACAGCAGGGCTAGCCTGGTGTCATCATGTGGTGGAAGTAAAGGGGAAATTAGGCATTTATGACAGAGAAGGATCTTATTTGGGCTAGCCTGGTGTTCTTGCATTGTGGAGCAAGGATAAGAACTCTCTGGGGTCGTGTGTGTGTGTGTGTGTGTGTGTGTGTGTGTATAACCTCACTCCCAAGGGCTCTATCCTGATGACGTAATGACCTCCTCAAAGCTGTCTACTAACACCAACATTTGTGTTAAAAATACGATAAAGGGCTGTATTAGTTAACTACAGCTGCTTTAACAACTTTTTACTAACATGATGACGTTAAAAACAAACAAACAAACAAACAAAGCCAGAAGATCAGACTTATTCTCCTACAGTCGTGGAAGTCAAAGCTCTTAAATCCGTTCTTAAGTTGTTGACAAGGTTCTGATTTGCAGGAGACTCCAGGGCGGATCTGGGACATCCATGTCCTGTTCCTTGCAGCTTCTTCAGGTTTCTGCATGGCTGTCACTCTTATGTCCTGTGGCTGTGTGTGTTCAATCTCCCCCCTGCCGAGTTCTTGTTTGAACCTTTGCCGACTGCACGCAGAGCCTCTGCGGGTAGCTCAGGACAACGGGAATCTGATCGGTCTCTCCTGCCTAGAGGGCCGTTTTCGTGGGCTTAAGCGTTAGAACTCAGATGGTTCTGTAGTCCGCATTTGCTGAGCCACAGAAACCTAAGCAGTCGGTGCAATGCTGGCCAGAGCCAATGAGCTCCAGTCTTCCAGGGTTTTCCTCTTCCCTGGCACTCCCTTGAGCTCTGTCTTCTTCCTTTCCCATCCCCAGGCTGCTTCTGTTTGGCCACCGCCACTGCCACCCTCGCTGGGTGCACACTGCCACTTATTCACTGTGCCTTATCCAGTGAGAGGGTGGGTGAGATTCAAAAGGTATTGACTGGGCTTGCTCACACTCTCTCTATCTCTGTCTCTCTCTCTCTCTCCTACTCCCTCCCTCCCTCTCTCTGTCTTTCTGCCTCTGTCTGACTGTCTGTCTTTCTCTCTTCTGTATATGTGCACACACGTGTGCAAGTGTGTGCATAGTGAGGGTACCGTGGGGGTGTTGCTGTATTGGTCACGTGTATGCCACTGTTACTTCAGTACCTCACAGACTCCACTTAAGTAAGGATTTTGGGCTCAGGGGGAAGAACATTTTGTTTTGGCCCACTATGGATTTAGTCCGTCACAGTGGCAGAAGGCATAGCAAATGGCACCTTGGTCTTTGACAGAGGTGACAGGACCCCGAGATGAGGTACAGGCAACTCCTCCCCTCCACACACACACATGTGCACATATATGCCTTACTTCTAAGCCTCACCTTCCCAAACAGTGGTACCAGCAGAGACCAAGCATCCAAAACATGAGCCCATTTCAGGCTTCAACCATAGCAGCTCCCATCTCAATCCTGTGGACGCCCCTCACCCCCCCGCTTCTCTATTCAAATCACCACTCTCAGTGACCAAAAAGATGCTCATGGCAAATGGACTCTTGGCTCTCTTTTACCTAATACTGAAGGTAACAAGATAATCAACTGTTTCCTATCCTTCCCGGGGACCTCATCATACAACATTCTCCCACATGAAATTATCACCACGTCCAATACCCACATCCTCCCCGTCCTGTAGAGAAACCACATGCCTAGCAGCAGTGGTTTCCCACCTCTGCGCTCCCTTCCACCTCGATCTCCTCTGTACTCTGTCCTCCCACAGACTGCACCCTGCACTGCGCATGCGGCCTGCTGCAGCTACTTTCTTTCACTTGGCTTGTTTGTCATTTTTCTTGTACCACATTTATGTTGGTCTCTGCTTCTCCTTTAAGCCCAGAACATTCTTCATTCTGGGATGTGAGGTGGGTGGTTGCCACCCATGGCTCTGCATCTGGAGACCCACCTCTGGATTACAGGGTGGTTCCACCAAGTGCAGAACGCCCACTTGGATATGGACCCCAGCCAGAGGGCTGGACACTGAATCCAAAAGAGAAGGGGCTGAGCCCCAGCGTTTCTCTCTCCCTGCTTCCTAATTGAGGGTGCAGTGAGGTCAGCTGCCTCCCATGCCCATCTCCATGGCTTCCCTGCCCTGGAGGACTGTATCCCCTCCAACCTTGAGCTGAAATAGACTCTGAAGTGGCTTTGTCATAGGAACAAGAGAAGCGGCATCCATGTGGACAAGTGTCGCTGGGCCTGTATTCCTCAGCTCCTGGGCGCTCAGCTTTCTTCTGCCATTTTCAGTTTGAGTAGGAATATGGTGGACATGGTCTGATGCTATCATACCTTGGGGCGGAACTGCTGGGTCCCAGGGAAACCTTTTCATTCTTTTAAGTCCATGAATTCTTGTTTTACTTTTTATTTGGGGGGATGATATTTTTTCCCAGTCACCTCCGAGAAGGGGAAGGTTCCCCCCTGGGTACCAACCCACCCTGGCCCCTCAAGTCACAGCACCACTGGCTACATCCTCTCCCACTGAGGCCAGACAGACGAGGCCGTTAGACAGTTAAGAGGAACAGGATCCACAGGCAGGCAAACAAGAGTCAGGGTAAGATTCTCGCTCCAGCTGTTGGGGGACCCGCATGAAGACCAAGCTGCACATCTGCTACAGATGTGCGGGATGCCTCTGTCCAGCCCATGATGCTCTTTGGTTGGTGGTTCAGTCTCTGGGTGCCTCCAAGGGTATACAGGTTAGTTGACTCTGATGGTCTTCCTATGGAGAACCTGTCCCATCCATGTCCTTGTTTCCTTTTTTAAACTCCTCCCACTTTGTTCTCTACCACCAGCCATATATGTTCTTAGTGTATTGTAATTGAGGACTGATCACAGCTCCACTCAAGGAAGTATTAGTGGGGTGTTCATGAATCCTGCTCTTTAAAGAGTACTGATCAGTTTTGGGTTGAGATTTTTATTGGACCACCCGAAAGTCAGGATTCTATTGATCATAGCATAAGGCACAGGCTTCTGTGTGCTTCAGATATGGTCTTCATGCGTAGCAAGGGTGGCTTTGGAGGGCCAGCACTCAGAACAAGATGGGGGGGGTGTACCGCTTGCAAGAGGCCGGTAGTTACAGAGAAAAGCATGGTGTGTCTCATTTTCCTGGGGCAAAGGCTGGGCAGAACACTCTATTATTAGGTACGGATTTTCCCAGGAAAAACATGGTGTAATCACTGCTAAGTGACATTCTGTTTCTGGACATTGGGTGTCGTTCTCAGCAATCAGTGATACAGGCTCAGCCAGCAGGTCATCGCCACACATAACCTTGAATTATCAAGGACAGTTGTCTTAGTTCAGGTTTCATTGCTGTGAAGAGACACCATGACCAAGGCAACTCACATAAAAGAACACCATTTAATTGGGGCTGGCTTACAGCATCAGAGGTTCAGTCCATTATCATCATGGTGTATAGTAGTGTGCAGGCAGACATGGTGATGGAGGAGCTCAGAGTTCTACATCTTGTTCCAAAGGCAGCCAGAAGGAGATTGAATCCACATTGGGCACTAGGACAGCTCAAAGCCCACCCCTACAGTGACACACTTCCTCCAACAAGGCCACACACTCCCGTGGGCCAAGCATTCAAACACAAGAATCTATGGGGGCCATACCCATTCAAACCACCACAATAATAAAAGGTATTTACTCAGGTCTTGGAAATATCCATGACAATGTTTAGATATCTGTCCTCTTAAATGGCACAGAGATGCAGAAGTTCAGAGATGGAGCCTAGGGCCACACAGCAACCACTAAGGTGGAGCTGGCTATCACTCAGCTTGTTTTCCTCCTGCCTGCTCTTGGCCTCTTTTCAACTGATAAGTGGTGAAACATCTCAGCTATTTCCAAAAAGTTCAGGGAACACGTTTTTCTTTTTTATTTTATTATTATTTTTTTAACGGCACGAAATGTCAGCGTCTGTGACACCAGCCGGGTATGTTGGCAGACGTCTCGCTGCAGATGCCCTGGGCTCTGATCAGCAACAGGCTTAGGCTGGGCAACCTGGATGGGAGACCTCTTCCATAGCCAGGGCTGTCCCCAAGGGAGCTCTGCAGAAGGTTGCAGAAGGAGTGCCCCAGAAGTATACCCTCCACGCACCCACCACCAGCAGGCAAGGCTTAGACTTTAGAATCGGTAAGGCCTGGACTTAGCTCTAGAAGCCACCAGCTGTCTTATTAGCCATGTGACTTTGGGTAAGGGCATGAGCATCTCAGAGTTGGCAGATGTAAATTGGTGATAACAGCAGTTCACTATGAAGCCAGTTAACAGCTATTGCAATAGGCGGGCCACCTGCTGTGTAGCCCAATGTAAGGTAGAGCACAGCAGAGCCTGCTGAACATGAGTTCCTTTGCTCCCCTCCTCCTCCTTCCTCTTTCTCCTCCCTCCTCCTGTGCTCCTCCTCCCCCTCCCCCCTCCTCCTCTGGGATACCTTAGTTCAGTCCTTAAGGATCTTCTAGTTCCAGTCAGGTGACCTCCAAGGGGGACAGCTCAGAGCACTTTAATTCTCATCTCCAGCAGGTGACTTCAAGGTTCCTCTCATTTACTCCAGGAGTTTGAAAACACTGTAATATTCTCCTTTAATTATCTGCACCTCAGTGGGGAAAATGACATTATAATTAGCACGGGCCCCTGTATGGGATGACATTTTGCTTAACAGATCGTGTTCCTGGGTGCGTGCAGTAGCAGAAGCTGAGAGCACACTTTCAAATTGCGCTGTTGGGTGTGAGCATAAGCCCTGGCGTGAACTCCCACAGTGGGAAGTTGCCGCTCCAGGGTCCCTGCGTGATCCCATGTGCACGTGCCAGGCAAGCCGGGGTGCCCACCACCCTTGCCAAGGGCTGTGGACACACAGGACCTCAGAGCCCTGCTTCCTGGCTGTCTTAGGTAGGGTTTCATTGCCATGAACAGACACTACAACCAAGGTCACTCTTATAAGGACAACATTTCACTGGGGTTGGCTTACAGGTTCAGAGGTTCAGTCCATTATCATCATGGCAGGAATCATGGCAGCGTCCAGGCAGACTTGGTGCTGGGCGAGCCAGAGTTCTACATTTTGATCCGAAGGCAGTCAGGAGGGGACTCTCTTCCTCACTGAGCAGAGCTTGTGCACTAGGAGACCTTAAAGCCCACCTACATAGTGACATACTTCCTCCAACAAGGCCACACCTCCTAACAGTGTCACTTCCCATGGGGCAAGCACATTCAAACCACCACACTGGCCAAAGCCACAGTCTAAGGCTGCACTTGCATTTGGGTTAAAATAAAGACTAGTTTCCACATTGACACGGTCATTCTCCTACGTCTTATGTAAGGTGAAGAGAAGAGTTAAAGCAATACAGTTGGAAGGCAGTTTCTGTATTGCTTTGCCAAGTTTCTGGTTAACATCATGCTGTCTTGCTGCCATGACCAGAATACAGCTTAAATAGGAACTTCTTAGTTTGGCTATTGATTTGTTTATTTATTGAAAAACAATTTTTTTTTGAGACAAGGTCTCACTCTATACCCTGAGATAGCCTGGCAACCACTCTGTAACCCAGGCTGGCCTGAAACTATGGCAATCCTCCTGCCTCAGGGTCTCAGGTACTAGCATGTGAGCCACTATGCCCAGCTTAAGCAAGAGGATCCCTGGAGTTTGGTGGCCAGCCAGTGTAGCTAAATCCAGGAGCTTCAGGTTCAGTAAGTGACCCTGTCTCAAAAAATAGGACGAAGAGCAATTGAGCATGTCCCGACTTCTGGTTTCTATGCTCATACATGCACATGTACATGTGCACTTGTACAAATGTGTGCATATATACACACATGAGCACACACATACCTAGGCACATAAAACTCATCCTGAAGCCAAGCTCAACCTTGAGCCTGGGTCCCCCTGAGTGCTAGAGTTGCAGGTGTGTGCGACCACACTTAGTTTATGTGACGCTGGAGATCGACCCCAGGGTCTTCTGCTTGTACGACAGGCACTCTACCAGTCGTGCTGAACCTCTGGCCCGGTTCTGTTTTACTCTTGAACGGAGACCAGACATGGGTTCCGACAGCTTGTCCAGGAAAATTGGTACATGCTGAGTCATGCTGTCCAATGCTGGGCTAAGGCAGCTCCAAGACTGAGAAAGCTCTCCTCCTGCTTCTCTTCCTGATCTGCCTCCTCCTCTTCCTACTTTTGCCACTCTTCTTCCTCCTGCTCCTCCTCCTACAATTCCTACTCCTTCTCCTCCTCCCACTCCTCCTCCCAATTCTTATCTTGCTCCTGCCCCCGCCCCCTGCTCCTTCTGCTCCTCCTCTCCCCTTTCTTTCTCCTGCTCTTCCTGCTGCTCCTCCTCTTGCTCCTCCTCTTCCCATTCCTCTTCCTGGTCTTCTTCCTACTTTCAAATAGACATTTGCCCATTCTCCAGGCCAACACATTACAATGGGTCCACGTCATCTTATGCCCGCCTGAGAATCTAAGCCCTTTGAGTCAGGTTTTGAGGATGGGAATCCTGTCTTATGGAAATCACTGTGACATTTACTCTCAGGCCTTTGCTAGGATCGTCGCTCCGCTTGTCACCCACTGCTACGATGTAAGACATTTATGGAACAATATATTTTCTAGGAATGCTTTGCCTCTCCTGCGAAAGCAATTTATGTATTGTGTCTCTCTTCTGGTCGTTGGCTGCCAGGGAGGCTAAGGCCTGTATTTCCTTGATAACAGTGACATATGTTCTTAGGATCTGAACTATTATTCTCTCGTCTTGCAACCAATCATCATATCACACTTTAATCAGTTTCAAAGGAGCAGGGTTTTTTTTTTCATTAGTTGCCACAATTTTATTCCCATATTGCCATTTCGTTTCCCAAGCACCGATTATGCTTCTGATCCAGATGTGTGCCCTGAAGATGCTTATTCTGGTGATGCACGAGAAGAGAGGGAGCAACCTTTGCAGTGCTCTCTGAATACCTGCAGAGTGAGGCCGGCACACACATGTGTCTCGGGGATGCAGCGCAGGAGGCCGGAGAGATGGCTCAAGGCTTAAGAGCATGTATTCTTGCAGAGGACCTGGGTTCAACCCTCCAGCAGCTCACAATCATTCACAACTCCAGTCTGATGGGATCTGACACCCTCTTCAGACCTCCAAGGGAACCTGATATTCATATGGCACACATCCATAGATGAGCAAAACACGCATGCAATGCAATAAAATGAAGAAATCTTTAAAAAACATATAGAAGAGTACAATGTGAATTGTTAAACTCTCTGATAGCCATATATAGGAAAGATGTGGATATGCATATATATATATACACACACACACATATGTATGTGATTTATTATAAAATACTCCCTAGGGTATAAACTTTAAAAATAAAAGAGGCCAAAGGCAAATGGAATTTATTTACAAAATACACTTCATCTAATGTAGCCACACTATTACCATTTCAACTTGGACCCCATATAAAACTTGGAACGAACGAGCTTTCCGTCTCTCAGAAGAAACAAAGCTTACTCACATATCCATTTCAACATTGCAGAAAATGGCGGCAGTGACACAAACCCTTCATCCCAGCTCACAGGAGGTGGAGGCAGGTGGATCTCTGGTAGTTCAATGCTAGCCTGGTCTGCATAGCTGGTTCTAGGACATCCATAGCTACATAATGAGAGTCCCTGTCTTAAAAGAAACAAATCAACATTGTATAGAGTGGATGGATCATCATAGGAAGTCATCACGGTCAAGGCAAAAGCCTTGAGAGCAAGAATGTGTTGTTGTTATTTGTTTTCTGTTGTCTTTGAAGACGAGGCAGTTAAAAAGTCATTTTGACTGCTGGAAGTACTGCTTTTTGGAATAGAGCTATAACTTGGTGCTAGAGCTCTTGCCTGGCATGCACAAAGATTTGGTTCCATCCCCACTGTGGGAGAAACAAAACAGAGCAAATGGGAACAGGAAAGAGTCATCCCTTATCACTGGTGGCATTAGCTATGTGGGAGCATGCCTGTCACTGTAGAGGGGAGGTTAGTCATGTCTGTCCCCATAGAGGGGAGGCTAGTTATTTTTCTCCTTGCTTGTCAGAAGCAAGTTAAAGGAGGAAGGTTGATTTGGGCTGAGAACTTAAAGAATACAGCCCATCATGGTGAGGAAGGCAGGGTGGTGGGTGGGGTCACATGCACTCCACAGTCAGGAAGCAGAGGGAGGTGACGATTGGTGCCTATCCATCTTTCTCCTTTTTATTCAGTTCAGGACCCCAGCGCATGGAATAGTGCCATTGATATTCAGGGCAAGTCTTCTGTACCTATTTACATGTTTTGTGACATATGTCACAGATACGCCCAGAGGTTTGTTTCCATGGTGACTCTAAATCTCATCAAGTTGACAAGATCAACCATTACAAGGGGCTTAGAGGGGACACCATGAGCACCCTACACAAAAGGGAAGATCAAGGGCACTGTCTGGGTCCCAGATGGCTCCCTCTCGTCTCACGGCGCTGATCTGCCTCTGGGAGGTGGGGGAGTCTGTGTCAGGGTGTCCTTTTCTGACAGATCCTTCCCCATCACCTCTCTGCTGGTGATCCTCCCTGGGGAAGGCTGTGGTGGGTGGGGTCATGAGATACATATCAGACCTGATGGTCCCTAGAGAAGCCACACAGAAGACCAACCTTACAGGCCACTCCCATCACTTTGTTACAACACTATAATAGTGTCAGTGAGCAGACATTTCAGAGTCCCCCATGGGTGGTTCCCCCTAGTTCAGAGATGACCTTGGCAAGAGTGTGGCTCGCTTTACCCTAAATGGAGCTGTGGTTTTTCTTGAAGAATGGCTCGTGAAAACACTCAGCACCTTTGCTGGCTTTAGGTTCCCCAAGCAGCCACCCCCTTCACCACCCCAGGCTTCCAGTCCCCTTCCCTGTCCCGCCCTAGGAGGCTTGCTAATTTGTTCCCAAGCCACAGCAGATAACAAGTTTAATCAATTGATAACGTTCAGGGTTCATGCTCTGTAGCGTCCCAGCTGATTGCTATTCATGTGTGCTAATCTTAATGCACATTAATTATGCATTTAATAAGTCCTTGTTTCTTCTGTTTGCCTGCATTCCCTGGATGGCTTTTATGGTGTGGGCTTGAGAACAATGAGACTGCTACTTGTGTTCTACAAATAACAATTAACCGAGGGCGGATCCTCAAATGGAAATTCCATTTTCTCTTCCCATCTCAGATGAAAAACAATTGAGTAAAAATGACAAATGGACCTGATGCTTCTAGGTCTGTCCCCTGCTCTGTCATGTGTTCCCTCTTCAGGGGCCGTGACCTGCCTGCCCATGGAGTCCCCTTGTCAGCACAGATGTGTCTTAACCCGGCTTGAGTAGCTCCCGTTGCTTCGTGCTCCTCCCTTTTCTTGTAGACATGGCCTCTAGGTCTGAGATGTGAACTCAGTATTGCAGCTTGAGAGAGAAGTCTCCCTCCATAGACAGACCCAGGGTATAGAGAATCTCTAGATGAGCCTTGAGTGGAGCCTTCCAAACCCCCTCAGAGAGAGTCATGATGAACCTAAGCTCCCAGAAACACCTGGATCACCATGCCATTTTGAACCAGCTGCCCAATGGTGGCTCTCTTGTTGAGCAAATAGAGAACCCTCTGGCCTGTGTGTTTTAGATGTTGACCTGACCAATTGTGAATGCTATACTTCATTCAGTCTTCTCCCAGTCTGTGATTCTGGGAGCTGGGAGCCTTTGGGACTACCTACCCATCTGATTCCCTTTGTCCCGGGCCTATGCTGAAGCCTGTTATGTCTGGTTGTCTTCAAATGACTAGGGCTCTGTGACCTGACTCCCTCCCTCTCTGTCTTAGTCCCTTTCTCACCACCTGGGTGAAATATCAAGATAAAAGCAAAAGGGAGGAAGATTACGTTGGCTCGAAGTTTGCAGGTGCAGTCCGTCATGGTGGATGTCGGCAGGAAGTTGAGATAGTGACATCACATCTGTGTCCAGGAAGTAGAGAGCACTGAGAATCAGTTCTCTTCCGACTTTCTCCTTTTCCTGCAGTCTGGGATCCAAGCCTGTGTAATAAGGGCACCCATGTTTAGGGTGGGTCTTCCATCACCAGTTAACGCAATCCAGAAACTCAGTCACAGAGATTTACCTTCTGGATAATTCTAGAACTTGTCAAGCTGACAATCAATACTAACCATCACTCCCACCCTCTCCACTGATGACTGTATTAATGTTTACAGATGACTCTAGGTGGTGGGATCTTTGCAGCCCATTGCAATGACTCAGGCTATCCCCCACCCCCACTCCCTGCCATGCCGCCCCTTCTTATTCATGTCAGCCACACATGCACATGTTGTAAGTGAATCAGAGAGATGACTCTGTAAGTTACTCTACTCAGGAATTCCCAGACAAGGTGAGACATTTCAGTTCCTTGTTGTGACAAAGTACTTGATGAAACCGACTTCAAGAAGGAAGGATTGATTATTTTGCTCACAGTTTGAGGTTACAGCCCATGACGGTGGTGAAGGTACAGCTGTAGGGATGTGGGACAGGTGGTCACGTTGCATCCACAGTAAGGAAGCATGAAGTGATGAACACTGGTCTTCAGCGGTGCTGACTTCTTCACAGGCATGCCTAAAAGACAAGATGGTCTAAGGAGTCCCTCACTGGTGTGGAAGCCTGTTGTCTTACTCAGGGTTTCTATTCCTGCACAAACATCATGACCAAGAAGCAAGTTGGGGAGGAAAGGGTTTATTCAGCTGACACTTCCACGTTGCTGTTCATCACCAAAGGAAGTCAGGACTGGAACTCAAGCAGGTCAGGAAGCAGGAGCTGATGCAGAGGCCATGGAGGGATGTTACTTACTGGCTTGCTTCCCCTGCCTTGCTCAGCCTGTTCTCTTATAGAACCCAAGACCACCAGCCATGGGATGGCACCACCCACAAGGGGCCCTCCTCCCTTGATCACTAATTGAGAAAATGCCTTACAGCTGGATCTCATGGAGGCATTTCCTCAAGGGAGGCTCCTTTCTCTGTGATAACTCCAACTGTGTCAAGTTGACACACAAACCCAACCAGTACAGCTGTCTCCTGGTCTAGATGACGTAAAGCTAACAATCGCTACTCACTGTCATAGGGAGGGGTCCTGAATAGATCCATACAGTTGCAGGATGACTGAAAACTGTAATTGCCTGTACTCCCTGAGATTTGGGGATTTTATTTGAATGATAACAAACCAGACCATCAGAATTCTTCAATCCCAATGATGGGACAGAGTTTGGACTCAGACTCTGTAGTGTGTGTCTTCTTGAGAAATAGCCTTGTGTGGTGTGAATGGCGTGCAAGAACAGCCCTCAAGTAGAGATGGCCACGGCTGTGAAGGAAGGGGCATAATTCCAAGCTCCAGCCTGGCCCCAGCTTTGCAGATGCTGTAAGGGCAGCTATGGTCATGGGTGTGAGGTGGTTTGAAATCCTCAATAAAGGATTGAGATGGATGGTGGCTTTCTGGGTTATGAGATGCAACACCTGAACCTATCCCATGTCGGCTCCTTCTGTTTCCCAGTTCCTTCAGCCGCTCAGCTCACTCCTCTGGTCTCCATGAAGACTCAGAGCTGCCACCTCTCAAGAGTTTGCTCACTCATACCTCTTCTTTATACTCTTAGACATTCTTCGTGGCCCAGGGACGGAGCCCACAGTAAAAAAACAAACACTCAGAATCCTGTTTTCTGAGGCAAATGAGGTCTTCTTAAATATCAACACCGCAATAGAGGTGTCTTCTCTCTTCCTTTAATCAAACTCCTTTCTCCAGGTTTAGCAATCTGCTAAGTCATGGTGACAGTAACATCTTGGCTTTCCTTCTGTGCCCTGCTCTCTAGGGTCCGCCTCCACTTCTTCCCCCCCCCCCCCCCCCCCGCTTGAGGCCATGTAGGGCTTTTGCATTAGGAATGGTTGAGTCACTGTGTCCTCCAGGGAATAAGCCAAAGCATGCACATAAGGAACTTGAGGGGATAGAGTCTGGGTGCATGTGGTCTGGGGAAATACTTGGGGAGACACACCTTCCCTAGCCTCCCTGGGCTCTGCATTGTGAGGTGTGGGTCAGTGGCTCTTCCCCATCCTGCTTTGTCCTGGAGGACTGGGGCAAGTGCTGGTTTTTCACCTTCTGGTAATTCTGAAGAGTGCCCTGTTGCTTGGAGACAGGGATGGTGCCTGAAGTGAAGATAAGGTTGTCAAGGAAACCAAGCCACAAATTCCCTTGTTTGTCTTCGGGTTGCCGGACTGAAGAGTAAAGAATCTTTACTCTGACAACTGGAAGATGCCTCCCGTTCTGTGTGTGTCTAGCGGATTGATGGGTTGTTCAACACACAGCCCAGCTGGTCCCCAAGTTGACAAACACGGCATCGAGTTCTGACTCACTATTTCTGTTGGAGCGCACTTTCCAGTGTAGACAGAGTCAGGCGGCCGTTTCCATCTGGACTTTTCTCAGCCACACCATCGTACAAATGAACCTCCTTGAATCCTGACTCTGTGTGTAATCCCTCGTCTTTTTCCGCTGTTGAGATTTCCCTCTTGGTGCAGCCCTGTTGGGATCCCCCTCTTTTCTGTTTTCCACCTCCAGATGGATTTACATGCCTGGGATAGCACTCTTCACACACCTAGACGCCTGCCTCTCAGCCCTGGCATTACAGGGTTCAGAGAAAGTGTGCCCCTTCAGCTTTAAGGAGATCCTTTGTGAAGCTTCAAAAAGAAAAGAAAACAACGAACAAACAAACAAACAAACAAGCAAACGCCAAATCCTCTCATCTGCCCTAGCCTACTGTCCTAGTATACCAAACACAGTGGGGGTGACATCCAGGAGAATAAACCCCAAGTGTGTGTGCATGTGTTTGTGTGTGTGTCTGTCTTGCCTCCGTGGCTTTATATTCTTTGCTCTCTGTGGTTCACCTCTTCTTTCCCTCCCACCCAAGGGTCCCTCAGCAGTTAGCATCATGGGTTTTCTGAGCCCCCCTGTCCCTGCCCCTCACTTCTCTCCTACCTCGCAGAACATCCATCCATGAGTGACCACACAGAACACAGTCAACTTCTGCCCCTCTGACATGTCCAGGGCTGCTTTGGAGAAGTAGCAGGATTGCTCAGCCAAGTCGGGGGTAACTTGAAACACAGCATGGGAAGCACACGGCTGCTGGCCGATGTGGGGATGAGGGTGTCGGAGGAGCAGGGAGGAGAGAACTCGGGTAGGGGTGTGAGTAGTATGGGTCCTGAGGGGGTAGGACACTGAGGTACATCAGATGCCCCCAATGCAAAGGTTTCTAATTAAAAGGGAGAAAACAAAGGGGTCTCCTCTCCAGGGACCCAAGACACAGACTCTAAATACCTGGCTAAGTGTCTCTGCCAAGTTGTCCTTCAGACATGCCTTTTCTGTCCCCATCATCTGTGTCCCATTGTCCTTCAGACATGCCTTTTCTGTCCCCACCATCTGTGTCCCATTGCAGATAATGTCCTGATCTTCACTCAGGTGTTCTGGGCTAGAACACCTTACTGTTGTCATGGTGCCTCCACCATCTGTCACTACCCTCCATTTTTATCAAATACCAAGCATACTGGTCCTACTTCACCACATCCACTCTCCAGTCTCTTCTGGCCCGCTGCCTTGTCTCAATAGCCCCGCCCAAACACCCTGCACTCTGTCCCCAGACTAAATTCTTTTACATTTTTTTTTGATATTTCATTTTAATCCTATGTGTATAGGTGGTTTTGCCCTCTTGTATGTATGTACACTGTGTGCATGCAGTGCCCATAAAGGCCAGAAGAGGGCATCGGATCATCTGAAACTGGAGATGCAGATGGTTGTGAGGCACCATGTAGGTACTAGTCACAGAACCCAGGTCCAATGGGTGAGCACCGGTGATCTTAGCCACTGGGCAATCTCTCCAGTCCCCAACCTCATTTCTTAAAAGAGAAATCTTTTTTTTTTTCCTGCTGATCACCACCTCTCAGAGGAAAGAAGAAACAGTATTTCAAATTCTGACACCTCACCTCTTAGCTCCCGTGCCCTTGATCTCTTCTGGTCCGCTTGCCTGGAGACATATTATTTGAGATTTCCCCATCGGCGTAGGAAAGTCCTGATGTCTCTGTACATTCAACAACACCTGGCATTGTCTGTGTTTTCCTAGTGTGCGCGATATGCATTCAGGTAGTTTTGACTTGATTTCCGTGATAATAATAGAGAATAGTTCCTATGTTAGGTACCACAGACCCTCATGGATCTCTGCCTGAACACATGCAACCTCTCCCACAATTCCTGGGTGCACGTTACAATAGCATATAACATGTAGTCACAGATCCGCAGACTCTTGATGTGATTCCTCTTCCAGAGACTCACCCCGCCCCAGGGGAGGAGGAGAGTGACCTCTGGCTTGTTTAGAAGCAGGATCTGAATCCTTCCCTAGAGGGAGTGTGGACTGTATAGACCTGGAGAACTTGGATTCCCTTGTGCTTTTGTTTTACATGGAGAGCTCCCAGAGCATCAAATAATCCTTCCTGCACCCAACGGCTTGGCACTCTCTCCTCCTCCCTCCTTCCTTACCCAGAATCCCATGCATGCACTTCTAAGTTCAGAGATTGCCACGTTCTTCAGCCTTTCATTCATCTTCTGGGGGATGCGGGGGGCGGGGGGGGGGCACCCTTGCTTTTTCATGCGTGTTATGAAGTCCTCTGTGACAACTTCAGGAAGTCAGACTCTGGCCAATGTGGATGAAGTGGCACTTGTGTGACATTAGCCAACCTGGAGGCCCAGAATGGACAAAGTGGCACTTGTGTGACATTAGCAATCCTGGAAGTTTCTGGGCTCTCTGATTAGACATGACCACTTGCCTCTGAGCTGCAGCCTCAGTGCTCCCCACTGGCATGTCTTAGTCGGGGAATCTGCTGTCTAAGAATGACTTTAAGAATGCACGGAGGCGGAAGTGATTTAAGGACTGAAATGGAGTTCAGGAAGCTACCCCGTGACTTGGAGGTGGTGGGAAGGAGGCAGGTGAAAAGGACGTACAGGCCCATGTGCAGCTCAGGGACACCTCTCTGACCGTGTTCTTCACTTTAAAGACAGCAGGGTTTGTGTTTGACTGCTGTGGACGAAGGATGGTGGAGAGACAGATGCTCAATGTTTGTCACACGGAAAGTAGGGAGGAAGCACAACCATTTGCTTCAGAGCTCACTCTTTGCTGTTTACCTCCAAGTTCTCTGGTCTGAGAAAAGGGAGCAGGAAGCAAGGGGACCCATGCCCCAAAGCTGAGCAACTTAGAAACACTTCCCTGGAACTCTGATTGTGTTAATGTGGTTTTCTTCCATGGACAGGATTTTTTTCAAGGTCTTGGAGGCTGTACATCTGAAGTGAAGGATTAGACAGATGTTCCCTTCAGGTGGTAGGTACTGAGTTAACCATTCCTTTCAGGTCTGCATTAGTTACTATTCATGTTGTAACAAAATACCTGAAGAAAGGGCTTAAGGAAGGAAGTTTATTCTGGATTGCAGTTCAAAGGCACCCAGTCCCAGCTTGCAGTTCAAAAGGAATCATTTCTGGCTTGCAGTTCAAAGGGACCCAATCCTGTCTTGAACTTCATAGGTACCCAGTCCTGGCTTGCAGTTCAAAGTGACCCAGTCCTGGCTTGCAGTTCAAAGGGACCTAGTCCTGTCTTGAAGTTTAAAGGGACCCAGTCCTGGCTTGAATTTCAAAGGGACCCAGTCCTGGCTTACAGTTCAGAGGGACTCAGTCCATTATTGGCAGGGGAGATGTGGTGGCTAGAGCTGGAGACAGCTGGTCACATTGCATCTAAAGTCAAGAAGCAGAGTAAATAGGAAGTGGGGATAATCTATAAAACCCGAGGGTCCAGCCACAAGACCCCACCTCATCCATGAAGGCTCCACAATCTTCCCAAGCGCAATCATCTGGGGAAACATCCATTGAAAACACAGCACGGTCTTTCTCCGCGGCTTGTAAGTGGATATATTTTCCCCATGATTCTTGACATTGTTTTTCTTCTATATCTATCTGGGACGTTTTTTCATTGCTCTGTATTTAAGATTTATTTTTTAATATTTGATTATGAGTATGTGTGTCTGTGTGTGGGGGCAGTTGCCTATCAGAGCCAGAAGAGGGCATCGGATCACCCTGGAGCTGGAATCACAGGTTGTGCTGGGACCTGAACCTGGGTCCTCAGCAGGAGCAGTTTTCAGTCTTAACCATTGGCACATCTCTGACAGCCCCAACATTTCCCTTTTTATGAGGACATTGAGCATAGACTAAGAACCCACTTGCAAGTTAGGCTAAGCTGAGCCTTGGGATTCCTCCTGCCTCTGCTTCCCCATCACTAGGATGACAAGTGCATGCCACCATGCCTGGCTACTTACATGGGTTCTGGGGAGCCACTTCAGTTCTTCATGCTTCTATGGCAACTACTTTGCCAACCGAACCCTCTCCTCAGCCCCCAAAATGTATTTAATACACCAAGAATTAGTTCATCTTGAATGAAGTGACATTAAATGTGACCAGAGCACTTATGACAGTGTATGGTTAGGCAAAAATAATGTCACAGGAGTTTCTGACTTTTTAATAAAGACATCAGAGTTCATGTAATTTATTCAGTATGAATAAACACACACTAATGTGCACGCACGCACACGCACTGCGCTCTGTTCTACTTCACCCTTGTGATCACCCAACTCACTTCTGCTTCCTGGGTGCGGGGAAGAGAGAAGAGAGAGAGTGAGAGTGAGTGATGGTGGCTCACAGACCATGTACTTCCAGCTCAGAGAAATAATCACAAAAGCTTGTCATGGAAGTATGCCGGATGCATATGGCTTTTGCTCCATGGCAAAGTCAAGAAGATTCAAGTAAAAGAAGAAACCACAAATTAAGTCACTTTCAGAAGGAAGTATTTTTTGGCTCGGGACTGTGTAAAACTGTTCAGGTTGGCCTTGGCTGTATGGGCTATGGGCACAGCCACCATCTATTGATAAGCTGTGTGTGTGTGTGTGTGTGTGTGTGTGTGTGAGAGAGAGAGAGAGAGAGAGAGAGAGAGAGAGAGAGACCGACCCCAGGATCTGCCAGGGCCAACTGCACATTCAATGTCAGGAACCTTCCAGGTCAGAAAATGGTCTTGAGCAAGCTGTTTTCTTCCCCCCTGGGCACTGAGCCTGGAAAAACGTATTTGCATGCTTATTAGTGGATTAGAAGTAAATCTTGCTTTTGAATAAAGACCCGTTCTTCATATCTCTCCACTTAAGCTGGTCCTGGGCTGTGGTGTATGAAATCTAATCTGCAGTACCCGGAAATGGTTATTTATCGAATGCTCTCCTACAGCCATTAGGTTCTCTGGAGCGGTGGTTGGGAAATGATAGATTTCTGCGACTCTGGCTCCCGTAGAGCTCTGGTTTATATATTCTACCTCTGCCTGCATGGCCAGCTCTGAGGGAGGGGATTAGAAGCCCCTAACTGCAATTGGCAGAAGCCCTCTACATTAGCCTGCACCATTCAACAGCCCCAGTACCTGACTTAATATGCTGGCTTTGTGCTTGGAGGTAATTTGCGAATACTCTTCAAGCAACTGTGCCTCTTGTGTATCTGCTTTTACAAATATTCCCTTCTAATTAAGAAAGGGAATTGGGTGTACTCTTGCTGGGGCAGCTTTTCCCTTTTCCTGGCAGGAGAATGGGTGCTGGGAGGAGGAACAACAAAAAAGTCATGTGCATACACACACATACAGAGACATATACACACAGACACGCAGATGTTCACACACAGAGACATACACACAGACACGGGAGCACATGCACACACACAGACATACATGCACACACACACACAGACATAGACATGCACACACAGACACACAGATGCTCACACACAGACATACATGCACACACACATACACAGACATGCACACACAGACACACAGATGCTCACATACAGAGACACAGACACAGGAGCACAGGCACACACACAGACATACATGCACACACACACACAGACATGCACACACAGACACACAGATGTGCACACACAGAGACATACACACAGACACAGGAGCACAGGCACACACACACACACACACACACACAGACATACATGCACATATACACATACACAGGCATATGCACATAGACATACAGATGCTCACACACAGAGACATACACACAGACACAGAAGCACATGACACACAGACATACACACACACACAGAGACAAATAGAAACACAGATGTGCACACACAGAGAGATATACACACAGAGACATACACAGACACAGGAGCACACACATACACACACATACACACAGGCATACACACACACATACACAGACACACATACACACAGATGTGCACATTCACAGATGTTCACACACAGATATTCACAGAAGCACATGTGTGCGCACACACACCCCCCTCCCTGATCCCACCAATGATTATCAAAGCTGACCCTTGAAGCTCATTCTTCTAGAATACACTGCAAGTGGTGTTTCCCATCCCCCCTTTCCAACTACTGGGATTGCCGAGTTTAAATCCACTCTGAAGACAGTGGAAATGCAATACTCTATACAACTGGGCAACTAACTACCTTCAAGGATCGTTTGGGCAAATGGTGCTGAATGAACCACGGGGGACTTTACCTAATCCCCGTCATGACTTCCCAGCTTTGTTAGACGCTGGCCACAAACACAGAAACTCTGACACATGAGACTCTCTTCTCAGTGAAAGACACCAGAGATAGGCCGTCCCTTGCTATCGTGTAGTGCTGATAAGTACACTACACGATGTTTTGGGGGCACACAAACACCTTTATGTTTTAAAGGGGCATGTGCCTTTAAGGTTACCTCATGGTTCAAGCAGGAAGGCTTGTCCTCGATTGCCTTGCCTTCTGGAGGTTAAGAAAAGGCTGGGATGGATTTTGGAAGGCACCATCATCCTTCGTCCCACAAAGCAGTCTCTCGGAACTCATCCTCCTACCTGAGCTCTGGGAAGGGGCCCTCACTCCATGTCACACCTCCAGAGGAGCCACAGAGTGGAGGTTAGGAGGGTTCTGGCTCAGCCAATCTCAAGGGCACTTTGGAGAGTTAAGCTATGGAATATGGCTCAGTATATGGTAGAGCAAGGTCTAGTCTCCAGCACCATAATGAAGGAATTAACCTGTTCGAAGTTACACGTCTCTCTTTAAAATGAAACAAACGTATTTCTGTCTTACTCTGGCCAGTGACCTGGGGTGTGTGTGTGTTGTTGTTGTTGTTGTTGTTGTTTATTCTGAAACAGCAGGCTTCCTCTGTCCTGTTAATACCATATGGAAGCCATTACCTCCCTGTGAGTCTTTGCATCCGGCTCTGTACCTGGGGTGCACTTTTCTCATGTATTTCTTCTGGAACCTTCTGAATTCCAAAGGTTTCTTCTTGCCCATTCTCCTAGGTCTCCCTCTGTGGTCCTGATGATTTCATTCACAGATACAAATACGTCCCTAGGCTGACTGCAGGGCCACCTCATTTCAAGGCCAGGATCTATTTCATCAAGCAGTGTGTGGTCTGATTTACTTTGGGAGCCTGGGGTAAGCAAGAGGTGGGCCATTTGTACGCCCCTTTGATTTCCTACCTCATGTCCTAAGTCCTCAGGGTTGGGGAAGGAGAGGAGAGAACTTGGGGGAGAACTTTAAGAGATGTTTTGGCTTTGAGAGCCTTTGCCTTCGGGAGTGGACATATGCTGACATCATGGGTCTGAGCTAGTTAGGAGCAGGATGGGTTCCTGACAAAAGAGATGGCCTTGCCTCTCCAGCCATCCCTGTCAGAATCTGCTCTTAGGCTCCTTGCCTCCCACTCTGGGAGAATACAAGATGTCCTTCATCAGGAGTCGGTCCTCTGGCCATGGGCTTCTCAGCCTCTGAAACTGCAAGAAGCAAATTGTTTTGCTTTCTAAAATGACCCAGTTTCTGGCGTCCCTGCTATAGCAGCACAACATAGTCAAAAAACAAGTATCAAACACCTTCCCCGAATGGTACAGTTGTGACTTCATGTCCTCAAGGTAGCAAATTGTCAAGTGGTCCCCCTCCCCCACGCCCGCCCATAGGACCTAGGTTTAAGGGCACTTCAAAACATCCATGTGAGAGCATCCTCAGGGTAAGTAGGATTCCCTTCAATAGGGGTGCTAAGGCTCAGTTCTTCCCCCAGTCATCCTTTCCGTATGGATCGTATTAGAGTCAGGTTGTCCTCAGAGAAGGACCTCTCAGGGTAAGACTAGATTTATGAGGTGTATGTCTAAGTGACCTTCCAAAAAGTCATTGACCTTTTGCCCAACTAGGGCTGCCTGCTATCTCCAAATGGCCAGCCCTCACCACCTCTTACCTCTCACTCTGCCTGGGAGGCATTTCCATAGCAACCTGAGCATCTATCCTGAAGGGGCTGCAAGTCGGCAAGTTCCTCAGGCTCACCCAAGTGCTGCCTCGGGTGCCTCACTGTGCTTGCTCTCTCTGTCAGCTGGGGAGTGGTAGCATCCGGGAGGGACAGGGAGCAGACACCTCCCACCCAAGCAGCTCTGCTCCAGGGAAGAGTCTGTGATGACAGAAATGTTCAGATCCGCACTGTCACACAGGGTGGTCCCACAGGGTGGTCCCACAGGGTGGATGCGGACCACCCTCTGCTGTGGGGCACTTGAAATGTGGTGGTGTCGCTGGCGATGTAATCCAGCTTCATTTCACATCATTTAAATTTAAATAGCCACTTGTGGCCACCGCATTAGCCGTGTAGTGAGGCTCGAGAGTAAAGAACGGGGAGAGGTCATGGCAGCAGGTTTCCTCACCGACAGCTCTGAGACCAGAAAACCCCAGCGAACGTCTTGCTCTGTTTGCCTGGACGCCATCTTCATGGCTTCCTAAGCTGTAAAGAGGTGGCATTGTGGATGGCTGGTCTAACTGGCAGGTCACAAAGCCAGGTTAGGGAGATAGATGCTAACTTTTATCTTATTTTAGTGTAGTGTGTGTGTGTGTGTGTGTGTGTGTGTGTGTTTGCATTCTGCAGCTGGGTACATGTGTGTACAGGTACATGTGTGTGTGCAGGTACATGTGTGTGCAGATACATATGTGTACAAGTGCATGTGTATGTGCAGTGGAGTGTGTATGTGTGCAGGCGCATGTATGTGTAGGAGCATGTGCTTGTGTGTGCTTAGATCACAGTTGCACTTCAGAATCTCAGTCACTCTGTAGAGGCAACTGGTATCTTAGAGCATGAAATTCTTGTCATGATATTCAAGCCACCTTAGATTTTGTCACTTTAAAGTATATAGCCCTACAGTGTGGGGTATTAGCCAGGATTTGTTGGTTAGAGTCAGTTCTGGAGGCTGCACTAATATGCAGTTTCTGTAAATAAAGGCGTAATCGAGACAATTAAAGGCAGAGTGTCAGGCCCCTAGGACCCCTGAGAGGATGGCTCCAAATCCACACTAACACAGTAACAGAGGTGAACAGTGTGTGTGTATGTATGTGTGTATGTGTGTGTGGGGGTGTAGTTTATGTCACGGTGACAAAACACCCTGATAGAATAGATTTCATCTAGCTCGCAGTTTGAAAGACATAGCCTGTCATAGCAAGGAAGGTATGGTAGAGTTCCTTGCTGTGGCATCCTGTAGCTAGGCCTCCTTTCCGTCCTGGTGGACTGGGATGCTGAGAGAGCCAGCCGGTAGCCCTGAAGCTCTGCTAGGGTCTGGCTACTGCGTCACGTGTCTACAAGCCTCCAACCTTCTAACAACTGCACCCCAAGCTGAGGACAGAGCACTCAAGCGGGAGCACGTGAGCCATTGCATTTTCAAACCATAACCCAGCTTCTTCAAAGGGCTGACATCAGAGTGACTCAGAAACAAAGCCATTCTGCCACTGTGTCATTATACTGAACGTCCAGTTCTGGAAGAAAACATTGGCTTGGCCCAGTCCAGGGAAATTGTAGAGGCTGATGGAAGGGCAGAGAATCTCAACTAATGATCCCATTAGTACTGCATAAGACAGAGATAGGGCGTTGCCAAGAGAAAACAGGACAAAAGAGGGGTACTGGACACAGGAAGACAGCCCCCTAAAACACACACACACACCCTCTATAAATAGAGCCAAGGGGTTTGAACACACACAGGACGGAGTTACCTGAATAAACCTGGCATTCATCTGTCACTGTGATTTTCATCAATGAATCACCAAATAAGAAAGTTCATCATAGGAAGGGGGCTGACGGGGTGAGTTTGTTTCTCCAAGTAGCCCACTTTACAGATCGAGGAACTCGGCGCTTGTCCAAGGCTAAGCACAGCAGCAATGGAGCAGAGACGGGTATCTCGACTGCAGAACCGCGTTTCGCATCCTGCCTGTCTACAGATGCTTGTACGTTTCTCAAAAGCACGGCACAGCCCTGTACTATCCGCTCTAGGGAGGCCGAGGCAGAAAGATTGCTATGGGTTTGAAGTCAGCCTGCGCTACACAGTGAAACCCTATCTCCAAAGGCAGGAGGACAATGACAAAGCCCATTAGCCATCTGCACAGTTGACCGTTGCTGTGGTAATCTCTCAGATGCATTTCTGGTCGGCGGCATCTAACCCGAAGCCCTAGGTGACAAGTCATCCCGACTCAAAGTCATTTTCCTCTCTGCTCTGACCTCATACCACGGCCAGAATATCCAAGAGCTGACGGCAAAGACTCTTAAGCCAGACCGTGGGAAAGGGTTTCAAGGACGGAGCCCTAATGGTGCCCAGCTGCTTGCCTTCTGTCAGAAATGATCTCCAAACTCAGAATGAACCTGGAGAGCAGCTTTCATATAATAATAGCTTTAGCCTGTCAATGGAGGCACATGCCTTTAATCTCAGTACTCAGGAGGCAGAGGCAGGCAGATCTCCGAGTTCAAGGCCAGCCTGGTCTACAAAATGAGCTCCCAGGGCAGCTAGGGATACACATTGAAATCCTATCTAAACAAATCAACCAACCAACCAACCAACCAACAGTCTTAGTTAGGGTTTTACTGCTGTGAATAGACACCATGACCAAGGCAACTCTTATAAAGGACAACATTTAACCATCAGACAAACAAACCAATAATAGTTTTGGAATTTCTTACCTCAGATGAAACGGCAAATTCGGAGGGAGGAAAGCCAAGGCGGTTTCTTCAATGGCCACTGTGTTGCGGGCACAGCTGCTCTCCCACCCCCATCACTAGACAGCTTTGTCAGTAGCCTTTTATCACGGGTGCAGTTTTATAGCCTCTTGATATAAGCCTTTCCTTCAGAAACAATATGTTTGCAGCAAAATTAGGCTTTTGCATCTCACAGCATCTGCTGCACTCACTCATCACGTGGAGCCGGCTGAGTCCAAGGCTTGAGCAGTGTGTTCTCCTGCCCCAGAGGGCTAGCCATGAGCTCTGGGTGGGAAAATGAGGGCGGGGGAAGCCCGAGTCTCATAGACGAGGAGGAAGGAGATGGGATGTCATCTTCACTGAAAGGCAATCCCTGCCTACCTTAACCAGCCTCCCTCCGAATGGGCCTATGAAGAGTCGACCAGGCTGGCACAGGTTTGAGTTAGATACATGATACCTCTGCATTTCCATTTCTTCCTCTGGATGTCCGGACAGTAATAGTTACACCTGCCTTGTGGGTCAGTAGTGCACATTAGGCAAGGCCATGCGCATCTCGCACCTGATGCTTAGGAAAGGCTTGGTAAGTGGAGCTGCTGGCATTGTGATGTGCGCACCTACACCCAACCCTCCCTTTACCCAGCCTTCCTTTATTCCCTGTGGTGAGCAGCACCTCCCTTGGAAGTGTCTCATCTTTTAAAGCCCATCTCATGCTGCCCTCTTTTGGACCAGTTCCACTTCCATGGGAGACGGAGGATTGAGAGCTACTCCACCCACGAGTGCTTCCGGAGGGGCGGGTTCCCCCTTGTGCTCAGAAAAGCCTCATTCTGCACATGTGGACACCGAGCCTTGAAGTTCCCTGTTCCTCCACCTGCTCTGCACTTTCTAGGCACATCCTTAGTCTCCTCCTCCTCCTCCTCCTCCTCCTCCCCCTCCTCCTCCTCCTCCTCCTCCTCCTCCTCCTCCTCTTCTTCTTCTTCTTCTTCTTCTTCTTCTTCTTCTTCTTCTTCCTCTCTCACAAAGCTTTCTGAGCTGTCCTGGGTACAGGTATTCTTGTCCAACAGGGATTCTCTATGGGGAGATCCGTATCTATATTTACTGTATCATCCATCCCCTATTGTCTATTTTTCTCTTTCCTTAAATTTCAGTTACCCGTGGTTGTTTGGCAGAAGTCACCATATAGGATGGAAAATTAGACAGATGAAAAATGGGTTTCGTGTTGGGGAGATGGCTCGGTCAGCGAAGTGCCTGCTGGGCACGCGTGAGGACCTGAGCTCAGCCTTACAGATCCTCCATGAAGGCAGCCACAGGAGCAGCGTGCTGTGGGGACTCCAGCCCTGGTGAGGCTGAGACAGGAGTCACTGGCCCTCCAGCCCAGCTGGATCAGTGAACCCCAGGTTCAGTGATAGACCCTGCCTCAAAACAAGGTAGAGAGGGTCTTGTTGCCGGCAGGCTCTCCTCGGCCTGCCAGCCCACTTCCGTTCCCACGGGTGCTTCTGCTTTTTAACAACCCATCTGTTTCTGTTCTGTGTCTCCTTGAAACCCCACGGCTTCCTCTAGCTCCTCCTGGCAGCAGCTAAGATTTTCACCTAAGCTGATACATGTTTTCTCTTAACCGCGGCTAAAATTATCCTTGGGCTTTAAAAGGGTGGGGGCTGTTTGAAGACACCTGATGCCAACTTCTAGTGTCCACATACATATTCACAGTGTGCCCACATGCACATGTGCATACACACACACACACACACACACACACACACACACACACACATACACACACACACACACGAGATTTCGAACTCCGTGCTCTTCTGAGTAGCACACACTGTCCTGTTCTCTCTGGCATGAGACATGAATCATCTCTTTGCCCAGTGTATCCACACTGTATACACTACCTGCTCATTAGTAACTCTGGAGTTAGGGCAGTTATCAGTTTGACTGTTGCGGCAAAGCAATACTGTTAGTGTATTTTTCTTCATTCATTCATTCATTCATTCATTCATTCATTCATTCATTCATATATGCCTGTAACCTCAGCACTAAGAAGGCTGAGGCAGGAGGACTGCTGCTAGTTCAAAGTCAGTACTAGGTCCACCAGAGCTATATAGCAAGGTTGTCTCCCAAAACCCAACAACAACTAATAATTAAGTAAGCACATAATTTAATAAGATAAAAAAAGTGAAGACAGAGTAAAGTTACATGGTCTACTCAAACATCTCCAGGTTTGCCACAGCAGATGGAGAAGGTGAAAGTCTGGGATATACAAATTACCCCTTTCAGCCCAGTGGGAAGCAGGCCTTGCTCCTGTCTTGCCTGCTGTTCAGGCTGGACATGCAGACCTTCAGAGAGCTCCCTGGGGAATGGGGTTCCAAAGCTCCCTGAGGGACAAGCGGTTCTTATTTAGAAGCCTCACAGAAAGCTCTGCCTTTCATCAGATGGAGGTTTGATGTCTGGGCTATCCAGTCCTGCCTGCACGGTGGGGGACTGATCGGAGCTTGCTGAAGTGAACTGAAGGGTGGAAGTCTGGTTCTGTCTATTATCTTCCCTGAAATAGGCCTGCTCCTTGGGGGTCCTCACCTTGGTGACAATTCATTTCCTCTCATCTCTGATCACAAGACCAGGCTGCCCTCATCTGCCTCCCGTCCCAAGTTCTGCTGAAAGTTGAGCTGGAGGAAGTCAGTCCTCCATGGCTCCTCCTAGTGGTGCCCAGGGCTGCGAATGCAGGGCTGGGACAAATGCAGAGTGAATTGTGCAGCCTGGGGACAGAGTAAAGCAGCATTCTGCCCCTCATCCCCACCCCTACCCCCCCCCCTTTCCTCCGATGAGGGGCAGAAAAGTGAGAAGCTGACATCTGAGACTCAGGGGCTCAGTCGCAGGAGAGTAATAATAACAGCAAGCATGGGGGCGGGGGAAGGAAGTAGCTGGTGCCACACCTGCTGCCAGTGGCCAGGTTTCAGGGGCACACTGGGTACTGTTTGCCTGTCTTCCACTCCAGTCATGCTGGGTATCCTCCTGTGGTCCAGCCCCAATAGACAACATCCTCTTCCAGCATTTGGAATGAAGGCTTGTGTCTACTCAGGGTGAGATCTACTCCCTTGCTACCTATGATGCACTGAGGCAAGCACTGGGTTTTTCTGTTTGTTTATTTGCTTGCTTGTTTGTTCTGGTGGTGCTAAGGCTTGGCCATTGTGGCGAAGGGTCCTCCTCCTGCTCAAGGATATATGTGTTTGTCATACTGAACACGGTTGAAGAAAAGGTAGCATTTGCTCACACCAATAACCCGAGCACTTGGGAAGCTGAAGCAGGAGGATTGCTATGAGTTCCAACCTGAGCTACAGAGTGAGACACTGTTTCAAAAACATGTCAAAAAAAGCAAGAAGGAGGAAAGGAGGAGGAAAAGGGGAGGCAGGCTGAGGAGACGCTACATCACCAAGTGCTTGCCACACAAGCAGGGGAGCCATATTCAGATCCTCGGCACCCGAGTTTAGTCGCTGAAATCTCTGCTGGGGAAACAGCGGCACACAGATCTCACTGGCCAGCCAGGCCAGCCAAATCAGTGGACTTCAGGTTAAATGAGAGACAGTCACAAGCAAACAAAAATGGTGGCAAGCAACTGGGAAGGTACCCAGTGTTGACACCGGGTGTTTCAACACACATCACCAATGCAACTTAGGAGAGTAAAGAGTTTATTTTACCTTCTACTTCCAGATAGCAGTCTATCATCCAGGGAGTCAGGGCAAGAACTCAAAGTGGGAGCCTGAACTCAAGCCTGCTTGCTAGTCTACACAGCAGTACCTTTAGTCAGGGAACTCACACACAGCAGAAACCATGGCGGAACTCTGCTTTCTGGCCAGCTCGCAGACCTATGCTTTGCTAGCTTTCTTACATAGTCCAGGACCACCTATGCAGGGAATGGTGCCGCCCATAGTGGGCTGGGCCCTCCTCCACCAATGAACATTCATGACAGTTTCTCTGAGACATGCCGCCATCCAGTCTGATCTAGGGAATGCCTCTCAGTTGGCTTCCTGTTCAGGTGGTTTCTAGACTGTGTTAAATTGGCAGCTAAAGCTAATGAGAACAGGCAGCATGGCGACTTGGGAGTTAGCGCTGCTCTTTGGGATGGAGCAGACATGCAGCTGCAAAGAATAACTTGTCAGGACACGATTGGATTTTATATATACTTGATTTTTTGCTACCTCAGAAAGCACTTATACCTACCGCTGCCCCCCCTCCCCCAGGATACTGAACATTTTGTATTTGAACATATAATTGTCTAAATTACTAGGATAGTCTGTGGAAAGGAATACAGGCTGTAGAATCCCAGGATTTCAGCTTACAGAAAGAGAATTCCCTTAAAACCTTCAAGGTATGCCAGCAAGAGTGACGAGGGGCCAGGGATGGCAGCCGACACCTATCATCTCATTAGCGGCCAGGAGGATTGCCCCAAGTTTGAGGTCAGCCTCAGATACAAAGTGAGTTCTAGACCAGCCTAGGCCCATGTGAGACCCCGTTGGGGCGATGGCTGAGTAGGTAAAGGACTTGCTATACAATCGCGTGGACCTGAGTGTGGATCCTCAGTGTCCATGTAAAAGCCAGGCATGCATGCCAGTGTGCCACTGTAAGCCAAGGGCCAGGGAGGCAGAGACAGGAGGATGCCAGAAGCTCCCTGGCCGGCCGGTGAATTAGTGTGTTCTAAGTTTAATTCCAGACCCTTCTTCAAAACGCAAGAGGGAGAGTAAGTTGAGAAGATAGTTGGTAGCAACCTCTGACCTCCATGTGCGTGTGCACATACTCACACATATATGTGTATGTGTGTGTGTATGTGTGTATGTATGTGTGTGTGTATATATACATATATACACACACACACATACAAACTCAAACAAGTACATATATTTACAACATTTAGGTACACCAAAATGGAGAGAAGGGAGGAGGGAGGGAGGAGGGAAGGGAGGGAAAGAGGGAGGGAGGGCAAATCATAAATGATAATAGCAAAACCCTTCAGAACCTCTTGAGGTATGTTTGTCCCAGTAAGTTGATGCAGGCAGACTCGCTGAACCTCTCTGCTTAGAAGCTACCCCGGGGACCCCTGTCATACACCCGCAGGTCACTTTCCCTAGCATCTTCACCTCCCATCTGGATACGTATCTCATCTCCTCCCTTTGTGGGAAGAAGGGGTCCGTGACAGATGTAGAAATCACTGTGTAAACTCCTGGCCATCGAGGAATGTCCTGGGTGCCTTCTAGTCATGCAAAGCACCTCAGATCCCATCCTGAATTTTCTACCGCTTGGAAGCAGTTGAACGTTGGGGGGCATGTTGAGGGGCCTCATCCTGGTATCTAGAGCAGCTTCTCTATCTTGATGGAAAGACAGGATGTGAGGTCTAAAATAAGACATGTGTAGGAGGGCATATAGCACATTTGCCTTGGAAATCGGATTATATTTACAGTAAGATAAGAAGATAAATGTAAAATTCCATTGGCATGGGCTGTGGGGCGATTGCATGGAAGTGCCAGGATCGAAGGCATCTGCAGTTACAGTGTTAGCTAAGAATAGAACGTTCCATGGGCTCTTCTGATGCATTCCCAGTCTTTGTTGAGGCTCTCCATATGCTTATGCATAGGGTAGGGTGACGCTTCCATCAGATTCTGGCTCCCAGCCCCTGCCTCCTATTTTTCCATCTACAAGATTATACCCCATGGTCCCTGCTCATGTCCATGTGCTTATAGGGGTGGTATATATGCATAAGTGTGTGTGTGAGGGTGGAGGTACATGTTGGCCGTGGGGACCTTGGCTGTCACTCTTCGGCTGCTGGTGGTCCATCTTGTTTGGAGCAGACTCTCGGGAGCCTGGAGCTTGCTGATTGGCTAGCTCTAGGGATCTTCTGGGCATCTCCTCCCAAATACTGGGGTTATAGATATGTTCTACTGCATCTAGACTTTTAAAGCGTGGGTTCCGAGGGATTGGATCCATGTGCTTTGTTGTCTGAGCCATTTCTCTAACTCAGGAACTTGTGTTTCTTGGGGTGCATGTTAAATGGTCCTGTGACACATAGTGGCTTTTGTAAGACAGAAGAGTGTTTGTGGCCCGTGAGTCTAAGGGCTTCATTCTAGCTGCAAGGGAGGCAGGGTGGGAGCTTTTCTTTAACAGTCCTTGTCCCGCTAAAACTCCATTCCCGGGAAAGGGAGGCAGAACGGCTGAAGCGGGACCCAGTCTCCCATATGCCGATGTTACTAGGATGCACACAGCCAAGTACCTGACAAGCAGCGACTTGAAAGTTTAACCAGCTCTCAGCTTTAAAGGGCAGGGCAGGGAAGGGGGCGAGGGTGAGCACGGGGCTGCTTGCTCACATCTGGACAGATCAGGAAGCAGAGACAAGACAGACAAGACAGGAAGTGAGGCTGGACTATAAACCCCAAAGTCCCGTCCCCACCCTCCACCAGTGACCCACTTCCTCCAGTGAAATTCTACCTCCTAAAGATTTCAAAGCCTCCCAAATCAGCTCCCTGAGCTGGGGATGGGGGGTGGGGTGGGGGTGGGCGTGTTCATATGTGAGAGCACAGGAGCCTGAGAGAGGCATTTGGCATTGGATCCATAACATGAGTTATCTGATAGGGCAGAGGCAACAGAGAGTAGGCAGAACTTGGCTGTTGATTGGCAGGAGGAGCAGGAGAGAAGGGTAATAAATCACTCCTCCCCTCTTCCAGCTTAGGAAACCAACGCTGGTCTCAGGGGAAGCAGGAAGTACTTAATAAAGGAAGTAAAGGAGTGGAGAAGAGGTCTGTGGTTGGGACGCGTTGCTAAGAGCCCCCGAATGCTTCCCTGGGGGAAGTAGTCAGCTCTTGAACTTGGCACACCGCAGGAAGGACCTGGCCAGTGACATGGGGAGAGGCAGCCTGGGCTGGCTTAGTAGAAGGCCTTCCCACACAGCCCTGACTGTGCTCCCTCCTTGGCTGTCTTCATCCACTTAGCATATTATAGCAAACACCATTACATTCCACGCCTCAGGAAAAACAGACACGACTCCTCGCGGCTCCGGAGGCCCAGGTGACCAAGACACGGGAGGCAGCAGATTCAATGTCTGGTTCATGCCTGACATTTTTGCTGTGTCTTCACAGGACGGGAGGGACTGTTGGGTTCCCTTAGGCCACTTTTAGGAAGGTGCTAAACTCATTCCTGAGAGCCCCATGCTCCAATCAAATCACCCCTTAGACCCACCTCTTGATAGCTTCACGGTGGGGCTTAGAATTCCAGGGTGTGAATGTGGAGAGGAGACCACCCATTCAGCCCGCTGCACCGTCCTCCTGACACTCTGTTCCAGCCCCAGGCTGTGTGTGGTCCAACTGAGCTTCTCCCCTTCAATCGAGAAGCCATACCTTCTGATGATGCTCATCTCTGAGTGGCAGCTCTTTGAAGAGCCCTTCTCCTCCCCTAGTCAGCTCCTACACATCCCTTTCCATCCAACTCGAGAGCCACATCCCATCAGGAGAACCTTCATGACAAGGACCACGTCTCACCCGATTTTAGTTCCCAACACAGCGGAACAGAAGGACACAGGGCCCTCCCGAGTCTGAGGGACCTCCTTGGAAGCACAGGGTTTTCTCTGGGAAGAAGAAATGAATGCCGGGTTTAACAAAACAAAAGCTGGCTGCAGTATCCACAGGCAGAGAGGCAGCAGGTGGCAGGTTCTTGTGAAAGGGTCTAGTTACCCTGGTGCTATAGAGTGACACACTGGAGCTCAGCATGCTGCGGGGCGGGTTACACTCATCCCACTGTGAGGTGACCTGCTGTCAGTAGGTGAACAAGGCAAGTTGAGAGGCACCTGCGGACAGAAGACAGTCCTGCCTCACATGTTAGTGGGGAGGATCAAGAGGCACATTAGCGTGGAAGATTAAACGCCAGGTTTGAATCAGTCGGATTGTGTAATATTAGACAAAACAATGATTTTGTCCCTGCAGGGCCAGTGTAGGAGAGCGATGACTCTCAGAAAGGCAGAAAAGACACAGGTTCATTTTGAGACAGTTTTATGAGGCAGGGCATGTGTTGGGGGTGCACAAGATAGGTCAGAATTCATGTAAAGCTTTTCCTTTCTTGTCATGTGGACCATGGTGCCACATAGACACCCAGCTAGAGCTTGTGACCGTGACCCTCACTAGTCCATAGAGGGCTGGGGACGTGTGCAACTTCTTTCTGTAGAAGCTTCACTGACAGTTGAGACACTGGATCGGGGAGGATGCCTACAGTTACTAACGGCGGCATGGCCGCTCCTTCTGTGGTACCCAAGAGGGAAGCCAGTGCCACGATTCTGAGCCAGAACTGCAGCAAGCTTTAAAATACAATACGGGTCAGGATGGACTTTGGTCACGACCACTCCCTGGAATCCCCAGCTGAGTGATGACAAGATATGTGTTATAGGGGCAAAAGCATAAAGCCACTGTATTTTCCCATGTGGCTTTGTTATTTTCCAAGAACTACAACTCCCAGCATTCCAGGAACTTACACGGTCGGTGGGCATGTGGGGCTTATAGGTAAACTTTGGCTCAGACAGTAGGTATGGGCTCTTACAGAAGGTTTATCCTACATATGAGAGAGAAACCAGCCAAAGGCATCTTTCCAGCCTGAACATGGCCGTGAGAGGAAGGGGTGAGGGAGAACGAGAAAGGAAAAGAGAGAGGAAGCAAAGAGAGTCCCTGGGAACCCAGACCAAGAGGACACCGGACACCAAACCAAAGTGGCTGGCTTATGCAGGAATCAGATTAGCTCAGGGGTTGGAGAGATTCAGGGTAGGGGGCAGGGTGAGAAGTGCTGAGAGGAACCAGGGCTCCAACAGGTATTGGCCAATGCCGAGAATCTGGCAGCCAGTGTCTGCCTTGATTTGTTAAATAGACACCTCAGACATAGGTTAATGGAGGAACAATGATATCTTTTTTGTATTTATATTTATATCTTTTGCCAAAGATTAGGACAGTGCTTGCTGTTAACAAATGACAACCATCTTCTTTAAGTCTCTGAGAGAGTGTCGACTCTTGTCTAAATGCCAGACTTTGGGAAAAGGCATGATGTCTTGAGACCTAACGCAGTAGGTGGTACACACTGGTCTCAGATGGTAAAGAGCTTGCTGTGTAAGCCTGAGAATTGGAGTCTGATTCTCCAAAACCCGGGTCAAAAACCTGGGCATGATTGAATGCACTTAACCATCCCAGCCCTGCGGAAGTGGAGGCAGGCTGGTCCCTGGAGCTCACCAGCCCGCCAGCCAACCCAGCATAACTGGACAGCTCCAGGCTCCACTTTAAAAGAACACAATGTGCCCAGTGTCTGGGTGGCCTCCACCCATGTGTGTAGTATGTGTATCTACACACGCACACATGCATGAACACACACACGCACACATGCATGAACACACACATGCACACATGCATGAACACACACACACGCACACAACGATACTTGGTGGAGTGGAGGGTGGTTCTTTTGCCACCTTTTTCTGCTTCCCTTTACAGAGAGGTCGCTTCAAACTGCCCCAAAAATGGGTGTGGCAGAGTTAGGCAGAGAGGATCCTGTAGCTGCCGTAACAAGTACTATAAACACGGCAGATGGGGGTGAAACACCAAATTCAAGGTATCAGTAGGGCTGATCTCTTCTGGAGGTTCTAAGGGGGAACTGAGCACACCTGTTCCCCCAACTCAGGGGACTCCTGGCGGTCCTTAGAGTTTTGGGCTTGCAGACACACATCCCTCCCGGCTCTGAGCCTGACTTCTCTGTATATCAGTGTCTGTTTCCCTAGCTTTCCTTTGAGAGAGTTACTGGATTTAAAGTCCACCCTAAGGTGGGCGATCTCATCCCAAGGTCCTTGCCTGTATTACATCTGCCAAGAGCCGAGTTTCAGTTCAGCTCATGGTCACAGAGACAGGGTTAGGCTTAGTGGAGGAGAGCAGAGGGGAGTGAAAGAGCCTTTTTATCAGTAGAATCCTTGTGATTTTTTTTTCCCCCACTAATGGTGCCAGATGGAATGTGAAGTGGATCCCGCGGTCTGAAGCACCCATTTTCTAAGACACTAGCACGTTGTGTCTAATGCTGCTAACGGCATCCCTCCAGCTCCCGTGTAGGCTCAGGCTAAAAGTAGAGATGGCTCAAGGTTAAAGCCCTTGCCGTGCACACTTGAGGCCCAGAGTTCAGATCCAGAATCTAAGTAAGTGCTGAGTGGGTGTGTGTGTCCCTCCTGTCATGAAAGTGCTGAGTGGGTGTGTGTGTCCCTCCTGTCATGTAAGTGCTGAGTGGGTGTGTGTGTCCCTCCTGTAAACTCCAGCCTCAGAAAATGAAGGCAGGCCTCCTAAAGCCTAACTGTAGGAAACAGGTGTTTAAAACATGAGTCTGCGGGAGACATTTCAGAGTCAAACCATAACTAACACATACACACACACACACACACACACACACACACACACACACACGAACAGTTGTGTTTGCATATGTGTATGTGTCCCCGTGTGAAGGCCAGAGGTCAACCTTGCATGTCATTCCTCCAGAGCCATCTACCTTGCTTTGTAAGACAAGGGTTCCTTACTGTGACCTAGAATTTCACAATTCTTCCCAGTTGGCTGGCCACAGACCTCCCCCGAGGCATCCTCCTGTCTCTACCTCTTCATCCTTGGAGTTACAGGTATGCACTGCTAACTAGGGGTTTCCTTGACTCGGGTCCTGGAGAATCCACACTCAGGTCCCCAAGCTTGTGTGGCAGGCAGGCAGGCAGGCAGGCACTGTACTGACTGGGCCATCTCCCCAGCACATAAATTCTGCCTTCATTCTGGGGGCCCAAGCTGGTCCATCCTCTGCCCCAGAACGTAAGTTATTTATTCAGCTCATCTAGGTGAACCTAAGGGTGGGTTCACCCTTTGAACTCAGCCTGGGAACAGAGAGGCAGTGGGTAAGAGGTCTGTGGCCTCCAGGGGAGACATCAGAGAAGCTGGTGCCCTACGGTACTCAAGACTTGACCCATACAAGAGCTCTTTGGCTCTCAATTCTATTTACTCTCAGCTGCTGTCGAGTTACCAGGAATTCAGTCATCTCCTTCCTCATACTTCATTAGGTTAGGGAAGCCGTGACGAGGAAAGGGTCTCCGGGACATGAGCCTCTTGATAACACGGAGAGAGGAAAACAGATGCCCAGATGCTAATGAGGCGCGTGGGAAATCAACCCGCAGACGCCACCTCTGCTTGCAGACCAGCTGGGGATGGCGCTAACAAGGACCTGACATCCTCTCCTGCTCCTCGATGACCTAGGCCACCACCCTTTTTGTGTAGTCACCCACTAATGAATGTTTCCAAGACAATTCTGAGTCATCGGTACAGAAATTAAATAGGATTATGGATGCAGGAAAATGAATATATAACCCTTGGGAATGACTTCTATCAGTATAGGGGGATACTGCCATGGAGTGACAAGGCCTGTGGCTGTAGGAAAAAACAGACTAATTGGACTGCCCAGCTCCTCTGTGGCTATGAGTCAACCCAGCAAGGCTGTTCACACTGTCAGGGTATAGAGGTCAGGCCCCAGGTCCACAGGAAAGCAGGGAATGGGGGTGGGATGGGGGTGGCAGTGGGGGTGGCTGATGACTGCTTCTCCAGCAGAGCTTAGCCTCTATGGTGTCCCCCTGCTGTGGAGCAACTGTTCTAACACTGTGTCCCTGTAGGATGAACAGCTACACAAAGCATGGTGTCTCAGAATCCTCCAAGGCCACTGTGTTTGCTCCCCGGGACTCCCACAGCAAAGGGCCACCTGCTGGGTGACTCAAAACAACAGGGACACCTTGCTAGATTCTAGAAGCCTGAGATGAAGGTGTCCACAGGGCCAGGCCCCCTCTGAAACCTCTCTGAGTTCTTGGCTGTCATCAGTCCCTGGTGTACACATGACCAACTCAGGGCACCCCCCACCTTCCCACCCACATCTTCCTCTAACCTCCCTGTGTTCCTCTGGGTTGCCACCACCTCTTGTAAGGACTCCGGCACTGTATTTAAGTAAGACCCACCTTACTCCAGCTAAGCCTCGCCTTAGTGAATTTCGTCTACGTAGATTATTTCCAGGGGCTGGAAAGAGGGTTGCAAGCCCACAGATCTGAGTTTAATCCCCTGAACCCACATTTTAAAAGCTGGGCATGTGACGAGGATGTGGAGAAAGAGGAACACTCCTCCACTGCTGGTGGGATTGCAGGCTTGTACAACCACTCTGGAAGTCAGTCTGGAGGTTCCTCAGAAAATTGGACATAATACTACTGGAAGATCCAGCAATACCTCTCCTGGGCATATACCCAGAAGAAGTTCCAACTGGTAATAAGAACACATGCTCCACTATGTTCATAGCAGCCTTATTTGTAATAGCCAGAAGCTGGAAAGAAGCTAGATGTCCCTCAACAGAAGAATGGATACAGAAAATGTGGTACATTTACACAATGGAGTACTACTCAGCTATTAAAAACAATGGATTTATGAAATTTTTGGACAAATGGATGTATCTGGAGGATATCATCCTTAGTGAGGTAACCCAATCACAAAAGAAGTCATTAGATATGCACTCACTAATAAGTGGATATTAGCCCAGAAATATAGAACACCCAAGATACAATTTGCAAAACATAAGAAAATCAAGAAGAGGGAAGACCAATGGGTTGATATTTCATTCCTCCTTAGAATAGGGAACAAAATACCCATGAAAGGAGTTACAGAGACAAAGTTTGGAGCTAAGACGAAAGGATGGACTATCCAGAAACTACCCCACCTGGGGATCCCTCCCATAATCAGCCACCAAACCCAGGCACTATTGCATATGCCAGCAAGATTTTGCTGAAGGGACCCTGTTATAGCTGTCTCGTATGCGGCTATGCCAGTGCCTGGCAAATACAGAAGTGGATGCTCATAGTCATCTATAGGATCAAACACCGGGCCCCCAATGGAGAAGCTAGAGAAAGCACCCAAGGATCTGAAGGGGTCTTCAACCCCATATGTGTGGAACAACAATATGAACTAACTAGTACCCCCCAGAGCTCCTGTCTCTAGCTGCATATGTAGCAGAAGATGGCCTAGTCGGCCATTACTGGAAAGAGAGGCCCCTTGGTATTGCAAACTTTATATGCCCCAGTACAGGGGAATGCCAGGGCCAAGAAGCGGGAGTGGGTGGGTAGGGGAGCAGGGCGGGGGGAGGTTATAGGGAACTTTCGGGATAGCATTTGAAATGTATATAAAGGAAATATCTAATAAAAAAAATACAAACATAGGGGGGAAAAAGCTGGGCATGGTGGCCCATACTTGTAATCCTGACTAAAGAGATAGAGACAGAGGGATTACCGGTTTGGACACAAATTGGGGGTGGGGGGGGGCTGTATTCAATCCAGGGCATTACTCCCTGATGTGATGTACAATTTTTTGAGATGGAACCTTGCAAAGTAGGCCACGCCCACCCCAGCTCCCAAGACCAGTATACCCTATAGGCCAGACAAAGCCTGAAGTGCCTTTTTTTTTTTTTAAAAAAGCTTTTATTCTTGTGCTCTAAAGCAACAGATCGCACACTCTGCCTGTGTGCACTTCAGACAATAGATCCCCCAGGACCTTGCTCATTCTCACAGTACCCAGGTCAGCCTAGAGGAGAGAGGGAAGTCTGAGGCTGGAGAGAGGCTGGAAGTTTCCAGTCTGAGAGAGCCTGTTGTGCAGCAGGAGGATCTGAGTTTATTCCCATGTTTACAGAAGAAAGAGCTTAGTGTGGTAGTGAATGTTGGCTCACAGCTCTGGGGAAGGGGGGGACAGGCCGTGGTCTGGGACTGGTTGGCTGGCAGCCTTGTCAACACCTCAAGTTTCAGAATGGTGAGAGACCCTATTATAAACAAACAGGCAAAAGAACAAACAGGAAAAAAAATAGTGATATATTATTTTAAAATATCATACAGTTAATATATTTGGAGTTCTTTGGAATTTATATTGAGAAAAACATATGTATTTTCAGTATTGCTGTAGACAAACATCTACATAAGACTGTTCAATTGATTGTTGTTTTATATCCAATAACTTTTATAATACTCATTTTTATTATTACAATATTTTATAAATTTTAAAGAATATGATAAAAAAAAGAAAGGTATTGCAGGTTTTGAAGGGGGGCTCTCCGGGAGGAGTTGGGGTACAAAAGGGAAAGAAGAATGTGATGTAAGTCTATTTACTCAAAATATGTTTTTAAATGTTAACAAATTCAGATAAATTGAAATTATGTGCCTTTTCTCATCATAATGCAGTAAAACTTAAAGAGAAAAAAAAAAAAAAGGTGGACGACTCCTGAACACTGACATCTGTGTTTGGCCTCCAGTCTGTCCCGCTCCCCCTCCATCTCTCCGTTCCCCCCACCTCTCGCACACACCACAAACTTGAAGTCGAGAGAAGCTGTGTGTCCATCAGCTGCTCAGGAAAGCCTCCACGCCCTCACCCTGAGTCCGTGCATCGAGGCTGATGGTCATCAGACAGATACCGCTCTTTAGCACAGACCTGGTGTTGCTAGGAACCACAGCTTCAGCAGTCTCCGAACACTCTGTTTCCATTGTGAGACAGAATGAGGCCATGGGTACCCGTGTTGGGGACTGACTAGGAAACTTCCTGTCCTGTGTGTAGCCACAGCTCGTCTCCCTGTCTTGCTCAGTAGATTTCCAGTGTGACTCCGAAGAGCTTACACTTGGGAACTGTAAAGCAGAGGAGAAGGAGGAGGGAATAGGAATGAACGCAGCAACCCGAGGGTCCCTCCGCGGAATCAGAGCATCTGCCGGGGTGGGCTCGCGTGGACCCCCTGAGGTAGTGCCTCCTCTCTACCATCTGGTATTTGCCCGCTCCTGTCCCGGCCAGCTGCCTGTCATCCCATCTCCCTCCAGCAGGGGGTCTGGCAAATCTGCAGGTCCCAGTTCTCACCAGATGAGGCTAAGCTAGGGACAGGGCACATGTGGCCGGCCCATGAGATCTGCCTAGAAAAAGACAGGTTCATAAATATCATGGAGGCATGTAGGAAACCCTTGGGCAGACCCAGGAGAGGAGTTGTAAGCGGCCCACAGTGACTCGGAAATATCTGTAAGATGGAAAAATCTGACTGTCACCAAGTCCTGCACAGCAGAAGAGAAAGAGCTCGGGGTCCCACTCAGATCCACCGTGGCTCTGCGATGGGTTTTATCTAGTTTTTTTTTTTTATGTTTTTTTTTAAATGAGCTTAGAAGAGAAATGCATCTCACATTCTATCTCTTCTCCCTGGCCAGTATGATGTGAGATGTTTGCCACCCTGCCATGATAGGCTGACACTTCTGAAGGCATTGGCCGGAGCAAACCTTCCCTCCTCCCTCATCACGGTGATGCACAGGTCTGACTCACGTGAGAACCAAGCAGCCTTGGCCTCCGTGCTCTCTCTGCCAGTTCTCTGCGTTTGCTAACCCCTTTAAAAGCTCTTTAGTGTTGGAACCACATGCTCTGGCTTCCAGAAAGCAGAAACACCCCCTGTTCCAGATGCCCACTGTGGTCCCAACAGCTCCCGTCACCCATCAGCTCCTCGGGGAAAGTCAATATTTGAGTCTCCAGCCCATGCCTACCTCTTCTCTTCTTCACATGCACCCCTGCTCAAAGTCAAGCTCAGGCCTTTTTCTTTTTCTCCTTTCTTTTCTTTTCTTTTCTTTTCTTTTCTTTTCTTTTCTTTTCTTTTCTTTTTTTCTTCTCTTCTCTTCTCTTTTCTTTCTTTCTTTCTTTCTTTCTTTCTTTCTTTCTTCTTCTTTTTTTTTTTTAGCCTTGCACATCGGTGAGAGTCAAATTATTCAAATGCTGTTAGTGGTTGGGGTAGTCATTCAGACTGACCTGTGCTTTTGAGTGTGCTGCAGAAGAAAAATGCACTGTGATATCCATGTGTGCATGTGTGTGTGCGTGTGTGAGTGGTGTGTGTGTGTGTGTGTGTATGTGTGTGTTAGAGAACATAAGCTGGTCTCTGTGTATGAAAGATACATTCAAAGTGGTGCACAGTTCAGGCGTGCCTCTCTCAAGGTTAATTTTAGGACAGTTCTATTACTAAGAAGCTGCTTTCGCCCAACCCTTGGAGATCCACACTCGCCGCTAATATTTCTTTCTGTTTCACGGGCTGTGGGCAGCCCGTCTGCTGTGATGCCACCAACTCACAGTAGGCAGCCCGTGCCTCATCCACGTTTGCCTTCTCCTACCATCCCTCCCTCAGCCCTGCCCCGAAGAGTGGGGAATGACCTGCTTCATCCTCCCCTTGCTTCACTAGGATCACAGACGGCATTCTCTCAAGGAGGGTCAGCCATTCTCCAATGGGGCTTTTGAACATCCATTGTATGGCTTTCCGAGCCCTGGAAACACAGAAACTTCCAAAGGTAGGGTCATGGTCACTAGCATCAAGCAATTTAGAAACAACACGTTTGTTTAACTTTTTTTATTATTATTTTGGAGTTTTCGTATACATATATAATGTGTGTTGAGCACCTTCTCCCACTTCACCCCTACCTCAGATCATTAGTCCCCTTTGTCCCCCTAGAAGGCGAGGTTTCTCCTTTCATACCATATACATACGTGATTTTACACATCCATAAAATCCAGGAACTATCCATGAGAGGTAATATACAGTATTTGTCTTTCTGAGATGAAGACAGTGTTTCACACCTCTAAGTATAAATGTTTCTGTTAATCCTGCCTCAAAAAGCAAAGCCTGGTGAAAAAGAAATGTATAATTAGGAGTTAGTGATGTCTGCTACTGAGGTAGGTCTGGAGGTTCTGGGGCCCCAAGAATCCCAGGAAGCCTGAGGGTGCTGGGGATGTACAGCCTGTGGGATAGCCGTGGGACTGTTCTGTCCTAAGGGAAAATGCATGTAACACAGAGGATGGGAGCTACAGTCTTCCCCCGGGTGGAGAACCAGGAGGGGGTCGAGGTCATTTTTACAATGGCCAAAGCTAGTTCTGCCGCCGAGTCCCCTTCAGAAAGTGGCGCACACCTCTCGGGTGTGTCAATCATACTAGTCAGCAGGAAAAGAGACCTGCTTTCTTTGTTCTAGCCACAGAAGGGCATGGTGGGGTGAATGGCAGAGAGCCCCTTCTGCTGCCTGCAGGAAGGAGTGTGTGCAATAGAGAGATCGCCCTCCTGGGAGGTCACGTGGACTGGCTCTGGGTGTCATGTCCCTTTTCACATCGTCTCCATCCCTGTCTCAGATGACTAGTTGATTGCACTTTTTAAATGAACCCTGTGTCCAGGGTTACTCCTTTTGACTGTTTGACATCTGAAAGATAAAAATCATAAAATTGCTGTCTGTAAAGAACACAGTGATTCCCACCCTCACCCCCGCTTCCTTTCTGTATTGCCGTTGGCCTCAGCCATGAGTGGTACTTGGCACAGTAGTCTTGTTTTATTAGGATCCTTGGCCAGTGTGCGCTTTATTGCCCCTTGGCATGTCTTCTCCTTGATGGCACCTGACATGCAAACAGATAAGGTCTCCTCCTGCAGACCATGGAGCCTGAGCTCAGGGCTCTTGCCTACAAGGTGGGCCTGGAGAACCGGCATGGCTCTAGCTCCCATTTCCTCTTCTGGCTCAATCTTACAGCACCTTGAATGGACTCTCTCTGTGCACCTGGGCTTCTGGCTCCTCATAGCTCCCTAAAAGGTGCGGTGGGGTACGTTTTTAAAGTACAGAGCAGACGCTGCTGTGTGCTAAGGACTGAATGATATCGCCTGTTATTTCCAACGCCATTAAGATCAATTATAGCCTAATTACCTACGTCTAATAACCCCTTATGGTTCACTCGTGCAGAACGTAGGCAAGTAGCAACCAGCCTTCCTCTAACGTGCAGGCGGCCTGCAGGTGTTCTCCCCAACACGCACGTGGTAAATGAATAGCCCAAGCTGAAAACAAAGGTCTAAAAGAACTTAAGGCCTTTATTTGCTCGTTCAAGTGGATGCTTTGCCCCACAGAGCAGTTATTGGGTGTGTTGTTTGGCCAGCATGATGGTTTCATCTCAGCTAAGGGAAATAGGTGCTAAGGAGGGCTTAGACACTGAGGCATTTACTGGGGGACACGGGGAGGGAGCAGGGATTGGTGAACCACAATGCACGTCTGCGCCCCTTGAGAGGAGAAAGAAGGAGGAGGTCTGAAGCAGAAGGGCCTGGACCACAGGACAGCTCCCAGCATGTTTTCATCAGACCCATGCGAGATGGATGGGCCTTTTTCAGGGTGCTTTATAAGATGGCGGTGTAATGCGGTGGAAAGAGCACCTCAGCAGGGCCAGCCAAGATGTTCCCCTAAGGAACCACCGCCATGCGACAGGCCTAGTTTATTGGGGGAATGTTGCAAGAAAGATTTTTAAAACAAACAAACAAAACAGGCTGGCATGGTGGCTGCACTGGTGCCTCTGCCCTGGCGGGCTGGCTGACCTGTTTTTATCTCATGGAGGCTCTAACTCAGAACCCCACAATCTCTCCACCCAGCTCGCTAGGTTCCCACTGGCAGGTCATTACCACGCCAGCCCCATGCTTCCAATCCCCACAGCCTTTGTGGTGCTCATCAGGCAAACCCGCTTTGCTGCCGCACCTTTCTCTCTTGAACCCTCTGAGTGAAGGAAAACAGAACACAAACTTAGCTCATAAACAACGGTAACTCAATCTCTGGGCGCAACAGCTAAAACCTGATCTTGTAAGCCTTATTAAAATCCAATTCCTCGGGCCAGGTGGTGGTGGCACACGCCTTTAATCCCAGCACTTGGGAGGCAGAGGCAGGTGGATTTCTGAGTTTGAGGCCAGCCTGGTCTACAGAGTGATTTCCAGGACAGCCAGGGCTACACAGAGAAATCCTGTCTCAAAAAAAAAAAAAAAAAAATATATATATATATATATATGTATGTATGTATGTATGTATGTATGTATATATATCTCCAATTCCTCTGGTGGCGAAGCCTTGCAGATCCGCCAAGATACTGGGAAACTCTAGCAGCTACATCTTACCCCTCTGCTGTCCCCATCCCAAAAGGACCTAACTCTCTCCTGCTTCCTCTCTTCCTCTGTCCAACCCAGAAGTCCTTCCTACTCGCCCAGTGATTGGCTCCTATATCCATTAGGGGATTGGTTCACAAGAAGCCACCTGAGCATGTGACTCATTCCTCATTCCAGACATCCTTTCCTGGGAGAGCAGGATTAACATTAAATAAAAGCAGTACAGAGCCATCCACAACAGGGGGACCTGGAAAATGGTGACAGAGAAAGACAAAAGGAGAGAGGAAGGAAGAGAGGAACATGTGGGAAAGACAGAGACAGAGGGAAGGAAAGGGGGAGAGGGAGATTAAGGGAGGGAGAGAGAGAGAAAGGGAGGGAGGGCAGGAGGAAGGGGGGGAGTTGGGGTGGCTGAGCAGTCCTCATATGCCAGGTTGGCTTGCACCTGCCAGGTGGTGTGCAAGCTGTTGCTAGGTAGCTGTTGGGCGAAGCCTAATGGAATTGTCTGTAAACCAACAGAGAAGAAGCCTATCTTGTATTTGAGTGAACCTGTGCAGGTCCTGCCATGCTTGGCCACTAGGTTGTGAGGTGTGGTGCTGAGGGACCACATCTAAAGGCTGGAGTACCTGTGACAGGCAGGAAATGGACTCTGTCCTAGCACAGGCTGTGCTGTGGTTTGAATGTGGTGCGGGGTCACAAGCAAGGTGAAGGTTTATCACATAGCAGACACAGGACACTGTCCCCACAGCCTGAGTGCTGGCTTCTTATTTCATGCTGGGGTGGGATCTATGGAAGAAGCTAAGGCAGGAGAATCACCAGAAAGACAACTTGTCAGGTGCAAAATTAGCCGTCTCCCTGTAAGAATGGCCTCCTGGAGCAGCCGGAATACATCAGTTGTTCCCCGTGGGCAAACAAGGAGACCGGTGCTGGGAGACTGGGTGATGTCTAACCCACACCAGCAGCATTGCTGCCATTTTGCCCATGCTCTGTCCTTTCTTGTCACCTCAGATTGTCATCTCTTGGTCTCCTTTCTAAAATTTTAAACTTCACCCATACCTGTTTTCGGTGGTTTGTATATGCTCAGACCAGGGAGTGGCACTCTTAGAAGGTGTGTGGCCCTGTTGGAGTAGGTGTGTCACTGTGCGTGTGGGCTATGAGACCCTCATCCTAGCTGCCTGGAAGTCAGTGTTCTGCTAGCAGCCTTCAGATGAAGATGTAGAACTCTCAGCTCCTCCTGCACCATGCCTGCCTGGATACTGCCATGCTCCCACCTTGATGATAATGGACTGAACCTCTGAACCTGTAAGCCAGCCCCAATTAAATGTTGTCCTTATAAAAGTTGCCTTGGTCACGGTGTCTGTTCACAGCAGCAAAACCCTAACTAAGACACTTTTCATCTACACTTTTTGAGACAGTCTCTCCCCGAACTCGGAACTCACCGATTCAGCCTTTCACCAACTGGAGGAAGCTTTGTATCTTTCATCTCTCTTGGTCACCTACCTGCCTCCCTTCTCTGGAGTAGAGGCCACCAGAGACCTTTGATACATGAGGCCAGAGAGCCGAAGTCACAAGGGACCAGTTTCCTTACTTGCATCTCACCTTCTGTACAAAAGCTCGTGGTCCAGTTGAGTGATAGATAGTTCCTAGCAGCTTGGTGATCTCTACCCCTATTCTGACCGTGTTTGCAAATTCTCACCACCGTGCTGGCCCCTGGAGGAGCTGCGACAGGCTGGCCATCTGAGTGCTGCGTGGGCTTTTAAAGCTTGTAAAAAAAAAACAAGCTCCCCATTATCTCGCTCTCCCTGCATCGTGTTAGTTATGAGTCAAATGGCCTTTGTTGGATACCGGGGAAAATAAATCTGTCTTTGGGGTGCCTTAAGATGCAGAGATAAAAATGACGAACATGTTCTTGTTGCCTTAAACTGCCTTGTGGTTGACCTGATTTCACTTCTGGGGCTGCAAGGACTAGCGTTGGTGACTTCCTCTGGATTCCAGAAGGAAAGAAAACAGCCCAGCTCTGGTGGGTAGAGCTCTCTGCACCTTCTGGCTGTGGTTCTCAGCATGCCATTGATAGGAACCCCTGCCAGTCTGAGCTGAGCTCACAATCCCTGGGTGCATTGCCCTTTCTGGCTTGCTTATAGAGACACTGGGTAAAGCTTCCATCCCCAGCAGAGATCCTGAGTGCCCCACCTGTTGTGTTTTCTAAAAAAAATAAGGAGCGAAGGAATTTGTTTGGTGGAGGTGCGGTAAGGTGTTGGGGAAGTGGTGCCTCTGCTGGCCCATGCTGAGGGGAGAGGAGTTCAGAGAAAGGGTGGGGGGGGAGGAGAGAAGAGAAGAGAGGAGAGAGAGGGGGAAGAGGAATGGGGGGAGAGAGGGAGCAAGAGCAAGAAGGAATTAGAGAGAGGAGGGGCCAAGCAGCCTCTTTTATAGTGAGTCAGGCATACCTGGCTGTTGCTAGGTAACTGTGGGGTGGAGCCTAGACTAATGCCAACATCACTTTTACCCCCACCTCTCCCTTCCTCCCTCTCTCTCTTTCTCTCTCTCTCTCTCTCTCTCTCTCTCTCTCTCTCTCTCTCTCTCTCTCTCTCATTGGTGCACCGCACATTATAGGTGTGTTTCACTTCTGTCAGGTGTAGGATAAGAGGTCAGCTCCAGAGCATGGTACACAGGACCCCCATCCAGTATCTGCAGCATTTATACCTGCCCCACCCATCACTCTGTCCAGCCATGAGTTGTCTCACCGTGGTTTGTGGAAGCTCTTCTTGTAGCACAAGACAGAGGCCACCAGGGCCTCCTTGGGATAAAGGGGTTTATTGAAGGGGTACAAGGTGGCTGAGAACATAGGAGGGAATGCCAGGTAGAGTCCTGCTTATCTGTGGTCCTGAAAGACTCTGATGAGCCTTAGCTTACCATGAACCCCACTTCCCACCAGTGAACAATGCAGAGCTGGGGATCGATGCAAAAGCAAGAGGAATTTATTGTTCCAGCAAGTTGGGGTCATCCTGCACCCGAAGGAGAGGCAGAGACCTCTGGCAGCCCATTCTGCCAGGTTTTTTGTTTGTTTTGTTATTTTACAGCTTTCAGGGGTAGAATAGAGCAACAGCCACTAAGCACAATGTGATTGGCAGAACAGTGGGACTTTTAAACTGATTGGTCCTTAGGGAATGAGGTAGCAAGAGCTTTCCTTATCTGTGGGTCCCATCAGCCCTGAGGGGTCCTCCCCTGTGGTGTGAGGAATGTAATTAGCCTCTCCCTTCTGGAGGGGAGGGGTGCCTATGTGCCTTTTTCTTCGTAGGGAAGGGGTCTGGTGGAATTTTCCAAAGTTCCTGAGCTGACCTCTTCAATCCCAGCTGCTCTGGAGGCAAAGAGAAGGAGCAGATCTGGGCCATAGTGAGGTAATCCAGGAGCTGTCCATGCTGTGTGAAGCCTCAGTGTGGTAATCTCCTAGGAGGAGAGAGACCATCAGGTTGCCTAGGCAGAGGTGGACTTGCCCAAGTCAGATAGCTGTGGGGGCGGGGGGAAGCCTGCCATCCCCCAAGCCACCCAGAACCCCTACCTGGCCTATAGTTCCCCACCAGCAGGATCCTTTTCTGTAACAGCTGTGGATGAACCAAGCGAATCTAAGCACAGGAGGTGTCATTCTTGACATGCGATGGAGCCTGGCAAGCACTGAAGGTCTCTGCCTCTGCCTCTACTCCCTGCGTTACCAGCGGGGAGCTGGGGATGAAAACTGCAGAGGATGGCGCCGTCACCCCTCTCTCCCATGAGGCCATCCTTAAAGGCAGCCCCTCCCTTGGCTGCTTGCAACTTCTGAGCCACATCTGCTGGGTTCGGAGAGGGAGAGAAAAGACCAGGGAAAAGTCATGTGTCTGAGGCTGGTTAGTGACCCCAATGCACCCAGTCTTTGAATTCTAACATTGAATCTTGTGACACCATAGTACCAACTTGAAAGAAAACAGGCCCTGGACCCACATGGTGAATAAACACCAAGTGCTGCTTTATCAAGGTAGAAGAGGATGAGACAGGCAGCAGATGGTAATCACATTGGCCTGGGGTCAGCAAGAGCTTCCTGGGATGAATACAGGCAGAGGATCTGTATTTGCCTTAGTGGGTGCATGATGGAGCACTGATCTTTAACCTCTGCCTGGGGAATCTTCTTGTTTGTTTTGTTGTGTGTTTTTGGTTTTGGTTTTTGGAGACAGGGTTTCTCTGTATAGCCCTGGCTGTCCTGGAACTCACTTTGTAGACCAGGCTGGCCTCAAACTCAGAAATCAGCCTGCCTCTGCCTCCCGCTGGGGAATCTTCTTTAAGCCCTGGTTCAAAACAGAGATCTTACAGAACGCCCATGGCTGCTCCTTCATACCCGAATTGGCCTCTGCATTCTGTCTCTTTCTTCAGAACCCCCATGCTTCAGCGAGTCCTCAGTTCTGAGCCAGAGTCTAGCACCAAGGAGGCTCTTAATAATAATTTGTGAGTTGAATGCCTGAGTACAACCCCGGGATGAGTAGATTTTATTTTATGTGGTTTATGCAGATATAGCCACGAGGTGAGGAAGGATGGCTCTGAACAGCTCAGAAAACACTTAATTATCTGAGTTCTCCCAGGCAGTGTCTCCCGAAACAAGTCCCCACAAAGAGCTTCTTCACCAGGCGTTAACTGGTGCTATTTACTACAAGAATCCTCTTGTCAAACAAGAGGAACAGAGCTCGGCAGGTTTCTTCAGTGCTGTGGATCTGAGGCTGTGGAATGTTCTGGTGGGTTTCTGACCCTTCGAGAGAACAGTCAACACCATTGCATGGTGCTACGTGAGATTTTTATCTTATGACTTTTAAATAATGGTTTGTAGCCTAGGGATGTAACTCAGAGAGGAAACATTTGCCCAGCATGCCTGAAGGTCTGTGTTTAATCCCCCACCCTTCCAAAAGGGTTGTAGGATAGAGGCATAACTCAGCGGTAGAGCATATTTTTAGGAAATGTGAGCCCTGTTCACGCCACAGCATCAGTGGTCAATTAGGTATAACTTCATGTGTTGAGCCCCAACATTTGACACAGAACTCTTCTTAATGCTTCTAGTGCCCACAGCAGTGTCTCCAGTGACCTATTAGCTGCTTCCTCATCACTGTGAAAAACACCCTACAAGAGCAAAGTGAGAACACAGGGCTCCCTTGGCTCTCAGTCGGAAGGACTACAGTCGGTCTTGATGAGGAAGGCACAGAGCCTGAAGCAGCTGGCCAGGTTGGGAAGCAGAGAAAGATGAATGAATGCTGGTAGGAAGGGGGTGGGGTGGGGAGAGACAGAGAGAAATTCACAGAGACAGAGACAGAAGCACAGAGAGAGACTGTGAGACAGAGAAAGACATACACACAGATGGAGGTAACTGAGGGAGAGAGACAGAGAGAGAAGTGGTGTTGGGGTCACTTAGGGTGGATATTCCCTCCTCAGCATAATCTAGAAACCTCCTTAAAGGCATGCCCGGAAGTTTGCTTCCACAACGATTCTAAATCCTGGCAAGTTGAAATCAAGATTTTCACACTCAAACATGGAATTTCATCTGGAGATGCTGGAGAAGAACGAGGAAGGAAAAGGTTTCCTGAGTGTGATTCACCACCACACCAGGGCTGTATTGGCCGGTTTTGTGTCAACCTGACCCCGCTGGAGTTATCACAGAGAAAGGAGCCTCCCTTGAGGAAATTCCTCCATGAGATCCAGCTGTAAGGCATTTTCTCAATTAGTGACCAAGGGGGGAGGGCCCCTTGAGGGTGATGCCATCCCTGGGCTGATAGTCCTGGGTTCTATAAGAGAACAGACTTGAGCAAGCCAGGGGGAGCAAGCCAGTAAGGAACATCCCTCCATGGCCTCTGCATCAGCTCCTGCTTCCTGCCGTGTGTGAGTTCCTGACCTGACTTCCTTTGGTGATGAACAACAATTTGGAAGTGTAAGCTGAATAAACCCTTTCCTCCCCTTCTTGCTTCTTGGTCATGAGGTTTTGTGCAGGAATAGAAACCCCAAGACAGGGAGGCTCACCCTATTCTAGGAGAATCTGGACTGAGGTTTTGATTCATAAATTACTCGGGAAAATAAAGTGTTCACCCACTGGAGGACTTTAATTTCTTCTTCTCAAATGAACTGTAGTCCAGATGAGCCTCAGAGGTCTGAATACCTAGTGGAATTAGGAGTGAATCCGAATGGCATGAGCCACTCAGATGAAGTTGGGGCTGCCTCCAGATCATGGCTGGCCATTCTCCTGTGCGGGGAAGAAGCATCGTATTGAACAGTTGTACAGCAGGGTCAAGAGCCAAGTGTCACTTAGCTTCTACAGTGGGGAACTCAGCATCCAGGGACCCCTCTGTCCTCACAGGAGGAGTGTGGAGTCCTGATCCCTGATGATGGAAGCCCCAGCCTGCCCTTCTTTCTCTTGCCTGCTTCCTCCTGTTCTTCAGTTGCATTTGCATAATGCAAATGCAAATTACATTTGACTGCAACTTGCAGGGTGATGGTTGACCTGGACCCTGGTCAAAACCCTCCTGGAGCAAACTCATCAGTAACTGATCTTCAATCTTAGGCAAAGAGAGAAGAGTAGAAAATTGGGGCTCGGCAGACATGGCTGCCAGACATTGTATGCCCCCCTCCAAAAGCCATGAAATTTTTATGGGGTTCTAGCTTCTTATTTTAAAGTAAAGATTGATCATATTTTCATTCCATGGTGGTTAGAAGGTTAATATTTGAAAAACATGAAATACAGTACCTGGAAACTAGCAAGTTACTCCACAGCCATACCTGCACCCCGGGCCGTTCCCTCCATTTCCTTTAAAATCTTACTCTGAAATTCCTAATAGGGATTGAAAATTGGAACCGTGCAAAAGATTGGATTAACAAGATTTATTTTCCAATATTGAATAGTCTTAACTGGGGCGTGTGCCCTAAAGTTTGTATTGGTGGGAAAGAGCTGATAAAGGGGGAAGAAGCTCCAAACCAGGGACCGTGCTGCAGTGTCATGGTAGGTGGTGTATGGAATGCAGCCTCTCTAGGGAGGGTGTTGATTTGAGGACCCTGCCTGGGATAGCAGTCAAAGTGGGTGCCCTATGGCTGACTTCCTTCCTTGATCCACTCTCACTTTCTGAAGAGATGCAGAGGGGCATCCTGTGCTGATGGAGTCAGCCCTGCAGACACCCCAGGCTTCCTTTAAGTGACTGCACAGTGGGGGAGACGTCTTTAGCACTTGAAGGAAGAATCGCTGCTGGGATGGGTAGGCCACTAAAGTTGGACACTGGCTGTGATTAGCTGCCCTGGGACTGCTCCAGGTCCCCACAGAGACCCAAATTGCCTTTGTCTTCATGCCCCAGGCCCACTTTTGAAACAAGAGGGAACTGCAGGCTTGGGCACATCAGATGGGCTCTCTGCACACTGCAGATGGTTCCCCCTGATGTCTTTCCTAATCGGCACAAGCTCAGGTGTCAAGTGCCATGAAAACTCCATAGATTGTGAGATTTGTCAAGATCGAATCTCAGCAGAACGCCTTAGCCAAAGAAACTGGAGGTTATGTCCTCATGTACCTTTGACAGATTCACCCAATGCCAACTATAGATGTCTATCTTATATACATGTGCATACACATAAATATGTGCTATGTACACATGTGGATACATATGTATTTGCCTATCTATGTAAACACACATTAACACTATAGAAATAGGCACATGCAAATATAGATACACATATATATGTATGTATATACATATATGCATGTCAATAGATATATAAACATGAATATGAATATAGAACTGCATTTTGTAACATATATACATTTGACAGAACCTTCTCATCAAATACTTAGCATGTAGCCTACATACCCAGCAGAATTCATGTTGGCAATGAAATCATCTTCTCCCTGTTTTGATGGGGGTTTTTGTTTGTTTGTTTTGAGATCCTGTTCCTGCCTACACTAACTATCCCTAGAGTGGGAAGTCCTACCACAAGGTTTGTGCAGGTGGCCAATGATGAGCAAGGGCTTCTCAGAAGCTCCTCCTGATTGGTTTTAAATCTACAATGTTACATTTCCTTTCCTTTTATTTATTTTATAATTTTTTTGTTTATTACTTTGCTGCCAAGGGAGGGGTGCGCATGTGGAGGTCAGAGGGCAGCTTTTAGGAGCTACTTCTTTCCTTCTACCATGCCAGTCCTTCCTCAGGCTCAGTGACAGGCGCTAAGCCACCTCACCAGCCTGCACAGCACCTTTGCTTAAATGCCACATGTAGGTTTGATGTAGCTTCTCCATCCCCGGCAGTTGTAGTGTGTTAGCTCTGCTGGCCTCCTTTGTGTTCTTGGCTTTGTGCTCCTGTTGATGTTAATGATGAATGGACAACAGCAGCCTTGCTGGCTTCATTCCGCCCATCTACTCCCAGGACACATAAACTCATTGTTATACACCTACTGAGAACAGTCAGTTGGGCAGTTACGAATTCATTTCACTGTGCCCCGATGTCACCACTTTAAAAAAACGAGTATACTCGTGCCACTGTGAGAATTCGGAGCCCGAAAAGCAGCCCAGACACGTGGGACTTAATTTTTCTCCTTTCCTGTTCTCCTCCCACATAAAATCCAATCAGAAGTATGTTGTTCATTTGAAATGTCGCCGAGGATGAAGCCGTGCTGGCTTTTCTTCATCTGCATTTCCAGTGGTTGGCTTGGGAAAATCTTGAGCCAGACTTAATTCTTGATGTATTTTTTTTTTTTTCTGTTTTGCATATGGTGGCCACTAACACTTCGTTGTGTAAAGAGGTGCACAGCTTGTTGCGTGGAAGTCCACGTGCATGTCTAGGCTAGAGATCAACCTCAGGTTCTGTTTATCCTGGGGTTTTTTTTTGGGGGGGGGTAAGGAGGGGAGGGTTCAGTGTCTCTCTCTTGGATCTGGGGCTCACCCATTATTAGCCTGCCTAGCCAGACAGACCCAGGCATCGGCCTGTCTCTGCCTCCCCAGAACTGGAATTACATAATGCGTGTCACGGTACCTGGCCTTTTATGTGGATTTCAGGAATCAAACTCACAGTTGAGCTGTAAACACTTACTGACCGAGCCATCTCCCTAACCCGAGAGCTTTTTTTGAAGTCTGTGTACCCTGTATAACACCTTCACCTTTAACATCTAGACATTCGCTTTTCTTCTGGGTTCTCCAGTGTTTACTGTAATCTCCCCAAGGTTATTTTCTTGCTGGTGGCATCCACGATCTACCTCAGGCCTTTGTAAGCTATCTCAGTCAGTGTGTACAAAGTAGAGGCGAACAGCAGTCAATCAGGAAAACAGCACCTTGTAAGTATAATGGGAGTAATGTCTCCCACACAGTGGAATGGCCAGGCAGTTGTCAGGCTGGGAATTCCCGGCAGATCACATGACTGGTTAATGGTGCCAGAGATGGGTCCCATCTCTTAGTGCAGGCCTTAATTCCATTCTTAAAGTGGCTGCCATAACATTAATGCCACCATTGTACCAATAGACATATCCTGTCAGGCTAGTCACTTCGTAGTTCACAGGGCTCACGTCGGAGTCTGACTGACGATGACCTGTCTCCCCGGTAGCGTCATGCGTCGTAGCGCCTTCTGAAAGCCAGCCAGTAAGGGTGGAGCCTCAGGGCCAGTGCAGCTTGATTTCTCCATGTTCTGTGGTTCAAGTACACGATAGCTTCAGGAAATACAGAGGTGCTGGGGGGAATGAGAATGGATATAATCAAAATATCTGCATTGTATAAAATTCTCAAAGGATTAATAAAATACCATCTTTAAAAAGGGAAGATATCCTGGGCTCTGTCTTCTCCTTCTGCGTACAATCAGATTCATCTCTTTCAAAACATATAAAACTATCTTACCTTTAAAAAAAAAAAGTACCTTGTGTAACTATTGTGTGACTCTGTTAGTTTCAAGCGAGAATGTAAAATGAAGCTTTTATTTTTTTAATGTGCCCTTGAGTCTCAGAAGTAATCCCGAAAAATGGGGTTCAGATATATGGAGCTGGTAGCAGTGGATACAGCAAGAATGCTAATGAGGGTCTGCGCTGAAGAAACAACCTGAGACTGGCGCTGGGCATCGCCGAGAGAACAACCCAGCATCCTCAGACTCCCCGTGCCTCCAAGGCTCACCTGAGTGCCCGGGTCTCTAGAGTTGGCTGTGTAGATTGCTCTCCATGGGACCAGGACTCCCAAGCACTTCTAACACTAGAAAAGCTAGGCAGCAAGGATGACGCTTCCAGCCAGTAGAGGTTTGATCTCTTCACGGTCTATGACATCCATAGCTGTCTGAGTTCTGCCCTTCCTCCAGTTCCTCTGGGCATTGGGATCCTGCTGGACAGCTCCCCATTAAATGCCCTGTCCCTCGCAACTCAGGGTTCCAGAAACTATCCTCACCTTTTGGTGGCCCATCGGTTCCCCTTAAGCCTTGAGTTGATGCCATTATGCAAGTGTCTCAGACTTCACCTAGGTATGACCAACAAGACCATGTCTACATGGGGCCACCTTGAGGAGAAAGGTGCACGCCAGCACCAACAAACTGCGGCAAGGAGCTGTGGGAAGCAGGGGGTTTCTTTGCCCCCACTGTGAATCTCTCGGTGAAATATTGATACTTGTAAGAAAAGATGCCCTTACCCGCAAACATGTTTGGGTCGCTGCCTGACCTTAGGATAGCAATGCAGAGTAGTGATGGAAGCTTCATATTGTTTTCCAGCCTGGATTCTTAGCATGCCGGGGTGCAAGTCAAATCCAGGACATGATAAATGAACCTGGATCTTAGGTTATTCATCATCTTGAAGGAACTGCCAGGGTCTAATTTTATTCAAGAGTCCTCCAGGGAGGTTAAAAACAAATCCTTTCTTTTCATCTTCTTCAGGCCAGGACTATAGAAATTACAAAACCATAAATAAGTCCCCCTGTTCAAACACATCTAACAGTCATTTAATGATCCTTCACTGTGCCACCCAGAGGGGCTGTCTGTGTAGTCATAAGGCTCTGGCCTTAGGCTGCTGTGTGTGTGTGTGTGTGTGTGTGTGTGTGTGTGCGCGCGCGTGCAGAGTGCATACATGTGTATTGTGTGGAACAGGCCAGAAGACAACCTTGGCTGTCATTCTTCAACATAATTCTTTCTTCTCGTCCCTGATTTTCTAGCTACAGCGTAACCAAGTTCTCTGTCACACCCCCACAGTAGACTTGAGTATGAGTCAGCCTGTCCATTCCAAGTTACCCCTCTCCACCCCTGGGGCTTGTTGTCATTGCTAGTGGTGGCAGCGTTTGATGGTGGTGGCCATGTTTAATATTTATGAAGCCTCCCCAGGAAATGTTAGCTGTTGCCTTAATCTTAATTGAGGAGGCCGAGCCACAGCGGCTCCCCCTCATTTCCCGCGTGGCCTTTGTGCTGACATTTTCTGGCCATAAGTTCTAGATCTAACACATTGCACTACATCTAACTGTGAGCCCCACATAGAGTCTAGAGGGGGCTATGACAGCTCTCTAGTCCTCGTCCCTGGTCTCACCACACTGGGATGAGAACGTTCTGTTTCAGAAACCTTGGGGGAGGCTCCATTTAGGAGTCAGGAAGCATCTCTCCGTGGATGTGAAATCTGCTGGCGCCATGACCCTGGTCCTTCCACCCTTCAGAAGTGGGAGATGGAAACTCCTTTCCTTTCCTTTTTTTTTTTTTTGTTTTTTGTTTTTTGTTTGTTTGTTTGTTTTGTTTTGTTTTTTGGAAACAGGGTTCCTGGCTGTCCTGGAACTCACTCTGTAGACCAGGCTGGCCTCGAACTCAGAAATCGGCCTGCCTCTGCCTCCCGAGTGCTGGGATTAAAGGCGTGCGCCACTGCACCACTCAGTCTGTGGTGATTTGTTAGAGCAGCCCACTGTGACTAAGACATCTGTCAAAGCTGAAGGAAGATGGCCAAGAAAGACCTGCAAACTCTATCCATGCCCTTAAAGCCAAGGGCCAGTGGCGCCTACAGCGTGAAGAAAGGACACTTTTCCTTTGTCCTTGACTTTGATACCATTTACTTAGCTTTTCCTTTCCCCATGTACTTAGCTGCCTAGAATGTTCTGGAATACTCTGAACCTTTGTTGGATGTGCTGGTCACTGGGAGGAAGAGAGGTGGAATTCCTACAATGTCTCAAGCACCGCTTAGGAGCCGTCGTGCATTTTAGTCAATTCTAAGCGCCCCCAGGTCCGTTTCCATTAACAAGACCACTCTATCAGGAAAGCCACATCACCTGCGTTTCAATTCTGCGAGAACCTTAAGTTCCATTACTTAAGGAGTAGGAGCCAAGGTTGGGTCTGTCTCAGCCAAAGGCCTTACATTATTCTCTCCCCCCTCTCTCTTTCTCTCTCACTTTTTAAAAGTTCTTTGAGAATGTTGTACAGTCATTTTGATGGTATTGACCTCATCGCCCAACTCACCCCAGATCAACCCTGCCTTCCCTACCCACCCAACGTTTTGTGTCCCTTCTCCCCATTAAAAAAAAACAACCCATCAGAGACAGTTTGTGTTGCCCACATACTCTTGGACGTGTGGTCTTCATTGGAGGGTGCTCTACCCACCAGGGACCACACCCCTAAAGAAAGACTCCGCTTCTCCCATCAGCTATCGAATGCCAATAGCTCTTTAGCTAGGGTGAGACTTCATGCCTCCCCTCCCCCCCTCACTTATGCCCCCCTCCCCCTACACTGAGACTTTGTAGCTCTTTTGCATGTCTCAATTACTGTGAACTGATTTATGCAGCGTCTCTGAATTTTCCTTCCAGTCACCCACCACCTGTGGCTCTTATAACCCAGCTTTCTGACCCCTCTCTCGCCATGATCCCTGAGCCTCAGTAAGGATACCATAGTGGCAAGAGGCAGGCAGCCAGCCTTATCCCTGTCCCAGAGGAAGGCTGTGGTGCCTACAGCAGCTTCAGTCTCGTTGCTCAGCTTGTCTTCCAAGGGGCCTCCCCTGCGGCCAGCCAACCTTACCAGTCCAGGCAATTCATCTCCTCTCTTTGTGTGGGGCTAATGGCAGCCGCTTGCTAATGCTATTCCAGGCACATGGGCATCTTGTCTTAATTACCTTCCTCATTTGCATCTCTGGTGGAACACCTGGGGGAAGAGATTGAGTTTTAACTCCCTCCCTTCCCCACCAGAGGTTCCCTCCTTCTATCTGCGATTCTCTAATTTATGTTCTTTCTGCGTGTGATCTATCTTAGCTTTTCGTCCCACCAACTCCTGCGGGTCACTTGCCATCTTTGAGCATAGCAGCAAAAACCTCTCCCTAATTACTCACCTCTCTCCCTTGCTCGATCCTATGGGAACCCAAGCTAGCATTGTGTCTCCCTTCCTTGGGTCTGCAAGAGAACAGGAAGGAAGGACGTGCCACTTTGGAAACCATCACAGAAAGTTGTCTCTCTAGTGGGTGCCCCACCCCCCACCCCCGCTGGTGGTCTGCCTTAGGTGCCTAGCATGCTGGGAGATGAAGCATTCATTTTGTAGGGAATGGAGCTGTAGAAGCTGGTGTTTGCTGCCCACAGAGCCACGTCACATCCACTGGAAAACAAAGACAAAAACAAACAAACAAACAAACAAACATGAGCTCAGGCAGCAAACTGGGTATCAAATGCATTCTGGGAATGGTAACAGATGGTGACTTGGCTTCAAGGCCAGTCCCCACCCCGCCACAGCTGGGTCACTTTGCTCAGCCTTTGTCCTATCCCAAAGCATCAGTGAGGGTGCATATGTCTAAGTGCTGGGGCTATGTGCTGACCCCCTCTCTGGGGGCTGGGGGCGGTGGTGGTAATATTGCTTATTAACTAATGTGCCATTGCTTTAGGCTGCTCTGTGATTTACATTAAAATGACTAATTAGAAAAGAAAAGCATTAACAGAGGAACCAAACAGCTGTTGTTTATGGCTTTAAAGAACAATATTCCTCCCAAAAGGGAAATAGGCAAGACCGGGGTCAATAAAAGGCTTAGTCCCTTCCTGGTTTTTGACACTTGTCCCAGCTGGCTAGAGGTCCCTGGGAAGATCCTTGTCCCCAAAACCCAGTGTCACTGATGTGAATGGGTTGGGCATCTCAGCTGTGTTAGTGTAACCCCTGGCAGAGGACAGCAGTTTAGTAAGCTCTGGGTGGCATTAAGTTGAAGGCTGGCTGGGGGCAGCAACTTGTTTTCTCATGAGTGTAGTGTGGGCAGCTCTGCAGAAAGAGGCTACCAGAACCTTGGTCATCCTCACTGCAGCCTGCCTGGGCAGCAGCTGACACTCAGGTAGTAAGTCCATCCCTGCCCCTCCCCCCCAGGAAGCTTCAGACACATCAGGAAGATTTTCACATCCCATCTGTCTCGCCTCTAGGCCTGGGACTGTGGCAGGCGCTCCCGGTGGGAACATCTGGAAGAGAAGAGGTAGAAGAGATAGCTGTGGGGGCCCAAACTCTGGCTCTCGGAACCAGAAGGTAGCTGAGACAGCACCCTGTCACTTTTGCCTGGAGATGACAGTCCCTGACTATAATTCATGTATGAACCTGGCATACTGAGGGTCATCAGCGCCCCCCACCACCCCCTTTACTAAGGAAAAGAACCCCAGAGGATGAGGGTTTTGAAACAAGGCCCTAGTGGGAAACCATTAACATCATGGAGGAAACACTTGACAAGTGGGGGAACTGGAATTTTATAGACTGTGGTGAGCCTCCATGAGGGTACTGGGAATCAAACCTGGGTCCTTTGCAAGAGCAACAAGTGCTCTAACCGCTGAGCCATCCATCTCTCTAGCCCCGTGAGTGAAGTCTGAATAAACTAGGTGTTCAGTTCACAGGTAGAGGGCTTGCCTAGCCTCAGCAGGACTCTGGATTCCCTCCTCAATGGTATAAATAAATAAATAAATAAATAAATAAATAAATAAATAAATAAGAAATGATCTGGTGGCCCTGGCCTTGACTTAGCTGCCTTCCTTCCACCATACAGCTTGTGGAAAGAAGTGGCTTGTCAATTTCTGTGGCCTGCTGTTATATATAGGGTGTGTTCTGGGGATGCAAGGCTGAGAAGCCCCCATGCAGCTGTGTGGCCTTAGGCAGAAACCCTACCCTGCAAACTTCTTCAGAAGCTGGGAATGACCCAGGCATCGCGCCGGCTTGGGGACTCCATATTTCCTCTACTCTGAAAAGTCCTAGAACTCTGTACTCTAGGGTTAAGATATTAGGTGAGAAAGCAGAATTCCAAATTCTCAACCAGGTGGCTTGCAACGACACAGGGACCACGTAAGAGACTCACACAGGAGAGTGGGTACAAAGGGAGAGGTGAGGCCCCAAGGAGCCATTGATGTCTTAGCAGGGTTGTTAGGCGCCAAACCCCAAGGATAGCATCTTGCTGAACCATACTGGGTCTCAAGTGAACTCTGTCTCCGTGTCTTTGACACCCCCCCGCCCCGACCCAACCGAACAGAGTGCAAAGAAAGAAAGAAGTCATTCACAGGAACAGTGGATCCTGAAGAAACACCAGCACCTCTTGCTCAGTACACAGTGTCTTCCTCATTCAAATAAATACAATGTTCCAGTGTAGCCCCAAAAGCCCTTGGTCTTGACCCAGACAAGTACTGGGAGTTCTTCCTGCCCGGATCTCAGGAGCTTCACCTCCTCCACTGGGGGCATGGTACAGAGGCAGTTACCATGGGTACCAGTTCTTGCTCTGGTCCAGGAGATACAGGTGCAATAACATCAGGGCAGCTTATCTCCTCAAGGTGTGACAGACAATGGTTAAAGGAAAGGTTCCAGCTTTCTCCTGGCTCCTTGCATGGATGCAGTTCAGAGGCTGGCATGGTGGCAGGAGCCTCAGGCATCTGAGAGACTTTGTCCTTAAAAAAAAAAAAAACGGAGAAGAGAAGAAGAGGAGGAAGGGGAGGAGGAAGGAGAAAAGAAGAAGAAGAAGAAGAAGAAGAAGAAGAAGAAGAAGAAGAAGAAGAAGAAGAAGAAGAAGAAGAAGAAGAAGAAGAAGAAGAAGAAGAAGAAGAGAAGAGGAGGAAGAAGAAGAAGAGAAGAGGAGGAAGAGGAAGAGGAGGAGGAGAAGAAGAAGAGGAGGAAGAGGAGGAGGAGGAGGAGGAGGAGGAGGAGGAGAAGAAGAAGAAGAAGAAGAAGAAGAAGAAGAAGAAGAAGAAGAAGAAGAAGAAGAAGAAGAAGAAGAAGAAGAAGAGAAGAGGAGGAAGAGGAAGAGGAGGAGGAAAAGAAGAAGAAGAGGAGGAGGAGGAGGAGGAGGAGGAGAAATAATGCCTCACAGATACACTCAGAGATTTATTTCCATGGGAATTCTAAATCATATCATGTTGGCCATTTATAGTCTCTCTCTCTCTCTCTCATACATCAAACAGGAGGCAGACAGTTGTTGAGGCTAGATTACAAATATCACCATTACATTGATTTTCTGTTACTTGCAGCCTAAAGCAGCCCTACCAGATACAAGGATGGCGATCTATGTTCCTCATTGTACATGATTCCTAATCTCTGTGTCTTGTGTCTATTTCAGAGGGTCTTGCTGTTGGCGTAGGATTTGGAGCAGTAGAAAAGACTGCATCTGCCACCTTCGAGAGTGCCAGGTAAGCCATCGCATAGGGCTTGGAACATGGGCCTCACACCCCTCAGGTCTCTGCACTTGGCACCTGGGCCAGCTGCTGGCACAGGGTTGCTAAGCACCCTCGGCCCCGTCTCGGCTAGAGTAACGAGGCCAGAGGAAGTTCATGTGTGAGTGAAGTACTCAGTCAGACAAGCAGGCTTGTGCCGACTTTCTCACAGGAGGCTCACTGGTAACCACTCTGTAAATGAAACCAAGATACAGTTGCATGCTGTACCTAAGGGCGTGAAATGGATAAAGACTGAGAAGGGTTAGCGCGGGTGGCGATCGATCCATGCTCTGAATGGCGCCTTCCTTCTGGAAGTCCTTTTCTCCCACCAGTGGAGTTTCCTGGTCTCTCCATTTTCAGACTGCCTTCCCAGGCTCCTTTGCCTGTTTCTCACACATTGGTTCAGTCTTCAACGTCAGCATCCAGAAGCCTGTCCCTGGAGCATCCTCTTTTCATGCCACGCACACTCCCTGGGCATCCTCCATCCCCGTGACCGGTTTTCCATCCACTTGCTAGTGATCTCCAGCTCCAGCTTCAGCCTGAGCCTGAGCTCCTTCCTACAGGGCCGCCTGCCTTCAGGTATCTCTGCACATGCGTCACTTAGGCTCTCCGTGCTCAGCATGCAAAGCTGAGCTTTACCATCATATCTGTCCTTGGGCTTTGTCCCTCTCTCAGGGTTACCTTCTACCCTCTCGCCATCCGCCAGCCAAGCTAAGCCCACTGTCACCGTTGCTGTCTGATTTTCCCTCTCCCTCTCTAGAGCATCAGGCCTTCTTCCTCTCACCTAATCCATTCACACGATGTCATCCAGACATCCTGTGATAAGCTCCACAAGGCCCATCCACACCCGCGTAGCCGTGACCTCTCAGGACCGAGCCTCTCATCCAAGGGCCACAATCTTGGCTGCCTCCAGGGGACCAGGGTTACAAGGACAAGTGGAAACAAGAGGCTGGGGATAGCTGGGGATGGTGAGCGTTGAGGGAGTTTAAGGTACTCGCTGTAGACACCGGGATTCAAGAGTGGTTGGAAACATAACTTAACGGCTGGAGAAGTAGCTCGGTCCCTGAAATGCCTCCTGTACAAGAATGAAGATCCGACTTCGAGCCCCAGAACCCGTAGAGCATAGAAGCTAGGCAATGTGATACATAGTGACAGTCCTGGTTCTGAGGAGGCAGAGACAGAGGATCCCTGGGGCAAGCCCTCCAGCCAGCCTCAGGCCAAGGAGACACCCTGTCTCAAAAACAAAATGGTGGACAGTGGCTGGGGAACAACTGCCTGAGGTTGTCTTCAGGTCTACACGTGCACAGGCGCACACACAATGCACACATACACACATGCACACATGCACACACGCACAGGCACGCATAATGCATATCTAAACACAAACACACACAGACACACACGCACAAGCACACACACATGCATGCACACACAATTCAAATCAGGTGGGTCATAGTACCTAGCACTGGGTTCAGATGGTCCAGCACAAAGCTTTTCTGCTCCCCATCCCACACAGTGTACCCTTCCTGCGAGGACCAGCCCTTGCCAGTGTCTACTGGCCAGGGATATCAGGAGGAATTCCCCTCGTTACCCCTTTACCATCTTTGCACAAGTCCTTTATACGCAACGGGAGGAACCGGGGCCACATCTGTCTTCGTATCTGTATCCCCAGATGCAGAGGAGCCCTGTGGGTTAAACGCCCTCACTATCTAACACTAAGTCTATGTATTAGGAAGTGTGTTTGTTCCCTGAAGCCCCAACCACGCAAGGGGCACTGGCAGTCTCTAGGTTGAAGTGTGTCCTGGTCTTAGCTCCTTCCTCTTGGACTAAGCCATTTTCACTTTCGCATCATGGTGAGAATGATGCCTTTTGCAAAAGTCAAATGAGACAGTGAATGAAAGAAGGGAGGGAGGGAGGAAGGAAGGAAGGAAGGAGGGAGGGAGGGAGGGGAGGGAGGGAGGGAGGGAGGGAGGGAGGGAGGGAGGGAGGGAGGGAGGGAGGGAGGGAGGGAGGGGGAAGAAGGAAGGAAGGGAGGGAGGGCCTTTAGAATGTAAGGGATATTACACACACACACACACACACACACACACACACCATACACACCCTACATATACACAAAGAAGCCAGGGCTAATGATGATGTCCCACAGACTGCCCTGCTCCCATATCCTGGGTGAGGGCAGGCTTGGTTCTCTACCCCCTGGGCAGAACCAAATTGGACTTGACTTCATCAGACCATGAGACCCTCCAGGGTCAAACAGTGTCCCTGGGTCTGAAGCCCTGGGGAGGTGACCTTATGAGAATTCAAAGGCCAGGCTCTCCCAGAGCATGGGAGACCACATGTGCCCCGTGAGGTCAGTGTGCCTGTAAATGACAGCCAAGCCCCAGGCACTGTCCTCATAGGCCAGGCTCTGTCGGGTGGCACCACGCCCCCATGACATCTTGATATCAACTCCAATATCCCTCTCATGGGAAAAAAGGTCATGGCCCATGAGTCAGTGAGAATCTGTCCCTTTGGCTGCCACAGTTGCAGGGAGGAGAGCCTGATGCTCTGCAGACGGGGCAGGAGATAGCTCTGATCTTTGAGATTGTGGAGGCCAAAGCAAGCCCATGGTCAGGCCTCCTTGTCTGTGCAGTGAGCTCGAGGGAGGTAACTTCTGGTTGTCTCGTCATATGGGGCCTTTTGAGGGTGGAGTCTAGGAAAGAGGGCTGCAGGAGCATCCTTATGCCATGAGACTCTCCAAGGCCCCACCTTGGATTACCACCCGCAACTTTCAAAGGGTACATTACAGTAGGTCCAACCCCCCACTTGTTAGTTCTCTCTTTGTAAGGAAAGGAGACTGGAGTCAACTGTAAGACAGTAAACACAATCCTGGTTCTTTAAAGAGCTGCTGGTGAAATCAAGATGTCCCCAGTGTTGGACAGGGCAGCAGGAGGTGGAGTGTGGTGGCTTTGAGTTACAACACTGAGGTGGGGACTCTGCGCCTGCTCCCTGTCTGTTCCCAGGCTCCTGAACTCACCCAGTGCTTCATCCAGGGTCTCCCGGAAGCTGTGGATACTGAGTCTGAGCTCTCTTGGTCTACATTCATTCACACATTCACTCATTCATTCATTCACTCACCCACCCATTCACTCATTTATTCACACATTCACTCACTCACTCACTCATTCATTCATTCATTCATTCACTCATTCATTCATTCACTGATTTACTCACTCATTCATTCACTATTCACTCACTCATTCACTCACTCACTCACTCACTCACTCACTCACTCACTCATTCATTCATTCACGTGTACCTCAGCAGGCACTAGCGCATTCCCCACACTGTTCCAGCTGCTGAAAAGAACACAGTTTGTATAAAATTTAAAAAAAAAAGCATGGAAGGTGCTCTGGTCTTTCCAATAACAGGGTAAACTCAGCTGGCGTGGATGTTCCTTCTCAAAGGAACCAAAGAACACCAACGATGTCCATGGACTAGTAAAGGGGACTCTAAAGCCAAAGTGGCCCCTGAGCCAAGGAGAGGACAGTGCATGCAAGCATGGCCTTCCCCATGGGGTTGGGAGCTAAGACAGTCCAGGTATACAGACCAGGACTTGGACCTGAGTATGTAAGGGGCTATAAAATGTTCCATGGCCCAGGAACTTGCGTGGGGAAGGTCCTCTTTCCAGGACCTCAGATGGAGTGGGGGCTATAAAGCAGAGTAGAATATCTATAAGTATCAAAACCTCAGGCCTGCACTGCTCAAGGCTGCAGAATACAAATCGTATACCCTATCTTATCCTGGAAGTCAGGAAGAAATAAGCCATAAATCCATGATGCCTCAAGGCAGACACTTTAAGTATAGATAAGAACTAAGTGAAGGGACTGGGCAGATAGCTTAGTGGTTACCAGCACACTTCCTGCTCGTCTAGGGGACCAGAGTTTAGTTCAGTTCCTAGCTCTTCTATCAGGTGGCCTGCCACTGCTCGTAACTCCAGCTCTACAGAACTCAGGGAGCTCTTCTGGCCTCTATAGGTACTCATCCACCCACCTACACACACACACACACACACACACACACACACACACACACACACACACACACACACACGTAATAGTAATAACAATAACAATAATGTAACTGTTTTTAAAACACTGAAACAAAAATTAATATAGACAAGGTCGGTTAAAAGAATAAATTAGCACCAAGCTTTGTATCATGTCTGCAAAACTACAGCTGTGAAAAAGACATCAAACTCTTATGACCAGCCACCTCCAAATTCTCTGTGTTTTTAGAATTAAAGACTATGGGAGACACAGTCCAGGTCAGGCCAGTGAGATTGCATATAACATCGGAATCCCAGAGACATCAGGGGAAATTGATAAACCTAAATCCGCCATGCCTTGTAGTTAACGGGATTGCCTCACTGAGAAAAACGTTCCCTTTTACTTAAACACTCAGAGCCGGGAGACTGGGGGCCGAGGAGATGGCTCGATACTGAAAGTGGGTGCCCTGTAAGCAGGACAACCTGAGTTCAGATCCCAGGAGCCCACATAAAAAGCAGGGCAGGGCGCAACATGCCGGTCATCCCAGGGCTGAGGGCTGGAGTCAGCCAGTGTAGCAGACAGTGAGAACTATAGGTTCAGTGAGAGACTCTGTCTTAAAAAAAAAAAAAAAAAAAAAAGAATAAGGTGGAGAGCAATTGAGGGTAGCACCTGAAGCCCACCTCGGTACCTCCATGCCTGCCGACACACAGAAGACCTGGCAGCTGGACAGGGAGCTTGCGGCATGGATCTGTCCGCTCTTGGAACTTCTCCACATAGCTAAAGATAATCTAAAGTAAATGGTCTGCCGTGGCAAAGATGAGGGTGCTCTTTAACATTTAGTGAAAACCAGGAATACAAGAAGCCAGGAGATTTGCAGCCAAACAAGAAGGTCTGAAGAAACCCAAACAGAGAAGTCTGAAAAGACCCAGTGCACAGGCTAATAAAAAACCAAGCAGACACCACAGCTTCAGCAGCCCTGAGGTGGGGGAGCCGCAGAAGGAACAGAGGTGCAGCTTAGGAAGAGGGGAGCGGACTCCAGGATAGTGTGATAGGCGCGCATGCGTTTGTATGCTCCTGGTGGCATGAGCTTCTCTGTGAGAGAAGCTGTCCCTCAGTCCTGCGGGGAGCGCCGAGTCTCCTTCTGAGGCTTGTCAAGAACACGGCGGAGAAGTGAACCGAACAAAGAGCAGACACTGTAGACTTTTATATCCTGGGTAAGCCCTTAAAAACAAACAAACAAAACAACAACAAAAGAACCCTGACTGTATTTTTGTGTGTTAGTGAAGGCATGTGCATGACAGAGCATGTCCCCGGAGGTTGGATAAGACATGCCTATTCACCCCAGGGAGGGAGCCCACAACAGACCCCAAAGTACAAATACTACCAAAGTCCAACTTGGTGAATCAGTGAGTTTTATTGGGGGTCACTTAGAGGAACGTGGGTAAGGGGTTACCTACAGGAGCAGAGATGACTTAATGACAGCTGCATCACCAGGTTCCACCCCAGCATGGGTGACAGCTCACAGAAGCTGGGAAACCTGGAGCTCACTGCACAGCCTGGAGCTGCAGGCAGTGCAACAGGTTGGAGAGTGTCTTTTCCAAGTGACTCTGGCCTAAACCTCTTCCAGGCAGCTTGGCCGGTTTCTGTTGCTTCCGGACAGCTGGTCTGGTCTCTGTCTTTTTACAGATCTTCTCCCCTCAGCTTCCATCTTTGCAGCTCCCAGAGAAGAGGAAGCTGAGCTTTTCTTACTTATGCTGTCAGGGAGGGGCCTAGTGAATCTGGTCAGTTTCAGGGACTTCCTGCAGCTATTTTGAGTTGTGTACCTTCCTGTTTCAGGTGCTTCCTTGCCAGGTAGGAATATTTCAGTCTCCAAGGAAACCGTTAAACAGCCCCACCTTTCCATTTTGAGACAGTCTTATTTGTCTTTGTCACTGCATACACTGGGCTAGCCTGCCCACACACTTCCAGGATTGTGCCATCTCCATCTCCCATCCCGCCAAAGTCATGCTGGGATTAGGAGTGTGCTACTATGTCTGGCTGTATGTGTGCTCTGAGGCCTCAAACCTCCATCTTCAATGATTGTCCCACCCGAGTGCCCCTCCCCCGCCCCAGCCCTCTTTCCAGCCCCGGAGCCATGTCCTTTTGAAGCACACATGCTTGATTGATGCCGTGCCACAGACTCATTATCGTCCAGGCCATTATCATCCAGGCCGCATGCTCAGACTTCAGCGTGATGCGGTCGATCATCATTAACAGAAGCAGCAGACAACATAATTTGTGAGTGGGCATTTAAGCCAGAAGCAGCATTAAAATCAGCATAATCTAGGCTACAGGGGAGCGATGGAAACCAGACCATCTAAGAAAACTCAGAACAGGGCGGACTTTTTACATTTGGCCTGTAAAGGTCAGCCAAGCATAAGGGCAGTCAGCCGGGGATGGCGGTGCTGATGGTGGTGCGGATGGCGGTACGGATGGCGGTGCTGAATACCCAGGAAGCCCCCAATGTGTTCTCAAGGCGGATGGACAGTGGCTATCAAGACAGACTCCCCTAGTGCTCAGGAGGGAAGCTGAAAGGGTTCCTGGGAGGCAGGTTGAAGAGAAAGCACATCCTCCACACAGTGGCCTGTCTCCACCCAGCCTGGTGCAGACTCAGGACAGGGCTCCAGAGGTGCTGGACAAAGCCACCTGGCTAAACTGGGATGGCTTGGGAAGGTGGGAAGGGGACGCTGGAGCCGTGGGACGGATTCCACCACAGAGCAAAGTGTTTGCTGACCTCGAGTACGAACTTCAGTAACCCTGAGGAGAGGAGGAAAGGACGGAGCCCTGCTGGAGAGAAGAAAAAGGAAATCTCAGAGAGATGAATGCAGACCACGAGTGTTCTTAGTTTAGGAGAACAGTTGAAGATCAGGTGGCAGGGAGCCACAGGTGATTCACGTGACAGTGATGGAAGAAAGAGGGAGGAGCTGCTATGAGTGTGTGTGTGTGTGTGTGTGTGTGTGTGTGTGTGTGTGTGTGTGTGTGAGAGAGAGAGAGAGAGAGACTATTCCGCACAGGCAGACAGCTACCCTACAACAGAGATTGCAAAAGGTCTGCCCCTCTCTGAGGATGCTGGCAGTTCCCAGCCACCCACTCCAGGAAGCAACTGATGTTCCACAGAGTTCTGTGTTGCGGATCCAGATGTGTTGCGGATCCAGATGCCAGATGCCACTGAAGATAGATTTGTTATGTGTGTGTGGGTGGGGTGCTGGGGGTGCAGGAGTCCTGGGGTCAATTTCGGGTTACCGGGCTTGACCTCAAGCACCTACTGAGCCACCTCACGTCCCTCAATCCAGCTTTTACTTGATTCTGGCTTCCAGTGCGCTCGCTATAGTCCGGGGGAATGTGAATATAGACACAGCTAACCAAGTCTGGCCCTGCACTAATTTCTATAAATGGAGGTTTTCTTGAGACACACGTTCGCCAATCTTTTCACATGCTGTCTCTGGCTCCTTGGCTACAATGACTGAGTGAAGAGTTGACGTAGACTTCTAAAGGCTGAAAATACTCTCTGACTTTTTACATAAAGTTCATGGACTTAGACATAGTGGACACAGCCCATAGCTTTTACCCAAGTTCACTGCTGAGCCCTCACTGTCTCTCCGTGACCTCATGGGTACTATTTGCAATGCATCTCAGAGGGAGGGAGTCTCACCTCTCTCCAGCAATGTTAACCACCACCACCAACAGAGAAGAGAGAGGTAAATATTATCAAAAAGGCACTCTCATTCCTCTCAGCAGTTCAGTTAAGACAAGAGACATAGGCAGAAAGCAGCCAGCCTAGAACTGGTGTGTCACTACTGCCACCAGGTGTCTACAGGCTGCTACTGCACCTCAGTGTCCTACTGGATCAGTGGCAGGGATCAAAAATCAGCGCCCAGGGGGCATGTGGTGGCATAGACCTATAATCCCATCCTTTGGGAAACTGAGGTAGGAGGATTTATATAAGTTCAAGATCAGGTGGGTCACATCACATGTAAATTATCAGATGAGCTAGGTACCTCGCCAAATTAGGTCTCAAAAGGGGGGAGGGAAGATTGGCCAAGGATACAGCTCAGTTGATAGACTGTGTGTCTAGCATGCACAGGGTCCCGGGATTAATCACCAGCATGGAGTAAAGCAGGCATGGTGGGCCGCATCTGTAAATCCCAGCACTTAAGAAGAGAGAAGGTGAATTTAGTGCTGTCCTCAGCTGTATAGTGAGTTTGAAGCTAGCCTAAGACACATGAGAGAGACACTGTCTTAAAAAAAAAAAAAAAACCAAACCCAAAACCTGTCCTCTGAGTAAGGAAGAGTCAGCCAGGCATGAGCAGTCTGTGGGCCAAGGGAAACACGTCTTAGCTTAGTGTTGCTTTCTGATCTGGTCCCTCCGTGGTTTCTTTTGGCTCCAACCACAAAGAAATGCCGAAGCCCGTATGTCCTTGGGGAGTCGGATGATTAAAGTGGTTTTCCTTTTCAGAAGTATCATTAAGAGGAGACCACACCTCTCAGCCCTCACTTCAAGGTACACATAACTCGAACCAGAAGGGAGAGCGAGTGAAGCAATCTTATGCTTAGACGTTGTGCTTTGCACCCCGTTTCCAGCTTTGGCGAGGGGGTGTTTATAGCCTGGACCGATGGCTCCGACCGGTGTCCGGCTGCAGGGCTGTGCAGAACGGGCAGTGCTGGCTGCAGATCGGACAACCCACAAACGGGCCTCCCCTGGTTCCCTGCACTTCGTGCTGCATGCCCCGGCCGGCTGCTGGTGCCCAGTGTTCAGACACTTAATCAAGGATGTCTGCTGGGTTAACCACCACTTTCAGACCAAGTCTGTGCCTGTTCCAAGTCTGCATCTGATAGCAGATCAAAGAGTAGAGACCATAAACGACATACATCTTTCGAGCTATAAAACACAGGCGTTGCTATATGACCAATCATGGGATGTGGGGGTCAGAACACACTCGTGGAGTAGCGATGGCTTTGTTTTCCTGTCTCACCGAGCTTCTGAGGAGCAGCCTGTGATAGCTGCTCCCAGCAAGAATCCACAGAGTGCGTGCTTGCCTCTATGGGCACCAAGTTCACCTGCCTTTTAGGGACATTCCAGGGAGACCCTCCCTGTCCCCGGGTTGTTGCTGTGGAGCTCCCCCTGCCCTCTGTCTTAGCCTCTCTGGAAACCTTCTCTAGGCTGAGGTATAGCTGGTGAGTTAGCAAGAGGGTGTGCAGGCAAAAGTGCGATGCCTTTTACCCTGCCGGCCCCTCTCCTCACCACAGCCCTTCACTCGACTCCCCTGCTGCAGGCCTTTATCTGCACCCAAAGATCTTGTCCTCCGTTTCACCTAAGCGAGCCAGCCTTTCTCCCATGTAGCTGTCCTCTAGGGAGATCTAGAGTGGTCCACCCACAATCCTCTTCCCACAGTTTTCCCTTCCAGGCCACTGGCATTGGAGAACGGCCCACAGCGCCACCATGTGGTAGTCTGGCTTCAAGACTCACTATGAGGCAATGGGGGAGAAAGGCTTCAAAAAGGCCAGTGAGGTGCGTCTCTGAGTTGCCTCACCTCGAGAGGCTTAAATAGAACTTCTCTAAATTGGTGTTGGGCTACATTTACTCTCTCCATAAAGCTAAAGTCTATCTGTCTATTAATCTTTTCTATCTTTATCTTCTATTTATCTCCTTCTGTAGGAGTTGGTAAACATTCCCTAGATGTTTTGCAAAAGTCGTGTTTATCTCCCCGCTATCTGGCTCTCAGCATTTCCCACCTCGTTTACCTCATCACAAAGTAGATTCATCATCCTTACTCCTTCTTTCCAAGAATTAAAATAGAGCATTTGGGTGATCCTCTGCAAAGAGACCAATAGAGCAGGAAGCTGTAACAATCAACGAGGTGTGGGGAGGCCAACCGCAGAGGCCCCTGTTTGCTATTGTGGGTTATTGTACGTCACGTTTAGTGTTGTAGTAACTTTAGTAAGATTCATTTATCTTATTTTGTCTGTATGAGCGTTTTGCCTGTTTGTGCACCATCCCCACAGAGGTCAGAAACAGAGTCATGGATGGCTGTGAACTGCTGTAAGGTTGCTGGGAATTGAACCGAGATCCTTTGTAAAAGAAGTCAGTGCTCTTAGCTGCTGAAGCCCTACCCCCAATATATTTTTCAAGAACTGGGTATGACCTGATGTCTTAGTTAGGGCTTTACTGCTGTGAACTGACAAGTCTTGTCAGTATGAGTATTTGGTCAGGGAAAGGGGCACCATGACCAAGTCAACTCTTATAAGGACAACATTTAATTGGGGCTGGCTTACAGGTTCAGAGATTCAGTCCATTATCATCAAGGCAGCAACATGGCAGTATCCAGGCAGGCACGGTGCAGGAGGAGCTGAGAGTTCTACATCTTCATCTGAAGGCTGCTAGCAGAATCCTGGCTTCCAGGCAGCTGGAAAGAGGGTCTTAAAGCTCACACCCACAGTGACACATCTACTCCAACAGGGCCACACCTTCTAATAGTGCACTCCCTGGGCTGAGAATATGCAAACATCTGACTTGTCCACAGTTAAGAGGGTTCTTTCTCACGGACCATCTCAGAAAATAAGGCATGAGGTTACTCACGCATCTTCATGGCATCCCTGTGATTCCCTAGGCTCCCTCTTTTTTGGGGGAGAACTGATTGGGCTGTAAGTGGTCTCCAGAGACAAGCTTGCTTCTGATGTCTTGCTCCGAAACCCACTAGCAACTTCAGAAGAGACAGCCCTGTGCCCAGAGAGTCTTTCTTTTGCTTCCCTTATTACCTGGACTAGATTCCAGACCCCTCTGATCTCACCTCACTGTCTCAAAACAAGGAGGCTACCGAGACCCCCACCCCCACCCTGTTTGCCCTAAGCAGCTAGCAGCCGCTTCTCCCTCCCCCCATCAGCAGCACAAGGGGCTCTTTATGCTCACCCCTTCTTCCTCCACTGTTGCTTCAGCCGCCCCCACCCATGTCCCTGGCGACAGGGGCCGGACATCTTGGCAGCAGGAGCCATAGATTCACAACATGGGCTCTGTTAGCCTGGAGCAGCCAGGGGAGGGGCAGGCCCACAGAGCCCTCTGGGAGCCAATGTGCTTTCTATGTGGCTTTCCCAGGCACTCAAAAGTGATACGGCTCCCTGTCTACTCCACGGCTCTATCCATCTTCCCCGGCAGCTGGTGTGCAGATACTTCAGGGAAGGAAGCTATTGTCTTCCAGGACAGACCACTGAAGCGGCCCTCCTGTAGGGAGGGTGGTCTGCATTCCCATAGATTCTGCGTGGCAAGCTGAGGTAGCTTTGGGACATCAGTGCCTGTGTAGTACTGAATAAGATCATGTGTCACCAGTCTGTTTCTAATGATTGCTTGGTGGGGGCTGCTGACCCAAGGCAGAGGTGTGGCCATTCTTTAGCAAGTAAGGGCATTTAAGTTCTGTCCACCAGATTCCCAAACTCACAAAGCTAACATTTCCTGAGCTCCTTCCACGTGGAGACCTTGTGTCTGGACACAGGACACCTTGTATCCCATCTTTGCCTTCCAGCCTTTTGTGTGAGAGAAGATGATATACTCACTTTGCAGATGTAAAATGTAGGTTGGACTGCTCAGGGCAGATGTAGGTTTTGACCCCAAACAGCCCAACTACGGAGCCTGTGCCTCTAACCACTACCCTTCTTTGCCTTTCAAGATAACACATCTGTTGTAACCTAAAGACTTAGAAAGAGTCCTCCAAAGTGGTAGGGAACTGGGGTCAGCTTCCGTGGGGGCAGTATGTCAACCCCCATCATGAGTACTTTGGATGTCCTCTGTTGAAATCCCGGCTCAACTGTCAAGAGCATCTTCTATCTCCCTGGGGAGGCCGGGAGACAACAATGTACAAAAATCACGTCAGTGAGAATCAGTCTACGCGGCCAGTCCTACAGGAAGCAGATGCTAATGTTGAGGAAGGCTTTGAGTGTGTCTATAGGTGCTTGCCGCTATGGTGAGAACCATAGCCCTTAATGGCTCCCCTGAGTGGTGGGTAAGGAAGAATATACAGAACAGAGGGAGGAAGAGGAGGTGAAAGGAGGAAGGGAAGGATAGAGAAAGGGAGGAAGGGAGTGGGAGCAAGGGAAGGGACACCCCAGAGAGGTGGGACCAAGATGATCTGGTGGCACCTAAGTCGTGAACTGCTTGCCTGGACCCACCTAGTGGGAGAGGTGGACAGATGGGCAAGGTCACTGAGAAAGACAGAGATACAGAGCAGGGGTCACTTGTCCTAGAAAGTTCCAGAATGGAGGTGATTGGGGGTGGGGGTGATGTCTTAACTGCCAGCGCTGCGGAGGTTCTTCCATGGCAGTGGGCCCTGCCTCATTCAGTTATTGGACTTATTGGACTAGAATGGGTCCCAAGTCCTCTATGACTGGGAATGCTTATGAGATAAGCGGGGTGGGGAGGATTGAGGAGGTTAGAGAGACACAATGGGGGTTTGTAGCGATACAGGCACACTGGGGGGAAGACACCCCTGTGACAGTGTGACAGAGTTTGAGCTGATACAGATACAAATAAAAGCCTTCCCGGAATGTTCAGGTGCCACCCGGAGCTGGAACAGGCAGGAAGGATCCTCCCTAGAGCTACCGAAGAGCCTGGCCCCGCTGACACCTTGACTATGGACTTTTGGCCACAGGAACCCTGAGAAGTCTCTGCTCCAATAGCCCCAAGGAACTCACGGGGAGAGTCTGCCCAGGCAGCAGCTCAGGCCTCCCTGACCTGGTCCTTGCTTAGCTTTCTAAACCACTTCCTACTACAGAGCCTGGAATTCACGTCGTAATCCATGTCCCATCCACGGCCACGCATCAGCTCCCCTTGACCTTTGGCAGTTTTGCTAGGAGGAGGAGGAGGAGGAGGAGGAGGAGAAGGAGGAGGAGGAGGAGGAGGAGGTGGAGGAGGAGGAGGAGGAAGAGGAGGAGGAGGAGGAGAAGGAGGAGGAGGAGGAGGAGGAAGAGGAGGTGGAGGAGGAAGAAGAGGAGGAGGAAGAGGAGGAGGAGGAAGAGGAGGAGGAGGAGGAGGAGAAGGAGGAGGAAGAGGAGGAGGAGGTTAAAATTTGGGAGGCCAGTCCTTCTCCTCCAGATCTCCCTCAGTTCAGTTTGAACCAGACGGCAGCAAAGCAGCCGGTGTTCTACCTCCTTCAGCAACCTTCAGAGTGGGGCCCATGGGAGAGTCAGGGCTGTCCCGTGTTGGAGCTATTAAATTGTCATAAGAAAGAGGCCTTTGTCGCAGGGACACAGCCCTCAGCCCAGTCACAGAGACAGATTGTGCCAGAAAACAAATAACAGAAGAAAGAAAAAAAAAAAAGTTCAACCACAGCATTCTTTGCAACTTCAGTCACTTGCCTCCTGTCTGTCCTTAAAGGACGAAGTTCCTTTCATCATCCTGATTCCTACCGAGAGGTTATTGGCTTTTAATTCCACCCAGAACCCAGAGCCCTGTGGAGACCCTTGCCCAGACCATCTGCACGGCCTGCTGCCTGCTTTGGCAGCCATGACCACGGGCCTGCGGGAGGGGAGACAGAGGTCCCTCAGGCCTGGACAGGCGCTCAGAAGAACCAAGGCTGCAGCTGGAGTTTTCAGTCAATAGGGGTCAGCAGGACTAAGTTCTGAACACCTCAACCCACAAACCTGTGTTCAAATCCCAACTAGTATCTGCAGCCCAGGTCTGGGGGGCAAAGGGCACTCTGGACCCACGTGACCAGGGAGCCCCTGACTCCACCCCCATCCAGCCCCAAATCTTCTCAGAATATTTCCCACAAAACCCTTAGCCCTGGTAGCCAGCCCGGGCCACACAGCTGTGCTTGGGACTTCCCAGTGGAGACTTTGCAGGCAGTTCTGGCAGCCGGGCTGCCTTAGCTGGATCTTGTTGTCCTCAAGGAGACTAAGAAGGCCTGGCCTCTGGGGAGTGAGGCCCACATCCTGCCTGTGAAGATGGGCGCACTCCTAAGAAGGCTTTGGGTTGTGGTGCTAGGCCGGCGCTCTGCCTAGCTCCGATGTCTCCTCAACCTCTTTGTGATAGGACTTCACTGTGCAGCCCTGCCTGGCTCCAAACCCGAGACACTCTTGTCTCTATCGCTCAAGAGTGCTGAAGTCACAGGCTTGTGCCAGCACACCGGCAAGGGTGATTTTAAGAAACAATACAACACCGTAACCCAACAAGATGTGGCCGTGAATATGGCTCAGTCGGTAGAGCCCTAATGCAGCCTGCTCCAAGCCTTGGGTTCGATTCCCAGCATGTCACCAACTGGTCATGGTGGCACATGCAAGGTCTTCCTGAACCTCAGATAAGCCTGAGGCCATGCTGGAATAAATGAGACCCCCGCCTGCCTACAGATAAATGAGGCTGTAAAGAAGGTATATCCATATTGGAAGAGACTACAGTGTGAATGTGGGGGAGGGGGAGGGGCTACCCTGTCCTTCTCCAAGTCCCCAAATCCAGGCTCTAGCCCTGACGTGGTGCATAGCACGTCAGGGTCGGGGGGAGGGGGGCGGCCTCAGCTGTTCCCATGAGCTCCTGGTATACCACATAGGGTGAGAGCCAGGTTTCCAGAAGGAAGGCAGGCAAAGAGGGGCTCACGGAGCCCAGCCTCTGCGCCCTCTGCCCTTCTGCAGGGGCGAGTTCTCCCAGATCTTCTGTATCTGAGCACACGGCCTCTGCAAAGCTCGGGAAGTCAGCTGAGGTGGATGGCTGGGGTGTGTCCAAAGGTCGGGAGTGCAGGATCCAGTGCGGAGCGACGTGCAAGTGCCCTGTTCCAACGGCAAGAAAATGACTTTTCTTCTTCCCTCTGTGGTAGTTCCCTCAGCTTGTGATGCTGTGCACGCGCGCCTGTGGTGTGCATGGTCACTTTAGCTTTTATTCATAGTAAAATATACCTGACAGGACACTCACTTCCACAGTCGTTTTATGTGAGCTACCACCACACGCTGGACGGCTGACATGACCACCCATTTTGAGAACTTGCTGTCTTGTCCAAGCTACACCCTGTGCCCATTTAACACCAGCTCCCCCCTCCTTCCCGGCACCCAAGCTTTCTGCCTTCTCTGTCTACCCAGTCGACTGCCTTAGAGATGCCTGTAAGAATTTGTCCCATTGCATCTGAACCCGTCACTTAGCATAATCTTCCTGAGACTCATTCATAAGGTAGCCCGTGCCGATCTCCTTTCTTTTCAAGGCTGAGTCGTGGTCACCCTCAGAAATGGACCTTATTTTGTTTCTACTTTGTATCTCTATTCACCTGTTAGGGGAAAAACTGGGTCATTTTATTCCCTCAGCCCTTGTGAGCTTTTTTTTTTTTCACACCATTGAAAGGGTGTGGGGTAAACACGTCTCGGAGGCCCTGCTTCCAATTCTTCTCTGTGTAGATTCTAGGAAAAAGGTTCCTAAGTCACTGCGATTTTGATTTAGAGGACTCTGTCAGGGTGTGACATCTTTGCTGTCACACAGAGCAATGTAGAAGGAGGAGACCCTCACAGACTCTCGGAGCCAGAGACCAGGCATGTAGGAGGTGCTCACTTCTGAGTATGGCCCCCATATGGCCGTAGCCACACATCCATCCGTATTGCAGGCCTTGTAGTGGGGAGAGGAGAAAGGAACTGGGAGAAACAGTGAAAGTAAGGAACTACTCTGATTCTGGTGATGCCCCTCATGACTCCAGCCCTGTCACTCCTCAGCCTGGTGGGTGACATGCTGCATGAACCCTGCTCTGAAGCCAGGCAGCAGTACCAGGTGACCTGCTGTAAACTGTATACCCCTGCCTGGCTGGCTCAGCAAGCCACCCTGTGACCACAGTCAGTTCTGCTTTCTGGTGTTCTAGTGCCCTTCCTCTTCCCTGGGCTACGGTTTCCTTACCTGCAAAACAGGACTTGTCAAGAGGAGAAAAAGCAAGAGTCTTGTGTACAGTCCACCAAGGCAAGTGAGACACTCCCAGGAGGGACAGTGTCTGTCCCCATTCCCTATCTGTCTTCCTTTGGTACCTGTGGCTGAGTGTAATCTACCCACCGCCTATAATAGTGGTCGCTGGTCCTGCACCCAAGTTCCCAGACTCCATTGTCTAAGGACTAGGTTGGTTTTGGAAAAATCACCTTCTCTGTCTCAGGTTTTCAGTCAGTATAGAGACACCAACCGCTCCCCAGGCCACAGCGTTGGAGACAGAAGGCAAGTGCATATGAATTCCAAGCTTGGTTCCAGAATGAAAACAGTGTCAAGTCAGGTGATGGCTTGATAGTGGTGGTGCGGTGCTGGGGGGAGGGGGAGTGCTGCCTCTGGTCATGTCCTAAGGTAAGCAAATAGAGCTTAGGGCACAACTAGATAAGGACGAAGGACTGGATGGTAGCAGTTGCCTCCCTGGCCTTGATGGTCTCCATCCTGCTGGGCTTAGGGGATGTGTGTGAAAGGGTTTGCTGTTCAGGTGTAAGGACCAGAGTTTCAGTCCGCAGAACCCACAAAACTCCAGCGGTGGCTCAGTGCTTCTACAGGGCGATAGGAGGCAGAGACAGGGTAAACATTTCTGGAAGCTCAAAAGTACACAGTGCGTACCCATTCACACACATAGGTACACAGTGCACACACTCAGATGCACACATACACACACAGACACACAGTGCACTCATATTCACACACATAGGCACACAGTACACATACTCACGTGCATACTGCATAGGCACACAGCATGCACACATTCTCACACACAGGCACATGGCACATACACATTTACACAGTACATACATATGCATACACACAGGCATGCACACATACACACACGGGCACACAGTGCACACACACAGGCACACAGTGCATACATATTCACATATACACGGATACCCAGTATACACACATGCACACACACAGGCACACAGTGCATACACTCAGATGCACACATACACACACAGACACACAGTGCAAACATATTCACATACATAGGCACACAGTACACACACTCACATGCACACTGCATAGGCACATAGCATGCACATATTCTCTCTCTCTCTCACACACACACAGGCACATGGCATACACACATTCACACAGTACATATATATGCACATACACAGGCACACAATACACACATATTCCATACACACAGACACCCAGTACACACACATGCACACACAGGGGCACATAGTGTACACACTCACATGCACACACACAGGCACACCTGTTGCTCACCGTGTGTCCCGAACTGGCTTCAGACCCAAGCAGTCCTCCTGGCTTAGCCCCTTGAGTGCTGAAGTTATATGTGTGAGCTACTACACCTAGCTCTGTTTTATATTATTATTACATTTTTAAGAGGGTTTGTCAAGTAATTTATGTTAGCCTAGAGTCTGCAATCCTCCTGCCTCCACCTGCAGATGCTGCTATGGCTGGCATATCCCACCATGCTCAGCTCCAGGGTCTATCTCACTCCTCCACCCAGGATCCTCACCTTCCTTCCTGACAGACTGGCCTCTCATCCTCACGTGGTGTGTCACCGAGTCTGTCATCCATCACTGCACCCCTTCCTGCTGCAGATCGTGTCTCAATGTGACCACGGTATTAACTTTCGCGTTCAACGTGTATTTCTATTTTTCTCTCTGCGGTTTAGTAAAATACACAAAAATCTTATCCCTTGACCTTGGACTTTTCAGAAACAAGGAAGTGTTTTAGGGAGGGTCACCTCTAAGGACTCTGGAAAGTTCCTCTCCTTACCTGGTAGTACAGCGGTGGAAAGAACAGCCAGAACCAACTCTCAGAGCTCACAGGGCTGCTATGTACCAGGGCGGGAACTACTGTACCCGGGCAGGTATGACTAGGGAAGGATCCAAGGCCATCTGCAGGTGGTCCTACCACGTTGCCTGTTAGTTTACCTTCTATTAAAAAATCTGATTTTTTTAAAAACAGAAACTCATTAGAAACTTTAAACTATATATACTTTTTTTATTTTGAGATAAAGAATTAATGTAGTTCAGGCTGGCCTTGAATTTACCACTTAGCCAAGGATAGCCTTGAGCCTCTGATCCTCCTGCCTTTATATCCAAGGAGCTGATATCCCAGGCATGAGCCGCCAGACTATTTTATCCAAGGCTCAAGGACAGAGCCCAGGCCTCACAGATACTAACAAGCATTCTGTGAACTGAGTTCATCCCCAGCTCTGACTTCTGATCGTGTTTTGATTTTTTAGCATTCAAGAGTTAGTGAGATCTACCTTTGAGTGAAGAGCTGACGTGACCCAGGATGGCTGACTCCATTCTCCTGCAGCACGTCAGCTCAAATATGTGCTAGGAGAATGGGAGCAGAGATAGAAATACAGAGGCCGGAAGTCCTTGGATCTCTCTCCCGGCCTCTCTCTCTCTCTTAGTCTCTGTCTCTGTCTCTGCCTCTCTCTCTGTCTCTCTGTCTCTGTCTCTCTCTCTCTCTCTCTCTCTCTGTGTGTGTGTGTGTGTGTGTGTGTGTGTGTGTGTGTGTGTGTATGTGTATAAAATACAACCTGCCCAGTCTACAGGATGTTTACTTGTCTGTATGTTTTCAGACCGACCGTTCGGTATTGGATAACCAGTTGGTATGCTCTTCCCTGGGGAAGACTGTTTCTCCCACTCTCCACCTTCCTTAGTGGCCTGTACTTCTCTGTGCAGGGTTAGGGCTCTGTGGGCTTTCTCTGGACCACATTAGCATGTCTATTGGTGTGGTCCTTCTTCAGCTCTGTTTCAGTACAGTCTACATGTAACTTAGTCATGGGGAAACTTCATAAATTAAGCTTCTGACAACCTCACAGCAAACTCCCCAACCTTCTGGCTCTTAGTCTTTCTGCCCCCTCTTCCTGAACTGTAGGTACAAGGATTTGTGTACTAGGTGTATCAGTTAGAACTGGGTCCACAACTCTGCATTTGATTGCGTGTGTTTTCCTATTGTGGTTGGCAGGCCTGATGCATCTTCTCAAATGAACAGCCAGTTTAATTAGAACCAGAGCAAAAATTATCGAAATTATAATAGGAAAAAAAAAAGTCAGATCATGTGGAGTGGGTATCTATTAGGGCCCCCATCAAACAAGAGAGCAGTCATTTCCTAGTGAGGCAAATGAATTTTAAATACTAAGATGGAGTTGGGTGTCTAGAAAGCAGAGCCTGGGGCAACAGAGACAAGCAAGAAAATGCCAGAGAAGCTGTAGGAGGGAAACACAATAACAGGAGAGGCAAGAAAGTAAATCCAAGGCCATCTTTGGCCATGATTTATCAAGAAATCGAGTCTAACTGTCGAATCCTGCATCATTCAGATGTAAGAGCATCTGTGGGAAGATGGAAACGTACAGCAGAAAAGACAAGCTAGTAACTACTCATTCTTCACGTCCCACACTCCACCTCTCCCAGGCCCACTTCCCTCACACTTTTGGGGTACACTTCCCATTATTCCAGGAAGCTGTGTGTGCCACGGAACTGTCCTAGCTCCAGCACCCACTCCCAGGAAGTCAGAGACCATGGCTGACATTAGGAGATGATCCGGTAGGCTGCAGACCAGACTGAGAGATGACCTGATGCTACCCCTGTCCGTAGGACTCCACTAGAGAAACACTAGGGAAATGTGGGTGTGGAGACAGCAGAAGGCATCAGAAGGCTCTCACGATTACAGAGGCCAGGAAGTCCAAATTCAGAGTGTGGGGAGGAACTCAAAACCCAGAGAACTGATGGTTCCCTTCCATTCCAAAGGGTGTTCACCCTGGGGGAGTCCGTTCTCACTTTGGGGGGGTGTCTTTTTGTTCTATTCAGACTTCCTGATGTTGGGATAAGCCTCCCGCCCCCAGATCAGAATAGGCAATCTGCTTTGTATCACCAATTAAAATGTTTGTTGTGGGACTAGCGATGTAGACACTTACCTAGAATGCAGAACCCCTGACACCGGATAAACCCAGTGTGCACACTGCTGTGATCTCAGCACCCAGGAGCTGGAGCAGAAGGATCAGAGGCAAGTTCAAGGCCATCAGTGAGACCCTGCCAGAAAATGCAAAGCAAAGGAAAGCAAAAATGATAAAATTTTTGTTGCCTCTTAAAAAAAAAAAAAAAAAAAAAAAACGGCCTTGTTAGAAACATCTAGAATACTTGACCAAATCTCCGGGAGTTCTGTGGCCCAGTCAGGTTGACACAGAAAAATGAGCCATCACAGGTGAGACCTGGTGGGGGCCACTCAGCTGAAGGACAGAGAATAGCCAGGGTTCAGGGTGCAGGCGGGTTCTGTCCGACTAAGCAGCCAGTTCCCAGGCAGTGGGCTCAGCCAGCAGCCAGCTGCACGGAGGCAGAAGGCGTTTCTGTGTAGTTTCTGTTCCTGCGGAAACTATGCCTGGTTGTCTGTCCGTCTGTCTGTCTGTCTGTCTGTCTGTCTGTCTCCTGCTGACTCGCCTCTCCCTGTTGCGTTCTTGCTTCTTCTAGCTGTGCGTAGTTAGAGGATCGTTTTTGCTTTTGCCATTCTTGAGAAGACTAGACAGAAAGGGGCTTGGCATTTTGCTTGGCACCAATTATCCCGCGCTGTGGATTTTGCCTCCCTGGCCGTTCCGCGATCACTGAGAGTGACTTCATGGGCCTGTAACAGAACAAGTGTGTGTCCCGGTGGGCGTGGGCGTGGGCGTGTCAAGGGGCTCACTGGGGCTTTGTTCTCCTTATAAATGGAAATGATGATGTCTTAAAATGGCTGGAAGACACACACGCTTGCTTGCTCTTTCCCGGTCTTTCTTCCCCTTGAGTGATTCTTTCCACTTCTGACCCACCCCTCGGCACCGCCCACGTGTCCCTGCCCATACATGTGTACCAGTCTCGCTGAGGACAGATCAACATTGTTCCAGCTGAGATCCACACGGCACCCTCACTCATAACAAGGCTTAGATTCTCTTTTTCACAGTCCCTGAAACCCTACCCCTTTTCTCCCCTCCTCCCGGACCCCCCCCCACCCCCCCACCCCCCCCACCCCCCACCCCCGCTTACTGTGCATCTCAGTCTGGATTTACATATTTCCAGGGTTCACCAGCCATCCATAGCTGCCATACTAGGGGAGACATAGATTCGAACCCTCGGCTGCACACTGCAGTCAGCTGGAGAGCTTTCAAAGGCTGAGGCCAGGGCCGGAGAGATCGCTCAGCAGTTAGGAGCTCTCGCTTCCCTTCTAGAGGCATTGGGTTTGATCCCCAGCACTTACATGGTGGGCCACAACCCTCTGTAATTCCAGTTCTGTGGGACCTGATATGCCCTTCTGGCTTCTGTAGGCACTCGGCATACACAAGGTACACAGATATTCAGTATTTATATGCAGGCATGCAGGCAAAACACCCATACACATAATTATTTTCTAAATTCTGATGTCTAGGCCATAGCTCAGGGCCATTCCAAGCTTTTATTATTACATCTTATTTGGGGGTGGGAGCATGTGCTCACAGGCACGTGCATCAGGGTTTGAATGGAGCTCAGAGGACAGCTTGAGAGAGCAGGTTCGCTTCTCTCACTATGTGGGTTCTGGTGTTTGGACTCAGGTCAGGGTTAGCGACAAGCACCTTTACCTCCTGAGCCATCTCAGCTTCCCTGTTTCTATTTTGTTATTTGTTTTGGTTGGTTGGTAGTTTGGGTCGTTTATTTATTTATTTAAACAGTCTTAAGTAGCCCAAGCTGACCTCCAATTCTCCCAATGATAGAGAATTATCATGGGCCTAATCCTGTCTCCATTGGGATTAGAGGCATACAACACTGTACCTAGTTTCTAGGTTGCTAAAGGTTGGGCCCAGGGCTCCCTGGATAGTAGGAAAGCACTTTACCGACTGAGCTACACCCCGATCTCCTCCTGGTTTTAATTTAAAACCTGGCTGAGCTGGGGTCTAGGCTCCTGTAAAGTAGACAGTGTCACAAACCACACTGGTATAAGGTTCTGTCCTGGAGAGGCAACTCCCTCCTCTGTTATGACCAGTCCCGTCTTTCCCTCTGAGACCCACACTGTAAGCAGAAATTAAGCAAGCTTGGGTCACAGGAGGGAGAAAAGCCGGAACAGGGGGTATTAAATTCTGTCTGACAGGCAAGAGGGGACAAGCCAAGCTCCCTTGGCTTCTCCGGGTTTGTTTACCAACAGGCTCAGTAAGTGTTGGCTTTGCTGCTGCCCTGCCCTTTGGGCTGGCAAGACATTTCCCACCCCCTCTGCCAGAGCGTTCTCTGAGAATCGAGAAGCCATTAGGAGCACTTCGTGTTTAGCAGGGTTTGCCCCGGTTCCTCTCCGGGAACTTCTGAAGGGCTCAGAGGCATTTCCACGAGGAGTCAGTCTCCATCCCTGGAGAGAATGAAGGGATCAAGGTGGCAGGCGGCCAGGAACACTGCCACTTTTACACAATCCATCCCTCTTTGCCCTAGACAAGTGAACTCTCCCTCTCCTCAAAACGAAGCCAGCCCAGATGAACCGCAGGGTTTTAAATGCATCCAGGAGTGATTGTTTGTGGGGGGAACTGACTAAACAAGGCGTGAGTGATCCAACCAGTCGGAATGCAAACACAATCACATCTGGGTGCCCTGGGGTCCAGTTATGGCAGCTCTCTCTCTCTCTCTCTCTCTCTCCCTCTCTCTCTCTCTCTCTCTCTCTCACACACACACACACACATACACCTGAGGTGCCATACTTCAGGGGTGGCAGAGGGCTGGCATCCATGCATCTGGAGGGACCAGAAACTTGCTAAGGGTTTCCTGGAGATTGGAAACCAGAGGAAAAAAATATACAGAGGAGTAGGGGATGCTTGCCCTGTCTTTCCTCTTTTTATTTTTTTTTAAACTATGCATATGTGTGTAGGGCAAGGTATGTGCCCATGACTGCAGGTGCCCTAGATACTACACGTGTCAGATGCCCCCCACCCTGGGACTGGACTATCTGGAGTGGATGCTGGGAACAGATTTTGGGCTGTAAATTCTGCAAGAGTAGTGAGTGGTCTTAACTACTGAGCCACCTCTCCAGTCCTTCCTTTATGTTTGGAGGGTGTCAGTTTCAAGTTAATAAAATTGACAACTGACCCAAGAAGATAGTTCTTGCACCATACACACTTAGGAGACGCACCGAGCTCGGTCTCTGCTGCTGGGTCAGGTGGCTGTCTGTCAGTTGTCACTTAAGGCGCCAGCCTTTGTTTGTCAAAACCTCCCAGTAGAGAAGACGAATCGACCCCTGTATCCTTGTCTGTCTAGTCTGTCACCCTTAGTTGCAAATAGCAAGCTAGGTCAGAGGCGCAGTGTATCCACAGAGAGGTCGTGCCGTTCCAGCAAATCCTTTGGGATCCCTGGCTAGGAGATGGCTCAGTGGGTGAAAAACACTTGCTACATACACAGTATGAGGACCCAAGCTCAGCTAGCACCCATGTGAAAAAGCCAAGTTTGGTCATGCGTAGTCCTGCAACTTGAGCACTATGGGGAACAGAGATGGGAGGATAACATCTGCTGGCCACTAGGTTCAGCTCAAGGTTCAGTGAGAGACCCTCTCTTAAGGGAATAAGAAAGAGGACGATAGAAGAGACACCCAGCATCTTCCTCTGGCATGTGTGTGTGTGTGTGTGTATCTCTGTGTATGTATGTGTGTGTGTGTGTCCCATACAATACACATGCCTAATAATAAATTAGCTTAGGAAATGGTGAGCTGCTGTGCCTCCGTGTTTTGTAAACAATATAAATAAAAACGGGAAAGAGGCAAAGCTTGGTAAAGGATGCTGGGCTTGCTGGGAACAGACTGAGGAGACCAAGGCTCAAAGTCCCCGTGTGTGCAGACACACAGATGATCCACGAAGCTCGTGCTAACATCCCACCACCTCCTGCTTGTAAGCCAATGGATGGTGTGTCTGCACACACCGGGACTTTGAGGCACAGCAGCTCACCATTTCCCAAACTAAAAAATGAGAAGTTGTTGATTCACAAAAAGAGTCCAAGGATCCTGGCTTCGGGCGCAGTTTGCTCCAGGGGCTTAACGTACATCTTTGAGCTTCTGCCTATTTTTCTTTCTCAGTTCTGCCTTCATCAGTTTAGGCTTTTATTACCAGGTTCTGTGTCCTGGAGCAGTGGCCTCCCAGGAACAATCCCAGGTTCATGACCAACAAAAATAGGCCCTATGCTTCTGACATTCCAGTGTGATTCATTGTGACCAGAGATGGAACGCCATCACTCTACAGGGCAGGCTCCCTGCAGCCTGGGGCTTAGAGTGGGACCTAAGCTGGATGCATGGACGAAGCTCCTTAACTGCTCTTACGCTCTTAGGGGAGAGACAAAGTCTTCATGGCTGAGACTGTGCATTCCTTTTGGGTAGAATGCAAGAATGTGCAGGAGTGGTGTTGTGTTGTGTGTGTGTGTAAAACACTTGCCACATGCCTGCCTGCCTGCCTCCCTAGAGCCTCCTATCTAGTTCAAGTCCTCATAGGACCCAATGAGAAGCTGCCAGCGAACAGAGTTGACTGTCCAGCACTGGGTGAGCGGAAGTCTTTGCTCTGCCTGTTACTCCTCAGGCCCTTCAGCCTCAGCTTCCCCTCCCCTCTCTCGTCTGCATGACCCAAGGACTGGCAAGTGACTGTCTAGTATGATGTTCTGAACGATGGTCCCTGAAGTCTGACTTCCTGGGTTCAACTCCTGGCTCTGCTGTGGACAGCTGTGTGTTCTTGAACAAGTTCCTGGAATTCTGCAATGCATTTCACAGAATGGCAGCTGCATATGTATCTTATGAACATGATATGAATATGTGAGTTAATCTATACAGAGTGCTTGGCACTATATCTGCCAACTGATATTTGGTTATCCTAAGAGGCCATGACACAGGGTCTGCTGTTTAGTGATCGTCAGGCAGACTGATGAACTTCCAAGGCTCCTCTGAAGACACGCCAAGGAGGAGCTAGCTAAGCTGTCCCTGCAGTTACTCAGGGACTCTGAAAACCTTGGCTTGAACTTGCTTAGCAAAAATATCTATTAGCTCTCCACAGTTACTTATGGACTGAATCTGTCTGAACTTTGGCCTTAAAAGAATCACCTAAGTTCATCAGGAAAATTGGGGGCAACGGCTGGGGCAAAGGTTCAGGAAGAGAGGTGTTGGTCAGACACGCAAGATGACCAGAGTTCCAGCTTTTAGAACTCACAGAGTGGCATCTTCTTGTCATCCTGGAGGAGGAGGGGGAGGGGGGGGGAAGATAGTCAGATTCCCGGGGCTCACTAGTCAACCAATCTAGCTGAACTGGTACATTCCAGGTATCAGTGAGATGTCTCAGAATACAAGATGGAAGGCTCCCTGAAGAAAAATGCCCGAGGTTAACCTTTGGCATCTACACATACATGTGTACACACACACACACACACACACACACACACGTGTACACACACACACACACACACACACACACAATCAAACAAGGTGGGGAGCCTTTGTTTATGTTTTATGAGCCCTGGAGGACACCATTCCCCTGAGGCAGGGAGGCCGACACTCAGACGTGCGTCTTTGCTTGCCTTCTGCTTTTGCTGTCATGGCCCCTCCCCATCTGCCCCTCCTCAGGACTACTGTAAATAAAGTCCCATCAGCTTTGTAGGGCCACTTGGCCACCAGGCTTTCTAGTCAGAACTAGAGTCTTGAGGGATTTCACAATGTTACGTGGCTCTCTTGATGCCTCTGTCCCTTTTGACCCAGGTTCTCAGTAAGAACAACAGACTTTGTGGGGGTCTCTTCCCTCCCTCATGGTTTGGAAAGGAGCCACTCGAGATGGAAAGCACCTAGTGTTTCAGGAAAGGCCTCTTATGGAAATCTCCGTGGGAGGAAGGAGTGGTCAGAACCGTCCACAGCTTCTCTCGGCTCTGCTGTCTGGAGACAGGGCAGTAATGGGGTTTAAGGGCTTCGGTGGCCATGAAGTCTTCCTCGCTCATTCCAGACCCCCACATGCACAAGCAGATAGAACCCATTCTTCACCCTCCTTGGAAAAGAGGGGGCCTTGGGGAAATGTGAACAAATGTCTACCCACCCAAAGACAGGGCACCACCAGCAGACCAAAGGAACATTTCTACCAAGTCCAGTTTGGCCACCCCGTGAAGTACTGGGTTTACTTACTAGAATGTGGGTGACCTGCCCCCAGACAGCTGCGTCCCTAGAAAGTCTTGCCCCAACATGGATGGCAAGTTCCTTACACCTATATAGATGGCACCCCTCCTTTCGGTCACCTTTCCAGGTGCTCTATGACATCCCCCAAGACCATGTGCTACTAAGTGGGATTATATCAGCCAGGGGGGAGGCCTGAAGGGCAGTGACTTAATCTCAAGTAAGGGTCTGATGACCTCCCCGCCCCTTCCTTCTGTGAGGGCCGAGGCTTATGGTGGACCTTCTGTGGCCAGTCCCCTCTGTCCTGATTGGGACAGCAATGACACTCTTGCTCTGAGGACCACACTCCCCAACAGCCCATCCCACTCTCTCGCAGGAGCACTGACTCCACCTAGAGATGCTTCGTCTTCAGGAAGAATAATCCCGTCACGGAGGGTGTCTTGTGTAGTGTAGGACACTCGGCAACGTCCTCAGCACCTGCCCTCACTACGTGCCACAAGTTTTGAAGGCCTTCGACGTATCAGGAGCAAAAAGGGGAAAAACAAAACAAAACAAGGCCCAGTTGGTTTAAACGCAGTGGAACAGAGCTGAGGCAGCACACTAAGTTTCGTGAGCGCGAAGGCCGTCGATTTACTCGGGAGCATAAGCTTGGGTGGAAATCAGTGTGTTTTTAACCCGTGTCGCTCGCCCTCTTCTGGAAGAGCTCCGACTGGCCCAGGGCTTCCTACTCAGCACCCGTACCTCTCCAGCCCCGCCAAGCTATTCCTTGTGTCTCTCCACAGTGCACGGGGAACCCGCTTCTGAAGTCCAGCAAGCTGCCACTTGGACTTCCTTCTCTTTAAGAGAAATTCCAGCTCTTTAAGTCTCCTGGAAGGCATTGTGGGTAATGCCCCACATCTGCACGAACTGAATCCCTTCCAGGGATTTCCAAACTCTGCCTCTAGGATGGACTGTGGAAGTGGCCCCCCAGGGTGTCAGAGCCTTGACCTTGGCTGAGCTGTGGGTTCTGTAGGAGGCCATATGTCCTGGTCCCACCTCCCTGCCTGCTGCTCACCAAGGCTCCTTTGTATCCCCCTTCCATTCCCCCAGGGCCTGAGGGCCCCAGGGGCAGGGCTGTGACATCTATTCTTGCTTTCCCTCCTAGCAGCTCCCATCTCTGTGTGACAGAGATGTACAGAAACAACCAAATAATTGGAGATGCTTGTCATTGTGTATGGGTGAATGTTCCAATGTCCCCGCGGCCAGTTTTGTTGGTCTTATGGATTTTTCTTGTCGTTTGGCGGTGTATTGATGAATGCTCTAGCATATGGCAGGGGCCAAGGCAAACCTGTCCCCATTTTGGCAGCTACCCCAGAACTCTAGAGAGTGGCTGACGGGATAAATCCAGGCTAGGCTAGGGTAGGTCTTCCCTACAAACACGGGCAGAGTCTAGCATGATTTCAGTCCCTTCCAGATAAACCATACTCTCCCAGATGCCTTCTCCACAGAGGAAGCCCCATCCAGCTCCCCACACCCTGTCAGCTATGCTGGCCCTACCCGAGGGCCAGGAGAACATGGGGCACAAGTGCATAGTGGCTCAGTGGGACAGTGAGAAGAAGGTTCCAAACCCATGCCTTTTATTTCTTTGGGGTTTGATGCTTTTGTTTGTTTGTTTGTTTGATTGATTGATTTTTTATATCCAGATGCTTCTGACGTTCCAAGTGTTGGAACTGCAGGCATGGACCACCAGGTCTGGCAGACCCCATGGTCCCCTAGCTAAAACCATATGGTGTTACCAGATCCAGTATAACCCATTGTCTCTTAACTAAAACCATATTGAATTCATCATCCTCTTCCTCCTTGAGCAGAACAATTAAAAATATATATATATAGAGAGAGAGAGAGGAGTCTATAATGTCAGATCTCATATTGTCATCACACGATGCCAGCAACTGTTCAGCCAAGCCGCATCTTTCCCCGTTTTCTTATTACAGAGATTTGTAAGCACACACCAAACCCCAAGACCCTGTAATGAACTCAGCGTGTGGCGTGCAACACCCAGCTACCAGAGGCATCCAACTTAGCCACAGGAAAAGCCCGGTCAGGGCTTCGAGTCACCATTTTGGAAATTGCGAGATTGTTTCCTTTCTGCATCGTTTAGGGAAACAAACCCAACATGTTACAGTTCTATCCCACTTCCTTTCCCAGAAAACGCTTGGGTTTTTTCGGCCTCCCTTTCTTCTGAAAAAGCTGCCCCCAAATTTCAGCCTTTGCCTGTGTAAACACAGACTTAGAGGCGTGGAGGGGAGCCCCCGCCTCCAGGAGGGGGTTTTATCTGTGATTATCTTATCAGGATAACACTAAACCAGCCCCTGGTAGTACAAGGCTGCTACTCTTTGCTCTTGCTTCTGTTCCCAACCACCAGTTCAGTTTATAAATCCGCCGTCCAAGGCGGAAAACAATTTGAAAGGCAACATTGTTTCTGGACAAGGCTGTGATTGTGACAAAGAGATTGTGTGGCTTTCTTCTACTAATAAATCCCCCTGCTGGGTTTCTGGCTCGCTGGAAGGGTTGGCAGAAGGATGACAGGGCATGTTAAACTTTCTGGATGCCTCGGAGGAGCCTACATAGAGAAGGCATTCAGCACTGGAGGACATTTCCAGAGACCCTTCGGTCATGGGGTTGGTAGGCTGTGTTTTGAAGGAAATGTACAAGAGCATATGTCCCTATGATAGCATTTCTGGGTGGGGAATGGGGGCACCTGCCCCTCCCCCGGTTCTGCTTCCTCCCCAGCTCTTCTTTGACGTCTCTTGGGAAGGTTTGGTGGCAGTGAACTCAGATGCCACTTCACAGGTGTGGGTATTCCAGATCCGATGCCCTCCTGCATCAGTCAGCCACTCCTGGCCCTGTCTTGATCCCAAGCAAGTTGAAAAGAGACACCTCACCGGGAAAGAACTAGGAGACGAAATGTACAAAAGTCCTTAGCAAAACCATAAATGAGGCATAAAAGTTGGGTGTCAAGAGTTATTAACAGAAATAAAACAAGAACACTTCAGGCAAGGTGCCAGGAGAGGCTTTGGACTCACATCAATGCCCCAGGCCTTGGGCAGGGCCCCCAGTTTTGCTTATAAAATGGAGACACCGAATGTAACTCCTAGGCCACCGTGATAGTAAGTGGGGTTATGTGTGTCAAGTGTCTACTGCGGCTTAGCACACATGTCAGGGCGCACCAAAGGCAGGCAGTAACAGCACAGCGATAATATCACTAATGACAGAACTATTAAAAGAGGAAGAAGGCAAGCAAGATCTCGGGGAGCAGGCCAGTGTGGATAAACTAGGAGGCTCCTGACTGGGATGCAGCCATGAATTATAGGAGAATTCATGGGGAAATCAAAGAGTTGGATTCAGGGTCCCTCACTAAGGGGATGGGTTTTATTGGTTGGGCATTTGACAACAGCTGGGTGGGGTGGGGTTGGGGACCACAGTGGTGACAGGGATCCAGCATGAGCACAGAGTTTGAGTTGAGGTCTCAAGGCCACTGTGTAAAAGCCACTCCACCACCCCAAACATCTGTGCTTTCATCCATCCATGGAGATTAACGGCAGCCACTTGCATCTTGCAGCTGTCCTATGGGTCCCATGCAGTCGTGACCACTCCTTTGTACTTAGGATTCTTCCCCCAGTGGCAAGGATGCAGACGCTAAGGATATGGACTTAACCTCTCACTGCCCCTTCCAGTCCATGGAACTCCCAGCTGAATGCCAACATTTCTGAATGGTTTCGCTCTCCTCTTCCTCCTCCTCTTCCTCTTCCTCCTCTTCTTCCTCTTCTTCTTCCTCCTCTTCCTCCTCAGGAGACCCTCTCTTGCCTCCAGCCATCTTTCCAAGTTCTGCCAAGGCTGTAATTATAAACCTTTTTTTCTTTCTTTCTGAATTACCGCCTGTGTCTTCTCTCAGGCATTGTCTCATCACAGAGGCTGTCAGCCCCACACCTGGCATCTAGGTGTTGTCCATGGTCTTTATGCATCTCCCGTGGCTGTTATAACAAACTTCCTCAGAGTTCGGGACTTGGAACCATGAAAGCTTAAATCTCAGGAGGCCAGGGTCTGAAGGGAGGAGAGTCACAGAGCCCTGTTCTCTTGGGAGGCTAAGGGAGGAGCCTTGTGTCTGCAGTTCCTGGGAGCTTCAGGCATCCCTCTGCTTGCAGCTGTGTACCTTCCCTCAGCCGCCATCTTTGCAGGGCTTCCTCATCCTCTCTGTGGCTGGCTCCTGTCTGTGTCCTGTGGAGACAGCTGTGATAGGATTTAGGATTCCCCCGATAATCCAGGATGTCCCCAGACTGAGACCCTGTACTACATTATAGCTCGAAGCTTCCTTTCCAATGTTTACAGTCTTTGGGACTCAGGGGCATAATTTGGAGCCTGGGGTTTATCTCCAGAAGCCTGCCTTTATCAGATGTCTTACTGGGAACTAATGAGTTTTCATGTAAAGCTCTCCAAGTCCTTGCAGGCTTCGGGGTTCCAGCTAGACTCAGAAGTTAAGAACACTGGTGCTTTTCCAGAGGTCCCAGGTTCGAGTCCCTGGGCCCACATGGTGGTTCTCGACTGTATGTAACTCTAGTCCCAGGAGATCCAATGTTCACTTCAGGCTTTTGTAGGCACCAGGCATGTGCATGATGCACAGACAAGCATGCAGGCAGAATACCCATATACATAAAAATAAATAATTCAAAATTAAAAACAAGGTGAGCTTTCAACTTCTTCTTCCTGCCACCATGGCTTCCCCACTACCACCACCACCACCACCGTGATGGAGAGAGCTTTTCTCTCTCTCTGGAACCATAGCCCCAAGTAAACTCCTTCTCATATAAGTTGCCTTGGTCGTGGTGTTTTGCCACAGCAGCAGAAAAGTAACTAAGACACTCACTGTCCTCTTCTGTAAGAACAAGAGCAGCCGGGCAGGGCTGGAGAGATGGCTCAGCTGTTAACAGCACTGGCTGCCCTTCCAGAGGACCTGGGTTCAATTTCCAGCAACCACACGGTGGCTCACACTGTCTGTAACCCAAGTTCCAGGGGATCTGACTCCCTTCCGTAGAAGCAAAGACATTCAAAACATCAATGCACATAAGATAAAAAATCAAGCATTACAGAAAAGAAGCAGAGTATCTGCGAGGTGGCTCAGTCAGTTTGCTGGTGCTGTCTCAGAGCATGAGAATCGAGTTCAAACAAACAAACAAACAAACAAACAAACAAACGTGAGTTTAAACCCCAGAACCCAAGGCTTTTCTTCCTTCCTTAAAAGTATGTATAATAACCTTCTCTCGTGTCCCAGTACTAGTGACGAGGAGGAGGCAGGCAGATCCTAGGGCCTTCCTGGCCACCAGCCTAGTCTATGTGTTGAACACAAGCCAGGAAAAGACCCTATCTCAAAAAGGTAGATGGTGTCTAAAATAAAATGACATCCAAGGTGGTCCTAAAGCCTCCGCAAGCACACAGGTGACCCATTCCCCCAGCAGAACATGTGCACACCCACAGAACACGATAGTCAGCCTTTCGGGATTTGACAGCCAGCCAATGTCGGTTCAGTTGCCCAGTTCTCCCCTGGAAGCTCAGAAGAGCCGTAAATAATACATAAATAGATGGGTGTGGCTGAGCGTCAATAAAACACCCTTTATGAAACAGGACAGGTGAGCTCCAGGCCGCGGGCCAGTTTGTCAGTCCTTTCTGTAGATAGTAGGGAACTGTGCATTGTTCCTGAGCAGAGGAACATCAGGCCACAGTGTAGAGGATTCGATGGCAGCTGCAGGTAGAGGAGGAAGGTGGCTCTTGCTTTTACATTGCTTCTCCGAGGCCTTTGCACGCTGAGGCCAAGGGTGGTTCTCCCCATTTTCTACTGGGAAGCAAGATTCTTGCCTTTCTGGGACCACCCAAGAATTGGATGGCTTACCGATCTCATTTTTAAGGAAAATGTTTAATAGTGAGGCTTTCTCAACACTAAGTCCCAGCTGGTATCGAGGCATCTGTCTGGGTAAAGAGCGGGCCGTGCTTCCAGCTTTAACATCTGCTCTGATTAAAGATAGGGAAGTTTTCCAGGCAGTGAGCTGGCTGGCTGGTGAGTGGTCTGAAAAGCCTTGGCAAAACAGAGCCCAGGTGGGATTTATTTAGAATCAGAGTACTCACACGCCTTCTTGGGGTGAAAGGACAACAGGAGAATGGGGTGTATCAGAGAGGGGTGGCCTAATCGCACACACAGAGGCTCAGCTTTTCAATCTATAAGAGAGGGTGACTGAATTTCACTATTGATGCCATGCGAACTTTTCCTTGGGGGCAATGAACAAACATCACTCCTGGATAGGACACCAAGATGAGGCCAGAGAAACATGCATCCCCCAGAGCACGGTGGGCCATTGGATGTAACTGAGATTATGTAGGGGAACATAGGCAATTTATATATAGCTAAACCACTGCAGAAAAGTCCCCCCCCCCAACTCTACACACATATGCAGTGGAGGGGCAGGGCCTCATGAATCCTAACTTCCAGCAACCATTAAGTGCTATGTGTCCTCAGGGAGTCCAGATTTCATGCAAATCTCCGGCAGGTAACCATGGATGCTAAGAGTTCGGTGAGCCAACATCATTGTCATACATGGAGGACCAAAGCAATTGGTATTCCCCCTTTCAACCTTCCGTTTTCATCTTGAGGTGCTCGTTTTGAATTGCTCCAGATGTTTGATTCCTAAGGAAGATGCCTGGCACGCCACACAACCCACAGAACTGCCACCACCATGTGACGGTAGCATGTTTTAACAAACGGGTCTCGCCTGGGTCCTAGGCTGGAGCCCCATCCAGAGGCAGGCAAGTTCCTGATCAAGCTACTGAGTGACATGGCCAGCCTGGCCCAAGAGCATTCCCTCCATGCCCCCCTCTCTCTTCCTGCCAGCCACCAGCCAGCCGGCGTGGACAGGGACCTCATGGGCATTGATGTGAGCACAAGTCAATCTTTGTTTTTTCTCTCTGCTCTCACCCCACCCCATCTCTTCACTCTAGGGCTGAGCAGAGTAATAAGAGGCCACTCAGGAGCCTTCTCAGGTGGATGTTGGGGTGGGCAAAGGGCTGGACCGTAATATTCTGGTTGATTTTGGACTCCTAGGCTCATTAGGAGTCACCCGTTCCTTCTTCTGACTCCTTAAGGAGGAAAGTTACACCTCCTGTCTAACACAGTTGACTTACCTACTTTTGTCATTGTCCTGGCTGGGTAAATGTGTGTGTGTGTGTTTCCCTGGGTCTATGTATCCCTATGTGTGTGTCCCTGTGTATATATGTATTCCTGTGTATGTCCCTGTGTGTTTTTTATATGTGTTCCCTGTGTGTATCCCAGCCCCTGTACCCATGTATCCCTGTGTGTGTGTTCCTTTGTGTGTGTCCCTGTGCATGTATGTATCCCTGTATGTGTGTCTGTGTATTCCTGTACGTATCGCTATGGGTCTGTCTCTGTATCCCCGTATGTGTCTGAGTCCCTCTGTGTGTCCCAGTGTGTATTTGTGTCCAATGGAGCAGCCCTACTGTCTGCCTAGGAAATATTAGCACCTTCCTTCTTGTGCAGTCACGCCTGCCAGGAGGGCCTCTCCAAGCCTGGCATCCACTCCTGTCTCCAACAATACTTCGTACTTCCCCTGGGCCCTTCGTTCAGCCTCTCTCGGCTTCTCCTCATTCTGCCAGGCTCCTGCAAAGCACAGCTTCCTCATTCAGAGGGGTGGAAACAGGCCCAAGCAGGCCCAGGGCAGATCTGTGGCATAAAAGCACACTTGTCTTCCTTCAAGTTCACAGTTAATCAACCCAGACACTTGACAGTCACCTCAAGTAGCCTCCAAAGTCCAATGGCTTCTTTTCTATTTATGCTCCGCTTGGATTGTTCTACTGGAGTTAACCGTCCTGGGTATCATCTGTGGGAAGCCGGGCACACTAGGGTTCGAGTCCTGGCTCTCTGGGAGGTGTATGATCTTGGAGGCATTACTTAGTCTCCCAGAGCTTCCATTTCTGCTGGCTTAAATGGGAGTAATTACACTCACTTAGCTGAGATGCTGCAGGTACCACAGGGTGTGCAGCTCAGACTTGGCGTGCTTCTGAGAGACAATTGCCACTGTTTAATTAGCCTCACCATCGTTAACATGGTGCACCTCCCATTCATCCCTCCTCCTCACGGGACTGTTGGCCCCCCAGGCTCCGAACCTCTGGATTCCCATGATGCCTTGCAGCCCGGCACTGACAGGGCTCTCCACTTCTGAGGTGGGGTGAGGGGACCTGAGTTTTGCTCCCATCGATTTTCAGTAATGTGTTTCTTTCCAAGACTCCTGCTGAGGAAAGGGGTTTCCATGCCTCACTCGTCTGGCAAACAGACATTCTATAAACCCCCAGAGAGCCAGTTTCAGCCTCTGGTGGGCTTGTCAGTCTGACCAGCAGCAACAGGGATAGATTCTTTTGTTTTTGTTTGTTTGTTTTGTCTTATTTTATAAAGTTAACATTTATTTGTATTTCTGTACATTTGGTTCCATGGGTCTTTTGACTGTATGCATGTCTGTGTACTACATGTGTGCTTGGTTTCAAAGGAGGGCCAAAGCCAGCATCAGCTCCTCTAGAATGGAGTTAGAGATGGCTCTGAGCTGCTAGGTGGGTGCTGGGAACTGAAGACGAGTCCTTGGGAAGAACAGCCAGTGCTCTTAACCGTAAGTCACCAGTCCAGTCCCTTGTCATGTCATCTTTTCATGCCAGACTTTGATTCGGTGTTTATTTTTTCATCTTCTGAAGATGAAAGGTTTCTTCCCTACCTGACCTCCGTGTGGTACTTAACAGAGCACCCGCGTGCCGGCTGTCCTCTTGGTTCTCAGCGCTGTCTGTCTATACAGTTCCCCTCTGGCAACCTGCCTTCTCTTCATCTGTGCCATGTTTATCTTGACCGCCATCTGTTTACACGTGGTCCCCTGCGTGTTCTGTGTAGACAGCACTGTGAAGGACTTCAGACATGTTTAAGATCTTTCCCCCTTGAGTAAGTCATCTAGGAGTCTGAATAGGTGTGCGGGATAGGTTCTTGACCAAGAAAGATAAGCACACTTTTCTTCTAATGGCAGGGGCAGATGGACCACTGTGGGCCTCAGTGTGTTCTTGATACATGGACACTCTAACGTAAATCTCTCTGCTGCGAGTTCAGCCCACTTCCTAGAGGAACTTACACTTAGAAATATATCCATAAGTAGGGGTTACATACAAATCTGGATGCTTTGTGCTCGTTGGGTTATCCTGTGCTCTGAAATCATTTCCTAATCCAAGCCAGTCACTTCCCTTTGCGTGTTTCTAAGAATAATCCTCTCAGGACTCAGGACCCAAGGGATGAAGTTCAAAGTCACCTCCATCCCTAGATTCTGGCCTTGCCCACGTGTGTCAGCCTTTGTTGCTTGCCCCTCTGAGTGGAAAGTTAATTTTCCCTAACGGTCAGTCTAAACCACCGTCACCCTTCCAAGTCTTCAGATCTTAGGTCCAGTGTCATCTCTTCTAAAAGTCTGCCTACTTCCTTCTTCTCTAGATATTTCCTTGAATTTGACAAACCCACATTTAGCATCCTATGTGTTAGTACCATTTGGTTACGGCTTAGCGTGTGGAGGGGAATATCACTCAGCCCTTGTTTTCACTTGCATGACATCTGTGTGGCTCTAGCTCCATGCAAATCTGGGTCCCATCTTTAATCCCCCTAGAGTCACTTGAAGCCAGCTTGGTTCCCAGAACATGGGAAGCACTAGATAAGTCGTCAAAGACTAAACGGGAAGATTATAGCTTTCTCAGCATCATTTGTATCCCACACTTGGCCCATCCTGAGTTGGTTGAGGTGGGACTGTAGGCAGCTAACAAGCCACACAGGCCATGGCTCCGTGTAGCCTTAGAACCCCTGAGGCAAGGTCGTGTACACAGATAGCAATCCAAGTCATTGGGGACCCAGCCTGAGCATCCACAATCTGCAGAAGCAAAATGCTTTCTCTCCCGTCTGCCTGAGGAAGCTGGCCCCTACTGTCCCAAACTCTGATGACACCAGAGTCCCTTTCTGCCAAAAGTACAGAAGAATGCCAGTCAAGGTCACATTTGTCACCTGGAGCAAGAGGGCTACTCACCAGAGTCACTCAGAGGTGGATGATGGTACCAGTGATTTAAAAAGAAAGAAAAGAAAAAGAAAAGAGAAAAAGAAAAAAAAATCTGCCTAGCTGGCCTTTCTGTTTAAGTAAAGAGTTAGGGGACAAAGTTTCAAATCTCTTGACCTAGGAAGTCTCTTTCCATTGTTGACAGCAGCCTTCTAGAGTTCAGAGTTATCCAAGATCAATGTCAGCACTGGTTGGGCAGACTTGCCTGCCATTGGGAGAGTGGCTTTGTCAGCTTCCCATCTTGAAGACAAAGGTCTTCTGCCCTGGCTTGTTGGCCCATTAGCATTTGCTTCTCACTTTTATGAAGTGTTAGTTAGCTCGTAAATTGTCTGCCTGTCCCACTGGGCACTGCCTACAGGCCATGAGCTAGGCCCCATGCCTCTGACTCCTCCATGGCCCTACTGGACACCCGCCTGACCTCAGGCTAACATCAGGCATATGGAGCCCTGATGCTTGTTGTACCTGGACTGGGTTGGAGAACCCAGCTCTGACTCATGAGTTAATCGAGCCAGCCCAGCAAACTCACATTGGGAGACAGGGTAGGTCACCGCAAGCTGTTAGCAGACTTAGAGAAATAGCCTCAGCATTCTCTGGGGACCCAGGAAGAACAGGAAGCCTGTGCTGTGAGTGAGTCATGGTACTTGCGTATCCTCCAGAGCAAACCTCATACTCAGAAGGTTTCTCCTGACGCTCATATGAAGACAAGTTAGCAGGTTCTCAAGGGTGAGGGCTCCCTATATCTGCACTGATAGGATGGGACCGGCTTGCGGCTTCTACTTTGTCTTGCCCGGTGGATTCTATTAGGATTCTATTACTCTCTTTGTTCATGAATTTTATGGGTTTTGTTTTAGAGAAGAGAGTGTTCTCAGACCGGAGCTATTCTGATTAAACTCTGATGATTTAAACTTCGACCCAAGACTGTCTCTTACTAAGAGAAACAGTTATGTAAATAATAAGGCTAACAATAGTGAACAGGCTTCCCCAGAGGATATCGACTCCTGGTTGGACGGAAGATCAGGATGGGTAGTGACCACAGTCCCAGGCAGTGTTTAGATACAAAGGCTTCTCAGATATGGTAGAGAGGTTTGGCCAAGAGAGCCTGGAAGAACTCTAAAGATTCATGAGCTTCGTGCGGTGCGGTTCTTCTGAGAGTGAGTTCAGCTTCCCCTGGACTAGCTGGCTGATCGGCAGGAAGGTGCTTCCTTACCTCTGGTGCGCGCATGCCTGTCACTGTCACCTTCCCCTAGTCACTCTCAGCTGGACTCGCCCCCCCACCACTGCCTCCTTCCAACCTTGATCCACACCAAGCATTTCAGACGCCTACAAGCACATTCCTAACCTCTTGATCCCCTTAATTAAATGGCACTCCTCGGGTCCTGAGACAAACACGCAATCTCTTAAAATGCTACTCTGCCATTTCCCTCCTCGGAATAGACTGGGCATGATTGGAAACAGGGGACCAAACGGAGATGCATTCACGACTGCTTGTGTAGCACTTTGATAGCAGCCAGAAGGCAAAAACAACACAGATGTCCCATCGATGGAGGGATGGATAACACTGCTTACACAGGCAGTGGCATATTGCTTATAAAAAGGCAGGAAGTGGTGAAGCAGCATCCGGGTGGGTGAAGCTATTATGGTCCACGGAAGATGCTTAGGACCGCGTATGGTTTCTATTCAGAGTGGGCGAATAGGCAGAACAAAAAGCAGTGGTGGGTTTTAGGGGCTACGAGGAACAGAATATGGAGGGTAACCAGCGAGCACCTAAATGGGGTAGAGATGAGAATGCTCTAGAACTATTACTAGGCATTTCCGGAACTGCTGGTGATGGCTTCACAACACTGTGAGTGTATTTAAGTGCTACTGAAGTGTGTTTTTTGGTAGCCAAACGAGGTGGCTTACACATGCAGTCATAGCACTCTGGTGGCTGAGGCAGGATGTATGTCATGACTTCAAAGCCTGCTTGGGCTACACAATAAATTCCAAGTCAGTCTGGTCCACAAATATATGAGTCCTTATTTCAAGAAATCAATTCCAAGCCAGGCGGTGGTGGCGAACGCCTTTAATCCCAGCACTTGGGAGGCAGAGGCAGGGGGATTTCTGAGTTCAAGGCCAGCCTGATCTACAGAGTGAGTTCCTGGACAGCCAGAGCTATACAGAGAAGCCCTGTCTCAAACAAACAAAAAAAAAAACAAATAAAAAAAATCCCCCCAAAAACCAAAAACAACAACAAAAAAAGAAATCAATTTCAAAGTTAATTTTAAAAACTATTTATATTGCTGGTAAGATGCTTGCCCACAAGCATGGGGACCTGAGTTCAGAACCCACCCCTAAAAGCTAGGTGTGGTGGAATAGGTTTGTAACTCCAGTGCTGGCAAGCAAGACAGAAGGATCCTGGGAGTCCAGTCCAAAGAAAACTCCAATTCCGCAAACTCCAAGCGGCAGTTCATATTTCCAGGAATGAGTTTAACGTGGACCATAGGAGGATGTCGGGTGGTTAGAAACGAGCCAGCATCCCTCAGGAACTTGTGAGACTGATTCTCCTCTACCCAAAGGAGCCCTTTGCCTCAAGTCTGGCAGAAAGGACAGATGGCTTCCTGTGATGCCTCCTAGCACATCAAAGTGCAGGCTGGTATCACAAGCTCCGTTCCACAGTTCCAAGTGTGCGCTAGCATCCTAGCCCTCTCAACGCCTCCCTTCCCCAAAGCCCCTCCCCACAGCTGCTCACTGCTCTTCTAACCCTGCTCTTCCATCTGCTCTCTCTTCCTGCTCAGCTCCTGCATCTCCTGTGATTTCTCTGTTCTCTATCCCCTGCTAATCTCCTCTCTCTGTTCCTGTCTCTCTGTGTCTGTCTGTCTGTCTGTCTGTCTGTCTGTCTGTCTGTCTGTCTGGAGATATTCCTGGCTGTGTTTTGTCTACTTCCTTCTCTCTTCTGATGCCTCTGGCTGTTCTCTCTCTCTCTCTCTCTCTCTCTCTCACACGCACGCGCGCACACACACACACACACACACACACACACACACACACACACACTTACAATGAAAGTCTTCCCCTTTACCATATCGAGGAATGGTCATGTCGTCACTTTTTACACTGAGCAAGTCTGTGGCATGGGGGCAGTGGTGGTGGTGTGCCGGCACCGTCTTCCCGTTGGCATCATGTTAGAGATATGTACATTGTTCATGACAGAGCATGTGCAAGAGGGCTGAGGAGAAGCCTAAGACTACTTTTATATCGTTCTAAGGGTATCTCAGCAAAATGCTGATAGGTTATTTTTCCATTGCCGGAAAATTAGCCAATTCAAGCCAGACTAGATTATGCCAAAGGCAGGGTTATTGGGAAGTTGTTCCTAGGCTGGTTCACTGGCCCCAAGGATTGAGGCCAGGAGAGTCGCCATGGGGAGAGGTGGGGGGGAGAAAAAGATAGGGCACTCAGAGGAGGAGGAAGAAGAGGGGGGAGGAGGAGGAAGGAGAGGGGGGAGGAGGAAGAAGAAGAGGGGGGAGGAGGAGGAAGAAGAGGGGGGAGGAGGAGGAGGAGGAGGAGGAGGAGGAGGAGGAGGAGGAGGAGGAGGAGAGCAAAATGTCTGGATTATACAGGGAAGAGCAGCCATCCCTGGGCTGGAAAGTTCAAGGTTGGGGGCAGGGTATGCCAGGTAGGGACTGAGGGATGCTGGGAGAACCTGGAGACCAGGTCTAGCTTGATATGTAAAATGTCCACCTCAGTCCCTTGCCTGGGTGTAAAACTAAACAAAGGGGTTTTTTTTTTTTAAATTGAATACCAGGAATTTAGTAGGCATTTCCAAATATTTGGTGGATGACTAAGTTTGTGAATTATTGTCTTAGACGTCTCTAAGTAAAACAACCAGTAACGTGGGCGAGAGAGGAAGTAGTGAAGATATTTTCACTCAGTGATCCCAGCACAGTTATCCTGGTGGGCTAGCTGCTTTTCTCTTGTTTGCTGTAACAGAATGCCATAAATGCAATTTTGGGGGGTTTTCTTTGCTCCTGAATAACTCCAGGGTGTTTCTATGCCCAATCTAGGCTATTTTAGCTCCTGAATAAATGACACAGAGACCCTGTATATTTATTAACAAGCTGCAAGCCCTAAGCAGGGCAGATTCTGAGCTAATCTAACTTGGCTGCACTGCTAATACACAGCTACGTGGTCCTTTACCTACATCCGAGTCTCTCCCTGGCTCGCTCTGGTCCACGTGTGTCCTCATGGCTGCTCTCTCATCGTGACCTCATGCCGAATCCTCCTGGTTCATCCACACGGTCTCGCCACACTTTCTCTCTTCCCATGACCCTTATTTTTTTCCTTGGGACCCCCCAGACTGGGATCAGAAGTCCTGCCCTATTTTCTTCTCTTTCCCTGCTATTAGCTGATCAGCACTTTACTAACCAATCAGAGGTGAAGGAAAACAATCTTTATACAACGTTGATACAATATCAGGCTCGGCCTCCTGAGTGCTGAGACGTAAGACATGTTCCACCTGCTCTACATGACCACCTCCCCATCACCCCACCATACCCCACCACTATGACCGTCACCACCACGTGACCACTGTGTGACCACCATGTGTTCACCACGATGCCCCACTCTAGGATTTTTCTGTATGAGGCGATTGCTGCAAATGCCCCAACCATTTGACACAGCTCTCCTTAGGTCTCAGCCATGAGTTCAAGTACCCTGAGTGCCAAGTCCCCACATGGGGGACCAGGCAGCTGATGGTGTGTTTGCCAGACACAGGTCCCGTTATTTCTCTTTCCATGTCCCTTCATAGCCATGCCATGCGGCTCTTCTGTCTCTGTGCCCACAGTTCCCAATATAAACAATTTAAAGGGAGGGGGGACTTATTTTGGTCTCCAGTGTCAGGGAGTTCAGTTTCCTGGCTCTATTGACTGGGACAAAATATCCCAGGGGGCAGGCGCTTGGGCAGGCGAGGCCCTCTATCTTACCGGTGACAAGAAGTAGAGAAAGAAAAAGCGAAGGGCCAGAGACAGGGTAACACCAAGGACCTGCCACCGTTGACTTTCTGCCTTCAGCTAGGTCTCACCCTTTAAAATTTCCAGAACTTTCTAAATTAGTGCAACCAATGGGAGATTAAGCAGTCAACACATAAGGCTGTAGGGGGGAAATATCTCATATTTTAAGCCATAACCTTGAATCTCCTATTTCTTTCCTTTTTCCCATGTCCAGCTACCTCTCCCGGGCCTCTCATGAACCCCACTCCAGCAGGGGTTCCAGTGCTCAGCCGTTAAAAAAATCCCAGGGCCATGGGGGTGACAGAAGCTTCAGAGATAATTTTACTGTACTGCCACTCCATCCCGTACTGGGTTCGCCCCTTGTGCACACCCTCCCAGGGCCACCCAATGTATCCAGTCATGACCAAAACGTAGCAGCCAGGGCACTCTTCTGCCATATGGTTACTGGCTGGGACAAGAAAGAAAGACAGCTGGGCACTCGAGAGAAGCCCCGGGTCATGTTAAAATACCTTGGCATATTCTCCTTTAGTTTAATGTTTATTGCAGACGGATCTCTTATACTCAGCAATAGATAGCTTTAGGGCATGAGCTAGGGTTAATAATTACAAACCACCCCTCCACTGACTGAGATTTCAGCAAGATCCACCTTTACTTTGCACCATTTTGTTTTGTTTTTATTTTGTCTTGTTGGTTTTTTTTTTTTTTTTTTTTTTTTAAAGACAGGGTTTTTCTGTGTAGCCCTGGCTGTCCTGGTACTCACAGAGGTCTGCCTGCTTCTGCCTCCCAAGTACTGGGACTAAAGGTGTGCGCCAATGTCTTCCAGCTATGCAGCAGTTATTATGAGGATTGTGGGCAAAGAAAATGAAGCCCTCAGCAGTCCTGATGCGTGTTTCTATCTTACCAAATTAGGAGGGAAATTGTACCCTCTGTAAAGCCTCACTTTCTTCCTCTGTATAATGGGTTTATAGCATTTCCCAGATAATCTATTGCCAGCGGGGAAACTAGGTGATTTGTTGCTCAGAGTTGGGGCTGGGATGGGGCAGGGGCTCACAGTGAAATACCTGGCCTCAGAAGGCAGTGTTAGTGTTCCTGCGGTGTCTGAATGACCCAGGGGCCTTGCCGTCAGCACCATGTGTTTATGGGAAAAGTGGTTCTGAGGAAGGGACTTGCTTCCCCTGCCATCCTGGTATCCTTAGCATGTGCAAAACAGCAGACACCCAACCTTTTGGCTCCTGTTGTTTCCTACCCACCCCACTGGCACCGACTTCCCAGGCTACTTGGGAAATAAGGAGACAACACATTGTTAATACCTGCCTTGTACCCTACATTCCCTCTTTCCTGGCCATCCTAGGAAGATAAACAAACAGCCATTTTCCAGTGACAATGCCCCAGGGCCCAGCTTCTTAGAAGTCAAGTCCCAAAATACACAACACAAGGAAGGGGTGTTCCCTCTTCTGTTGGCTCTTTGTATTTTGTTTTTTGTTTCTTTGCAGCTTCTTCTTGCCTAGTTTCTTCCTTTCCTCTGCACAATGGGTCTTGGCCCTGTATTTTCTATGCTTTGAGCTTCGGTTGGACACATGCTAAAGTGTTTAACCTTCTGAAAGAGTAAGTGCTACCAGCAGGGGACCAAAATTTCAACCGGTGAGCCTGTGGAAGACAGGTCACGCTCAAACCATGGCTTCTCCCCACTTTGAAACACTGGCTTCCTGCTGTGCTCAGCAACCCTCAGCCTCCTCACAAGGCCCTGAGCTCTAACAAGAGTTAGAGAATGAGGGCTCAGTGGTGGGATTGGCTTCCACCATTTCACCTTAGCCTTTGGGGGGGAATCAAGATGGCTAGATATCCTGACTCCAAGATATTACCCCTTCTCCTTGCAATCATCCCACTGACTTGAGGGTTCTTGGTTAGCACTTCAGCAAACTCCACACTCCAGGGTGTCCTCACCTTGAAGTCTCAGGTATGAAGGAGCGAGGAGGAAGCAAGCACTCTGCCTGTCTCTTCCCACCCTGGGTCCTGTGCATCTTCAATTCAGCTTCCTGCAACTTAGTTCACTTGCAGAGCCTTTATTTTTCCTGTGTGTTTTCAGGGAGCAGGCTGGTGATCAAACAAGGAGACTGCCAGGGCCATCCCTGTTCCCTTCCCAGGCAAGGAAGGAAGAGCACAGTAACTGCCTAACTGCGTGGCATTAGCCAGGGCTCTCTCACCAGCCCCCCAAAGCCTAGTTCTCTTTGCACTGTACCCGAAGTGGATCACTTGCTCCATCTAAAGGGAATGGAGGTGGAGCCGGTGGTGTTCGGCTGTGTCTTTGAACTCAGGCCACATACCCTAAGGGTGAGTGAAGGTATGGTTTCATCTAAATAAAGGGATAGGAGGAGGGGACAAACACCCTTTCAGCTTTTGCATTGGCCAGGAGCCAGGGAGAGAGCAGAGTGACAGACAGGGGCTTCTGTCAGAGGCTATTGAGAACGCGTGGAGTTGCTAAGAGCATTCCTGGAAGATTGCTTTGCAAAAAAAAAAGCGCCTCTGAGCCTCTCCCATTCGGCCCTTGCTGCAGTTTCTCTGAGCAGCCAGATTTTTGTTGTTGTTGTTGTTGTTGTTGTTGGATTTCTTCCCTCCCCCCACCCCCACAGTTTCTTCTTGAAGCTATTGGTTTATGCTGCCCAGATGTGTACAATGAGAGGGTTTATGTGTTGTGGTTTTCCAGATGTGCTCAAACAGGAAAATGAGATTTGGCGAAAGGGGAGGCCTATCTATCGCTGCAGCCTCCAGAATCTCAAGAACCCACAATCCCACCCTTGTTCAGCACACAAAGCTAAGAACCAGGAAAAGAGCTTCCACACTGCCCAGTTAAACCCGCCCCTGTCACAGCCAAAGACTCCGAGACCCAGGTGAATGTGACACAGTTTGCAAACTGATCCCCTATAGCTGGGAGCAGATGTTAGCTGTCTTAGATCTGGGGACTGGAATCAGACATGGGACTCCTTCATGGATGCACCTGGCTCTTTTCCAGTCCCTGGGAGCCCCTGGTGAGCCAACAGATAGAGAGGTTCCTTGCTTGTCCTGATACCAGACCGGGCAGGGGAGGAAGAATAATATTAAGAACTGGAGGAGCTATTAGTACTGTATGTTGGGCAAGGAATGCTGTTGGGAAAGATAAAGGCATGAAGCCCGGAAAAAGGGAAATAGGCTAGCTTTTAGGTGGAGCATTCACTGCTGTTTAACAGAGTACCTCACGACCTGGTATCTGAAGCCAGCAAGTGTTGCAGGTCTTGGGAGGTATCCTAGTGGCTGTGATTAAAAACCTTCCAGCAAAAAGCAACTTTGAGGATGAAAATAGCATTTACTGAGCCTATAATTCCAAGTTACAGAGTTCATCATGGAAGGGAAGTTGAGGTGGGAACTCAAAGCCACTTACCACACCCATCATCGAGAGGGAAGAAAACTGAATGCACACTGGCCAACCCGCTCATTTTTTCTCAGCTTTCATATCTCTTAAACTGTCGTCTGCGCAGGCACAGGGGTTTCTTGCCAGGGAATAGTACCAGCCGGCCCCACGAACCTGATGGGGGTAGGTAGGTAATTTCTCATTGAGACTCTGCCCAGGTGATTATAGGTCTAGTCAAGTTGACCATTAAAACTAATCAGCACTGGGGATTAGGGACTTGAAGGTGGTTTTATTGAGTGACTCTGGCTTGGGTTCTCTCAAGAGGTCACGGTAAATAGATCAGCCAGGGTCAAAGTAGCCTGGGGGCTTGACTAGGACTGGGACATCTACTTCCAAGATGGTGCCCTCACATGGCTTTTGGCAAGAGGCCTTACCTCCTCACCATTGAGACTCCTCATGTGGCTACTTGACTGTGACTTCAACATGGCACCTAACTTCCCTCAGAGGCATCAGTCAAGAAGAGAGCCCATTGGAGATATTTATTTATTTATTAACTTATTTATTTATTTATTTATTTATTTATTTATTTATTTATTTAAAATGGGACTGTTGAAAATAGTGTTTCGTTTGTTTGTTTGTTTTGCCTAATTTCTTTCACAGTTTTGTGTAATGGCTCAGGCCTCCCACCTATAGAAGCAGATCTCACACTCCAGTTGCTATGTATATTTCCATTATTTGAGTGAGACTCGGTTTATTTGCTCATCTTTTTTGGACGGGCAGCTGCATGGACCCAGGTTGGGCTAACGTAGTTAGCACTGCTGGGGCTGAGAGCATTCCCCTGAACACAAGAGCACACACAGCGCCTGGGTGCAAGAACCACCCGCTGCTTGAGGTGGCCTCACATCCAGACAATGCATAGGGTTGGCTTTATTTGCTGGTAGTCTTAGCAGGTCAAAGTCCCAAGGGCCTGACTCTGGGATCATAGATCCCATGCATACCTGTTGTTCTGCACGTCCACAAAGAGAGCTGTGTATGGATGACCTGAACCACCCTCAGCCACCACCCTGCCTTGTGGCCTGGCCACCTGGTGCCCTTCCCTGCCCACTTTGGGGAAGGCAGCAGACTTTAGCAGAATTGATGGGTCATCTGAGTCGGAGCCAGACAGGCTCTCAGAATAGCAAGAGAAGGGTGGGGAAGATCCCTTGCGTGCTAAGCCAGCCCTGCCGAGCGGGTAGGGACCCGCAGCCCTGCAGGGAGCACCCAGCCCCTTCCCACCTGCAGGCTCATCAAACACCTTGACAGGCTGCCCGAGTGGGAAGCCGGTGATGTCATCACCAGGCCTGAACAATCAGGTCTTTTAGGGCAGGACGATAACAATCAAAACAGTATGTAAGGGCCTGCCACGCAAGCACACACATGCTCGTTGCCCCTGGGAGGCTCCCAAAGCTGGGGTGAAGTGGGGCTTTGTCACAAATACGCCTTTCTCCTTTCCTCACCAGCAGGCCAGGGAACATTGCCTGGAGATCAAGGTTGTAAGAGGTCTAGGCCCTCCCCTGGTAGCTTTGTGGCGAAGTCCATAAGCCCCTCCACCACATATCCCAAAGAAAGCTCACCACCAAGCTCAGAACTAAACCTCAGGCTGAACAATGGTCCATGCTTGTGGGTCCCACTGCTCAAGTTCAGGGGGGTGCCACATGTAAGAAACTTCCCCTCCCCCCAGTTGAACCTAGATGATGCTGGAGAGTGACCAGTGTCTTAGGACCTAGACAAGGAGGTCTGGTGATTCTCACATATTGTCCTTACAAATCCAGCCACAGGCATTGTCTCCCCACAGTGAACCTCCCCAGAGCCTTCAACTCTGCTTAGCCTAGCTCTTTGCAAGATGCCTAAGGGCTGGGGGATATCTTGGTCAGTAAAATGCTATACAAGCATCAGCGTCCAAGTTTGATCCCCAGAACCCGTGCTTAAAAAAGAACAAAAAAATCCAAAAAACAAAAAAACCAAAGACAGATGTGTGACTAGGCACCTGGCATGTGGCATGTGTGATCCCAGCACTGGGGACATGGGGATTAAAGGGTCCTGCAGGCTTGCTGGCCATCCCGTCTAACCAATCAGTGGGCTCTGGATTCATTGAGAAGCCTTGTCTCAAAAACAATTATATGGAGAGGACTCCGTGAAGAGAAGCACTTGCTACCAAGCCTAATGACCTAAGCTCAGATCCTCAGAAGTCAGGCGATGTTGTGTCTGCTCCGTGTCCGTGTCCGTGTCCGTGTCCTTGTCCGTGTCCATGTCTGTGACCCAGCACTTCTCTCCATGTGAGAGGTGGGGACAGGGAGATGCTCTGGAAGCCCCTAAGCCAGCCATGCTGCAGCCTACAGTGTAACAACAAACAAGAGAGTCGCTGACTCCAAAACAAGGTGGACATCAAGGACTGTCACGGGAGGTTGCCCTCTGACCTCCACACACGTGCTGTGGCATATGTGCACCCTCACACACACAAGCATGTGTGCACCATGTACACACATACTTTAAAACAAATATTTTTAGGATATAAGACAATGGTCTAGGAAAATAAGTGATGTCGGCCTCTGGCCCTTCACATTTACATGGACAGAAATGCAGTGGCTCCCTCCCTCCATACGCACTCAAGTGCATACACACACTCACACACACATACACACACACATACATGCACGAGTGCGCATTCACACATGTTGCCTGCTTCTAAAAAGAAATGGAACAACATAGCAATGAAAACATTTTTCAATAGGATGCCTGAGACTGCGGTGTTTCTATATATACATTCACACAGACTTATATACATGTACACACACATATACACACAGACACAACACACTTCTTTCTTTGCTTCTAAAACAAAAACCAAAAAGAATGAAGAGCCATTGAAAACGTCCCCCACACTGCTCTCTCAAGCCACCAGAACCGCAGGTGATGGGCTGAGAAGGTGTAAGGCACTTCCTGCTTCCCTGATAGGGAGTGGAGCCAGGTAACCTGGCGGGGTGCCATTGCTGCTCCATGTAGAACACTTCCAACCGCGCCCAGCATTTATCCATACTACATACACAAGAAAGTATCATCTTTTCTTTTTCTAGCCAGAGGACCCCAGGCTCTGTCTAATGGGCATGGTAATCAAAGACAGGAGTTTGTTTCGGCTGCAGGCTGCTGCAGTGGGGTGCACAGGACTCTCTGCATGTCTCCTGGTGTATGTTCCATGCTGTCTCATGTTAGAGGCTACGCCGAGTTCAAGGCCTGAGATGGTCTTAAGCAACATGTCTGAGTGTAGTGGCCAATAAATGGGTTTCAAGGATACCCATCCCCAAATATCTACCCTCTGAGCGAGTCATTTCAGCACCAGGGAAACAGGATGCTGGCCACTTAGATACGGCCTTTGACCTTGACAGAGCCCCGGGCTTGGGTTGGGCTATTTAGCACTTGGGTTTTCTTTTTAAAGCCACTCAAGTGTGGTAAGATAGTGTCAGAGAGGGTAGGTGTCCACAAGAGGCAGTCTTTGAAGGTCATCACCATTGGTAGTGTTTGTAGGCTTTGACTTAGTGGGAGGGGAAGACTAGAGCTGCCCTATCCGGTCGGTTGGCTCACATCTTCCTGGCTGAAGCTCGCTTCTCTCCCCAACTCTGTCAGAGCTGTCCCCAAAGCCCCGAGTGTCACTTTGTCCATGCAGTTTCTGGATCCACTGCCACTGCCAAGCTTCTGAGATGTGTGGCAGTTGTTTGCCAGTGGATTCTTTTGCTCCCAAGTATCACATGGCTTAGGCTTGGTCACTCAGGAGGAGAGCATCACCTGGCCATGCTGTGACTAGAAGACATGAGAGGTCCCACCTCCACTACCATAATGTAATGTCAGTGGCCAAAGGATTCTGAGTGCCCAGCTCAGGACTACCTCTTATGGAAGCCTTGGGTAGCGTTAACAGTAGCTAGCATGTAAGGAGTACCCACTATGAGATCCACACGCCAAAAGGAATGAAGAGCCATTGGAAAAAAAATTCCCTACACTGCTTTTCCAAGTACCCAGAATGGACCAGAACCTCACATGATGAGCTGAGAAGGTGTAAGGCCATTCCTTACGTGGCCTCCAGCCTGGGACCTTAAAGTGACTATCCCTCATTCATGCAAGCACCTTGTGAAGGAAGTTCTTCACCACTTTACAGATGAAGCTGGTGCTGGCTCAGTCTCTAGGACTCTGTATTAATTGATTTTCTCATTGCTCTAGCAACAATACCTAATAAAAACAACCTAGGGGGAGATGGCTATTCTGGCTCACAGTCTGAGAGAAGACAGTCCATCCTGGGTGGGGGTGGGGGAGGTGAGCGGGGTGGGGGGACATGGCCACAGGTGCTTGAGGCATCAGGTCACACTGTATCCATATTCAGGGAGCCAATGCTATGAACGAACACTCACTCATTTTCTCCTTTTTATTTAGTCCGGATCTGCAGCCCGTAGAGCAGTGCTTCCCAACACAGCCAAGCCAATCTACAGACTCCCTCACAGACATGCTCAGAGAACAGTCTCTCCCAAGTGATTCTAGATCCTGCCATAATAACGGCACAGGCTCCCACCCGAATCTGTCTGGCTCCTTACAGATAACGCAGCCTCCAAAGGCATCTCTGTCTGCTACTGTAACAATGAAGGTCCCCTATGTGGGCCCCTTGCCACCCAGGTTCTCTGAGAGGTGAGGCTGGCCTGAGGAAAACACAGCAGGCAGGGTAGGTAGGAGGGCAGCTGTTGGGAGGCTGAGGGAGGAGAGTCAGGCTTCATTCTGGCTCCCCCTAGGTTTTTAAGGAAACGCCTAAGCACTGGGCAGCTTCTTGGCGTGAATGGCCTGTGACGAAAAGGGAAGGTGGCTATTCTTTAGCTGGCAACCTGGAGGGACCTAGGCCTTTGCCTCTGCACCTCCACCAGGCTTCAGATCAAGGAATGACAGAGACCAGCTAGCGAGTGTTTCTAGGGAGTTGGATCCAGACAGAAGAGGCCCAGTCTGTAAATGGGCACCCTTGACCTTGCCTGTACCTCCTTGGCACCTTGTGTGGGCCTGGCTGCTCTGTCTGCTGAGAGTTCAGTATTTGTGACTGAACCCAGCCTCTTCCCCACCCCACCTCCTTCCATTCTTCCCACCCATGGGGGTCCCCAGCAATGTCCTGGCCCCACACAGCCCGAGTTATTTCTTTGTAGCCAGCCTAGGCCTGGAGCATGGCATCCATCTCCCTCTTGCCACTGCCACCTCTGAAGTCCCTGCAACAGTGCCTGACTAGCCCGTACTGTCACTCACCCCCAGGGGTGGAGACAGCAGCCTACAAGGATTGCTCTGACATCCTCAGGCTGTTGAGGGTTTTAGGGAGCTGTCTGTCTGTCTGGAGGGAGGGAGCGAGCTGGGGGGGGTGGCCTCTAACTTGCTGTGAAGCTGAGCCTGACCTTGTACTTGTGACCCCCCCCCCCCCAGCCTCCATCTCCCAAGCGCTAGGGTTATGGACATTTATTCCCCAAGGCTTACTCCGCACTAGGAATCTAACCCAGAGCCTTCTGCAATGCTGGGTAAGCACTATCCAAACTGAGCTACATCCTCAGCCCCTGACTTAGCTGTTGTATACGTATCTGCTCCTCTTCTAAGATGTTGTGTTCCTTCTCCAGATATAAAGTCCTCCCCTGGGACTTGCCTCTGCCACCTGCCCTTGCAAGGGAACCAGCTCACCCCCCAAGGTGTCCTGGGACAGTCCTAGTTTAGTTCTGAGTCCTCTGTCCCCCCAAACCCCCCAGTAGCCATTCCTCTGGGTCTGGTCCGCCCTGGAAAATTCTGACTCCCCGAGGAAAGGAAAGCAGAAATTTGAACACTCAAGCCAGTGCCAACTTTGATGAGAGAGGCAGCCCCTCCACACAGACCCTTGGCTCACCTTTCCCCGGTGAGGCCTCCTCAGGGGCTGCTCCTGCCCCTGCGGTTGCAGCCTGGCTCTCTGGGAGCCACATACCAGCCCCAGCCGCCAGTGTCCCTATCCTGTAAACCCTTTGCTGGCCCTCTGGTCATGTTTCCCCCACTCATGTCCCCCAGGAGGCATAGCTGGTCAGGAAAGAGACACATACTACCAACGTGTCTTGGTGTTGGGGGAAACCCGGCAGCAGGAAACTTGCTTGGCTCTGAAGGGTGTGGCAGTGGGTTTAGGTCTGTGTGTCATCCCGTGCGGGCCCAGTGCCCTTTTGAATAAATACCGCTTAGAGCCTTGTAGCCGGTCCTGGAAAGGAAACCTTCTCATTTCAGCTCTCCCTTCCCCAAGCTGCAAGGAAGGAGGTCAGCCAGGCCTATTTGCCCAGGAATGCCTTTGTAGAGTGCTTGCTTAGGTCAGAAGTCACGGATGGCTGTACAAAAGACTGTGGTGGGGCCTCCTCCAAGCCATCGGCTCTACATTAGGCACATTTCTCCTTCACACAGTCTGCCATCCCTGCCAGCATACTACTCAGAGTTTGTCCTCTAAAGACTTTCCTTGACAGCTGAGCCTTCCCTCCCTCCCTTCCTCTCTCTTTCCCTTTCCTCATTCCTCTCTCCCTCCCCCTCTCCTTGATGTTCATTAGTCCCTGTGTTTCTACCAGCTCAGGAATATTGCCATTGTATCCATTACTGCTTTGCTGGTCCTGCCCTCGTTCCCTGGAATCTCCTCCAGGGGCCCCCAAGTGAGATTCTACGTAGAGCAGACACCCAGTCTGCAGAACCCACACACAGCCACAGTGGCTCCTGGTGTCCATGGCTCCCAACCTGTGTTGGCGATCAAAACAGCAGAGCGTAGGCTCTCACAATGGAGATGGCCTCGACCGCTGCCTTCATCCTCACCCTTGCTGCTGACGTTGAGCATCAGCTGTAGATCCGCAAGCAGAGCATTCCCGTCAGACTTTGCAGGAACTCGTCCCATAATGCACCAGTCGGCAGAGCTACCCCAGGCAAAGGCCTCTGGGAAAGCTCCCTGGTAACTGGAATGGAGGACTGGTTCTGAGAGCTGTGGATTCAAACCACACCTCAGAGCTGATGCTGATGATGAAGGAGAGAGGAAGACCCCGTCCACTGGGTGCCTTCCCTGCCCATCCGGTATCTGTTGTGCTATGGATATGGAGTGTCTCCTGAAGACTCATGCACCGAAGGCTTTGCCCCCAGCCAATCAATCCAGTCATTGAGATATGATCGGATTGTAATGGCTCTGACCCCTCTTTGTCATTACTGATGGATTCAGAATTCAGTGGCATCTGGGCTAGCAGATACATACTCACAGGGGTGGGACCTAGTTAGAAGTAGGTCACTAGAGACATGTCTCTTGTCCCAGGTCGCTCCCCTGTGTTTCTTTGCTTCCTTTGTGTCCTGTGAACAGCTTTGCTCTGCCCTGTGCTCCCTGTCATGATAATCTCTCCCTACGACCAGACATAGTGGAGCAAGGTGACCACAGACTAAATGCTTGGAAACTGTGAGCCAAAGCAAACCGATCCTCCTTCCCTCCCTCCCTCCCTCCTTCCTTCCCTCCTTCTAATGTGCTTATGTTAAGCATTTTGTGCCAGCAATGAGAAACTAGCACAATGAACAGTTGGAAATGGGAACACAGCTGGCTGTGTGTGCATGTGTGTGTGTATGTCTTGTGCACACACATAAAGGAGAGCTGAATTTAAAAGGGTCATGTAGGAGGGAGAGAAGGCAGAGGGGCTGTAGTTTCAGCCCTCACCATGTCCCTGGAGCTCAGGAATGACCAGGATAGACTTCCTGATCATACAGCAAAGCATCGCCCTGCAGAGAAAGACCTGGCGGGATCTTGGGGTGTGGCTCTAAACCTTGCGCCAGGGCTAGGGCAGGGCAGTGACAACAAGGGTTGCCAGGGGTGGAAGAATGGGGTTTCTGTACTGCTTATCAGAGCTCAGCTCCGGGGCAGGATATGGAGGAGGCTTCCCCAACCTGCCTGGTGGACAGCAGGACTTTGGACAGGAAGCATCACTTTCAACTTGACACTGGGTTGGTGGCTCCATGCACATACCTAGGATAGGTCATGTTCCTGTCCTGTGTATATGGAAAGGTGGATACTAACAGTGGACCATTAGCCAGCCACCAAGCTCTGCCTCTGCATCAAAGAAGAGACACAGGGCATAGTTTGACCCCCATTGGGCTCTGTATCAGGTCAAGGAAACTGGTCGTATTTGACCACCATTTGGGAAGAGGCAAGAGATGACTCTGAATATAAACCAGGCCGCCGCCAGCTATAGGGAAGACAGCAGGGACTACAGAAACACTGGAAGGAATTTATTCTCAAGATGTGTTGTTTCCACAGAAATGTATGCCTGGTGTTTCCCCCTTGTGGATTAGGAGCTCAGGGTCTTCTTGGACATAAAATTGGTAGAAGAAGCTTCCAGAACAAACTGTAGTTCTCCCTGTGGCTGACTGGAACAGAAGTATAGGGTCCTTTATCCTAATCAGGAGCCAACAAGACTTCTGTATCAGTTTCTTCTCTGTTGCTGCAATAACCACGACCAAGGCAACTCATCAAAGAAAGCGTTTAATTGGCTTATGGTTTCAGAGGATTAGAGTTTGTGATGGTGAGTAAAGGCATGGCCGTAGGACCAGCTTGGAGCTCAGACCTCGAACTGCAAGCAAGAGGCACAGTGCATCCTGGGAATGGCACATTAGTCCTTTGAAGCCTCAAAGCCTACCCCCAGTGACACACCTCCTCCAACAAGGTCACACCTCTTAGTCTGTCCCAGATGGTTCCACAAGCTGGGGACCAAGAATTCAAAGATATGATTGAACTAAAGGAAGTGCATGCCAGCTAAATGTTTATAAGTTCAATTCTGGTTGGGTCGGTCTTTGTCTAAAAGACTCCTTGAAATGGTCCCAGGGTACAGGGTCATCGAGCCCCATATGAGATACAGGTACATATGCAGTGACAGGGGACAAAGGCAAATATGGTGTGAGATGAAGCCCTCAAACAGAGTGGAGGTTCGATATTGAATACTGAGTGTTATCTGTGGTGCTCTTTGCTGGAATCTAGTCCGGAGGGCCATGGCCAGAGCTGGCCTGATGGGCTTTCAGGGCAGCAAATTGTGTTCTTTTCCTGGGAGTCTGGGGCCAAGGAATGGAGTGGCCAGTAAAGACAGGGTAGGCCCAGCTGTGGGTCTGTATCCCCCACCCCTTATATCTCTCCAGAGCTGAGGTGCAAATTCCTACTGCGAGCAAAGTGGACAGACAGGAGTCAATTGACCAAAGAGTCAAGCGTAAGGCAACTGACTCTCTTTTCTCTCTAGTCCACCCATGACTCCTGCAAGCCCCAGGCCCAGCATTGCTAGTTAATGCCCTTGAAGCGCTGTTATCAGAAGGGCCTTCCATGGAGGGACTACCCCTAAGGACCTGGCAAACTGAGATGGAGGCAGTCTCAAATTACCATTACGTCACCCTCAGGCTGACCCTGTTCCCTCCTGTGGCATGACTTGAGCTTTCTTTGCAAGCTGGCATGAGGGTTTAAGTGTGCACATTATGATAGTCATGCGTGTGCCCCATCTCCCTTGGTCAGTTATGTGTTGCCTGTGTGCCCTCCTTTCCCTATTATCTTTTCGTTTCGATCTAGTCTCTGACTTCTGCACAAAGCAGTCTCTCTAAGACAGGTCCCTAGCATTGGACTCAGGTGCGCAACACAAGCCCCTAGTGTCCTGCAGAGGCAGAAAGCCAGAGGCTGTCACAGTAAACACCACCCAAGGCCAGAGAAACTGCAGCAAGAGTCCATGGGAAACCTGAGCCTGGAGCCACATCGGTGTCACCTTCGGGTTCTGTGTCTTTACTTCCTCGTACCGGTTCTCATGTGGCTTCTGGGTAAAATGAGCTACGCTCATCTCTGAACTACAGGAAACAGGAACTCAAGGGCACAGAACATCTATCTCTCTGTGAACCTTTCAGGCATTGTTAGATTGTCCCTCAAGGTGGAGGCCAGTATCTCTGTGTTGTACACAGACATGTAAAAGTTCAGTGACTGACACAGACCTGTGCAGTAATACAATGGCAGAACTTGCTCCATCCCGACTTGGAGCCAATGTGTTCTCTGTTGCACTATAGCATACTAAAGACAAAGAGTGACCAGGGACTCAGGGCAGGAGGGCAAAAGGAGGAAGATGGTATGCCCTCCTATGATGCTACTGCCTACCCATGGGCCCTCTCTCTTTGTCCACCATAGAGCCATGCCTGGTTCCCTGGCACCTAAGAAGGGCTTCAGGACTTAACAGGCCCCCACTTTTTGATGGGTGCATGATTTCAGACAAGACTTTTTACATGTTATTCTAATTTTCTCTCTATTACTATGATTCTGACCAAGAGCAACTTAGGAGAAAAAAATGGCTTATTTCAGTTTACAGATTACATGTCATCTCTAAGGGAAGTCGGGATAGAAAAATCAGTCAGGAACTTGAAGCAGAGACACTGGAGGAACTCTGCTTGCTGGCTTGCTCACAGGCTCATCCTTAGCTAGCTTTCTTATATAGCTCAGGACCGTCTTCCCAGGGAATGGTGCTGCCCACAGTGGGCAGGGACCTCCTAATCAATTGCCTACAGGCTAGTCTGACCAAAGCAAGTCCTCTCTACGATGGCTCTAAGCTGTGCTAACTAGGTCTTGTACCTTCTTGTTTTTGCAGGAATCTGGCCATTGGAATTGGGATCCAGAATTTCCCAGAGGGCCTGGCTGTCAGCCTTCCTCTGCGTGGAGCAGGCTTCTCTACCTGGAAAGCTTTCTGGTGAGTGTACCAGCCCATTGGGTCTCAAGAGAGTCACATGGACTATAAACCGCTCCCTTTCACAGGGTCAGGCTCATATTGGAAGCCAGTTGTGATGCTCTGGAAATACACCACAAATGTGGGTAAATGTACCCACAGTGGAGACCCCAAGAAACCAGATAATCTCTTGACCTTTGACTTTTACAAGACTAGCTTGAGTGGCTATTCCCGTTTTCAAAGACCCCTGTGGATAGCAACCCATAGCTATCAGCACTGAGCACTTCCCCCCTAATATGTCCCCTGAAAATGTCACAGTGTCCTCAGCCGAGGACCATCTTGCCTCCACGTGACCCAGGGAGTCATTACTTGAGCTGCTGTCATATATCCCCACTTGGGACATAGGCCTCACACATTACTTTACTAAAACAATGGCTGGCCTACAATTGTAAGATCACAGTGCTCACACAGACAGCTAATGGGGACAATTTAAAAATGCCTTCAATTGTACAAGGCCCCATGGCTTGCAAGTCCGTACGTGTACTTGAATGCTCGTGTTTCCACTCTGAACAGGTCTCTTTCTCCATTGTTAGAGTCCCGCAAATAGAGGCTTTGGGAAAGACGGGAGGTGGGTGGCCTTTGAGATTTTCCTAATCTGCCAAAGCCACGGCTGTCCTTTCAGATAGTTGAGGCACCAGGAAGAAAGGAGAGGGAGATACAGAGATTTGTGGTCGGCATCAAGATCCCAAAGTGAAGCTTTTTTTTTTTCCTCCCTCTCAAACTCCGGTCTGGGCTTGATGTGAAAGCTACATTTTCCAGGGACAGCAAGACCACAGGCAGAGGTCTAATACACCAGGGGGCTGTCTGTCCTGCTGGTCTGTTTGTGAAAACACAAGGATACAGGGTGCAGTATCTATTTTAAAAGGTTCCACAGCAAAAGCAGGGTCTCTCCCCCTTGCCCAATTTTGCTTCTTGACAGAGAGGGACTAGGATCTCATAGTTCATACAACTTGCCCTCCTTTCTGGGGAGGCTAGCTGTAGGAGATGTCCCTCATTTCCAGGATACAGATGGAAAGACTGGAGCTCAGAGGCTGTGCACCTTACCGAGCACCCACTTCAAGAAGGGGGCCCGAATTCTCTGCCTATTGGTATTGTACCTGTAGCAGGCGGCTTCTGCCTACGGGGTCCCGGCTTATCTCTTGCCCTTGCTGTTCTCAGTGCTCATTCAGTGCTCAGTGTGGCTGCTTTGATCAGAGCTCATTTGGTCCGAAGCAGTGCATACCTCCTCTTGCTAACTCAAATAAAGTGATTCCTCCTTAAAGTGAGGAATCTCATCTGAAGCCAAGATGGCGGTTCTGGGGGTGGAGAGGAGAGAACATACTGTCAATGCAGAAATGGCCAGGTCGGTCTGCCTCTGCCACAGAAGAGGACAGTTACACACTAAACCCCCAAACATGCCTACCACAACTGGACACACCAAGACCATTCCTAATCAGTGTCCTGTCAGTCAACATAAGCATCAAAGATGAGCAGCCGAAGTAGGAGAATGTCCTACAGCTATACAATGACTGGTTCTCATCCTTAGAAAGATGCATTCTACTACACAGGCTAGGATCATAACTCAGTGTGGAGGGGGCTTGCCATACAAGCACTCGTGTAAAAAGCCAGATATGACCATGTATACCTGTAACCCCAGTATTGTTCAGGAATAAGAGGTTTGCTGGGGATTGTTGGCTCCCTGCCTAGCTTCAGTGAGAAAGCATGTCTCAAGGGAATAAAACAGTAACAGAGCAGGCACCCACATCCTCTCTGACCTACAAACACACAAACACACACACACATACACACATAACCCACAACCTCTCTGGCCTATACACACACACATACACCCCCCCACACACACATATAACACACACATGCACACATAACCCATAACCTCTCTGGCCTATACACACACACATACACCCCCCCACACACATATCACACACACATACATTCACACATACAACACACACACACACATTCTAACCTTTTTTTAAAGAGAAAGATACATGCTATAGCAAGATACACCTTGAAAACATGCTAGTGTTGAAATAAGCCTCCCCCCCATTAAAAAAAAACCATATATGATTCTGTGTATAGGAAATATCTAAAGGCAACAAACATATGGAGAGAAAAAGATGGAGAGATGCATGGTGACAGGGGCTGGGAGGAGGAAGGAACAGGGCTTGGCTGCTAATGGCCATGGGCATCTTTCTAGGATAAAGATGTTGGAACTGATGGTGATGTCTGCTTAACCTTGTAAACACACACACACACACACACATACACAAACCAATAAACAACCAATGGTTACACAGTGAATGTTACACGGGATACAAGTTATGTCCCAACCAGATTGTCATTGTCAAAGACAATGTAAGCAACTTAAAGTTCCAAAGGAAATAAGGGTACAGAGCTATGGTAGCTACTTCATGGAAAGCCGGGTAAGGAGCTACTTCTTAGAACGTGGCCAGACGAGATGCCCACCATGCACGTCTGGTCAAGCGGCATGTCTGGGTTGGTCAATGTCTCTGTTCCTTTCATCAGTCCATGTCTCTGTGCCCTCCTCAGGTATGGACAGCTGAGCGGCATGGTGGAGCCCTTGGCTGGGGTCTTTGGAGCATTTGCGGTGGTACTGGCTGAGCCCATCCTGCCCTATGCACTGGCCTTTGCTGCTGGTGCCATGGTCTACGTGGTCATGGATGACATCATCCCCGAGGCCCAGATCAGGTGGAGAGCTAGTTGCTACTGTTCAGCCCTGTCCCAAGCCTAGTCTGAGACAACCCTGCCTCCACTGGGCCCTCGCTTCCTTTCTCTTCCCTTTGCTTACTCCCAAGATCCCTCTGTCCCTGGCCACCATTGTCCCTGTCCCTTCTCTGCTTGCTAACACTGAAATAAAGAGGAGGCATGTGACAACACACAGTGGCATAAGGCAGGAACTTATGAAATAGCCACCTTTAATCAATCTTCCTCTTCCCCCTCCCCCTCCCCCGTTCCCCTCCCCCTCCCTTCTTTCTCCTTCCCCCCTCCCCTCTACTCGAGTGAGGAAAGTGGTGGAATCAAAGATGCCAGCGATAGCCATAAATGCGTGTTTCAATATCTTACCACGGGCCAGGTGTCAAGAGGGATGGTGGGCAGTGGAGGGCCTTACACAGTTTCCTTCAGGTTTGTATAACGGAATAATCGTGAAGCTCGTTTATCACGACAGATCAGTGCCTTTAAGGGATAATAACCAGGGCTGGAGAAATGCCTCCGTCAGCATTGTGTGCTTGCCACACCAGAACCCACAGAAAAAGCCAGACACGGTGGCATGTGGTTGTAATCCTGGCACTGGGGAGGGAGAGACAGGTGGATTCCTGGTGCCCCATGGCTAGCCAGATTAGCTTAATCCGAGAGTCCCCAGGCCAGCAAGAGATCCTGTCACCTGTCACAAAGAAGTAGATAATGCTGGAGGAGAAATGGCTCCTACAACCTCCCCTAACACACATGAAGAAAACATAAGAAACAGCCACTACTTCTTAAAGTGTGTGTATGTGTGTGTGTGTGTGTGTGTGTGTGTGTGTGTGTGTGTGTGTTCATGGAGGTTAAAAGTCAAATCCCTGGAACTATAATCATAGGCTGTTGTGAGCCTACTGATGGGGGTGATAGGAACCGAATTCCTAACTGCTGAGCCATCTCCCAGTCCTCCTGCCCTCTCCTATTTGTTTGTTCAAGCCTGGGACTGGAGAGCTCTGGTCAAATGATTTCCCTGTGCTGCAGCCCCGACCGGGAACCACAGAAGACCGTGAGAGCAGGCTAAGGAGGGCGTGGCTTGGGATCAAGAGGGAGCGTTCGCTTGGTGTATGGTACCCAGCCATCAGTGCTGCCACTGTTGGTAGAATGCTCTCCGTTGTGGTTGGGGTCATCAGCCTAAGGTCAGCTAAGTCTCACCATCTTCCTCTCCTTCCTTCCTAGTGGCAACGGGAAGCTGGCATCCTGGGCCTCCATCCTGGGATTTGTGGTGATGATGTCCCTTGATGTGGGCCTCGGCTAGCTCTGACAAACCGTGGGACTCCGTGAAGGAAAGCACCAGGCTTCTGTAGGACCATGAGCCTCTCATTACAACCCGGTTCCTTTCTCCCCTCCGTCTCCTTACCCCAAATCAGCTCTGATCACATTTTGACTCTTCGTTTTGCTTTGGAGGGAGACGCTGGTTTTCTTTGTAATCTCAAGGTGTCATAGAACTGTAGATTTGTGTGTGGACCACTGAGTGGAAGGCATCTTTCTTCAGTGGGATTGTCGAGGCTAACCCCTACTTGTCCCACCTCCAGTCTCCCTCACTAGACTCAACTTCAACACCTCAGGGTCACCTCCAGAAGTCAGCTCCTGGGCTAGAAGTCCTGAGCATGTTGGCCTGAGGTTTTGGAGCAGGCTGCCAGGGCCCCTTGTGCTCCTTCTCCATAGACCCTCTGTCCACCTAGAATTCTGGGACAGAAGCCACATGAACCCAGAAGCCTGCTTTCTGAGGCTGAGCCAGCTCAAACAGGGTCTGCTTCCTCTAGGGAGGCGTGCGCGGGAGGCATGCGCGGGAGGCATGCGCGGGAGGACCCACACACCAAGGGAAGGAAGGCAGCTTGTCTCTCTCCTTTGTCCTAAGACAAGGATTGACATTGCTGATGTTAGAGCAATATGGAAATGAGGGTGACCCTGAACACGCAGCGCTCTTTGAAGAGTACTGTAAGCAGGTTTTAAGCTGAGCTTCCCCCTGTCCCCCGGGCTCTTTGTAGATGACAAGAGCAGGCACTTTGTAGTGGCTCCCAGATCTCCTAGCTATTAATCTTGATGTGTTTACAGCCTTTGTTTTTCTGAGAGACTTGTGGATACCAGCAAATGGCAAATAGTCAATCCCCTCATTGACTAACAGGGTTACTTCAGTCAACTCTAGGGAATGATATTCAGGGCCTAACAAGGCTCCTTCTCTGCTGGCCACTTGGAAACTTATTACCCAGAGCCCCTCAGCTTCAGCGGGCTTTGTGGGAATCTGGCCAGCGGGCTTCTAATGGGAAAGGAAGGGGGCTGGGGTAAGAAGAGGTATTTTTACATTCCCTTTCTTAAAAAAACTTAAACTTCTGAGATGACTGGACCTAGACTACATGCTAACCTACCCCATCATACATGTAGCTCCGCCATCAGCTCTCCCAATGCATCTGAGCCCTCCATGGCTGAGAAGCATGTGGGACTCAGAGAACAGACTCTACCCCAGAGCCTGGCATTTGGGTACTGACTGGGCTATCAGTATCTTGCCTCTGTGTTTACATGTTCCGTCTCTCCAAGGATGGATATTGTAGTCTGTGAATGCTCAAGACCCCAGAGGCCAACCTCGGCGGGGTGTGTCCATTCTTCTGACGCACTGGTGATCAAAGGCTTCAATCACACATTGAAGCCATATTCAGAGATTTGATTATCTGGTGAGGTTAGCTGGTGTGGTGATTGGCACGTGCGTATATATTTTTATTCTTAGGTCTCCATGTGTAGTTCTGTTGCTGCAAATCATGCTTTCTGCCGGATAAGACCTCGTGACTGTGATTAATGTCAATAAAGGGAATTTTGTTGCGCATGAGCTGTGTTCCGTGCGATCTTCAACACCAGCGCTTTCTAGAGCTGCTGAGGCCCGTCTCCCACACAACGCCAGCAGGAGTGAAAGAGGTGCTCACAGCAGGATGAGTGGTCAGCTTCCAGGCTGCAAAAAGCCACATCCAACTCCAGCTTAGTTAAACAAAGGTGACTGATGGATAGATGTTAAGAAACGTGGAGGATCTAGTGGAGAGTCAGGCTTGAAAATGAGGTGAATCTAAGACAGAGATCCAGGCTGTAGCCCAGTGGTATTTGGAAAGCAGTTAACTCCATTAGATGCCATGGCCTCTGGTGATGGTGACTAAATATTGGGCAGCTCTTCTGAAACTCTCTCCCTTATCCCTCCCAACAGCATCAGGAGAATTAGGTATTGCCCCCATCCTTCCGGTTCTGATTCCTTCTTCAAGGTCAGGGTTAGGAGAGATAGTCACCCAACAGAGGTTTGCATATACATACAGATCCACTGTATCATTCAGAGCTGTACTTACACCCAAACTTGCACACACACACACACACACAAAATGGGTTGTGCTAGACAAACATCCCTCTGGAACTTGAATCCTATACCCATGAACTGGCTGAACTTAACCCTGACCAGGAACCCCATTACGGTAGGTTTTCTAGATTTGGGGATGGGTTCAGATGTTAGCCACAGGAAGAGACAAGGTTGACTCAGGGTATTACCATTTTATTGTAACTCTCTTTTCTCATTTTTGCAAAGGTCATTGTCCCAGAAGTTGTTGCCATTCCTCATACAATCAAATGTCAATCACAAAAGGAACTAACCCCCATTCTGTGTTGTGTCAGCCCCCCATTCTAAAAGCATCTATGTTAGAATCCATTTTGATATATACACTTTCTCCCTAACTATATAAGAAAATTTTAATCCTAAAATTATCTTGGTTCATAATTCTCATGCTTATTGTTTTATGTTTGCCACAATCTGTTGCTCTTATTTGAGGGTGTGCCCCGGGGGTTCTTGAAGTCTTGATCCCCAATGTAGCAATGTCTCAAAGTTGAGAGATGTTGCTGTTTAATTTGAGGTTAGAGGGAACTGTTCTACAATCTGGGTTAATTCTGGAGTATGGCCCTTCCTATCCTACCATGTGATCTCTCTCCTTCCCACATGGTATCATTGGCCTTTAAAAATTGTGCCATAGTTTCTGTCAACTTGACCCAAAAAAGACATATTTGAGAAAAGGAAATCTCATTTGACTGGTGGACGTGTCTGGGGTGGGGACAATTTCTTGATTAATAGTTGATGTGGGAGGACTTGGCCCACTGTGTGCTGGTGTCACCAGGTGGTTCTGGGTTGTAAAAGAAAGCAAGTTGAACAAGCTATGAAGAACAAGCCAGCAAGCAGCACCCTTCCATGGCCTCTGCTTCAGTTCCTGCCTCCAGGTACCTACTTGAGTCTCTGCCTTGACTTCCTGCAATGATGGAAGGGTAAGCCCAATAAACCCCTTCCCCCATCAAGTTGCTTTCGGCTGTGGTACTTATCAAAGCAGCGGAGAAGAAAAACTTAATATAGACTTGTCACCAGAGTATGATTGGCTGGAACTGCCCAGTTGTGGACTTCCAGCCTCCAAAATTCTAGGCTGAGTAAATTCTTTTCTTTATATAGACCTTAGCCTCCAGTACTTTGTTATAGCAATAGTAAACCAACTAAAACACCCTCTTCTGAAGCAGATTACTAAGGATATGCACAGAGAGAACTTCTATTTTCTGGTTACATACGTCAGTAAAGGAGGCAAGGGAATGGTGGTGTCCTCCCCCCACCCCCCGCCCCTTAGTTATTTTATTTATTCACTTTACATCCTGATCGGAGCTTTCCTCACTCCACCCCTCCCAGCCCCACCCTTACAAACCCCTCTCCCCAGACCTCCTTGGGTACCACCTTTCCCTGGGACATCCAGTCTCAGCAGGACTAAGCACATTCTTTCCTACTGAGAGCCAACCAGGCAGTCCAGTTAGGGGAAGGGGAGCTGTACTGGCAGGTTTTGTGTCAACTTGGCACAAGCTAGAGTTATCACAGAGAAAGGAGCTTCAGTTGGGGAAATGCCTCCATGAGATCCAGCTGTAAGGCATTTTCTCAATTGGTGATGAAGGGGAAAGGCCCATTATGGGTGGTGCCATCCCTGGGCTGGTAGTTCTAGGTGCTAGAAGAGAGCAAGCTGAGCAAGCCAGGGGGAGCAAGCCAGTAAGTACCATTCCTCCATGGCCTCGGCATCAGCCCCTGCTTCCTAACCTGCTTGAGTTCCTGTCCTGAGTTCCTTTGGTGATAAACAGCAATGTGGAAGTGTAAGCTGAATAAACCCTTTCCTCCCCAACTTGCTTCTTGGTCATGATGTTTGTGCAGGAATACAAACCCTGACTAAGACAGGATCCAATGGCAAGCAACAGAGTCAGAGACAGCCATCTGCTCCAATTGTTATGGAGCCCACATGAAGACCAAGCTGCATATCTTCTACAAATATGTAGGGGACCTAGGTCCAGCCTGCATACTCTTTAGTTGGTGGTTTAGTCTTTGTGAGCTCCTATGGGCCCAGGTTAGTTGACTCTGTAGGTCTTTTTTGTAGTGTCCCCTCTGGTTCACTCAATTCTATCCTCTACTCTTCCACAAGACACCCCGAGCTCTGCCTGATGTTTGGCTGTGGGTCTCTACATCTGTTACCATCAGCTGCTGGATGAAGCCTCTTGGGAGATCGTTATGCTAGGTTCCTGTCTACAACCATAGCAGGATATCATTAATAGTTTCAGGGGTTGGCTCTCTCCCATGGAATGGGTCTTAAGTTAGGCCAGTCATTGATTGGCCGTTCCCTCAATCTCTGCTCCATTTTTATCCCTTCCCATCTTGTAGATAGTCAGGACAAAGTTTGGACTGGTTTTGTGGCTGGGTTGTTGTTCGATTCCCTCCACTGGAAGTCCTCCCTGGCTACAGTCTCCTACTTCAATCTCCATATCTCCTGCTGGTAGGAGTCTCAGCTAGGGTCATCCCCATAGACTCCCTGGAGCCTCCCCCTCATGCCAGGGCTCCAGCTAGTCCCAGAGATGTCCCCATCGATTTCTGTTCTCACTCCCAACCCTCTTCCACCCCCTCTCTCCCCACACTTGATCTCCATCCCCCTTCTCCACATCACTTTCTCCCTCACTGAGCTCCCTCCATCCATCCACCTCCGATGACTAGTTAATTTCCCCTTCTGCGTGACATTCACAAAACCTCCCTTGGGCTGTCCTTATTACTTAGTTTCTTTGTGAGGAGTCCCAGCCACACAGATTCCTCCCAACATGAACTTCTCTACCAGGCATTGATGGACACTACCCTCCCAAACAGAGCCAAAAGAAATCCTCCCTCCTCTACATTGCTCTACATTGTCAGGGGTTTGGTCACAGAAGAGGAGAAGGGTAAGAACTACAAGCCCCAGCCTACAAACCTTGCTCACCTCCTGGTGCATGTTGGAGGGGTATGAAAGCCAGAAGCCAATGGCCCCAGGAGGGGAGTGGCTTTTCCCTTTCTTTATACATGGAGATATGTCATCCATGCAGCAAAGACACAAAAGTTTAGAGTGTATTAAACACTTATGCATCTGTGGGATGTACCCTGCCTGAGGGTGGGGTCAGACATCCCAAGTCACGAGCATTCAGGCTCCTGAGATCTGGGATCTCTTCCCTCTGGCTAAGGTCCTGGGTGAACCCAGTCAGGCTGTGGGTGTGGTCAGATTCCAGCTTGCCTGTCTTGGGCCAGGTGATGCATACTGCCTACATCTGTACAAAGTTTCTGGAGTCCTTGGCCGTGATGGGGAGCAAGGGCTGTGATAAGGGACAAGCCTATATGCACGGAGAGCCAAATGCATGTCCTTGGACCCGTCTCCCACCTGCCCACCTGCTGAAAGACGCAGTGTGCCAACCCCAGCTGCCACCTGCTTGGCTACGATGAGACAGGTCAGATGCTCTGAAGTGACCTCTGGCTTCCCAGGGTCCCTGGAGGGTCACTGTGCTGTCCCCTCCTGCTTCCTGCTAGTCTTTTCCAAGACTGAGTCTGGGGAGGCCCAAACGTAGAAAGCATATGTGGCAGAGAAAGCTCTTTGAGAAAACCATACAGAAGTGCCAACAAAACCAAACTGAAGGTTTTAGAAAGGGCCGCTGACTGCACACTTCTGAGGGTCAAATGTCATTAATTTTGGAGTGACCTGACCTCTAGCACAGGACAAGGAGGCCAGAGATATGTGGGAACTCTTAGAAAACTAGCTTTCCCAACGTCTCCCTATACAGATCATCTAATGAGAAAGATTGTGTGCACGGGTAGACAGAACATTGCGCAACACGTTCCCCTCCCTAGCCCACCCCTTCAGGAGGAAGAATTAAACTTAGCTCCTCCTCCTTCCTGCTCACCTGGGCAGTCAGAAGTGACGACGGGTAACAGCAGCCTTGAACCATCTCTGGATTCTGTTCATCTCTCGACCTTCAGGTTTGTTCTTGGTGACAGTACCTGAGTTCTGCTGGTATCTTGAAGGTAAAATAAATCCCGTGTGGCCTCAGCTGACCTTTGGAGCTACCACCCAGACCCCTAGGGAGCTAGGCTACTGCTTTCTGCTCCAGGACAGGGATGATGTAGTGAATGAGCCAAAGGAACAAGTGACTGCTGCCAGCCCCTAAGGAACTGCATGGGTAAACCTCTGGACCCATATTCTATCATCTTTGCATCCCATGGTCCTCCTGAAAATCCCAACACGAATCTAGAAATCCAGACACAGCCTAGACTCACCTGAGAAGGGAGTCTCAATTGAGGGCTTGCCCAGGTTAGATTAGCCTGTGGGCGTGTCTATGGGGGAATTGTGTTGATTGTTATTTGATGTGGAAGGACACATCATTCCCCAAGCTGGTGGTCCTGAAGTGTGTAAGAAAGTGAGGTGAGTATACACTGGCTTGTTAGCCAACTAGCAAGCAGCAGCCTCTGTGGTTCCTACTCTACTTCTTGGCTATGAAACGAATTCCTTAGTCAGAGGTTATGCTGTGTGGAATAGCAAATTGAGTTGCGCTGAGCCCCTGCCTTGACTTCCCTCAATGAACCAGGACCTGGAAGTATAATCCAAATAGATCCTGTCTTGCCCAAGTCGCTTGCGGTGCTTACCAGGACAGTAGAAAGGAAGCTAGCAGAGAGGTTGTTGGGGTGACAATTTCTTCCTTTTTTGCCTCATCTTTTGTTACCACCATAATGTTCTTCCCCACCACAGGCTCAGAGCCACCGTGGAACAAACCTTTGAAACTTGAAGAAAAAGAAACGCTTTCCTCCTTATACGTTGTCCCAGGGATGGAAATCTGACATAGTTGGGGACCATGCAGACAGAAAGAGCCCCGTAGCCAGGGTCCAGGTTCTACTTGTGGCTGTGTGTGTAAGGGTATCAGAAATGAACCCTGTCTCTGACATTGGCCTTTCAGGGACAGAGTTCAATGCAGCCTGCTTGTCCTCCAGAGTGTCCTGGAGGGTGTCCCATGGAAAACAGCGAGCCAATGTAAGAATAATACAAACATGTAAATTCTTACTGCTCTTTCAGCAAAGCTGAGTATTGAACTGAATATGTGAAATTATGGGACATGAAAAGCCTTTGTTTTCTACCATGCCCATAGCAGGAGATGGAAATAAAAACAGACTTCTCTTAAATAAATGATATATGAACTTGTGGGCGGCATACATATGAATATCAGGTATATTTGGTAATTTTCTGAAAGCCTATTGCTAGGTGACAAAGTGCCACAAATTTACTGTAGTAAAATGTCACATACCACTGTTTCCATTTGGTCTGGTCAGGAGCCAGGATTTAGTTTATCTGTGTCCCCTGCTAGGACCCCATAGTCTACACTCATAATGTCAGCTGAGCCCTGTTCTCATCTGGAGCTTGACTGGATGGCTCTACATCTGTGTTTCCTCTCACTATTGTGAGAAGTCTACTCCTGCTGTCTAGAGGGCTGGGGAGGTGCGTTTCTCACTGGTGACTTCCTCAGACACAAAGGGAATGTACCAAGCCCCTTGTAGCAGTTTGAATAGGTTTAGCCCCCGCAGACACCTGTGTTTGGACGATTGGCTCAGGGAGTGGCACTGTTCGGAGGTATGGCCTGGTTGGAGGAAGTGTGTCACCATGGGGGTAGGCTTTGAGGTTTCTTATGCTCAGGCTCTGCCTGGTGTGGAATGAGAGCCCCCTCCCAGATAACCATGGAAGCCAGTCTCCTCCTGCCTACCTTTGGATCAAGATGTAGAATTCTTGGCTCCTCCAGCACCATGTCTGCTTGGACACTGCCATGCTTCCTGGCATGATAATGGACTGAACCTCTGAAACGCTAACAGTTCAGTGTTTTATGTATAAGAGTTGCCTTGGTCTTGGTGTCTCTTCACAGCAATAAAACCCTACCGAAGGCACCCCTAGAGGGTTTTTTGAGTTTTTTTTTTTTTTTTTTTTTTTTTTTTTTGACATAGAGGCTTTTCTTAAAAGTCTGTTCAAGGCATGGGACCAACAGGGAGTCTCTCAGGTGTGTTAACTACCAAGAGATTCTTATGGGTGGTCACATGATCATGGGTGGTCACACGATCCCAGAACGCCATTCTATCTCTGATGCCCATAAATCCAGGTCTTGAGACTGGATTTCAAAGGCTCCTTACCCATCAAGGAAGACATGACAAAACCAAGTACACGTGGTTAGGACAGAGTTCTCTTTTCTCTGATATGGACACCTCAGAGCAGTCCAATGAACAGTGACAAGGATGAGTGGGCAGGACAGGACAGGACTGGAATCAAGGCTTTGCCCTGGGTTGGATATCTCTGTTCTGTGAGCCTGAGCCTGATCTTTCTGCCGTCCTCTCTGGGGGATGGAGGTTGGGGGAGGTTCTACAGACTGCTGTACAAAACTGTGGATCAGGGATGTAGCCAACAGCCAACTCGTGGTCCTTTGCAGATGCTGAGAAGCCAAGGAGAGAATATTCTCTCTCTCTCTCTCTCTCTCTCTCTCTCTCTCTCTCTCTCTCAAAATACACACACACACACACACACACACACACACACACACACACACATATATATAATTTCACCTCCCATCTTTTCTCTGAGCACTGTGGTACAGACCATCTTTTCTCTGAGCACTGTGGTACGGAATCCAAACGAGCTTTTGACTCAAGTTGGTATTTCCACAAAGGTCTGCTTGGGATGCTGCAAGGAGGTCTTAATTTGGGTCACTACATTTATCTTGGTCCTTTAAAAAAACAAATCAACTCCAAATAAGATACCTCTGGTGACATTTGATGTTGAAGCCTCCGTCATGTGTTGTTTGTGGCTGGGAAGAGTCAGAAGGAAGAGGACTAAGGGACAACGCAGGGGTGAGGGATAATTAGAGTGGTGCCACCATTAGACCTCTAAGAGGTGTTTTGTTTTACTTTCTGTGGCTGTGAGAAGACACTGACAAAACCAAGCTGGGTAGGAAACTGGGTTCTGCATCCCAATTACAGCATCACTGAAGGAAGTCAAGGAAGGAACTCAATTAGGACAGAAACCTGGAGGCAGAATCACAAAACCCACGCTGCTTACAGCCTTGATCTCCATTCCTTCCTCATCTTGCTTTTGTATACAACTCAAGACCACCTGCCTGCCTAGGAGTGACACCGCCCACAGTGGGCTGGGTCCTCCTGTGCTGGTCACTCATCAAGAAAACGCCCCCAACAGACTTTCCCACAGGCCAATCTGATGGAGGCAATCCCTCATTTAAAGTCGTTTCTCCCAAGATGACTCTAGCTTGTATCAAGTTGTCAAAATAAACAAACCAGTACAGAACAGGGTGTAGACGGAAGCCTCTCGCACAGCTTTGAGGAGTACGGATGTTAATTATTCAGAGTTTGTAATCTAGTAACTCAAATAAAGCCTGAACATTTTTGCTCTGGAGCCCAGGCGTTTGTAGTAAGAAATCCTTGGGCAGAACTGACTTTCAGGTCCTCTGCTCTGGAAGCCAGCAAAGCCATGAACCCACATTGCCCTCCTGACTGGGAGTCAGTTCCTTATTCAGTAGGTTCTGCCTGTTTGGGAGGAAGGGTGATGTGGGTGTGTGTGTTGGTTTAATGCAGAATTCTTGGCAAACCTATCCATTGGCGAGTGCTGACAAGTCAAATTCTCCTTTTTTTTTTCCAAGCCAGAAAAAAAAAAAGTTCTGATGCCAATTTCTGGCCACCATCCTCACAGTCCTACTGGGTAAAGACCTCTTTTTGTCCTTGGTGTGCCAAGACACTGGAAATAGTGACATTCTCTAGCTGAATGCTACAGCCCTCAAGGTAAAAAAGATTGTGATGTTTTCCCCTTCATGGTCACTATCACTTGGAATATCTCCTTCCCAACTGTGGAGGGCAAACGTTTTAGTAACTTTTGTCATTGTTGGGACCACAATACCCAACAAGAACAACTTAAGGCCCATCTCCCAGATGATTCTAGATCCTGACAAGTTAACACTCACAACAAAGATGGCAACAGGTTAATGACCTACCTACAACCTAATGTATTAGATTGGGATAGTAGAGATGGGCAGAGCAAGGACAAGGGATGGATGTTGACAGGGAGATGCAGACCGGCATCATAGGAATCCTTGAGGAACATGTCTGGAGTTGGCATGCTGAGACCAGCATTTCTATAGCATTTCTATAGGGCTATTGTGAGTGTCTGGACCAGGATGCAGATAAGCATCATGAGCATCTCTATGGAAACATACCTGGACCGAGGATGTTGAGGCCACCATTGTGAGTAGTCCTCTAGAAGTGTGCCTGCATCGTGATTGTTCCTATGAAACTATGCTTGGATCAGGGATGCTGAGACCAGCTTTGTAGGCATTCCTGTGGGAGTGTGCCTGGATGAGCAGGTAACATGGCTTTGGGAAAAGGCAAAACTCCTCAAGGGTTCAACCTCAGAACTCACAGCACCCAGTGCATGTCCGGGTAAGAGATGACAATGTTGATAGCATGGCTGATTGGGATCAGCCTTGGCAGGAGCTTCCAGAAGAGCTTTGTGGTTTGGAAAGTTGCAGCAACAGCCAGGGCACCAGCTGCCTCTCAAACACACCTTTCCCAAATCAGGGCAGCCGCCCCGCCCACACCCAGGCTTCTCCCACTGGGAGCTCAGCTTCCTTGGTCTACCTTCTTTGGCTGGAGTAGGATGATACCCTCGGGGTGTGATCCATGAGCACCTGGTACCCTGCATCAGGTGGGAGTGTGGACTTCCCGTGCTGCCCATGGCCCATGGATACAACCATTATCCATCAAGGATCACTTGGCAAGAGGGCTTAAACCATCCAAGGGAGTCAGAGGCTAAGCTGAGGAGGAGGCTAGGTTGCTCACCAAAGGGGAGAATTCGTAAGCAGGTGGATGTGACTGACTGCTAGGCTTTACATTGAACTCTTTGGCAGCTTCACATGTTACCTCACTAATTCCAACATCCTCCAGCCTGGATCTGCTAAGAACCCAGCTATGCCCTGGTTAAAAGCAGGATGGCTGTTTTCTCAGACAACAAAGTTAACACAACATCCTTTAGACTAATTAGCTCCTTTACCCCAGGGCTCTAGATAACTACACACAACCATTGTAAGCTACCCAAATCACTCTGCTCTTCCCTCTGCTTGTATTTGTCTTTGTGACAGTCTTCTTTGAAATAAAAGCTAGTGTAGAAGCTAGAGAGATGGCCCAGACATTAAGACCACTGGCTGTTCATCCAGGGTTATGGGGTGTGGGTACACATGTGTGTGTGCAGGTTCATGTGTAGGGTGTGGATATACATGTGTGTGTGTATGTTCAGGTTCATGTGTGGGGTGTGGGTACACGTGTGTGTGTGTATGTGTGTGTGTGTGTGTGTGTGTGTGTGTGCAGGTTCATGTGTGGGGTGTAGGTACACAGGTGGAGGTGAGATGGGTTCTGAGGATCAGACTAAAGTTCCCAGTATGCGGCAAGCACTTTGCAGCTCAGAGACTATCTCTCCAGCCTCTTTTCTCATCTTCATATTGCCTGGTTATAAAACACAAATGAAAATCTGTCTTAGCTGCTACAATATACAAACGAAGCCATATCTTCTCACTTCCTGTCTAAGCCAGCTCACTTCCGGTCTAAGTCTGCTCATGTACTGTCTATGTCTGGTCACTTACTGTCTAAGTCTGCTCATGTACTAAGTCTACCCACTTACTAAGTCTGCTCATGTACTATCTATGTCTGGTCACTTCCTGTCTATGTCTGTTTACTTCCTGTCTAAGGCTCACCTGAGTTCATGCACATGTCACTTGATTTTTCACTTTGCTCTGTGAAATTTGATTTTGTTCATCTTTTTATTATGAAGAATTGCAAGGCTAAGCTCAAGAATACAGAATGACATCATGAGCCTTCATAGACATATCCTGCATGAACACTCATGGGCCCAATACCTGTCACCTATGAGCACTCACTGACCCATCACCATAAGGCTTCATGGACCCATGACCCATGGATGCTGACAGATCCATCACCTATAAGCCCTCACCGGCCCATCACTTTGGTCCAGTGACTATTTACCCCAACAAAAGGTGACCTCCAGACTCAGAGAGACCCTGTGCCAGTCAGCTTCTGGTCTCCATGTACAAAACACTAATGAACACGCACACACATGCACACGCTAATAAAAAAGGATATACTGTCACTCATGTTCTCGGATAAACTGACCAATATGAATCTCAAAAGGAAGGCTCCAAGACTTTAATGTGTCTCCCAAACTTTGTGTAATGGAAGCTTAACCTGCAGTTGCAAGTTAGTTGTATTTAGGAGTGGATCGTTGGATAATGGTTCAGTCCTTAAGGCTCTGCCCTCATCAATACATGGTGTTTCAATGGGTTATCTTAGAAATTGCTTGATTACAAACCAAGCCATCTCTGGCTTGCTCATTTTTTCTCACCATGTGATATCTGCTATTGTGTTAGGATGTAGAGTAGAATGAGGCCTGACCATGCTGCTTCTCCATCCCCTTGGACTATGTTGGCTCTATACTCTTGAGATTCCCAGCCTCCAAAATCATATCTGCGCAAACCTTTATTCATTATAAATTATATAGTCTCTGATATTCTGTTATAGCAACAGAAAATAGACTCAGCCATGATTCTGATGCCATTACCATGCCATACAAAGTGACATTATATAATTTGTTATATGACTATAATTAGCTGCATAAATTTACTATAATTTATAGAAGTTATATATTATATATTTTATTGCTTTCCTTTTAGTTAAGTAGCGGCTTTGGGCTGCAAGCAATAAAATCTTACTTGTTTTGGCTCAAGAATTCTATATTTCTAAGGGAATTTGGGCCTTTTCTCAAAACTCATTCATTGGCTCATTCCTGGAATAACCCTATGAGTTCCATCTAGGAACAGACTTAGAGAGGGTGGCTCAGTCATTGCTAAACCCTGAACCTGCCTTGCCCATGTGGCCTAAGCAAGACAAGTCACACCAATGACCCCGACTCCAGGGTTCCGCAGACGTTGGCCACACTCTCCTCTCCTGTGCCCTCCCCTCTTTGCTGTTGAGTGGCAGGATCAATGTAGGTATGAGCAGAGGAAGACTCTGTTTGTCCAAAGGAAACACCTGTAATATCCCTGGCCTAGAGGCTGGCCGAGACATGGCTAGAGGGAGGAAGGAAAGGAGGGCCTGACCGCTAAGGGCACCAAGAGTTGCATAGATCAGAGGCTGGGAGTATAGCTCAACAGAGTGTTTCTTGCGTGTACAAAGCAAAGTTTCAATCCCCAGTGCCAGTATAAACTGGCTGTAGTGGCTCACTCTTGTAACCCCAGCACCCTGGAGGTAGAGTTTGGAGAATCAGGAGTTCAAGGTCATCTTCAGCTATACAACGGCTTTGAGGCTAGCCTGGGCTAAGAGAGTACCTGCTTCTGTCGAAAGAAAGGAAGAAGAGGAAAGGAATGGAGGAGAAAAAGAAACGAGAGAGGAAAGGGGAGGAAAGAAGGGAAGGAGAAAGGAAGGAGGAGAAGGAGGAAGGAGGTGGCAAATACATAGAATAACGTGGGCACCCTCACAGAATCTATTTCTGCTTTCTGCTTGGCCACAGCCGCTTCAAACTTCGGTAGTGCCACCACATTGTAAGGGAATTCTCCTCTTTTGACTGAGGTAACTTGGTAGGACATAACACTTAGGAACTGGAATACCCCCACCCCCAACACACACACACCTCTGTCCTCCTCTATCCCCTAGGCTGCTGGTCATACGAGTCAAGTGTGTGTGTCACCCAAGCAGATAACTTTGCTCACTAACCCAGAGAGCCTTTGCCAGTATATGCAAACAGTTTTCCTTCTCTTTCAGGCTGCTTGGGCTTTTTAAAAAGAAAGGATGCGTCAGGCTTTCATTAGTACTTTCTTTGGCCCTGGTTGGCTTCTGGGAAGGAGAGCCCGTTCTCCCTGCCCCCCACCTCTTCACGGGTCCCCACCCTTAGCTCTGAGAAGGTGACTGACAAGTTGCGTGTCAGTCAGTGCTGCCCGGGGCTTGGCTGGGGAGTGGGGATCACAGCTTGCATTGTGTACATCCAGGGCCCTGACAGGTGCTGATGGATTTGGCTTCCTTGAGGCTCCTGAGCCCTGAGAGGAGACAAAGAGAAGCATTGTTTGGCAGGGCAGGCCTCTGCCTGTGAACCTACTCATTTGCCTGACTGGAGACAGGTGTATCACACTGAGTGTGCCAGAACGATGTTGGATGATAAAGATCTTAGTTGCATTCCCCAGGGCCAGCTTCGTGTCATGGATGCTGCGGCCCATGGTCCCTCTCTTCCTGCAACCCAGTCCTGCCTTTTCTTTTCCTGGTCTGCAGTTCTGGACTATAAAGCGAGGGCTGATCAGGGGTGGAGTGTGGAATTCTGCCTTAAGAGTTAATTCTTTGGAGCTCGGGGGGAGGTGGCAGTGGGTGTGCTCACCAGGGGAGGCACGCTTGCACCTTAGTTGAGCTAGAGCTGTAAGGTTACCTCTTGAAGCCAAATCTGTGCTGCTACCTAGAGTCTTCCTGGAGATTCCTCCAGCCTGCTGCATGCCAGCCAAGGGCACCCTGTGACCTCGAACTTTCATTGTCCCTTCTGGGTGGTTGTTATAGACACTCCTACAATGTTTATCATTTTTGAATTAGAAATATATTTCCTGGGCTATGGGCTCAGTGGTCGAGCGCTTGCCTAGCACGTATGAGCCCCAGGTTTAATTTCCTACAGTGCCCGCCCTCCCCATCCCCCATCCCCACTTTTCAGTGTATGTCTTTCTTCTAAATATTTTTATTTCTTATTTTTAATTATGTGTATGTATGTGTCGTAACTTTGTAACTTATGCACGTGTAAGTGTAGGTGTCTGTGGAGGCCAGATGAGGGCATCAGGTCCTCCGAAGCCGGAGTTAAAGGTGGTTATAAGCTGGCCAACAGGGGTGTTGGGAACCAACTCTGGTCATCTGCAAGAGGAGCACACACTTTTAAACAAGGAGAGCCGTCTCTCCAGCTCCATGAAGTGTATTTCTTATTAAGTAAATATAAGCTGAAAAAGTTGACCCGCATGCTGATGAGTTTGGAGAAAGTCATACTCTATGGTCCCAAGTCTACCCCTCTTCTATCAACTGTCTAAATTTCAATTAAGATACTTGATTTGGGAGTGATCTCTGACTTCCCAATGCAGTTTTTTGTTTTGTCCTAGAATTTCCCCTTACTTAGATGTAAGATGCAACCTTTTTACTGCTTAGCTGAGAATCCTTCCTTTACTTAGGCTTGCTTTTGGCTTTTTGCAATCAAAGTCTTCCTCCATTGGTCTTCCCTGACCAGGGTCTGTGTCTCTGGTGAACTTGGAGTACACTCTAGGGTTGGTCTATACTGGGGCAGCTGGCATGTGTTACCACGGCAACCTCCTGCTTTCTCTCTGCTCCAGAATCCTCAGCCCAAATACCCAGCATCACTCTTCCTTTTGTCCGGGGTGGTGGTGGTGGTAGTGGACACTCAGATTTTACACACATCTGCAACATGCTCAGGACTGTTTGACAGAATGATGGCCTCCTGAAGATGTCTGAATCCCCCCTCCTCAGAACATGGGAAGAACATCTTGTTACAAGGCAAAAGGAACCCCGGGTTGCAGATGGCAATGAGGTTTTAACAGCTGGCCCTAAAATGAGATTATCCTGGAGTTTCCCAATGGGCCTTTGTAATCAAAGGGTCCTTGTGTTTGTAAGTGGAAAAGGAGACTGGAGTGGGCGGGTCAGGGTGATTGATGGGAGAGTCATTGCCCATGAGGAGGGGGCTACACATGGTAGTTTGGCACAGGTCTGTTTCCGTTCATTGACCGGGACCATCAATTGCTGGGTTTTACCCAGAAACTTGTGTTACTTTCTTATATGCCTTTTATTACAATCTTCTCCTCATCTTTGTCTATTTCTCTTTTTGGAATTATTTTGTGTGTGTGTGTGTGTGTGTGTGTGTGTGTGTGTGTGCATACATGAGAGGGATATTAAACATACAAGTGTACACGAATGTGTGTGGAGGTCAGAGGTCAACCTCAGGTATCTTTCCTCCGAAGCCCTCTTATTTCTGGGAGACGGCTTCTCACGGAGGCTTGGAAGTCACCTTTGTAGCTTGCCTGGCAGCCTGTCGAGCCCAGAGGATGTGCTCGGGATTACAGGAGCCAGTGCCACACCCAGCTTTTCAGGAGGGTGATGGGGATCAAACTCTGGTCTTTATAGTGTGCAGCAAGCCCCTTCCCCACAGAGTCCCCTCCTGTGACACTCCGGTTTTTGGCATAACTAGTCTGAGCATCTTTCTTTTCGGTCCCCCTCATACCTCTATCCTCCTTGTGGCCTGCTTAGCATTATCTCTCAGCTTCAGTCTCAAGTTTTTAATTTCTGCTATCACATTTTCTAGTTCCCAAAATCTCTAGTCATCGTAAAATCCCTTCTCCAGATCTCCTGCAGTGTTTCCCTCTGTCTCTCCAAGGAAAACAATGGAAGATATGGATATACTTTGGTTTGGGTTTTCTTCTGTTTCCTCCTCCTCTTCCTCTTCTTCCTCCTCTTCCTCTTCCTCCTCCTCCTCTTCCTCCTCTTCCTTCCTCCTCCTCCTCTTCCTCCTCCTCCTCTTCCTCCTCCTCCTCTTCCTCCTCTCCTTCCTCCTCTCCCTCCTCCTCCTCTTCCTCCTCTCCCTCCTTTTCCTCCTCATCTCCCCATCCTCTTCTTCCTCCTCCTCCATCTCCCCATCCTCTTCTTCTTCCTCTTCTTCTCCTTCCTCCTTCTCCATCTTCCCATCTTCCTTTTCCTCCTCCTCCTCGTCCTCTTTATCTTCTTCCTGGTGTGTGTATGAAATGTGTCTACATGTGTTGGGGGGGTCCTGCGTGTACTATGCTGCTCATGTACAAGTTCAGTCTTGGCCACTTGGTCTCCATCTTCCATGTTATTTGAGGCAGAGTTTCTTTTGCTGCCTGGATAGCTGTCTGGTGAGCTTCTAAAGATTCACCTGTTTGCCTCCCATCCACTGTGGGAGTGCTGGGATTATAGATGCCAGTTACCGTATCCAATTACTCATGGGATTCGGGGATTTGAACTCTGGTCCTCATTCCTTCACAACAAGAACTTTACTGATTCATCTCCCTAGTCCCTCCGTTGGGTCTCTTTCCTTTTTTGCCACCCCACTATCTCATACTTTGGGTCTCTATCTTTCCTAGAATGCACTTTTCCCAAATGCCTGGAGAACACTCTGAATGTAGGGCTATGGGGAGGAGCTCTGATACTGGACGACTAGTGCCCAACATGATTGTAGGGTGCAGAGACAAAGACTTGGCTTTTTAATGGGTACCTCTAAATATTAGTATTGTGTTGCTGTTGTTTTTGGTTTTTTGAGACAAGCTAATCTTGAACCTGTGACTTAGGGGAGTTTAACCTTGAACTTTTGATTCTCCTGCCTCCACCTCCCAAGTGATAGAATTGCAGGTATAAGCGACCTTGTTCTGTGGTTCTGGGAATTGAATACTGGGCTTCATGGATGCTGGGCAAGCTCTCTATCTGCTGAGCTATGTCATTAGCCTTCCCAAATACTGCTCTGTGGCACTCCCACTTTACTGTAGAGGAATAAGATGGTTCTTGTTAGGTATGGAAAATTTGGTTACTAACATTTCAATAGCCAACTAGATGCAGGTATGGCTCTAATTTACCTTTGACCTCTGATCTCCTGGCTCGGAATGCTTTCACATAAAACCCTGCTCCTTCACTGTGACACTCTGGCAAACTGTCACAAGTAAGTAAGACTCTATGGATAACATGTTTAGAATGGCTTCTGGCACCCAAGTAAGGGCTGGCTGTGATTTACTGTGCTTGACAACAGGATATACCACTAGATGACCTCTTTCCAGCTCTTCGGGTCTAATGTTGTCCTATTGCCCTTCCCATTTCCCAGCTACATAAAGGGGGGCATTGTCATCCCACCCTCCAGATGTTGCATGTTTAGAAGACATTCCAACCAGAAGGTACTTGTCCTTTGGATGCCATTAGAAGAGAGAAAACATTCAAGAACAGGATGAGGAGATGGCGGGCCTCTGTCTCCAGAGTAGGGGTCCCCCAAAGGAAGTCCTAGAAGACTTAAGAGTCTCTCTGCCACCATCATCATCGACTTCATCTCCTTGGTTCACTCAACATTTCCCTGATGTCCAGGGAAGGGCTGTGTTCACACCTCCGCCCTCCCCTAAACATAAACATAAGTGCTTATGAGTTGACTGGGCTTGGTCACCTTCCATTTGACTGGGTTCTCTTGAGAACAAATGAGATGTTTGGGGCAAGAATTATAATCTATACTCTAGCGAGATCGTGGATGAAAGAGCATGGGTAGCAATCTTCTTTTTCACAATTGTATATCCATTTGAAATGTACAAAACCTTTTTCCTTCCTCATTTTTATTAGGTTTGGTTTTTTTTTTGAGAATTTTGTACACTGTATTTTGATCATATTTACTCCTCCACTAACTCCTTGCAGATCCATCCCTTTCCTATCCAGTCAACTGTGTGTGTGTGTGTGTGTGCCTGTGTGTGTGTAAAACTTTAAAACTCATCAAGCCCAATTTGTATTGCCCATAAACTCGTAAACATCCAGCTATCCATCTGACATAGTAAACTTACTATATCACATCCTCTCTGCTCAAGGCTCAGGGACCATCATGGGAGAAGAGGGGTACAAAGGCCATAGGTGGTGGATGACTTCAAGGAGTCACTGTCTTCCATACAGAGCAAGACAGCTGCTCACATGAACTCACAGCAGCTGTGACAGCATGCGCAAGCCTCTGCAAGCTCAAACCAGACAGAGTCCCGAGGTGGGCATGAAGTCCCTCCCTCCCCTGACTGAGGAACTCATGGCACCTAAGTGGCTTGGAGAGGAAGGGCCAGTTTCCCTTTAGAGGACTCCTGGAGGATGGGTGGCTTTTAAGCGGCCATGAGTATTAGAATCAGGGACTCTGATTCCAAATCTAGTCATCACCCATGACAGCATGCCTCCTTTGTATCATTTGCCAAGGCAATAGTCTGTCACTGTTAGAATTTACCTGCAAGGTGGTTATCTGGAATGGCATTCAGCTCTAGGGACTCTTGCTTGCTCTCTTGATGGTTCTTAGGGGAAACCAGTACATCTCAGGCTAGTTTACGTTGCTAGGACAATACACTCAAGGTTGGAAATGTATAAAGAAAAGAGGTTTGTTTGTCACACAGTTTTGGAGGTGTCAAGTCCAACATCAAGGCTCTGACAGCTGGTTATAGCCACACCGTTCCAGCATAACATGGTAGGTGGGGCCTTCACACTGTGAGGCAGACCAAGCATGTGGCTTAGGTCTTTCTTCCTCTCCTCATAAAGCCACTAATGCCATCAACAGGGTCTGATTCTCAAAATCTCACCATGACCTCAACATGAATCCTAATCACCCCCCTGAGATAATTTCAAAATATCTTTGATAGATAAGTCTGGGTCTTTAGCAACCTGTCAACTCTTGAAGGGACACATTCAAGTCACCAAAGTCATTTGTAGATGGAGAAACTGAGATCCAAGAAGGTGACACTGCCTTCCCCAGAATCATACACTCATGGGGCTTAGACCAGGCAGAACTAGGATCCCCCGCTACCCAGTGTGGTCATTTTCCCAAGGCTCAGTCATGGGTTAGCCACCCCCAGCTGAGCCCAGCCAATACCAGACCACATGGAGACCTCCCAGAGTGGCTCTTTCCCTGCCTTCCAAGGCTTTATCCAGCTGTAGGCTAGTCCTTCTGTTCACTGTGTAGCCACTGTTCCAGCCTGAATGAGGCACGCAACATCATCAATGGCTAGCATCCATGTCAACCTCACCAAGGGTCAATTTCATTCCTGACAAAGCACTATATTCCCACCCTTCTATGGAGCGGTGACAAAGGCACTAGGGAGAGACACACAGCGTGTGTGGGCTGTGTGGGGATAGCAGCTTTGGGGACCCAGATTTAAAGAATGAGGATTTTATGGACTGACTCTCTGCATGGTTGCTAGAAGCTAGCTGTGAAGTGGGACTCATCACTGTAACCATCTCCCTGGAGGCTGGGGAGGAAGTCGGCCCAAGTGAGTATGTAGGGAGTCAGGGGCCACCTAGAAGAAGCCTAAGGAGTCCCAGTCCACAGCTCGTACCTAGTGCCAAGCAGGTGATTAAGGCTACTGGGATTCAAGCCACAGGAGTGAGCCCAGGCAAGATTAGCAGAGAGTATCCCAGTGAACCCAAAGAATCAGAAGTCACTCGTTGATTGAAGCCTTTGAGTTCTGGATCCATGCTCAGCTATAGACAACTGCAAGCCACAGGGCCTGGTTGAGAGCCATCCTGGATTGCAAAACCCCAGGCAGTAGGGGTGTAAATGTAAGAATGAATGCCTGCTATTGTGAGCCACGGGGTGTATGGGCGGTTTGTTTGCAGTGTTATCCAATAGGTGATTAATACAAGGGACTCCAAAGCTCATTCTGTGTGTGTGTATGTGTGTGTGTGTGTGTGTGTGTGTGTGTGTGTGTGTGTGTGTGTGAGAGAGAGAGAGAGAGAGAGAGAGAGAGAGAGCTTATCCACCACATGAAGCCAGAAGAGGAGACCAGGAGTCTGATTCTATCTTTTAAACTTTAGTCCACTAAGGTAAAGTCTCCCACGGAACCTGGAGCTAGGCTGGCAGCTATTAAGCCCCAGCCATCCTCTGGTCTCTTCCCCATAGCACTGCGGGTTTACAGCCAGCCCAGCTTTTTCTGTGAGTGCTGAGAATTTGAACTCATGTCCTCATGCTGGAAAATAAACCACCCATACCACCACCAGCTACCTCTCAGCCCCCAGTGCTCACTCATGGCCTCGTTAGAGTACTGTCCTGTTAATCCATAGGACACACAAGCAACAAGAAGCTTGGTGCCCAAGCTTCCCTCCAGGCTTCTCAGAAATGCCCAGAACCCTGTGTTGAACACGGGTCTCATTTTAACAGACATCCAGATTGTTAGAAAAAGAAGAGAGTGCAGATCTGTGTTAGAGCCGGATGATGGGCGAGGATGGTTTTGTAAACTCTGCAACATTTCACAAAGACTTTATTCTTGAATGTAAACGAGAACAGTTTGAACTTACCCAGGAGTGCTGTGGTGGAGCAAAGGCTCTACATCAGAAGGGCACAGAGGAAATTGTAAGGAAGTAGATCCCTGTTGTTGGGGAAGAGAATGCAAGCTGTAGGCGATATGAGGTCACTTAGACAACGTTCAAATCTCTAACTGGGCGACATGTTATTCAGGAAGATAAATCGCCAGTACATTAAAAAGACTAATGAAACAAACCGGGTGTGATTTCCCCTTCCAGGGAAGGGGATGAGGGACTGGAGAGGAATACTTAAGAACCTCCAGACTGGTCATCTCCAAGATCTGACATTGCAGGACGGGGGTGTATAGCTCAGTTGACAGAGTGTTTGAACAACCCGAACAAAGTTCTGGGTTCAGTCTCCTCTAAACTAGGCATTACGTGCCTGTAATCCTTGCACTTGGAAGGTGGAGGCAGGAGGATCCTTAAGTTTGTGGGTATCAGCCTCTATAGCAAGTTTGAGACCAGACATTAGGTACTGTCTTGAATAAACAAGCTGTAGACGTGTGCTGAATTCAAATTCTAGACTCGCTGTTCCTCAGGGGCCTCATAATTTCAACGCTCTGAACTTTGGCTTCCCTGTTTGTAGGATGGTCACTGAGAGAGCGTGCTTAAAGCAGTGCCTGGTACCCAAGAGTACCAAGAGTCAATATGTGGATGTGTTACAAGGGTTACCCCATGTAACAGCGATGATGCAATTGTACGGCCAGAGATGGGAGAGGGCGCGGATCCACGATCCTTCACTAACTCCACATTGCTCCAGCATGTGTCTTGCCAGCCTTAACTGCTCATAAGATGCCGTGAGTTAGGTAGCAGCTACATACCACTCACTGCTCAGCTCCCAAGGACCCAGAGTGGTCACGCTGTTGTCAAGACCTTTGCTGATGTCAAGGACAGAGAGTGGGAGCTGCTTCTTGGCAGGCAAAAGAGGGATTTTACTTGCCTGCTTCAAGTCCCTCTGGGTGTGGATAGAATGCAGACTCCAACATGGGTGCTCCCTTTGTTGCCGACTCGGGGTCTGCCCAGATGGCAGTCCTGCCCCAGTGCTGTGAATGGAAGGGATTGTCGTGTGCATGGGAGGAGCTGGCTTTGGAGATCAATAATTTATTTGCTACAATTAAACTCGAGACTTCTGTCTCCAGCAGCAGATAAGCAAGTGGAGAGCTAACAAGGAGGAAGGGAGGGGTGGCTCTGACAAACTGGTTGTGAAGGCCAGGGCAGGCTGATTGAGTGCCTGTCATTGTTTTATGGTGGCAATAACATTGGCAGGCATCTGAGGGACCTAGGAAGGAAGGAGCCAGCTGTAGGCACAAGGCAGGCAGTCTACTGGAGTCATCAGGGAAGGCTTGGGGTCCCCAGGCCCTGTGGAAAGCAGTGAATTGATAACAAGCTCACTCTCTCCTCCCTTTCTGGGTCAAAAGAACTAGGGGCTGCTGGAGTATGTAGTTCAGACATGGGCACAGAAAGGTAGCTGAACTCAACAGGACACTATGGGGGTAGACTCATGAAGAATGACTGTCCTTAAATGGCAGAAATTTAAACAGGTGGTAGGTTAGCCTTCAGGAAGAACTGCCTCCTACAATCTGGAGAACTCTCTGGTGAGTGCTTGTTCTATGCCATGGCAGTTTATAAAAATGTGTTGATTCTTGTAACCCACAAAGTAGGCACTCCTATAATGCATTTATAGAAAGACAACTGGGGTCTTCAGAAGTTAAATGCCTTGTCCAAGGTCACAGCTCCTGAGTAATTAAGACAGCCTATTCTTGAAGTCTCTCCAGATAGTATCCTGTCTGCTAAAGAGGTCCTCATCTACCAGCTGCTATGGGATAGTCTCTCCTGGTTATCTTGCTGTGCCATTGGCCATCTATTGCAGCCATGCATGCATGTACTACATATATACATGCACATACTGCATAGACATCCATGTACGTCCACATGCATGCACACACCACACACAATGCACATATAACATAATGCATAGATCATACATATGTGAACCAACACACAATGCACACATAGCATTCATGAACAGGTCACATATATGTACTTTACACACAATGTACACATAACATGAATGATCACATACAATGCACAAATCCTTGCCATCCACACACAATATACTTATAGCATACAGGCACAATCACATACACGCACATTACACACAATGCATGCATAACATCTGAGCACATGTCACACACATGTATACCCACACAACATACAAATAGCATCTGTGAACATCTACAAACAATACATATATAACATATAGGTACAGATCACACATGCACATCCCCATATAGTGTACAAAAATATATATATACACATACACACACACACACACATACACACACACACACATATATATCGCACATGTGCACATACTATGCCAAATACTTGCATAGCATCACATGCAAACACATAACTACAACACACCCCACCTGGCAAGATCAAACATATGCACATTGTCCTCCCCACCCCACCCCCCACAACTGGTGTGACTGGAACAGCATTGCCCTCATCTCCCTTCCTGGCTCACCTGAGGCATGAACAGATTGAGGAAACCGTAAGGCCTGATCTCCATCCGCCTAACTAGAAAGGGGTGTGGCCTCATACCTGGCCCCCATGCCTTCTAAGACACAGCTCCGAGGCAAGGCATCTCTGTCTTATTAACCATGACATTTGGGTCCAGTCCGTTCTGTCTTACAAGGTGCTGTCCTGTGCACTGTAAGATACAGTATCCTAGCCTCTATCCTTCAAGGCCAGTACCATCATGATGTGACAACTAAAAGTATCTTCAGACCCACTGTCTCCTTGTGGGGTACAGATGTGAAGATTCAGCTTCAGATCTTTTCATGTGGATTACTTTAGATATGGGGGCCACGGAGTCTGGAGCATAGCTCAAGGTCATTCTTGGCTACTTAGTGAGTTCACGGCCAGCTGGCTGCATGAGACTCTGTGTGTGTGTGTGTGTGTGTGTGTGTGTGTGTGTGTGTCTGTCTGTCTGTCTGTCTGTCTGTCTGTCTGTCTGTCTGTCTCTGACATGTATAACCTGGCTTCATGCCAGCAGTCCCCCACTCCTCTGCCTATACACCCATCCCTACTGTCCTCATCTGTTTTATGGGAGCTGGGTCAGCTGTGGGCAAGACTGTGTTTTGTGAGTGAGAAGGAAGGCAAGACATGACCCGTCCATCATCACTTCTACAATCACTCCTTGTAACTTTCAAGAAGCGAGCCACGCTTCCAAAAGTTGGGGCACAACAGCTGGATAAATAGGCCTTTCTCCCCAATGCCCTCAAAGTCCTAGCTGTCTGCCTGCTCCCCGCATGGCCTTCTGAGACTCTAGTCCACTCTGCAGGCAGCAGCAAGCACAAACGCCTCTCTGTGCTTTCTCGGATGGGAGTTTTCCTCCCTCATCTTCTCCTTTAGAAGTGCTTGGGTTTTTTTTTTTTCCCCACTCATTCACTTGCTGAGCCCTCCCCACCCCCTCCTGCGCAGTGGCCTCCTCTTCCCCCCTGGTACACCTGACTTATTTATTTATTTATGGCCAGAGTATTTGAGCTGGGGGTTTAGTTCGGTCTATTAAGCTCCCTCCTTTTCCTGCCTGGGAACCTGGGTAATGAGTAACCGTAGCGTGCTACAGGCAGCTGTCTCGGACAACCCAAGAGACTCCGTGGAGCCGCATAAGGGAGCGTTTGTTCTGTCCCAGCTCAATAGTTCCTTGTGCGGGAGGCCGTGATGGGAGGGAGGCAGGCAGGGAGGCAGAAAAGAGACAGACACTAAATCACCGCGTCCTGACAATTCCTCTCTTCTCTCCCACCCCCTTCCTCCCCAACCTGCCCTGGTGACCACACATTTGGGACTTTCCAGCTCCTCTCTCTGAGCCTGTGGACCTGACCAGCAGCCCATGCACAGCCCAAGGAGAGGTCTTTGGCCAGTTGAGGTTACATGGAGCCTGACGGCTGGTCTTTCACATGGGGGGGGGGGTGGATTTGGTGGCCTGGTTCCCTCATTGTGTTAGGAAACACAATGCCCATTGTCCCCAAGGTCATGTTGTGATTCAATAAATCTTCAGCCATTGGCCCCCAACCTTGTGGGCCTGGATCTGTCATAAAGCTATTTGAAAAGTGCTTTCATGAAGTTGTTCAAGTGTATTTTGGGATTAGTTATATGCCCCACAACCAACAGGGGACTCGTTAGGACCTTGCTTGACCTGTGTCATTCTGTAGACAGGGAAGTCAGAAGAAGATGGAATTGGACATATGGCCTCTAGAACACCCTCCTTGCCCAACCCTGAACTCCAGTCACACCAACACATTCCATGCATGGTGATTGGACACCTCCACTGAGCTAGCTGCTTAGCCAGGTCCTGGGAATGGCTATCAAAACAAGGAGGGTGTGGCCATGCTCTCAGATTACAATGGGGTAAAGAAAACATATCAGAACCAAATTTCAGTGAGTAAGGTAAGCCCAGCTATACTACGTGGTTAGGACACACATTAAATAGCTGGGGACAGAAGAAATGACAAGATTAAAAGGTGGGTAATCACTAAGGAAGATTCCCGAAGGTAGCCTCTCCTCCAGGCAGAGGGGATGTTTTACAGGGGCTCTGAAGGAAAAGATGGACGGGGATGGTGAGAAGCATGGGCAAATGATTCACAATTCTTAGTAAGCTCTGGGCTATTCTTGGGTTAAGATGTGTGGAGCCTTGTGGGGACCTTTGAAGGAGCTGCTCTAAGAGACAGCAGCTCTGATCTCCCATTGGAAGGTACCTGGGAAAGTGAGAAGAGATGGCAGTGGGGAAACTACTTAGAAGCAGATGCCAGTGGTCTGGACAAAAGAAAATGACAAAAGACAGAGTAGGCAAGGTAATGACACCAAGGCCAGCGGATGCAAGGTCCATTGATACAGTGTGCCATGGTGTGTTGCCAAGAGCAGAGGGGAAGTGGCCCTGGGTCTCCAGGCTGGGGTGACTGGAACACAGATCCAGAGGAATGTAACAGTCCGAAGGTTCTGCTGTCTGCAGCTGGGAAGATGACTTTGAAGAAAAGTTCAGTCAGTAAAGAGCTTGACTTACAAGCATAAGGACCCGGGTTTGAGACCTGAAGCCTCTGTAGAAAAGCCAGGTACAGCAGCATGCACTTATAATCCCAGCATTGAGGAGAGAGAGAAAGAAAGATGGAGTCCCAGAACTCACTGACCAGCCAACCAAATCTCAGTCAGGTTCAGGCAAGGGAGAGACCCTGTCTCAAAGTCAGGGTGGATGGTGCTCAAAGATAAATATCCGAGGCTGACTGTTGGCTTCACACACTCACACATGCTCATGCACTTGAGCTGCACGCACACACACACACACACACACACACACGCGCACATGCACACGCACACGCACGCGCACACGCACGCGCACACACATGCACGCACACACACGCGTGCACGCGCGCGCGCACACACACACACACACACGCATGCACACACACACGCACACACACACACACACGCACGCACACACACCACACACACACACACACCACACACACAAGCATGCACACACACACACACGCACACACACACACACGCACACGCACGCGCACGCGCACGCGCACGCGCACGCACACGCACACGCACACACACACACCAGTAACAAAAAAGCAGAGCAGAACACTTAGATGTGGAGACTGGGTTAGAAGTAGAGTTCGACAGACAAGAGAGGGGAAAATATCCTAGCATCATCCGGAAATGAAAGTTGGGAGTCAATGGGAGGTCAGAGCTGCTGTTTCTTAGAGCAGCTCCTTCAAAGGTTTCCATGAGGCCAGAAACCCCCTTGCCAAAAAGCTGGGTCTTCTCTCTGTAGCAGGGTGGTAACGAGATTGTGTGACTGATAACGGAACCAACATGAGATGATACAGGTTCGAGTTCCAACTTTACTACCATTGTATGAATCAATTATTTTATGACTGAGTACTCAACACGCCTGACCTGACTGTATATCTACACAGAAAGGCTGCAGCAGTACCCATCACCTCAAACCATGGACGTGAAGCTTGCATGAAACCGTCAAAGGATGCTGTAAGTTCTCTTATAGTCTAAGTTCAGGAGGGCAGAATCATCCATGCATGGATCCCAGTGGTACCTTGTGTTTCTGTGAGTCTATTAAAAAATCCACCAGTGTGTGAAACATCTTGTAAATTAAGGATGGAAAAGAAAATATTCTTTTCTAGTTCAATATGGGAGAAGAGCTCTAGAAAAGTTGGGTGACATCTCCAAGATAATCTAGCAGGGGCAATGCCATTGTAGACCAGGAACCCCATGTTTTAGCCTAATGCAGGCAACCTGACTGACGGTTAGTCAACGATGCTTTGTGTCACATGTGACACAAAGCTTAATGGAACCTGGTTTAGAAAGTGAGATCATGGGTTATGAAGAAGTCCCAAGGAAGATGAACTTCAGAACTGAGGTTTGCTGATCCATTGGGACCTCAGGTACTTTAATTTCACCTTGATCTTGATCCTGGGGCTCATCTTCCAATAAACTTCAACAAAGTAATCAATGATAGCTGAGGCTATCCCAAAGGAGAGAAAAAGCCCTTAGACAGCAACTATACACTGTTGTGTGAAGGAGTCATCAAAAACTCAATGGCTCAAAACCACAAATACCGTATGTGGCAAATACACAGATCAGGAATTTGGGCAAAACTTAGATTAAGTCTCTTATCTTATATGGCCTGATACATGGGAGCTATTTACTGATCCTCTGCAGATAAGTAGCTGGGCCCCATGGACCAAGATGACTTCAGTCAAGTCTCTGATACATCTTTGAAGATCTCAGTGGTGGGTGAATAATAGTCTCTGGCTATCAGCCTAAGAACTGTGTGTCTATGACCTGCAGACATTTTCTTGGTGTTCAAGGACGCTAAACAGATGGACCAAGCTGTCAAACAACTTATGCCTTAGCTTCAGAAGCCAGAGGTCACTTCCTGCATATCCTTCCAGTCAATAAGCCATTAAAGCCAATCAAACTTCATAGGGAAAGGAGTTAGAGTTTACTTCCCCATGAGAGGAAGAGTCATGGGTTGGTGGCCATCTTTGTGTTGCCCTATAATGTAAAAAACTTTTCAATTTTTAAAAAAATGTGATGGTTAATATTATCAACCTGAGAACAGAATCGCCAGAGAAACAAGACTCTAGCTACGTATGCAACATTACCTAGATCAGGCTAAATGAAATGAGGATGCCCATCCTATGTGGGTGGTACTAGGACTAAATTAATAAAGAGAAAATGAGATAAGTTCCAGCATGCATCACTCTCTGCTTCTTGACCACAGATGTAACATGGCCAGATGCCTAAAGCTCCTTCTGACGTGACTTCCCCTCCAGGATGGGCTTACCCCAAAACTATCATCCGAAGTAAGTCCTTCCTGAAGTCACTTTTGCTGAGTATTTGATCACAGAAATGATACCCATAGTGAGTACACTGGGTGATTATGTGTTATGTTTAGCCATCCCTTCTTCCAAATCTGTGACAGTTGCCAGGGGAACCCCAAAGTCTGTTGGTGGGGTGGGGGTGGGAGGGTGGGTTAGGATCCTCTCTGGAGTTGACATAAAGTCTGGACAAAATCAGAACTCCACTGAGAAGGAAAAAAGGAGCATGGGATGCTGTGTAAAAATCAGGAGCCCCCATAAAGAACAGACTGCCTCCTTTATCATCTTGCCTCGACACAGGGAATCAGAAACTCCACCTACACACATTCATTTCTGGACCAGCCCAACTGGCATATGAGCTAAGTAAAGGGCACAGCGAGCAGAGTGTAGAGAGTACAAGAAACAAATTCATGTCTCAATACATGTTTCTAATAGATGTGGAACCTAAAAAAAAAAAAAAAAAAAAAGAAAGAAAGAAAGAAAGAAAGAAAGAAAGAAAGAAAGAAAGGCAGATATTTAGTATTGAACCAGCCACTTTGTCTTGATGATATCTTCCCAGCCTGGAGGATGTGTTTCTAACAGGCTTGGGAGATAACAGGGACATCTGTAGAGTTCAGGAAGAGATGCTGGGGTCAAAGTCTCTTTGCTGCTGTGTTTGGAGCTCATCACTAGTCAGGCTCTTAGTTGGTGTCTGGTCTTGCCTGTCCTGTTTCAGACTTTCTGCTTCCTTTTACCTTGGCAACTGTACCAGAAGGGACTAAGGCAACAGCTGTCTTGACCTGACACTTGGCTTGCGTTGATTACAGAACGTTCAACCTTGGCTGTCTCATAACCTTTATTTGAGTACATCCCTATATGTACCCTGTCTCCCAGTTTATTCAAGATTGGCTGTGTCCTTCTTCCTCTGCCATTGATATGCCATTCTTCTATTCCCCTCTTTCCTCTCTGCATCGTTACTTCCTTTATCTCATTTCCTTCTTTCCTTCCTTTTATACTATTAGCTAAAGTTTACTAAGCAATGCTTTATTGTACACAACATGGTGATTGTTAGATGCATTCTCTTAGTCTAATCTCTCTCTCACACACACACACCCTAATAGTATCAGATCAGTTCTATTCTGTGCCATTTTAATAGGAAAAAAAGTGAGGCTGACAGGTGATACAGCTGGGGGCTGGGAGACAGCTCAGTGGGCTATAATAAAGTGCCTGATTAATAGGCCTGAGGACCAAGTATGGATCCCCGGAATGCACATAAAAGCCAGGTCTGGTGGTGTATACCTGTAACCACAGCAGTGGGGGAGCGGAGACAGACAGATCCCAGGGGATTACCAGTCTAGTCAAAGTGGTGAACTTCAGTCATCCATCCCTGTCAGGGACAAATGGATCATCTGCATTATTTAAAACGCCACAGTATTTACATCCAGTCCTTGTATACCTTCCAACAGTCTTGATGTCCTCCCTACATTATGGCTGATGGCTAATGCCATGGAGACGCTGTATACATCACTCTTAGAGCAGTTTTCCTGCATTGATTACCTAGGGAAGAATCACAAGAGAACATATCTATGTATGTTTGATGCGGGCGCAGTAATTTCTTTCCAGATATTTTTTGACTCACAGTTGAATCCAGGCATGCAGAACTCGTGGGGAAGGAGGGTCTGCTTGCTATCTTTTTTTAATGGTAATCATACACATGCTGACATGTAGTTGATGCAAATTTTAGTAAAAATATTGCTTTTCAAAGTAACAACAACAACAACAACAAAAAAGTAAAGCCATGCTTCATTCACTGGACTATTTCACCAAATCTGTAGCTTGGGCTAGGCACAGTGCTAGGTGCATAGATGGATCAGAGTCATCTTTTCATGCTGGCAAAATAATGATAATAATAGCAATATTAATAACATTGATAATAATAATAAGCTATGATGATTTAGTAAATGATATTACCTACTGGCACTGTAGAAGAAGATAAGGAGGACCAGGTAGAGAGACTCTCCAGCTTGCAAATGAAGGCCTGGGGCCCTTTAAAAACTGGGGACCTGGGGCAGGGAGATGGCTCAGCAGTCAAGAATGAATGCTGTAGACAGTGGCGAGGACCCAGCATCCACATCAACAAACCAAGTGTCCCATGCATGTCCCATGAGAGCCTGTAACTTTAGCTCACAGGGGAGGAGCAGAGATCTCTGGATCTCTGGAGGGACGGACCTCTGGAGCTTGTTAGCGTCCATTTTGGCTGAGAAAACACAAGTCCCAGATACAAGCCTCAGGCTGAGGGAGGGACTCAAAAGATAAACAGATTATGATAGAAAAGGATACCAGATACTGTCTTCAGGCCTCTGCAGGTTCACAGCTCTACTTGTGCACACCTGCATACATACTCATATGCATGCAAATAAATAAAGCTTTAACATTACCGAAACTAAAGCCAATTTAAAATGGAGACCTTTGAGCAAACACTTAAGGATGTGACATCTTCCCTTTCTCCTTTGTATAGTCCCACTGCTTAATCGAGCTCTTCCCTTCGGTAGGAGGTGTGAAATACACATCATTTAATGATGACATGACCCATTATTTCTGACTTCTAGTTTATGGCCATTAAAACAAATATAAACTACTTAAGGACACACTGGGAGATACTTTCATGCTTCATTTATGCTGAATTGCCTGGGTTGGACCCAGTCATAAGAACAGGAAAGGGTACTGCCCCACCCTTTCATTTTATAGGTGAGTTTTGAATGACTGGCTACAAGCCATACCGTGAGCTAGAAATGTAATCGGTGACTAATGTGAAATCTGGCGCCCATCAGGAAGTATGCTTTAACACCAAATTGGATGACTTAGACAGGAGGACAGATGGTCACTTCTCCGTTCCCTGGCTTGTGATAGAAATCTCTAGATCATTTGCCATGAAGCATTATAGCCCCGCCATTTAGAATGGGTTGTTGATATTGGCACTGAACTTTCCCTTTGGGCTTCAGGTGGCACTGAGATGACGTTGTGTTCCAGCTTCATCTCAGCTGCCACCGTGAGATACCTTGACAAAAGGCAATTTAACGGAGAAAGGAGTTTTGTAAGGTTCATAAATCCCAATTACAGTCCATCGTTGTGGGACAGTCAAGGCAGAAGCTTCAAACAGCGAGTCACATCATAATCATAATCAAGAACAGAGAGGAAGAAATGCGTGCATGCTCACTTGTTTGTGCTCAGCTTGGTCTCTCCACCCTTACACAGCTTACGATCCCCTCAGCCTAGGGAATGGTGCTGCCCACTGTGGGCCAAGTTTTCTCACATAACCAACCCAATATAGGCAATCTCTCATTGAAACACTCTTCTCAAGTGATCCTACACTGAATCAAGTTGACAAAACTAAACATCACACACCGTTTCCCCCAAGGTACTTTTCATTCTCAAATTCAGAGAGGAAAACATCAGAATACAGTCATAGTCATGGCTTAGATGCGTAGTTTCTCTGCATTGCACAAGAGCCTCTTGTTCTTCACCTCTCTTAAGTCTTATCCCTACTTGTGTTGTGGGTTATTGTAATTTATTAATGTGTTTTGCTGAATACCCCCTATCTCTTAAATCACAGCTATGCTAAGATAGTATAAGGTTCACATCCTTAAAATGTATAACTCAGTGATTGTTTATATATCTACAGAATTGTGCATTGGTCAACATTACCCAATTTCAAAATATTTTCACCACACCCCAGTCCACATCCATGAGGGGGTCACACCTCAATACACCCATTCTCTAAGCTGCAGCAACACTAAAGCTGCTTCCTATCTCTTTGAGTTTATGAGAATATTTCATACAAATGGAATCATATCATTAGTAGACTTACTTATTTCTCATAAGGTTTTCAAAGTTCATTCAATATCACACTCTTTTCTATGGGTATATAATAATCTATATAGTGCCAAATATTATTTATTTATCCACTCATCTGTTGATAGACGTCTGGGTTGTTTCTGTCTTTTGGCCATGATGATCAATGCAGCTATGAACATTGTGTTCATTGTGTTCAAGTTGTTTGGTGTGTGTGTGTGTGTGTGTGTGTGTACTTTTCAGTTTATTTGAGAATGTTTTGTTAACTCTGTGTTTGCTCATCTGAGGATTGCTGCCCTGTTTTCCAAAGGTGGGCACCATTTTGTATTCCCACCCAGCAGCTCCTGAGGGTTTCAGATTCTCCTGGCCTTCACTAACACTTGGTATTTTCATGTTATCTTCAAAGAGCTTCCCAATCTGATGGCTTTATTTAAATATCTTGTCAAATTGCTTTGACTAAGACCTCAGTACAGGGCTGGAGAGATGGCTCAGCGGTTAAGAGCACTGAGTGCTCTTCCAGAGGTCCTGAGTTCAATTCTCAGCAACCTCATGGTGGCTCACAACCATCTGTAATGGGATCCGATCCTTCTTCTGGTGTGTCTGAAGACAGCTACAGTGTACTCATATAAACAAATAAATAAATAAGATTTAAAAAAAAAAAAAAACAAAAAACCTCAGTACACTGGTGAGTAGAAGTGAGGACAGTGGGAATCCAGAAGCCGAATCTACCTTTTACCTACTCGGTAGATTCTCACTGAGATTTTATTTTCCCAGAGATCCCACATGTCAGAGAAATATATATATATATATATATATATATATATATATTTATTTATTTATCCCTAACTGGTGACACTGTTGTGTGGGCATTACTTTTCCTATATCTGTCAATGCAGAGATGACCTGTAGTTTTATCCCTCATTTGGTAGCATGTCACATTGATTTCACGTGTTACGCCATTTCTGCATGCCTGGGATAAATCTCATTTGCGTCTGGTCTTTTGATATCCCGAGGAATTGTATTTTTTCAGCACAATGTTGAGGGGATTAGCATCTATGTCTGAGGGTCGCCGGTCTGCAATTTTCTTTTCTCCTGAAATCCTGGCTGTGTTTCCTATTAGGGTAATAATAGCCTCGTGAAATGAGTGATGAAATGTTTCTTTACTTTTCCGATGGGCTTAAGAAGGATTAATGCTAATTCTTCTTTAAATGGTTCGCACCATTCATCCATGAAGCCATCTGGTCCTGGCTTTTCATTGCAAAGGATTTTTCACCCCTTTTCTTTTCTGTACAAAACTCTTTGCTTGTAAGCCTCTTTAGAGGTTCTATTTCTCTTGGACTCAGATACATTTTTTTTCAAAGTGGGTAAGTTAAAAACCAGCTTGTCGCAGGATTTAAGAGTAGCCCTGCCCATCAGAAGTAGCTGCTTTTGACAGCGTCATGAAGCTGCAAGTGTGACTTCAAATGGTGAAACTGAGAATCGAGGCTCCTTCAGTTTTTCAAGTTGACTACGAAGACTGACCATCTCCATCCCCAAATGTGATAGGATCCAGGACAGCCATCCTGTGCTCAGCACCGTACATCCTTACACAAGCGTTTATCCATCTGCTCTGGCAGCAGCTGGCAGTTACCTTCTAGGTACTGCAGGCACCACCAAGACCAGAGCTGCGGAGTAAAGCTGGAAATCTGCAAGTACTGGGGGTCAAACCAATAGATGGCTACTATTGAAGGACCGAAGAAGGGCCCTGCCTCACTATGTTACCTGAGTGAGCCCCAGATTTAGATTGCTAGTTAGCAGGGCAGAGTTATAGGTTCTGACTGATTTGGGACCAAGGGATTGGGGGTAACCTGAGCTCTCTGACTTCACCCCATGTACTGGTTGGTTTTGTGTGTCAACTTGACACAGGCCGGAGTTATCACGGAGAAAGGAGCTTCAGTTGGGGAAGTGCCTCCATGAGATCCAGCTGTAAGGCATTTTCTCAATTAGTGATCAAGTGGGGCGGGTCCCTTGTGGGTGATACCATCCCTGGGCTGGTAGTCTTCGGTTCTATAAGAAAGAAAGCTGAGCAAGCCAGGGAAAGCAAACCAGTAAATAACATTCCTCCATAGCCTCTGCATCAGCTCCTGCTTCCTGACCTGCTTAAGTTCCAGTCCTGACTTCCTTTGATGATGAACAGCAATGTGGAAGTGTAAGCTGACATAAACCCTCCCCCCTACCCAACTTGCTTCTTGGTCATGATGTTTGTGCAGGAATAGAAACCCTAGTTAAGACACCCCATTTCCGGTCTAGTTCTTGGGGCAATCTTCTGAGGCAAAGTTTGTATGTACAGCATAAGATGCTTCTGAGACATAGAGCTACGTCCTTCCAGCCGCTGATGTATCAGCTGCTTCCCCTGGAAAAAGCTGAGTTTGTGGCTCTTGACCACCGGTCAGGTCTAAGGATGATGTAGAGAACGTGGTCAGGAGAAGGGCTCAGTGGGGCCTTCCTATTCAGCAGGGTCTCTTCTCACAGACACAGTAGGAGTCAAAGGTGTGTGTGTCCACTTCCAGCTCGTGGTCTGAGGCCGTTCCGTGAGTATGGGAACCACTTCATTTCTTCTCCAGGAAGATGGCCTTCCCTTTGGGAAGAGAAAGGAAGAGCAGGAAGGAGGTGGATGCAAAGATGGGGACAGGTGATAGTCTGGGCTAGGGCTTCTCAACCTCCCTAATGCCGTGACCCCTTTGCTGTGGTGACTGACGCCAAGCCATAAAATTATTTCGGTTGCCACTTCATAACTGTAATTTTGCCACTGTTATGAACTCTAATGTAAATATCTTTGTTTGGCGTTGGTCGTGGGTGACCCCTGGGAAAAGGTCATTCGATCCTAAAGGGGTCACAGCCCACAGGTTGAGAACCACTGGTCTAGGCAGAAGCAACTGCCCAGTGGGTGTGTTTAAGGAAAAGAAATACTCCTTTTTAGTTTTTGTTTCTCTCCTCCTCTGTCCTTGCATGCATCTTTATGTACCTCATGCAGACTCTATCTGCTTCCCAGTTCTGTGGGGCTTGGAGAAGATGGACAGGCTATACCCACTAGCTTGTAGCTTGTCATAGTTGGTCTTGACTGTATTATACAGATTGCATAGGGCCTCTTTCATGTAAGTAGCCTTTTGAGCATACACTCCATTCATTACCCTTCCCATGAGTCCCCCTTACTTCCTAGACAGACCAGCTTCTATTTTCATGACATCCATCTATCTATCTATCTATCTATCTATCTATCTATCTATCTAACTATTTATCTATCTATATATATATCTGATTTTATGTGTATATAATGTCTAAGATCTACAAATGAGACCATGTGCAATTGTCTTGCTGAGACCGACTTAATCCGCTTAAAATATTCTCTCCAGTTGTAGCCATTTTCCTGCAAATGACATATCTCCATTCTTCGTGGCTGCACAAGAATTTCATTGTGTAGATGTCCTTCGTTCTTCTTGGCCGTTGCTCTGTCACTTGACATCTGTGTTGTTCCTGCAACTCAGCTGTTGTGAAGGACTCTGCAGTCAACTCGGGTGTGTGAGCATCTCTGCAACACGTTGACATTCAGTGCTTCTTGGCAAGAGCTGAGCCCCCGAGTCCCTTAAGTTCTGTGGCAGCCCATCAATCCCATGGCGTCTACACTCACCTCTGCTGAGGTGGGATTCGCCTGAAGAATGTCTTGTCTTGGAATATAGCTCTATTCCTGGCATGCTCATGGCTGGACTCTTGTCTTCCCAGGAGCAACAACTCAACTGAAAATGACACAATCATCATTTCTATTTAAATCCACTGTTGGATGATATATTCTTACCATGGCTACTTAAGGAGGCTGGCTAGCATTACTGCAGTAGGTGCCCTGGCTTCCATGCCTGCTGAAATCATTGGATGCATCTTATCCTTAGCTTCCAGGAAAGGAAAATAAGTGTCTGCCAAGCTCTGGCATGTCCCAATCCCCTTGATACTCTGTGTTCCTCCCCCGGCAGCTTCCTGTCCAGGATCCTGCCAGCCAGATGGGGGAGGGCAGCTCAAGCAGTGGGTCTGTGAGCTAAGGGGGAGGATGGTCTTTGATATCCCCCTCCCTTATCCTATTCTTAGGTAACCAGACCAATGTCTTTAAACTGAAGGCTTCACCCATTATGAGACAGATTATCATGAAGATCTCGGTGTACAGCTTCCTGGCATCAGGACTTTACCTGTTGATGGATTTGGAGAGAGTTATCGTCAGCGCTGGGCATGGAGCCCAAGGCTGGGCAGGAAGTATATCAACAACCTGGGGCTCATTGTTTCTATGGGGCATCTACAGAGCTGCTGACCTCTGCCAAAAGGCCAGAGGCTGATCCCTCACTCCAGGGAGACCTGCAGTGGTGCCATACTCGCAGACTCCAGCATGCCGGCTTAGCTCAGGACTGTCGGGTTGAACCAAATGCCACCATTTCCTACCTCTAGAGAACCAGAACCGGGGTGGCAGAGCAACCCTACTATCAGCTGGGCTACGCTAGCACTTCCAGGCTGCTGCTGCCTCCCTCTCTGACCTCGGGTGAGTCATTTACTCTGCCGCATACACGAATTCCCCAAGAACGTGCCTTTTGTTTCTAGGCTAAAGGTCCTATTTATATTGCTTCTCCCAGCTCCGGGCTTGGAGTGAGTGAAGGAGCGAGTGGGTAGGTAAATGAATGAACGGAGATGTGGCAGTTCGTTTAATGTCTACCAACTGTGACAGACTTATGTCCCCTTTGTAGATTTGTGCACCAGGCTAAGGTCCCATTTTCCCTAAGGGAAGCCAGACTCTCTTCACTAAGGATTGACCGAGACCTTGCATCTGGCCTCTTCTTCCTTCTTCTCTCCTGGACCTTCATTGGCAGAGAGTCACCTCTCCAGCCTGTGGGGCTTGACCACTGAGGAGGCAGATGAAATCTGCACGCTTCTCCCTTGTCTGTCGCCACCAGAGGTAAAGGCTGCTTCCGCTTCCTGCCCACATGAATGACGTTGGGTTTCTCTACCTCTCGAAGCCAGGGTCCTGGTTTGTGGGGAGGGAGGGTATAGGTGGGGTGGGCAGACAGGCTTGGCTTATGCACGTTGTCCACCATTAGCTTCCGTTCAGCTACTCTGCCCTCGGTCCTCAGTTCTCTTCAAGTCCTTCCACATCCTTGGTGGAGGAGAGAGAGCTTTTGGTTTTGGATGAGGTAAGTGAGGTGTCTGGTTTCCGGTTTCGGGACCTCCAGAAAAACAAACCCTTGGTATTCCGGTGTTCCAAGGAGAGGTTCAGTAGGTGCCGCCTCCCTGGCGAGTGGGAGGGGTTAGGATTGAGGCCTTGGCATTCCGCCCCGCCCCTTCCCGCCCTTGCACTGTTCGATTACACCACTCATACATCTGAGCTGCGCCCTGGAGCTGGAAAAAAAAAATGAACTTAAGGAGAAAGGAGGGCACCTGAGGTGACTGACCCAGCTGTCATCTTTAGTAATATTTGCATTATAGAGCTTCTTTCATCATCTGGGTAGGGCCTCCTTAGGCATGGCCATATTTTATTTAGTTCATCTGTAAAATAAAGAAGGCGTGAATCACCCCCCCACGCCCCCCCCCCCCCCCCCCCCCCGTCCTTCATCCTCTTGGATCGGCATCCCGGGTGCCAGATGAAGTATTTTCAAGAGAAAATGGAAGTCTCAGGGACATGACTGCCACACTCCCAGATGAGAAGTTGGTCTTCTGCTTTCTCTAGCGTTACGTGCCACCTCAGGTACGCACTTCCTCTCCTAACCTTCCTACGCCCACATCACATCCTTTTACCAAATGCCCTATCTTCCTTTAGAGACAAAGGCTGGCCGGCCCTGGAAACCTTCTCTTACCAGATAACTCACTCGTGTCCCCAAGTCGGATGCGGGCGACTGTCTATGTGCACCTGCCAGGGCTAGTCTCATGCCACCAGCTTTGTAACTTATCTCTTCCTGGGAGAAGCCTCTCTAAGCCCGAGCTTCTTTTCCCACTGTGTGGTGGTTTGAAGAGGAAGTGTCCCTTGTAGGTTTGGGCCCATGAATGGAGCAGGCCTCCAGTTTATCCTCTGGTTCATGTTTGTGGCTGAAGATATGATCGCTCAGCATCCTGTCTCAGTCTCCTGTTGCTATGACTCCATTATAGGCTCTCCCTCTGGAACTATCAGCCCAAATAAACTCTTTCTGCCTTAGTCTTGGTACTTTATCACAGCAAAGTAAATAACGCATACTTATAAATCAGGCTTACATCATCTTTTCCTGTTCTTATTGAACTGCATAATTATTTAATTTGGTCATTCACCTATGTATCCTGACTCCCACACAAAGAAAGAGAACATATTTGTCTTTGCCATGATATCCACGGTGATGTGCATAGTTTCAAAGTACTTGGCAGGGCCAGGTAGATGTTTGTTGAGTGAATGCATGATCACCACCATTTCTGCTTTTCACACAGAAAGCTACTCATTCCCATTTTTCACACAATCTCAGAAAATACAACTTTATCCTCCACAATTCTACAAACCACCAAAAAAAAAAAAATTATCTGCTACAATGATTCTGGCACATAGACACTGGCTAGCAACCTCTACCAGTTTGGACAGTTTGCTGTGATGGCTGGCTTTGGGGTGGAAGTTTGTGGACAAGGCATCTGGAGATCCTGTACAACTTGGGCGATGAGTGAGATTGTCTACTTCCAAAGCACCATTTATCTGTTCTTTCATTCTTAGCTATGTAGTCTTGTCTTTCAAGTTAAACCAGAATAATGTTGACTAAATCTCTTGAGGGGGATTTTCAAACGCAAGCAAAGCTATGGTATTTAAGTACACTTAGCATCCATTGAAGGAGCTGTGAATGCAACATCGGCCTACGTCAATGGTCAAAGACAGAGCATTCTGAGAGTCCAACGAACACAACAATGACTATTTTGAGAAGAGAGTCAGTGCTAGGTAGAGTCCTGACAGAAAGGGCTGTATCACAAGAGCCTGAAGGACAAGTCTGATGAAGTCTGAAGAATATTCCTAAAGAGACCAGCATCATGGGAATGACAATAAAGAGCTGCTAAGAGGAGAAATGGCCAATTCAGGTCTAATTTGAGAAAAAAAAAAGTGTAGTCTTGAAGAAGAGACTATTCTCAGGACAGCAGGAGAGAGTGGGCCAAAAAACCGAGCCTTTACACATATATAAATGCTTAGTAAAGACTTTGGAAGAACTTCTGAGATTTCTGGGGTCCGTGATTGAGAACTGAACACGTAAAATGGCGGGAAGAGGCTAGAGAGCGCTGTGTCACGTGGTGTGATATCCGGGGTCTGAAGATCCCCTCACAGGACCACGGCTATAAATGGTGGGGCTGGGCCCATTTGAAACTTGCTAGCTCAGGGATACTTGCCTGAATCATAGTGTCCCTCGCTACCCCCCCCCCCAATTCTTTCTGCATCTGTTTTTCAGCTATTTGAATCTCTGCACCATACAAGCAAAACCCAGCAATTGACTTCCGAAGACCCCGCCCTCTCGCCCTGCTCACCTGCCAGGAAGCTTAGCATGCGCCTTTCTCCTTGTGTAAGCCTCCCTTTGATCTCTCTCTTTCTTCTTTTTTTTTCCCTTTCATTTTTCAGACACCAGTGCCAAATTCATCTGCATATTCTAACCAGCCAATATTCATATCCTGAGAGATCTGAGAGATTCGTACGTGTGGCATCAGGCCAGCCGCAGATGCTGTTGCTTTCCCTCCGTGACAACACATTTTTGAATGCTCTGCCTCATTTGCCGGGCAGGGCAGGAAGGTTCTCTGGGACATGCAGAAAGAACGCTGCAGGGAGAGATGGGGGGCTCCACTTGGTTAAGGCAAATACTCTGTCAAGGAGTTTTGACTTGCAAAAGGTTTTGATTAGAACTATATATGTATTTATGCCTACTTGCAAAGTTAAAATAAATAAAACCCCATTCGCATCAGTAGATGCAGATTCTGATACCCAGGGTTCAGTGAATTGATATCTTCCTTCTCTCAGCTCCCCTCCCCTCCTCTCTGTGCCCTCCCCCACTCTCTTTCCTTACTCCTCCTCATTCCTCTATCCCTTTTCCTTCCATTCTCTTCCCTCTCCTTTCCCATCTCTCCTCACCCCTTCCCACCTTCCCCTTCCTGCATGCTAGCTTGCTCACATTCTCTCCCTCTTCCCTCCTCCTCTTTGTCCTCCTCCTCTTCCTCCATGCCCCTCCCTCTTTCTCTACATAGTATTAGTGATTGAACCCAGAGCCAGGCACACACCCCATCACTGAGTGATACGCCCAGCTCTCTTGGTTTTTCATTTCTAATATGGCATTTTACCGTTGCCCAGGCTGGTCTTGAACTCACTCTTTTGTCCATATTGGCCTTGAACCTGTGATCTTTATGTCCTCAGCCTCCTAAGTAGCTAGGGCCATAGGCCTAACCACCAGACCTGGCTTGAATTGGTTTCTATATCCCTTTGCCATAATCATATTACTATGTGGTATTTCTGTACATTTTAACACTTTCTTACTTACTAGCACTCTAAGATGGCCAAGACTCTTCCTACATTTTTTTCTGGCCCTTGACCCCAGATTCATCCAGTTCCCCGAGTCTCCCTGGCTGATTATATAGGACAATAGTATTAGAAGCTACTCCTGGGCCTGGTATTTCTTGGTCCTGGGGTGTCTTTGCATTTTATCCTTCATAGTATAGTGAGCAGAGATATGTGTGTGCAGTAACCCATGTGATTGTGTGTGTGTGTGTCTTTATATCCATATCTATCTGTTTCCTTAGCTAATCAGGAGTTCCTACTGAACATGGACTTCACTCTGCTCCTCCACATTCCTCGTACAGAATACTGGCTAACGCTGTTAAAAATAAAATTGTAAATACCGAGGAGTGGAAGGAAAAGTGAGAGCAGAAGATCCAGCAGCTATGGAAACCCACCCCAGGCTCGGGTACCATCATGAGAAGACAGCGGTCCTTCCCTGCCATGGCTACATGGCTCTCTACTTTAAGAGAGATCTCCTGGAGAAACTGGGCAGAGGTCCTCTCTCTGGGACTCTGCGCTGCAGACCTGAGGAGGCCAGTCATCTGCGCTGTTGATCTTCACCTTTGTCCATGTTGTCCTGTAAAGCAGGGGATGGGGCAGCTGTACTGTAGAATGGGATCAGTGCTAAGCTTTCTATGCTGCCACTGGAACCCCATGGGTGTCATTCAGCACCAGAAAGGAGCCAGGAAGCCAGGGCCAACTTTAGAGCTTGCTTAGAGCTTGCGATTTCAGTGGGGGACAGTGCATTAGGGCCTTGGGTAGAAATGTGAAGACTGGGCTTAGGGGAGGCCTAGGCACGGCTTCCATTGCCCCATCTCTAACTCCATGTGGTGATCTGAATGAGAAATGTCCTTTACAGGTCATTGAACACTTGGTCCCCACTGGCGGTGCTGTTTAAGGGAGGTTATGGAAATTTAGGGGCGCAGGCTGGCCGGAGAAAGCACATCACTGAGGGTGGTATTGGGGGGCAGTTCCCAGCATCACCCCCACTTCCTGTTCTTTCTCTCTGCTTCCTGTTTGTGGATGAAATGGTATCAGCCAGTTTCCTACCCCTGCTCCCCCATCTGCTGTGCCAAGCCATTTGTCCCCCATTATGAGGAAGCTATTCCTCTAGAACCAGAGCAGAGCTAAAATAATACTTTTTTCCTTAAGTTGCTTTTGGTCTTGTTTTTTCTTTTCTTTTCTTTTCTTTTTCTTTTTAATCACAGCAACAGAATAGTAACCAATACACCCCATTATTCTTATCTGGGTGAATAGAAATGAGTCCTGTCACTGTGTGTATGCATGTATATATGCATGCATATGCTTATTGCAGGGGTTCTCAGCCTTCCTAACGCTGCATGCGACCCTTTAATACAGCGCCTCGTGTTGTGGTGACTCCTCCCAACCATAGAATTATTTTTGTCGCTACTTCATGATTGTGATTTTGCTACTGTTCTGAATCCTGTTGTAAATATCTGATCTGCAGGATATCAGCTATGTGACCCTTGTGAAAGGGACATTTGGTTTCCCCAAAGGGTCATGACCCATAGGTTGAGAATGGCTTACTTATGGACTCTTTAGACATTCCCTCATTTAAGCCTCTTGAGTCTTGTAACAGGTGCAAGCCCACACCTGGCTTTCTCTTGTCCTATTAAATATGCATACCCTGTCTCAGAATCTAGGATCATCTAGGAGACAGGGCTCTCAGGAATCCTGTGAGAGAGTTCCTTGGTTATGCTAATTGGTATGGGAAGATCCATCTTAGTTGTGGGCAGGACCATTGCCTGGGCAGGGGTCCTCGACTGTCTAACAGGGAGCAGCAGGGTGAATTTACCCCTCTACTCTCTGATTGTGGATGTGGCAGGAACAGCTGCCTAAAGTTCCTGCTGCCTTCCTTTTTCATTACAAGGGACTGTACTTGAAATGTGAAATGTGAGCTAAAAGAAACCCATTCTTTTTTAAGATGCTAAAAAACCAAACCCAACCCCTTTAATATATATATAGTATATATATTATATGTATATAATATATATTACACTGCCATTTCCCATTTTATTTTTATGTGCTCACCCGCCACAAAAAAAAAAAATAGAAAAAATAAAGTGTTAGAACCATAAAAGCGATTGGTTTTGCATTGTCTTTTGCAACTGTGACCACTACCTGCAGTTAGTTCTTCTTTCCGTTATATTTTGGGCTTTCTTGTTCTCTTTTCTTCACGTTATTCTGTGCCCACGTGTACTTGTTTACGTGTATACACAGAGCTTTGGCTAGGTTCCTCATATGAAGCAGATGGCACGGCTTTTTCTTTCTGAGATTATATGACCTTGCTTAATATTATCCACTCTAAGCCCATCCATTTTCCTGCAAAAATTTTGAAATTTCAGTTTTCCCTAAGAGCTGAATAGTATTTCATTTTGTATACATACCAGATTCTCATTATCCATTTATCTGCTGATTGACATCTTGATTGAGGCTGGGTTTTTTGCTGTAGCAAATAAAGCATCAATAAACACCGTGTGTGTGTGTGTGTGTGTGTGTGTGTGTGTGTGTGTGTGTGTATGTGTGTGTGTGTGTGTGTGTGTGTGTGTGTGTATGTGTGTGTGTATGTGTGTGTGTGTATGTGTATGTGTGTGTGTGTATGTGTATGTGTGTGTGTGTGCAAAAAACTCTATGGTAGGATATGGACTTCTCTGGGTATATACCCAGGAGTAAAATTTTGGGTCATATGGGCAGCTCTATTTTCAACTTTTCGAGAAATCTCCCAACTGATCTACCTGAACACTGGCTGAATTAACTCCCCCTCCCACCAACAGTGAGTAAGGGCTACTCCCTCTGCCCAGCTTCTCCAATGTGTCCTGACAGACTTGTCGACAACAGTAATTCTCACTGGGGTGGGACAGATCTCATCAGAGTTTTATTTTGCATTTCCTTTATTATCCATCTGAGTTCCCTTTCCTCTTGGCTTTCCTCTCTCTCTCTCTCTCTCTCTCTCTCTCTCTCTCTCTCTCTCTCTGTCAATTCAGTTCAGCTGCCCGTTTCTTGATTGGCAGTTTTACCTCTTTGGTATTTAATGTCTGCGTTTCTTTGCAAATTCTAGATAGTAACCCCTTGTAGCTGGCACAGATTTCCCCCTTCTGTGGGCTGTCACTTAACTCTACAGGTTCCTTTGCTTTCCACAGCTTTTTGTTTTCATGCAGCCTTGAGTTGATTTATTTACAAGGTGAAAATATGCAATCCAATGTATGACTTTGTCTCCTTTGTCAAAAATTAAGTGGCTGTTTAGTGTCAGTTGCTTTTGACAGTATTTTATCACAGCAACGGAAAAGAAACTAAGGCAACGAGATAACTTCTAGAAGAAGAGATAAATTCCAGAACAGAATGGAATCTCTTCGTTACAAAGTTTGCGAAGGGAGGTAGCTGTGGTGAGTCTACCCTTTGCCAATATTCTCCATGAGCGGAAGGAGTAAGAAGACAAAACTACAACTCCCAGGATACCATTCGGCCAATCGACCACTTTACTCCGCCCTCTGGCCGTGCCCACCCGCAAACCCGTCTCTATAAAAAAGGCTGGAATGGCCCAACGGCTCGCAGAGCTCAGTGGTGGCGCAGAAAGTGTTCACTTCTTCTGTTTCGGGCTGTACGCTGTGGTTCTGCGCCTCCAGGGCTTTGCTGCCTGGCGAGCGTCCTCCCTGTACCACAGGATCCTTGCCCGACTACAAACCCGAGGCTTCTATTAGGATAGTCTGGATTCGCCATAGGGGTTTCTCCTAGCGCGGATTGTGTGTTTGCGTTGGCGATGCTCATAGAAGAAAGGCGCAGAGCTGTACGAGGAGGCGGGATGCACGGGTCAGAGCCCTCGGTGGCCTCCGCCCGCTGCTCTTGGCGCCGGTCCGCTCCTGGAGATAGCGCGGCAGCCGCCTGGGAGGCGAAGCGCGTAATCTCCGCGCTACCCACGCGGGGCCGCGGCGTGGTGGCCGCACTTTGGCTTTGGGCGCTGGATGGACAGTGGGGTAAAGGGTTGGGGTTCCCCTAACGTGGATTACTTGGTGCTTATCAACTGGATTTAGAAGACTCTCGACCTGGTCTCCATCATCCGTGGGTTGTCTTTCCATCTCCCAGCCGCTCTTTCACCTGGAGGTAAGTTTCCCCCCCGCAGTGCGCAGTTGTGGATTTGATTTGCCCTTCTTTAGCCTTGTGTTGGTTTTTGAAGGTTTAAGGATTGACGTCCGGGAAATCATTTTAGCAACCCTCAGGTGGACCCTACTAGCTCAGATCTCTGTAGTCAGCGGCTGTTCTGGGCTCATCGTCCTGTCCTGCGGCATGGATAAGCCATTGGTTACCCCGCGCCAGGACAGAGAGCGCCTGCCTTCTTGGCACTTGCCTTTTGGCAGGGTTGGTCCTTTGGGACCCTTTGCTTTGCTAGCCATGCCTCTCCAGGAAGCTGCCCATTGCACGCAGCGGGCTGCTGAGGCACAGTGTTTGCAAGAGGCCACGGGGGCTGGGTAGCCGTGGGAGCGCTTGGTGGATACTGCATTATTTTCAGGACTGGGCTGCTGTGGAGTTGATGGAGAGATGGGTATTGGCCACCATGTGAGTACAGTTTACCAGGGCAGGAATTTGGTCCAGTGTTTGCACCTACCATCCTCCTCCTCTTGGTGTGACTTTTATGATGAAGAAGACTTTTGCCTTAGGTCTTGAGACATAACTGTAAATCATAGGAGTCAGTACTCAATAATAGGTCTCTCTCCTCCTTGTCCTTTTGTGATTGCGTTGTAGTAGGGAGGTTGGTACCTGTCACGAGGTTGTCTGAGAGTAGGTGTTTGTTGAATGAATGATAGAGCTTCCCCACCCTAAATTACACCAGGTTCCTCTGTTTCCTTTTCCCTCCTGGGCTCTCACCCTTAATTCCAGAACTTTCCCCCTGGTCCTGGTTTCCTGGGGACAATTTCCAGATATGGATTTCTTCTCCCCTCCCCCACCGATCCCTGTCAGCAGTCCTGAGGTGTTCTTTTGGAACGTGTGTGTGTGTGTGTGTGTGGTGGTCCATTTCCCACCCCAGAACTCCCTCCAACAGAGGAAGCTATTCAGCCAGGGACTGGCTTTGGTGAGTGCCCAGGAGCCCTGAGGTCTCAGTCAGCACCTGCGCAAGGAGGGCAGGCTAGGCAGCATAGGAAGAAAAAAAAATGTTTTAAATGAAGTATTATGAGTCTTGACTGTCCTGCAGAAACTGGGGTCCTGCTGCCCCTGGTTCCACCCAGGTGCTTGTGGATGCCCAGGCTGGTTCTGGACGGTTCTCCAGTAAGAAGCGCTGTGTATCTAGCATTGTGGCGACCGGACGCTTTCTGCCAGGTGCACGTTTCTGTAGTTTCTTGTTGTATGGGGACGGGGAGAATGGGTCCTGGAGAGATCGTCTGTGGGTCCTTGGTCAGTGAGACTGGTTTCAAAGGGCCTCTTCTAGGGTCAGGCTGAGGGTGTACAATCCACAGTATTCGTGACTTTGTTTCCTGTTCATGTGCCTCTCCTCCGATCCCCATTTATGACTCTCGTAGCACTACTGAATTCTGCAGCCACCAAGCAAAGGATTGCTACTGTCTACTGTTGGATACTTAGGTATTTCCAAACTTAGCCCCAGCAAGCAAATGCCAAGGCGGGGGAGTCCCTTAGTACCTCAGTATTTCTCTGCACTTGGGAGGACGCATCTCGACTGGTTTCTAGAGATTGTCCTCTTTAAGTCTGTCGATTGAACGTTGGAGAAGCCTTACAAGTGGAAGACATTTCCAAGAGGGTTTAGAGGCGAAGGGCACCACTCATCTCTCACACAGCCTTTCTCTTAGGGAGGGGACACAGAGGCATGGGGCTAAAAACCACGAAAAGTTCACTGAGCCTGCCAGGCCTACCCACTTCCAAAGAGTCGTTCAACACCTCCAACCTCCAGGACCATTGGCTTGACCTTCTCCTGCGAATTATGCTAGCAACTGCTTCAGTGACCCCGCAGGTCTGTGTTTGCTAGGCAGCAGGATTTAAACTACTGCCTTTTCTTTAACATTAACCTTTGAATTGAGCACGGATCTAGATTTATAGGAAAGCGGCAAATACGGCCTCTCCCGTCTCCTTTCCCCAGATTCCCCACATGTTAACATCTGGCTTGCACCATGGTGTATTGATCAGGCCCCCGGGGCACCAACAAGGATCTGACGCTTCTGACCCACGATTCCTATTACCCCATTGGTGTCCCGAGTGGGGCCCGAACTCATCCTGTATGCTACAAAGCCATCTTGTAAAAATGGAGACTGAGGGAGCACAAGAAGTGGGTGGCTTTTGTTCCCAGAAGGCCTGAAATTGAGAGGCCACCTCCATCTCCCATCCATCCCCACTGACCCATCCTGTCTGACAGCTGCTGAACAGGATCAGGACACCCCACCCTCCACCCCCAAGGACCCCATGGGAGGCCCAGACGCCAAATGAAAGAGCCATCTCTCCGTCCCCGACTTCATCGAACTTCCACCAGGCATGTTGTTGAGTGAAAATTGGGTTATTAACCGATCTGTCCCAACACGTTTCTGGAGGCAGGAGATGGATAACATCCGGTGTGCGTGAGAGGAGCCCATGAGCAGCCTGCCCCATGGTTGAGTAGTATGTGGTGCAGTGCTTGCGCAGGTGACTCACGACCCAGGAGTGGCAGGTGTGTCAGGCCCCTGGCGTGCAAACCTCGCTGAGGTCGAATTTCCTGGTCGCAGCTAAAGGGACTGACAGCCTTGCTCTCGCCTCAGAGTGGATTGAGGGAGTTGTGGTTAAGAGAGTCTGTCTTTCTGTAAGAGATTTCCTTTGGGGGCTGGGGAGCCAGCGTGAAGGACTTTGGGAATGAAGGCCTTCACATACAAGATCATGTGTGAGAAGGTTGATTCTTGGCCTGCTGAAGCCCGTGTGTTGTCTCTCCTCAGCAAAGGTCCTACAGTGAGCAAATTCATTTTCTCTTCCTCCAGGAAGCCTCTCTGACTTCCTCGCCCCACACAGCTCCTCCATACGCCTTGTGCAGCGTAGGGCTGCCTGCTTCCGGCATAGCTCTGCTTCTCCAGTGTGGAGTGACTGGTTGCACAGAGCATTGATGACATCTGTATGAGGCTCGGCAGTTGGGAGGTCCCTTCGGTCCCAGGAGAGCATACATCTAGGGTCTGGCTGTTGGACTTGATTTTTCTTTGAGGATCCGGAATGTCCCCACCACCTGTACTATTTGATTGTTTTTGTTTTGTTTTGTTTTGTCTTGGATAGTCTGGGTCTCACTCTGTAGTCCAGGCTGGCCTTGACCTTGAAACAATCCTCCTGCCTCAGCTGCTACACCCTGTCACCCTGTAGTTTGTAGTGGGAGAGATCTCTAGTCTCTGCTCTTCCTCCTGATGCAAGGCATTTCCTGTTCCCAGCCCACAACCTGGAAGGTCATCGCAGGAAGTATTACGGGAGAGGGGCAGGGGCGCAGGATGGGCATGGGGGTGGCTCTCCATCCTTGCTCTTGTCCCTCTCTCTCAGGACTTGACCTTGAACCCCGCCCCCACTAACCCAAGGAACCACAGCTCTTCCTGGATCTACCCAGGTCTGGTTTAGACTGTCCCCAGCCCTCTTCAATATGCCTTCAGACTGTGGCTTGCTTGAGGATGAACGGCCTGGAGACCTTGCTTAGCCACGTCCCCTGCTTGCCCCACCTTAGTTCTGTTTGGATTTGTCTGGGGCTCAGGAGGCAGCAGGGTGGGCTGTGCTTCTCACGTGCTCACGGGGACATTATACAGGAGAAGACAGGGAACAACTGCTTTTTCCTGGCCGCAGACCCCTTTGCTCCACCTCCTCCAGGCAGCCTCTGTGGGCTTCGCTTCTCGTATTCCAGTCTCCTTTGTTCTTGTCATTTGTTGGTATTGTTTTTTTTTTTTTTTTTTTTTTTTTTTTTTCAGAGACTTCTCAAATTTGTGTGTCCTTTGTCCGTAGCGAGACGGTTGTGCCGTGGGCGGGTACATAACAGGAAACTCTTTAGTGTAGGAACACATTAGATCTGCAGTCCGTCTCCCATATGTGCGGCCCTGGAAGCCTGGAAGGTGTCCCCCAACTGGGCTACTTTGCAACAGCGTCCACGCAGACCACTGTGACCTTGGGTTGTGACCATGTCAACAGAAAGGTCTCCATGGAGTCAGTGGGCATCCTCTGTGCCAAATTATCCTTTTAATGTTGGGACAGGTCCTTCCTGCCGTAGCCCAGGCTGGCCTTGAACATACCATCCTCTTGCTTTTGCTTCTTCCCCCGCACCCAGCTAGCAGCCCCGGCTACCGCTGTGGTAGAGCCCGGGGTTCACAAGAGGATGGCATTTCAGTCAGGCTGCTGGTTAAGTGTGCTCTGTTCAGAATCCCTCAAGCTTAGCTTCCTAGACTGAGCTTGTGATGCCTCGGGTGGGGTAGGGGGCTGGAGGGGGTCCCATATGATACTGTTCCTGTTTGATTCTGTAAGGGGGTAGGAGGTTGGGGGGGGGGTCCCATACAATACCATTCCTGTTGGATTCTGTGAAAGTCCCAAAGCCCAGAGGAATCCCGCGACCTGCAAGAATGCTGAGGCGGCAGGTTTCCATCCAAGAATCCTTCCTGCGCCGTGAATCATCACCTCCTCCTCCCTGATCTGGTTTGTTGCTACAGGTTTTCGCACAGAAGTCTCGAATCCAGGTGCCTTAGTGTGTGGTTAGACAGAAGTGGCTGTGTTTGGGGCACCTGGAGTTCTGCAACCCTAGAAATAGATCAAACCCCTCCGCTCTGCGAGCTTACCCGGCCTTCTGAGCTGCTGAGCTCAGAAGATGCTGATCTTTGGTGTCTCTTGCGCATCCATTTCTTTTGCCTAACAAGTGGGCTCCTGGCCTCATTTAAATTGATCAATCTGTTTTCCTTTGCCTTCACTGGACTGGGGAGCCTGGGATGGGAGAACTAACCTAGTCAGCCCTCCAGTTCCAGCGAGCATGCTCTGTGAGCCAACTGTAGACGTAGTTCCAGTCACGCGACTATGGGCTTTCCCCCTGCTTCAGGCTGTAAAGACAGTGCCCACAGGATGCGTCCTTAGACACTTATGCTGTTCCTTTCGTTCCTCTGCCTGTGGCCTCTCGTAAGAAGCCAAGTCAGGAGGGGTTCTGCCTTGCTTTACTTATAGAGACAATGGTGTTGGGGGGTGCTGGCCTTTAGGGGTTTCCTCTGTATTCAGAAGGCGCTCAGAACTGTTAGGTGACTGTCATTGTGTCTGCAGATCTGACTTCTTAACTCATTAAAAAAAATCCATTATTTTATCATAATAAGATATGCAGAAGGTAAGAATTACAGTCTTTGTCTGTTTCTCTGTGTACAGTTGTGGCACTTGGTCTGTGCACTGCTCAGTGGTCACCCAACTTCCGCAGATAGCATTTGCCCTCAGAGAAACTCCATATTGATGGCGCACTAACTCCCCGTTTCCCATCTTCCTGGCCCTGGAAACCCATCTACTATCCTATCTGCGACTTTGACTGATTGCTAGTCACTTTAGCACAATGCCCTCACATTTATCCATGCTGTAGTAACATGTACCCATTGCTTCTCCTTCCTGAGTCCCAATGTCACCTCCTTCTGCCGAGGCCTTCCAGCCACAGTAAATAATGCTGTCACCGTTCTGGGTGTGTAAATATTCGTCTAGGTTCCTGCTTCTAGTCCTTTGGGTCTGCAAACAAAAGTGGAATGACTGGATCATGTTGTGATTTCATGGTTAATTTTTTTTTTTTATTCAAGATCCACCCTGCCTTCCCCTGTAGCTGTACCCTTTTGCCTTGCTAGCCATCGATCACACACACTTTCTAGTCCACACTGTACACCCCTTTCTCTTCCCCTCTCTCCCTCCCTCCCTCCCTCCCTCCCTCCCTCCCTCCCTCCCTCCCTCCCTCTTGTGCTCTGGGGAGCTTGTAGCCTAGAGGAAGCAACCTCTATTAGGAGTTAAATTCCCTCAAAGAACCCAGGGACAGCAGAGTTGCCCTGCAGTTGTCCATCTCTGGATGGCAAGGCTCGGTGGCCTAGTGTACTCGTGAAGTCTTACTATCTGGGCTGCAGTTTTCCTGTGCTCTGGTGCCCATGTCCCATCTGACATTACCCTCAGCCTGGTGATATCAGGCTGTCATCTCACCTGAGGGAGGAAGGCCTTCGGGCACAGATTAGTGCCTCCAAGGCTGTTTACCTAGGCCCAGCAGAATTCACCTGTCGACCTGAACTCCCAACCTGGCAGAGCTGGGGAAGGAAGGTGTTTGGAAAGCGCCTGGTGTGGAGGTGTGGGGACTGGAGGGCTACGCGGAGCATGGTCTCACTGTTTAGGGGCACTCTGGGGTGAGTCCTCTCTTCCTGCTTGTCCCACAGCCTCAAATTTTCACGTAGGAGCGAACCTTGTGCTTCAATGGAAACTTTATACATTTTACTAATGAGCCCTTTCCTGTACAGCTGGGTGGCCTGTGGTTTAGAGCCTGAGCCCTATAGCAAGGTGTCAGATTTGGGGGCAGAGCCGTGGAGAGAGAGCCAGGATCAGGGCTGGGTTCAGGCGATCTCCTTTCTTCTCGTGCTTTCCTGTGCGAGCCCAGAAGGTTCGGCCTGCTCTGGGTTGTGATCAGCTATCCGGTGCCTGCATCCAGTCTCCAGTCGGGACCGGACATTTTCACTGAGTACCTGTTATTAGCCCTGGGGCACAGGCTGTGCTCATATTCGAGCCTCCCAGCTCTCTGTACCTTACCCCCTTGTGGTGAGAGGGAAACGGCTTGTGCCCGAGGATGCTGTTTTTTGCCATTTCAGTTTCTAACATTTTTTCACTTTTAGACTTGGGTGTCAAGAGCTTGCTTGTCCTTAGAGCTATTTGGGGATGGTGGAGGAATCAGGCCACACCTTGGGGTTTACCTCCCGTAGCAAATGACTCCCAGTGACCTCTTCCCAGGGTGAACTCTGCCCCCGACCTCTCCTCTTTGGCCTTTCGACAGATACACTTGTTTGTGTGTTAAATTGATTCTCAGGGGATCTGTGGTTTCTGGCAAGCCCACTTTGGCGTTCAGGTATTCGGCGGTTTAATTAGATTTCTGAGTGGAAACCAGGGATGTGGTTAACCAGAGATCTGAGCTGGTCTTGGTTTCTCGCCCCACCCTGACCACTGGGCTGTTTGGGCCTTTCCAGGGTTGGTTTTTATCTTTATTTAAGTACCTTTCCTGTATCCTGGCCCTCCCTTCTCCTCTTTGTTGTGAGGGAAACTGGTAACACCCCCCATGCACCTCTTTCCAAACCCTTTCTCTAGACCCTTGTCACCCCAGGAACATGTCTTCTTATAGGCAACAGCTTGGGAAAGATATACCTGTAGGCGCCCGTGTGGCTTGCTGGTCACACTGGCCATCTGATGGCATCATTTGAACTTGTAAGACGGACTCAGCCAAGGGGCTTTATCTGCATCACATATTGTGGTTCAATCAATTATTGCTTTCCCAGGTGGCATCAGCTTGACACAAGCTGGAGTTATCACAGAGAAAGGAGCTTCAGGTGAGGAAATGCCTCCATGAGATCCAGTTGTAAGGCATTTTCTCAATTAGTGATCAAGGGTGGAGGCCCATTGTGGGTGGTGCCATCCCTGGGCTGGTGATCCTGGGTTCTATAAGAAAGCAAGCAAAAAAGCTGAGCAAGCCAGGGGAAGCAAGCTAGTAAGTACCATTCCTCCATGGCCTCTGTATCAGCTCCTGCTTCCTGACCTGCTTGAGTTCCAGTCCTGACTTCCTTTGGTGATAAACAGCAATGTGGAAGTGTAAGCTGAATAAACCCTTTCCTCCCCAACTTGCTTCTTGGTCATGAAGTTTGTGCAGGAGTAGAAACCCCAACTCAGACAGCTGCCAATCATCTAGGTTCTAGCAGGAAAAATGGGCCAGTCTCTAGTCTTGCCCAGAGATGACTTCTTTTCATTTCCACGGATCTTCATGGTCTTGGGGCTCTTTGGGGACTATTCCTAGGATTGCCAGCTTTAAAGATGGAGTCATAGCTCAACAGTGTCCTGCCCAGCCAACACCTGCCATTTCTATGACTGGATCTATCTTGCTAGGTCTCTGGGCTCAAGTCTTTGTTCATAAAAGGAGTGTGTTTACCTCGGTAACAGGCTTTTAGTTGCAGGTTTCAGAGAAACTGGCTTGACTCAGCTTAAAATGATCCTAGGTTTCAAACAACTGAGTCTGGGGGCTGTGCTTTTCCGGTATTTGTGGGTCTCCTTCCCTCTGATTCTTTACATCTGTATCCAGCTCCCTTGTTAGGTATACCCCTGGTGGGGGCAAGAAGGGCAGCATCTCAGGCCTCCTGACTGCAGATTCCTAGTGTTAACGTTCATTAGGGCAGACCCTGGGCCACCCTCTGTTCCCCATTGCAGCTGTGGCCAGGAGATGGATCACATGATCTTTAATGTCACATGCTTCACAGCCTGGCTTCCCAACCCCACTAGGATTCTGCAATGGAAGCAGAAGTAGACAGGGAGAGATGCCCCATGCACACTTGATGTGACCAACGTGGGCATCGGGACACGACTGAGCACCTGCACACTTTTCGGGTATGCTTGTTGTGAGCCTGGAGGCACGCTGATGCACACGGAAAGCTGGCTGGTGAACACGCCCTAATAGTACCTTCCTCTCCTACCTCCTCCAGCCCCAGAGTCTTGTTTCTTCATGGAGACGTTGCTTTGCTCCACCATGGAGTCAGGAGTTTGACTCATGGGTTGCTAAATCCAGCCTCGCCATGTGTCGCCTGTGACTGGCTTCTTTTTCCTCTACATCGTTGTCACAGAGAAGCATCCCGGTGCGTTGAATGGCACCCTTTACCTGGGGTTTCTTCAAAGAAAAAAAGCAGTTCCCTGACCGAGAGTATCCACAGGCCCTCGCTATTGTCCCCTGTGTGTCCCTTGAGGGAGATGCCTTCTGTCCCTTCCTGGCATTCACAACCAGTAGCCAGGAGCTGGGGCAATGGATTTGGGCAGACTTCTTGCCAGACTCGTGCGTTTGGCAGCCGGCAGGGAAGCTGAGAGCCCAGGGAAGCCAGACATGGAGTCAGTGCAGGCGTCTCGGCACAAGTGGCTGTATTGTGACAGTTCTTTCTCGTTCACACGTTCATGTGCCAACTTGGAAGGAAATCTCCCAAGCGCTCCGCATGAGAGCGGCAGCTTTGATCTCCAGGCTGTGGGGCTGGAGGTGGGGGACTCACTTGATCCTCACTACACAGGTAGGCTTTGAGGAGCTGTGACTCATGCTCATGGGTTCTGTGAGCCCTTAAAGGAAGCTACACAGCCCTGGGAGGGGCTGTCAGCCGTCCTCATTTACCACTGGCGGGGGGCATCTTACCATCATGAATAGATTATTTCTGTCTGAAACTTGAGTAGGGATTGTTTTCTTAAGGGGGGAGGGGGAGAAGAGGGTGTGATTCTTAGGTATTGAAGGTATCTGGGAGGAAAGCAGGTTGTTCCATTTACCAGAAGAGGAAACTGAGGCTCCAGGAGCTTTTGTCACTCATCTGAGTCACTTGGCTGGTCGGTGACAAAGCCTTTAGCTGCATGCTTGTAGATGTGTGTCCTTTTGGAAAGTTCTAGAAGACACAAATCAAATGAATTTGCATCATGTGTCAGTGGGTGTAGTTTGTCTTCTTAGAACAGTGTTTCTTTCACCCTCTCAGAGTCCATTGGAAATAGATGACTTTCTCTTCTGTAGCTGAGACAGTATGGCCAGTGTCAGAATAATGAATACCCAAGCCACAAGGTTCATCACTGGGTTAACCCATAAGGAGCTCTCATTGGGCACTCCAGGGGTTCTGGGTGTCCCCTCACTTCTATTCCTTCTATTTGTTCTCCCCCTTATCCCTCCCATGGGGCGTGGCATGGTTTGGGGAGATACCAATAAATGGGAGGCATTGTCAAGCTTGCAGTGACAGAGTCTGGATCAGATGGAGACAGGTCTGTCTTCGCATGCCTTTAATCCCAGCACTCGGGAGGCAGAGGCAGGCAGATTTCTGAGTTCGAGGCCAGCCTGGTCTACCAAGTGAGTTCCAGGACAGCCAGAGTTATACAGAGAAACCCTGTCTCGAAAAAGCAAAAAGCAAAACCAAAACCAAAAACCAAAACCAAAACCAAAACAAACCAAAACAAAAAAACCTCCAAAACTCAAAAAACCAAAAAAACAACTAGTACATTCCCACAACACCATCCTACCCCTGTTTGCTTTAGACAGTGCCCGTGCCCAAAGCATGCCTCAGCATTGTGAATGATACGGAAACCCATTGACTGATACGGAAGCCTGGGTTGGTCAAACTGCTGTCCCGTTAGGCATTTACAAAGACGATCCTGAGAGGGTTTTCCCTGCATCCTCAGTAAGGAAGGCTTGTGAGGATGGGCTGTGTGCTTCCATGGGCTGATGAGGAAGCAGACGGACCTGGTGTCAAGGGGTCCTCGGGCTCAGTCCACGGGGAGAGGGATAATGCTGTTTTCCTGGAACCCAAAGCTTAACTTACAGGGCAGACCTATTGCTTGGGTCCACTCTTTGGATGCTATGCCTAGAACTAGGGGGAGCCATGCAACATCACCTTCTGACAGGTTGCTGAGATGCCCTTCCTTGTCTGAGCTGCACCCACTTCCTGCCATCATGTAGCTGGTCCTTTGTACTCTTTAATTGACGTGGCTGGGAGGGTGGAGAATGGAAGTCCCGTGACCTTGAGGTTGAGGGAAGATTTGGGGTTGAAGAAGGCATCGTTCACTGTAGTAGGTGGACTTAAATCCTTCCTTCTACTGATTAAAAAAAAATATTTAGGTTTTCCTATGTGTGTGTGTGCAGATGTGTATAGATGTGTGTGTAGATTGTGTGTGCCTGCAGATGTGTGTGCGTGCAGATGTGTGCAAATGTGTGCCTGTGTGTGTGCATATGAAGGTCAGAGGACAGTGTGCAGGTAGTATGTAGATATGTGTGTGTGTAGATTGTGTGTATAGGTGTGTGTGTGTGTGTGTGTATTCCTGCAGATGAGTGTGTGCAGGTGTGTGTGTGTGTGTGTGTGTGTGCATGCATATGAAGGTCAGAGGACAACTCTCCTTGCACCTTGCTTTTGAGGCAGAATTTCTCGTTTCTACCACTACACCACTTGTGTTAACTCACATCCCGTTCTCCTGTCTGTGTGTCTGTCTTACTGTATGAGTGTTGGGGTTACAGAGAAACACCACAGCATCCGGCTTTCTACCTGGGTTCCTGGAATCAAACTCTGATCACCGGGTTTGGGCAGCCAGTGGAGCCATCTGAACCGTCTCCCCAGCCCCTACCACCCGGACCTTAGACCTTCTGTGATTTGAAAAAGTCAGCTCTGTGGTTCTCTCTGCTTGGACAGGGGCACATCTGTGCTCTCATGTTGCTGGATTTAATTGGGGGGAGAAAGTTTTCATTTTCTAACTAGAAGGCCCAATTCCCTCTGGGGTTTTTCTCTAGGAAGTGTAGAATTTGGGCTGTGGTTTCCATGGGCTTTGGTGAGGTGACTTGTATAAAAGCAGTGTGTGGACTTCAGTATGGAAGGTAGGTGGGACGAATAGCCAGCCTGGGGATGTGTTGGCTTGAGTGGCTAGAGGGAGGTGTGGGGGGAGGAAGCCAGGTGGCACCTTCTAGCTCATAAGTGTTGGGGGTCTGCAATGGCTAGTGCCAGCCCAGGACCTTGCCTGGGTCCTTCCTCTGCTACATCTCCTGCCTCCTCTTTATCCATTAAGTTAGTGAGTCTCAGCAATGACAGTGAACTTGAGGCCTATATTTTCATCCAAGGACCAGGATAAACTCATCCAGGATTGGCTTTTTATTTTTGCAAAGTTTTCTTTTGCACCCAGAATTCCTCTTCTTGATGGCTTGTAGCCATGTGTACCACTACCACCACCACCACCACCACCACCACCACCACCACCACCACGACTGTTTCATGTGCCTTGGCTCCTCTCTTTCATGGAACCATAGGTATGTGTTCTCTGGTTTTGTTGCTGCCCGATGCATCCAACTGCAAAAGCTGCCCCATTGATTTTCCACATAGGATGCTGGTCCATGTGGCTGGTCCCAGAATCCTCAGGCTTCTATCCTCCATGTTTTGTTTCTATCTACAAAGTCCTGGTCAGCCCTGGTCCCAGCCCCGTCCTTTGCTGTGACATCACAGCATAGCCTTGGGCCGCTTTATCTTCTCAGAACCTGGTGACTCTATCTATGCCTCTTTGGTTAGCGTGGACATTGAAGGTGTCTCCTCTTTCCTTAGCTGCTTCCTGCAGGCCACGGACAAGGCAGGGGATTGCTGGGGCTGATCCGAGTGGACACCTCACTCCAGGAAGACCCCTTAACTTCTTAGGCCTGTGCACAGTCACGTCAATAGAGTGAAAATACAGAACAACCGCTCGGGAGCACTTTTTATTTAAAGGTTTAGTGGGTACCGCGTCCATCCTTTCCCTGGGTGGGTATTTGGACTCTTGTGGCTTTTGGAGGGTGCCTGCTTAAGACAAGGTAACCAAGGTTCCCCTCCTTGTAAGAAAGACTTTTTTTTTTTTTTCCTCTGGTGTGCTGGTAGCTCACATCCTGGATTTGGGACGCAGATCTTGTGCTGACAGGAGACCCAGATGCCAGGAGAATTCTGCTCTGTGGAGCTGCTAAGGCCCAGCCATTCATTCAGTTGCTCCTGAGGCATAGAGAGGCCTTGTTACAGCCTGGATTGTTCTGGCCATGAGAAGGACTGCCATTCCTCCCCCTTTTCCCTCCAACTTCCCTCCCCTCCCCTTAGGAAAAACTTCACCCCCCCTCCCTTCAACATCCCTGTCTTTAAGAATTCCCTCCATTGTAGCCCTGGGACAGAGACCCTTCTGTGAGCGTGCTGGAGGCCTGTCCTGGGGACACCCCGCCCCCCCTATTAAAAGCACATTGGAACAAGCTCCCCATTCTCCTCTGGAGAGGGTCCCTCTGTCCCAGGCCAAGGGACTCTTAAGGGACCGCTTATCCTGGGACATTCAGTTTACAAAGACTCCTGCAATGTCAGATAAACTCTCTCAGCCAGCAGAGGGAGGGGGGACAGGAGGAGCACAAAACCCCCTTTATTTTCACCCCTGCAGGGAGAGCAATAAAGACTTTGTGCTGGAGAGCAGGGGTCTGAGCAAACAGAAGACGGGGGTCTGCACCGGCTTTGATGGGAAGAGCCTTGTGGGTTATTATCATTGCAGTTTGGGGGAAGTGTTGGCATGGGATGGTCAGTTGCAAGTTTTTCATCAGGTAACAGATCCTGATCCTGAAGTCCTCCTTCCCCCAATCTGGAAACTAAAAAAAAAAAAAAAAAAAAAAAAAAAAAAAAAAACCCTTTGGCAAGTTATCTTTGCTGGCCAAGGAGAAATCCCAAAGTGAAGTGGTTATATTTTTATTTTTTCCCCTATTATTTGGCTAGGGAAAACCTCCCAGTTCAGTAGACTGGGCACCAGCTGTGTAACTCTGTATGTATTTTAGAAGAGTCATGGTCTCAAGGACTTTTGGTGGCTCACTGGGGAGGGTGACCATCTATGAGTGCCGTGTGTGTGTCCCTCACTATTTAGAGCAGACCTGACTGTGGTGTGGCACAGAAATTTATTTCTCTCAGGTCATAGACACCAAAAAGTTCTACAACCAGCCATTTTTGAGAGCAGGGCATCTGAATGTTTGTTGAACAGCCACGGAGTGGAGTGGGCCCTGTGAACAACTTACCGAGCCCTATACCGTCTCGATGAGACAGGCTCATCTCACGCAGGCTTAGCAAGACTCTGAGAGGGAAATCCCCTTGCCTTGAGTTACTTCCTGAGGCTCCAGTTCCAACTCTGATGGTTCTAGACTCTCTCTCGCTCTGTGTGTGTGTGTGTGTGTGTGTGTGTGTGTGTGTGAGAGAGAGAGAGAGAGAGAGAGAGAGCGAGCGAGAGAGACAGACAGACAGACAGACAGACAGAGACAGAGAGACACAGAGAGAGACAGAGAGAGGGAGAAGGGGGGAGGCGCATAGGCACTCACCTCACAGGCTGCACTCTAACAGGGTTCGTTCATGACATCTGGGGTGTGGTGGGGCTGAATGGGTGAAGATCACAGCGATTTGTGGAGATTGCCAGGCCTGCACCTTTTAGGAGCTGACTCTGGGTTGGGCTTTATCCATGGCCTTCCTGCCTCTCCCCAGCCTCCTCAGCACAAGCTGAGCACTGGCCATTGAGATTCAAGAGAGCAAGGTGTCAGTTGGCCCTGTCTCTGGCAGGCTAAGCACACACCTGTAAGGGGATGGTGGTAGTGAGGGTTTAGCCAGCTCAGACCCTGGGAGGGAGGTGCCTGGCTGCTTTTAGGGACCTTACTGTCATAGTCTTACCATGAGGACCCTTCTCCGATGACATTTCTAGAGAGAAGGCTCCTCACCCCTCCCACCAGGAGAGGGTCCCCATGTCTGTGAGCCTTTCTTCCTGTTTGTTTTTTTTTTTTTTCCTCAAGAGGCATGGTAGGCCCTGAAGCTGTATGTGTAAGTGCACATACGCACGTGTGGTATGTATGTATGTATGTATGTATGTATGCATGCATGCACTTGTGTGTGTGTGTGTGTGTGTGTGTGTGTGTGTGTGTACTGAGTGCTGCAGAGGCAGGAGGCTCCTGAGCGCTGATCTGTACGCCTCTGCCCTTTCTTTTCTACCCCAGGAGGAGACAGGGAGCTGTGACAGGGAAAGGGCCTGTCCAGGTGGGCTTTGTGGCTGAGCTCAGAGTCCTAGCTCATGGAAGATAGCTGTGAGACTAGATGGGCTAACACTGCAGGTGTGAGGTCCTTAAAGCATCCTTGTCTAGTCAAGTGCACTGCGCCCACTGTGGGACCTGCAGCCCCGACACCAGAGGCTGCCTGGAGTATGAACCGAGGTCACCTTGGTGCAGGGTGGATCCTGCAATGCTGGGCAGTGGTGAGGAGGGGTGTTGGTGGGACCTTGTCCTCCTGCAGATGGCAGGGGCTCCTGGGCTTTGGGGTTGCGAGTCCTGAAGGAGGTGGGGTATGGCTCTCAGGAAGCCTAGTGTCTGTCCTGCCAGTGTGCTGGTGAGCGCAGGACTTCCTGCTTGAACACACGTGTGCATGCAGAAGATATCAAACTCAAGTATTCAGGATGTAGTTGGAAGCCTGCTACTTGAGAAATTCCTCATCCCTCAGCTACGGGGGCAGATCTGTACCAAGGAACTGCGCGCAGTGGCAAGCTTGGGTAGATGTTTAGGTCTGGGTAGATGCTGGTCAGAGCAGAAGAGAGGAGCTGAGGCTGTTGTCCTGAGGGTTGGGGGATGGTGCGGATCTTGCGAGTGGATGAATGCTGGGTTTTGGAGAGACATTAGCAGCCCAGCTTGGACTTGGAAGGTGGGTCCCTACTTCCTTTACATCTTCCAGAATTGGGTCTAGAATACAGGAAATGCCGTGTGTAGGCTTTTGCTAACTATGGACTCCAGGAGAGTCCCTGAGGATGGGTGGGCATGGATCGCTTCTCCCACCCACACCGTTCATTTTCATCTCCCATGGCAGTCACTGCCTCTCCTGCAGTTCCTTGGTCACTTCCTTACCATGCTGATAACACCCACCTCTTGCACATATAGGTGTTCAAGGCCTTCCAACTCAGTGCTTTGTAGAGAGTCCTATTTCATCTGTCAACCTGTAGCTTGATCAAGAGGAGGGGGAGGAGGAGGAGGAGGAGGAGGAGGAGGAGGAGGAGGAGGAGGAGGAGGAGGAGGAGGAGAGTCCTTTGGTACCCATTGGGTTGTATCTGGGTACCTTGGTCTTAACTTCTTTTGCCCTGAGTAGATGACTTGAAGTGGAAACTTAAGGGTCCTTTGGAGAGTCAGCTGTGTCGGGCGGTGTTTTGCTGGGGCAAACACAAGAAGGAGCGTTTTCTTGAAGGCAGACATAGGTGAAAGGATGTTTTGCTCCAAAGAACAATTTCTAAACTGGCTCATTTCCCCCATATCCTTTCTTTTTCACTCCCTCTGGTGGGTGGTAGGCTAAGAAGGGAGGTTAAAGTGTTTAAGAACCCCAATTAAAAGTAGGCATTGAAAACTTTAAGCTACAGTGATTTGCCATGCCTCTTCATATCCCAGGCAGAACACTGGCCGTGAGTTCTCACGTTCTGCTCAGGTCTGTGTGTTTTGGGATATCACATGCGGGAGGCAGGCAGGGGCTCATCCTCTTCTGGTCTCTTTTGCGTTCCTCTGTGCTTCAGGTCCATCTGTCTTGGCTCTGAAGTCCCCAGTCTCTGCAGGGAGGAGGGTGGTGTACTTCCAGCAGAGCAGTGAGGATATGGACGCTCTATCGTCCTGTACAGCCTTATCCAGGGAATGAGGGTATGAAGGTGTCATGGCGCTGACCTGGTGACTGCATCAGCCCTTGGAGGTGGCTGATGAATGTCAGAGCCAGATGAGAGGTCGGAGGTCTATGTGTCTGGGTGTTGATTTCAAACTACCTTCCCTCGCTCTGCCAGGATAGAGGCTCTGGGCATTTCTTTGCTGACTCCTGAACCCTACCAAGTTGGAACAGTCAACCTGTGTTGGGCAGGGTGACGAGCGTCTCATTTTTGGCTCAATGTTCCTGTGTGCGGTTGCGCCCTGCCTTCCAGGAGCCCAGGAGAGCAAGCCCTTGTTGTAGAAGCTCATGCAGGTTGTATGGACAGTCTTCAAACACATCTGGGGCCCCCCTGACTCAGCTTGTTGGGGAGGAGCATCAGCTGCTGTTTGGCTTTGACCCTATTCTACTTGAACTTTTTTGAGGGGCCATGAGAAGCGTAACCCAGTCTGTCAGAGGTGTTTTGGAAGACTCACCGGAAAGTCATTCTGTTTTACCTGTATGTGAACCAGAGGGAGGGGCTGGGTTAAATGGGCCACAGGCACCTCCCGTCCCTGGACAGCCCTTCCAGAAGAACGAGAGGAGAAACACTTCAGCACAAGTGTTTCTCCCTCCCCCAACAGTGTCATAAGACTGCTGTTCTTCATCCATGGTAGGGATGCTTTGCATAAAGGAGACTTCAGACAGGGCAAGGCTGGGAGGGTGAGCAAGTTAGTGGCAGGAGGTGGGGGCGCTGAGGGACCGAGTCATTTGTTAGGGCTATGGAAACAATACAGTGTTTGTCTCCAGAGGACGCTGGTGCTGGGGAAGGCGAGCCAAGATGGGCCCAGGCAGAAAGAAAACAAGCACAGGTCTGAGGAAAATGTGGTGACCCCCGAGGAGCAAGGAGAAAGAAGCCTTTGTCTCGGGAGGTCGGGGCAGGGGTGCAGGCAACGAGGCCTGTGGTATGGGACAATCGCTGCCTCTCTCCTGAGGTCCTGGGTCCCTAGAAGAGGCTCAGAGGGACCAAGACACCCACCTTGATGGGAGTTTCAGGAGTGGCTGGTCTCAGACCTTTCCTTCTGGAGTGTGCTTGTGTTTTAGGGTCTTTATCAGTCCAATTCTATGAGGGTGGTGCTGGGAAGGAGGAAGCCACAGTGGAGTGCGTCCCCCCCTGGAGTTAGGAGGGAGAGTGGACAGAAGGTCTGTCCTGGCAGGTGTGTGTGTGTTTGCTACAGCATGGCTGGCTGATCTGATGCCGGGACAGAGATGTCCCTGGAGCTTGGAGATCAGCCAATGGGATCCCAGGAGGAGGATGTCAGTAGGGACTCTGTGTGTGTGTGTGTGTGTGTGTGTGTGTGTGTGTGTGTGTGTGTACTGTTAGTGAAGAAGCAGACCTCTTCCACAGAGCTCTCTGGGAGACTGACAGTCCACTCCTACACACGCCTGGGCAGTTATATCCTCTCGCTCCACGGACTTGGCTTCCTTTCTCACCATCAGTTCAGAGTCCCTCCCCCCCCCATGGGATTGTGGGTACACACCAGGGGCCCAGGCTGCCCTCGAACTCACTATATTGCACAGATCAATCTCAAACTTATGGTTTCCCCCCTTAGCCTTCTGAGTACTGGCTTTACAGACTACATCACCATGGCAGGTATTTTTATTTTTATTTTTATTTTATTTTATTTTATTTTATTTTATTTTATTTTATTTTATGTGGGTGGGTCTTTGGCCTGCATGTATGTGTACTGTGTGTATGCAGTGCCCACAGAGGCCAGCAGAGGATATCAGACTCCCTAGAGCTATAGTTGTGGATGGCTATGAGCTGTTTTATAGGTGCTGGGGAAGAGTAGCCGGTGCCTTTAGCCCCAGAACCGTCTCTCCAGCCCCGTGGCTTTGTCTGTAACGTAGACCCCTGACTCCTTGGCAGATGCATCCTTTCTGGGCTATCACTGGAGTCCTTGCTGAACTTGTCTTTGTCACATGACAGTAGCCATGGATGCCCTGCAGGACAGTGTGGTGCTGAGAGCGGCCTTTCCGTTCTGACAGACTCAATACTATGGGAACCACACGAGAACTTCCTAGGGGTCTGGCCAGTCTCTGTGCCACTATGGAGAGAGAATGTTCTCGAAAGATGGCAGAGGATTTTAGGGTCTGGGCTGTGGCTATCGGCTATTGTCAGCACAGCAGCACATACATATATGTGTGCTCAAACACACGTGTGTGCACACATGTGCACATGTGTTCCTCACAAGGGGTTTAGAGGTAGGCAGTGTTGTGACCTCTGTTTGACTGATGGGGTGGCAGAAGCACAGAGAGGGCTAGTAAGCTGCTGTCAATCACACAGCGCGTTAAGTGGTGCCACCTGGCGCCAACCCAAACCCTCTGGCTACAGAGACTGTTCCAAGTGCTTAGCAGTGTTTCCTGCCCAGCTGAAGGCTGCTGTGTGTCAGGCATCCTCATGGTCACGCCTGCACTGCCAACAGCTCTGTGCGGATAGCCTATCTTTATCCTTGATTCACAGTGGCAGATCCACTCAACCTAAGGACTCCAGGTCGTTTGCTTGCAATGACACTCCATCCCCCGGTCAAATGGTGAGGACCTCTGACCTGTGTGAACACAGCAGAGCCTTTGGGGCATCAGAGGAAAGCCAGAAGGTGTAGCTGGTCTGGGAGAAGGAAGAGGGAACTTGCCCTGTGTGGGGAGGGTCTCTCTCTGCCTTCCCCCTGACCCCCAGGGTGACCTGGACAGCTCAGGGTCCCAGCTGGTCCTGCTGACTCTGGCTGTCTGCCAGCGCCTCCTAGTGGGCTCCGCATTACGGGGCAATGTGGTTTTCCTTCTGTGCCTGGGCTCCCCCTCATTTTTCATTGCCAGTGATCCTGGAGGCATACGGTTCACATCAGTCTAAAGTGGGTGGCATGACAGTGGCCTCGTGGTATCCACCCCCCCAACCCAGAAGCAAATGGCTCATGTTTCCCTTTAATTGTTTTGGAGCCCTGTCTCTTGGGAGCCTCATTCATTGCTGGCCTGGGGGACCCTGCATTGAGGAAGAGGCAAACACAGCAGGAGGCGCCCAAGCAGGGACAGAGATTTTTCTCAGGGAGGTTAAGTCAGTGCTGCTTTGCAAGGCTGGTCCCCCATGCACACCTTGCCTGTCCACATCACCGCTCTTCCTAGGCCCTTTCTTCTGCCGTCTCTTGCAAGAGACATATTGCTTCATCATTCCTGAGTAGCTATTGGGTACCAGCCTCTGGGACATTCTGAGAGAGGCCCAGAGATAATGGCAGAGAGACAGACAGAAACACACACACACACACACACAACACACACCACACACACACACAACACACACACACACACACACACACACACACACACACACACACACACATACACACACACTTACACCAGCCAGTCTGGTGGGCTAAGAAGCTCCAGGGACGCACACCCCTATCCTCTGCTCTAGGATAAGTGCTGGCCACCGCCTCTGTCTTATCAGGGAGGAAACTCAGACCCTCATGTCACACGGCAAGCCCTCTATCCACTGAGCTGTCTTCCCAGCCTGGAGACAGCCAGGAATTGAAACAGGTCTCTTGCCTGGGAAACCAGTATGTCCTTTATAGATGTCCATCTCTCTTCAATGCGGCTTCCCCTTGGCCCTCTTAGGGACCATCTGGCAACTCAACTCCCATCCTGTACCATAGTTCCCCCTTGGAGTGGTTGTGAGCACCCTCCCCCGCTACCTTGAGTTGCTTTTGAAGTCTATAACCAGAGGACTAGAAGTCTGGCTGTGCACAGTGGTACCTGGGTGGTGACTGGTTTGCTTTTGGCTCCATCAGAACACCCTTCTGAGGCCCCTCCTATAGCGCTGTCTGTGCCTTTCACGTCTGACTTTGTTCGCTTGAGGAACTCAGAGAGCGAGGGCACTAGCCCTCACTGCATCCAGGGTATCCAGCCTGTTGGACTCTTGGCGGCAAACGGGCTAATGGGATGACCTGAGAGGGGTGTTGGTTGCCCTCAGGGCTCAGAGCCTTGTCTTGTCCTGCACTTCCTGCGCTGTCTCTTTATATGCCTCCCACCTTGACTGCCAGAGTTAGAGATGGGACCTCCTCCATCCAGGCTGCTGGGTCTCAAGGCTGAGGGAGAACAGGTGTGTCCTGACCAAAAAAAGTGGGAGACTGGAACACAGTCCAGCCCTGTTTTCAGCCAGGAAGGACTTGGCTCCCCCAGGCTTTGCTCCTGCCCCTCCAAAGTGGCCAGAGGAGGGGTTTTGTGGGAGCAGATGCTGGTAGCACTTGTCCCCAGGCTTATCAGGCAAGCGGAAGCTGACCCCCCCCCCAGGTGACTTTTAAGGCTGCTGTATGTGAAAACTGAGGTGTGATCTACTCCTGTTCCCACCCTCTTCCTCCTCACCAGCCCTACCCCAACCTGAGGACCCCCGGGACGAGGAACCATGTTTGTATCTATCAAAAGGGTATTGAACATCTGGCCTAGGCAAGGGGAGAGGAAATGAACTTGAGCAAAGTGCTGTAGCCAGAACCCCAGACTTCCCAGGGGCTCCCAGGGGCTCCCAGGCAGAGCCCAGGGAAGGAAGCATGAGATGACTCTAGGCTGCACAGAGAGACGGAATGCGCCAGACGCTGACTTGCAGGTGAGGGAGGCCGCTGCCTTCTTAGAGCGGTTCACCCTGAACGTGAGGGATAGTGTTTGCTGTCAGCCTGACTGGATTCAGAGTCACCCAGGAAATGCACTCGTGGGCGTGTGTCTGTGGGAGTTTTTCCAGAGGTCGAACTGCGTGTGGAGGGAAGACTTGCCCATCCTTATCGGCCGGGCTCAGGGTTGACTCATTATGAGAAACTGAGCTGACCCCAGCACGCATCTCTCCTGCTTCCTGATCACAGACGCAGTGCAGCCAGCCGCTTCATGCTTCCGACAGGCCTTCCACACCGCTCCCTTAAAGCGGGATTCAAAGTCAACATCCTCTCCTGTGAGTTGCTTTCACCACAACAGTGAATCAAGTCACTAATACATGGGGGGGGGAGGGGGGGATAGAGGATGAGAGTTTGCAAGAGACGCAGGTGCCTGAGTGGGAGGGCACACACAGGATGCTTGCGCCCCTCCCCACTTCCCGTGTTCGTGTTATAGAGTCCGGACTGGCCAGGTAGACAAAGGTGGGAAGTGTAATCTGGGCAAGTGGCCTGTGGATTGCTCGTCAAAAGGTGACAACCTGAAATCAGGGGCGGGAGGGAGGTGGAGGGACATGTGGGGTGATTTTACGCACTCAGTTGGGGATCTCTCTTCCTGGCCCATGTGTGGGGTTTGTGTTCCCGTTTCTTGGCCCTTTCTCTCCCATTTGTCACTATTGAGACACAGGGTGCTTTTGTTTTGGGGTGTGTCCGTCCGTCCGTCCGTCCATCCGCCCATCCGTGTGTGGCCGTGTGGGTATGTGGAGGCCAGAGGGGACATGTTAGGTACCCTACCTGTTCTATCCCTCTCCCCCTGACTCCTTGAAGACAGCATCTCTCACTGCAGCTAGGCTGTCAGCCGCAAGCCCCCGCAACCATCCTGCCTCCGCATCCCCATGCTAAGGATCCAGGCACCGACACACTCACACCAGGCTCTGTGGGCTTTGAACTCAGGTCCTCATGCCTTTGCAGCAGGCTCTCGCCCTAGCATCTCCCCTGCATGCTGGCTCCATTTATGTCTATGTAGTTATGGATGCTCTATGGTCTGTCTTTCTCTAGTTTACCGTTGGACCCAACTGGGTCCTTGGTACCTGGTTGGAAGCAACACTGGCATCTGTGTGTGGGACTGTGCATTTACAGCAAGGGAGGGGGCACTGGTGAAGGGGCTCCTGATGGGCAGAAGCGCACAGCCAGGAAACAGTATCCATCCAGCCTTGAACCTGGGGCTGTACCGGCACATCTCAGCCTCCATCTTCTCCTCTGCTTTCCAGCTCCACGTCTTTTAAGCCTCTTGGAACACTCTGGCACACAGCTATAGCTTAAGGGCCATTTGTCCCTGTAAGTGGATGTGCAGGCTCTGGGGACCCTTTCTGCATTTCCCCACCCCCTGCTCATGCCGTGCTCCTCCGCTGCAGACCCCCCTGGGGTGTTGGCTTTGGGATGCCTTCTGGGTGCTGATCCTTGGTCCTGCCTTCACAGCCCGGCTCTTCTCTTTGGCCTTCAGAGGGCAGAGTGTTAAGCAAACACCTTCCTCAAAAGAAAAAAGCTGCATTGTCCTCTTCTGAGTTCATGGCCCAGCCTCGAGAGCCAACTGCCCTGGCTTATGGATTGCTAAGTGTGGAACTACTGTGTGTGTGTGTGTGTGTGTGTGTGGGGGGGTTGCAGAGCTTTTAACCCAAAGGGTCATTCCTTTGGGGGTAGGAGCTTGTAGCTGAGAAGTGTCAGGAGGTGAGCAGGCTGCCTATGGGTAGTAGGGCCCTTAGCGCGCACTGTGGGAGAACAGGAGAGTTGCCAGTGGCCTAAGCTGAAACCTACCCAGCGTCTGTCTCCTTGAAAGTCTTGGCAGATGTCCCTATCACATCGCTGTGACAGAGACACAGGGCTCATTCTGCAGGTTCCCATTTTGATACAGAGGCAGGTTTTCTGCCCCATCTCCTTGAGAACAAGCCGCTATTTCCTCGGGCTACCCCGGTGCCTAGGTACTAGGTTTCTAAAGTTTTAATGATTAATCTTTTTGGTTTTGGTTTGTTCTAACAGGGTGGAATGAGAAGCTGTGTGTGTGTGTGTGTGTGTGTGTGTGTGTGCATTACCTTTTTAAAATGTAAATAACAGGAACACAGAGCTAACTCCCATCCTGTCCTGCATTGCTAGGTAACTCCTTAGGCAGTTCCCTGAGACCCCATGAGGTTGGTGGAGAGGGAGAACGGTCCGCTCAGCCAGGCGTGTTCAGCAGTGCCCAAGCGAGACTCGAGGGAAGCCCATGGAGTTGGGCACAGGCCTCCTTCTTATCTTCTGAGCCTGCCACCTCAAACCCAGACAAAAGCTGTCATTTTTTTTTTTTCTAAGCAATCCTCTGTGTCTGAGCTTGGGGACCTCGCTCCAAGATCATCTTCTCTTCCCTCTTCCAGCCGCTCAGCACTGCCTGTCAGCCCTTTGCTCATCCACAGGCAGGTCCTTTCTCCTGCCGGTTCCTCTCGTCCTCTTCTTGGGGTTTCCGGTTTACTCAGCCCTCTTTGTGAACAACTCGGGATAGGCGGTGTCTGTCAAAGCTGGAGGTGAGAGAGATGGGCTGGTCACCAGGGGAGCTGGCCCTGTGTTTGATTCCACACTCCTTACTTCATTGAACACCCAGAACATTCATTGGTCATCTAGGCTCCAACTTTCCTTTGCTTAAATGTCCATTAAAGCAAGAAAACAAAGCCACAACGTGCGCGCGCGCACGCACACACACACACACACACACACACACACCCATCTTTACCCCAGACCTCATGCGTGCTCTGCAGGCTCTCCTTTGCTGCATTCTGTCCCCAGCACTGTTCTGGAGCTGTTGACCTTACTGTCCTGTGAGCGAAATGCTCTCCGTGCAAAGCCTGCCTTCTGATTGGAATCTGGGTACTTCCCTGGCTTGGCTGTCATGTGACCCCATCCTCAGTGGCCTCCGTGACCCCAGGGCAAGGGCAGCCAGCTACAACCCCCAGCCTGCTGTGCTCTGCACCCCTAAGTTGGGGGTGTGTGGCCAGCTGGCTGAATTAAGTAGCTTTTTGATGTTTGGTTTCCATTGTGTTCAGAGGCTGTAAGTTGGTCATACATCGAGGGACACCTGCATGTGGCCGCCTGTCTCTCCCAGCCCTGCAGGCACTGTTGGCTTCAAGACAGTTGTCAGGTCCCCTGCCAGCAAGAGGCTTCTAGATACCAATTGCTGTGACTAGTGAGGCCAGAAGCCTTACGATCTAAAGGAGGGGTCCTGGGTGCCAGAGGGGGTGTTATTATTCAGGGCCCGTGCTTCTTGGATGTGGCCCTCCCTGTTCACGTTTTCCTCTTTTAGGGTCCTCATTAAAAACAAGATTAGAAGTCCCGTTTTACAGCCGTGTTGTTCACAGGAGCAGGTTAACACAACAGAGTCAAACAGTTTCCTTAGCTGGAAAGTGTTCTTTTTACTGAGTTCAAATAAAACTAGACAGTAGCCCTGCGGGCCATGACACGGGCCTCCTCACCACGCTGGGTAGTCAGCCTGGCCTGGCAGTAGCTCCCTGTCCCCTGTACCTGTACCTGTACCTGCTCCCTTACCTGTGGCTTCTTTACAGCCTTTCCAGTCCTCAGGGTCAGCTGTAGTGTCCCCCTGCTGTGGCTCCTGAGACCGAGCCCTTGCCCGGAGACAAAGGTCCCCCAGGACTGGCTGAAGTGTCCCACCTGGTGCTCAGTGCTGGGACCACGATGCTTGGTTGATCACGGCATGAGTGCTCTGAGCACGAGTTCTGCTTGGTCAGTCTCAGAACGGCTGCAGTGTTGGTCTTTGGTTGGTCTTTGTATGGCATGTTCTCTGGAGCAAAGCACATGGTTCTTTATATTTTGTCTCTGTTCATTGGGACTTGCATGGGCTGTGACAGACCTATTCTTGCGGTTGACACGGTGCCACCCTCTGCTAGGGAGTCATTTTGGGCAGGTTGTTTTTTGACAAGAGACTCTATGAAATAAAAAGTAAATTTAAGTCCAGGGCATCCAGACTGTTGGGGTATGGCGCCCTCTAGTGTCCAGGTAGCATCATCACAATTGCATCTCTAAATCTACCCGTTTTCTGCTGTACTGAAAATCCGGCCCTTCCCTTTCTCACTGGGGTTGAACAGTGCTTTAGAAAAGTCTGGTGCACACCTTTAATCCCAGCACTCGGGAGGCAGAGGCAGGTGGATTTCTGAGTTCGAGGCCAGCCTGGTCTACAAAGTGAGTTCCAGGACAGCCAGGGCTATACAGAGAGACCCTGTCTCGAAAAGCCCCCCCCCCCCAAAAGTCTCAGACTATTAAGTATATCGAAGAAGGGGCCTTTGGGTGCTAACGTTCAGTATGTGCCCCCCACCCATACCCACGCGCAAATGGTGACTTCTCCGCTGTGTTATTTCTGCAGGACTGGCCTGGTGGCAGGGACGTCAGCCTTGCCTAGGTGGGTGGGAGAGGGTTATGGCTTCCCTGATCCAGGAACTCTGCCTCCCAGCATTCTGCTTGCAAGTCAGTGTGGACTCCCTGTGGAGCCAGGGATGGGACCTAAAGCACGCGGGAGATAAATGCTTGGCCACCGAGTCCACCGAGTCCCCATCTATGGACAAAGGGAGTCTGGGAATGTTGCAAAGAGATGTGTGTAAGAAAATGTTTGCTATGTGGGTGATTGGCATACGTAGGAGCAAGTAGAGCATATGGTACATGTCTGACTCCTCTTTGCGGGCCTCCAGGAACCTGCTGATTGGTCACTCCAGCAGCTGGATGTGAGTCTACATCCTGAGGCTTGCAGCTAGGATATCTGGGACCTTTTATCCTGTTAAGTTTTGTACTTCCACACGTGGAGCCCATTCAGGGCCAGGGCCAGGGCCAGGTCATCCAGACTCTTGGGGTATGGCGCCCTCTAGTGTCCAGGTAGCATCATTACAAATGCATCTCTAAATCTACCAGTTTTCTGCTGTATTGAAAATCCTGCCCTTCCCTGTCTCACGGGGGTTGGACAGTGCTTAGTAAAGTCTCAGACTGTTAAGTATATCTATGCCTCCTCTCATACCGGAGGTGTTAAAGGCAGTTTTCAAACAATGTTATATTTATGAGCAAGAATAAGGGCAGGAGTGGCTGCCCTTATCTATCAAGGATGGCTGTGAGTTTAAGCTCAGTTGTAAAACACTTGCCTAGGATCTGTGCAGTGCAAAGTTTTATCCTCGGAACAAACCAATCATTAATCAATAAGTCAATCAAATAACAAATCAAGAAAGAAAAACTAAGATAAAGCCACTGAAAGAGCTAGGGTAAAATACTTGGCCACAGCCTTTGCCGTGGCTGGGCTGACCAGAATACAATTTAGTATCCTCTAGAAAATTCTTGATCTATCTTTAGATAAAAGATTCACGTACCCATCACTGCTTTAGATGGCCATGTGGGGATCCTGAGTGTCAGACATCATCACTAAGAACTGTGGTATACAGGGAACACATTGGTGGCTGTTGGGGGTGGTGGTAGATGCCTTTGGAAAACCTTGAAGCTTAGACCCCACTTGGTGTCATCTCAGTCAGTTGGAGGGGATTGGCTCCGCCCACCTCTGAGCTTTGGGCTCAATAGCTGTGGTGCTGGGCCCAGAACCTGGTGTTTATGGAAGCCCCTCCTCCACCCCACCCCCACTGTGGTAGTCCCGGTGGCCTCGGAACCCCACTGGTCTAGGTAAGGGAGGTGGAAGTCTCTCCTTTCGCTTCCCTCTATGAACGAGAGGTTGGCAGCAGGCTTGTCAGCAGTAGGCTTGTGGGGACCTGTGACGAGTGTCGCACACATTAGGAGGACCATCCTGTTTTCCAGATCGCTGGAGTGCAGATGTCTTTTGCTGCTGAATGGCAAAGGCTGGCATCCTCATGAGAAAACCAACCCCGGCCTTGGCCAGGGAACTCCATAGCTTTGCTCTGCCCCAGCATGACTGTCCTCAATAGACAGCTGGACCTGACCTACCAGGAGCGTGACTCTGTACTCCTTTGTTCGAGCCTTTGGCTGCTATAGTGCTGTGGTATCAAGAAAAAAGTTGAAAGGGGTTCATCAGAAACACCCAGTCTATCATAGAAAACCCTAGGGCGGAGCATGACTTTGCCTCTTACAGCTCTGTGGCTTCCTCTTGGGTACAGAGGGCTGTGTGTTTGCCCTGACAACAAGATAACCCACTGTAGGGCGTTCCTGGAACCAGCCATTGGTTGGGGACTCTTTCCAGGACCAAATTTTAGGTTTTGTGGGAGCTCTAGCCTTTCCTTTCAGACCCCAGCTACAGCACACAGCAGTTGGTCATTAAGGCTTCTGTGGTTGCCATGGTGAGAGAGCCTCTTCTGCTGGCCTGGGCCTGTGGGATTGAACAAGGAGACATAGCCCACATTCTTTGAAGTGATTTTCACTGGTTAATCTGCTCTGCTTCAATCTCTAGGTTCTCTGTGTGTGTGTGTGTGTGTGTGTGTGTGTGTGTGTGTATGTGTGTGTGTGTATGTGTGTATGTGTGTGTGTGTATGTGTGTGTGTGTGTGTGTGTGTATGTGTGTGTGTGTGTGTGTGTGTATGTGTATGTGTGTATGTGTGTGTGTGTGTGTGTGTATGTGTGTGTGTGTATGTGTGTGTGTGTGTGTGTATGTGTGTGTGTGTATGTGTGTGTGTGTGTGTGTGTGTGTGTGTATGTGTGTGTGTGTGTGTGTGTGTGTGTGTGTATGTGTGTGTGTGTATGTGTGTGTGTGTGTATGTGTGTGTGTGTGTGTGTGTGTATGTGTGTGTGTGTGTGTGTGTGTGTGTGTGTGTGTGTTGTCATAGCTGAGCCATGCACAGGGTCACCTGGGCAGTCAGGTTCTGAAGCTGGAGCATCTGAGGTTTAAAAGGTGAGGGTCCTAGAACATGCCTGTCACCTCTTAATCGCGTTCTCACGCCCGGCCAGGAAAGACGCAACAGACCAGAATCTTCTGCGGCAAAACTTTATTGCTTACATCTTTGGGAGCCAGGAGGGCAAGCGCCCAGCGCCCAGCCCCAAAAAACGAAAAGCCCCTTCTATTACATCTTTAGGAGCCAGAGCTCCGGCGCGCGCGCTCTATTGTTTACATCTTTAGGCAGCGAGCGAGCGCAGGGCGCGCAGAGCCAGAGAGATGCCAGCGAGAGAGAAATGGCGGAAACCCCGTCCCCTTTTTTAGGAGAGTTATATTTCGCCTAGGACGCATCACTCCCTGATTGGCTGCAGCCCATGGCCGAGCTGACGGTCACGGGAAAGGTAGAGTACAAGTAGTCATAAAATACCCTTGGCACATGCGCAGATTATTTGTTTACCACTTAGAACACAGGATGTCAGCGCCATCTTGTGACGGCGAATGTGGGGGCGGCTCCCAACAGTCACCCATCCATTAGTGGCTCATGTGTTCTTAAGACAAACTCAGCAGGCTGTACCTGTCCAGAGTGAGTATAATGATCTGTTGCAGTGGATCCCAGCGTGTGGTGGGTCGGGGTGGGGCCGGCAGAGTTTGGACAGGAGTGCAGAGCTGTTTTGCCAGTTTCTGCTAAAGCCCTGTGGATGAAGAGCCTGCTAACTCCAAAGAGATGGACCCCAGTCCTACTCTTAGAGTCCCCACTGCAGAGGTCCAGGTAGGCCCCTTACTTCTATGCCCACAAATACCTGGGCTAAAGGAAAGGCATTGGCCAGCGTGTAACAAATCTGGCGGGCAGGGAAGGTTTATAAAAGAAAACCCAGGAGCCGGGAGCGGTTGCCATCCCCTGGTCTGCATCTGCAGGCTCTGTCGCCACCTAGTGGTGCGTGTGTGTATATCAGCCTCACAGGTCTGTCTCATCCTGGGTCTCATCTTGGCAAGGTCTCATCTGTCTAAGGATTGTCGCTTAAGGGGGTCGAACAGGGACACATGGGTGTCATCTGTAGGCCCAGTCTCAGATAAGGCACAGGGAGTGTTTGTCAAGGAACATGAGCGTCAGGGTCAGCGATGGACCACACATACTCTTAAAAGTAAGATGGGGGCTGGAGTGAGGGCTCAGCAGTTGGCTGCTCTTCCAAGCGGTGCTGAGTTCAATTCCCAACACCCACATGGTGGTTCACAATTGTTTCTCACCCTAGTCCCATGGGATCCTCTGCTAGGCATGCATGCATATAAAACACCCATATATAAAAAGTCCACACCTACATAAATATTTAAGAAAAGTAAGATGACTGTGCCAACTTTGCTTAGAGAGAGAGAGAGAGAGAGAGAGAGAGAGAGAGAGAGAGAGGATCACTGTAGGATTGTGTGTGCGCGCTGTGTGTGGGTGCTGTGTGTGTGGGGGGCTGTGGACGGTAAAGGACCTGGCTCTTTATTATTGCTCTTAGCCAGAACATTAGGGGAAGGATCCAGCTACCATTCCTGACAGCCGCTGCACTGTCTGATAGTCTCGCCTGCTGTCACTCCAGGCACGTGTGTAAAGATTCCTCTCTCCCTTTCTTTTATCCTTTTTGCTTTATTTTGAGGAAAGGTTTCCCTGTGTGTTGCAAGCTGGCCTGGAATTCATTATATAGACCAGTTACATACATACATACATACACACACACACACACACACACACACATACACACACACACTCACACCTACACAGCAGACACACTCATACAGAGCAAGCTAGCCTTGAATTCATTATATAGACCAGAAAACACACACAGACACACAGACACACAGACACACACACTCACACAGAGCAATCTGGCCTTGAGCTCATTATATAGACCAGAACACACACACACACAGACACACACACACACACAGCAATCTGGCCTTGAGCTCATTATATAGACCAGAACACACACACACACACCTACACAGCAGACACAAACACTCATACAGAGCAAGCTAGCCTTGAATTCATTATATAGACCAGAAAACACACACAGACACACACACACACAGACACACACACACAGACACACACACTCACACAGAGCAATCTGGCTTTGAGCTCATTATATAGACCAGAACACACACACACAGACACACACACACAGAGCAATCTGGCCTTGAGCTCATTATATAGACCAGAACACACACACACACACACACACACACACACACACACACACACAGAGCTATTGCTATTTTTCCATCTCCATTTCTCCATTTTCTGGTCATTAGAAGACGTCTTGGTCTTATCATCAGGAGAGTGATTCCCCATTTCCTGAGGGGTGCATGTGTATGTGCATGTGTGTGCGCTCGTGTTTGTGTGTATCATAGGCATTACCTTTAGTTCTGCTATAAGGAAGCCTTGCGTTTCCCTCCTGGTTATTTACCAGTCCTTTCCCCCCTGTTCTGTGTCTGTGTGGCCACATGGCCCCCTGTCAAAGCGGCCTCACTCTTGTCCTGGCTGCAGCAGTTCCTCTGAGGCTGGAGTGATGTCAGGTGTCAAGTGTGAGTTTCTCATTCTTTTATACTCTTAGTCGCCAGCATTTGGGCCTGGGCTTTCTGGTGATGGGTGTGAGATTCCTGAAGGGGTCTCACTGGAGTTTTACTCGCAGTGGGCCACAGCGATGCCCCTTGGCAGTAACTGGGGACTTAACGTGACTGCAGTAGCAGCAGGGACCCAGCTTGACCCTGGACAGGGCATGTGAGTGTTCCCTTGGCGGGGTCACTGCCCCCCACCACTCACCCCAGCTTTGTCTTCCACAGAGCACTGCAGGTCACGTGTGTGGATCACTTGCCTGATGTCTGAGACACTGCGGGCAGGCAGAGGCACTGGGGGCCTGAGACCCCAGCCAGTGGCTTCAGTAGCCTGCTCTTCCTCGGTCTGAGAACTCGCCCAGAAGCTGTCACTGATGTGATTGCAGGAACGCAGGGTGGCTGGGATGTCACATGCTGCCTCCTGAAGGAGGAGGAGGGGACGTCAGGGTCACGTTAGAAGGCTGCCTGTTGTATTAATCCACTGAAGGCAGGTCAGTCCATCTCCAGGTTGACAGATGAGGAGGCTGTCAGAGAGAAAGAGCAGAATACGGTGTGTCCCAGAGCAGGTAGAAGAGCCAGGAAGCAAACTCAGGCCACCAGGCTCCGGGAGTCCTGCTCTTACCTAATTAGGACGGGAGCCCTGTGTCAGCCCCCCACCCCCACCCCAAGTCATGTTGTGACCCTGTATTCTGGACCAGAGCTGACCTCAGGGGTCACATTTGATGCCTGCCTTCTTGGACTGTGGTGTAACAGGCCTACCATGGAAGGCTTACCTTGTGATTACTTTCAAATGAGAGTGATTAATGTTTGCTGCGCAATAATAAACGTGCTTTGAAAGCAGGAGATGCCTCCCGAGTGACCTCCGGTGAGTTTTGTAAGTCACCTAGAAAGCTGAAAGAACCCAGGGAGGGCCAAAGGCAGTTGAAAAGCCATCTCGGGGTTCTGAGATGCTCTGGTCCTCTGCAGGCTCCCCAAGTCCTTCCAGAAGGACGGGGACCCCCACCTCCTATGCACCCAGGGTGTTGCTCACCTCTAGAGTCAGCCATGTGCTGAGAGGTGAAGGAACAACAGCTCGGGGCTCAGGCCTGGGCATGCGGGGTGGGATATCCTGCAGTGGTTCACTGCCTTCAATAGACTGAGGCTTGGCTTTGCACGGAGACAAAGAACCTTCTAGAATGAAGGCACTGTCCGTAGGGAATGACCTAGATAGTCCCCGCAGGTCCTGAGTGGGCAGGTAGGTCTCCCTTGTCCAGGCTCATCCTGAAGAATAGAGCTGACTCCCTCTAGGACGTAGCCTTCCAGAGGGCTGTGGCTGTGGCTGTGTGTGTGGCTGTGGCTTTCTGCTTTGTGGTTGTAAAGGATGTTTTCCTAATATAAAGAATCCTTACCTTCCTCACAGGTGACATCCCCAGTGTCACCTGTTTAGGCACGGTGACAATATCCTTGGGAACAGGATCATTCCGGATCCCTTTTATTAGGGTGCTCACTCATCCTGTTCCCAAGGACTCCACCCTCTGACCACCTCCTCCTAACTCCGTCATCACAGGTACCAGGCACGCCACATGTGGATTTCAGGGAACACAGACACAGTGTAGTGCAGTTCTCACCGTAGGCTACACCTGTCATGATGTCATAGAGAAACAACTTCTGGGTCAACACCTTATAATCACCTGAAGCACCTTAACCAGACAGAATATCCTGCTTAATCGGAGCCAAGTAAAATACTGTGTGTGTGTGTGTGTGTGTGTGTGTGTGTGAGAGAGAGAGAGAGAGAGGGGGGGGGGAGCGAAGGGAGAGAGGGAGAGAGAGACAGACACAGAGAGAGAGACACACACACACAGACACACAGAGAGACACACACATGAGACACAGACAGACAGACAGACAGACAGAGAGAACACCTTGGTTTCAGGATACGTAGATTCTGGATAAGGCTCATATGCCCTACAAGGACTGAGGAAGGGCCCAATGTTTGTCTGTTCATCAAAGCTGAGAAAACCTTTCCCTGAGCATCCCCGAGGATCAAGGTTCCCAGGAGGCCATAATTGATTCCAGTGACAGGAGATGAGACCGGGCTGGGGACATGGCTCCGTTGGTAGAGGGTTTGTCTAGCATGCACAGGGCCCTGGGTTCGAGTCTCAGTACCACATAAAACCCAGGGTAGTGACAGTCCCAGCACTTCAGGGGTGCAGGCAGGAGGACCAGGAGTTCAAGGCCATCCTTGGTTTCATAGGATTGCACTAGCCTGGGCTATATGAGACCCGTCTCAGGAATGACATTAGCAGAGGGAAGAGGCTTATGGGGCTCAGTCCAAGGGACGCAGGTGTGTGTGCCCAGAGGCTCCATGGGATAGGCTGCCCAGTGTCATAGCCGCAGAGTTCTTCAGGCTTCGGTACCTGCGATGCTGTTTACCCTCCATTTCAGAGCTCTGATGATGCAAAAATGAACGGGCTCAGAATGCTTCCCCAAAGACTGATCGAAAAGATTCCAGAATATATTAAGCTAAATAAGAACCTTATTAATATTAGTTAATAAGCTGCTCCTTTGAAACAATCACTCAAAAGTACATCTGAGACACGCTCTTTCTTCACCTGTTTCTGTTCACCCCCAAAGTGCCATCATTACCCCAGAGCGACATTGCTATACCCGAAACTGGTGAAGGGCATGCTGGGTGGGTGGGTTGGCCCCTGGGGTATCCATGTTCCCAAAGGGTTTACCTTGTAAGAGAGACAGGAATTCAGTTATGCTGCAGGGTTCAGATGGGGCTGTGAGTGGGAAGTGTACATCATGCAGGACTTACAGGAGGAGGTGACATTTGTTTGGGGTTTTGAAGTTGACATGCAGAAAGAGGGAAAGGGGAAGGGTGACCTGACAGACGCCCTGTTTGGGGAGTTGGAATGTTGAGGATAACGTTGGGGGAAGGTAGATGAAGTGGGTACAGGGTCTGATGATCTCAACCTCTGTGGCAGAGCTGGAACTGCAAACCAGCAGGAGAGGGTAGCGCGGGACCAAGCCAGGTTTTGAGCAGAAAGTAGCAAGATCTGAGATAATTGAGGTGGGGTCAACGAGGGGAGGTGTTACTGTACTGGAAAAGCTGGTCAGAGGTCCAAGAGCCAGACTAGCAACCCATCAAGGCAGGGAGGGGCGATTCTAGTGCTTCTGGGTCCAGGGAGATGGCTGGACCCACCTAGCAAGGAAGGGGTGGCGTGGGCAAGGTCAGCTTTAGAGAAGGTGCATTCTGGGCGATCTCATCCTACAGGGCGCAGACCAGACGGCGAGGTGACTGAGGGCCTAGGACTGAGGGACAGACCCAGCTCGGGGCCTGATAAGGCAGCCGTTGGGAGCCCTGTTCTGCACCAGCATCCCGCTAAACCTTGACATTACACGTCCCTCAGCTTCGGTCCCTCAGCTTCGTCCTGCTGAGTGGTCCCCATTATGTGGAGAAGCCAGAGAGGGTGTCTAGACAGCAGACGCTCATGTGATACTTCATGAGGGCTCGGATGAAGCCCAGCCTGTAGCTGTCTTTGTCACCGTGGTCTGACTTCCCTGCTGCGCACTGGCAGTTTATGAAGCAGGTGACTTGTGAGCATAGAGCATCCACAAAAGTGAGAAGGAGACAAGGAAATGTTATGTCGCTGTGTTCCGAGGCTTCCGAGAACAGCTGTTTCTGGGAGATGGCTCGGTGGGTAAAGTGTTGGCTCTGGAGGCAGGAGGACCCAGCCAGAGCCCTAAGATCTGCTTAAAAGCCAGGCAAGGCAGGGTTATGCTCTTGGCTGCTGTAATACCAGCACTGGGGAGGCAGAGACTGGACACATCACACACACACACACACACACACACACACACACACACACACACACACAACGAGCTCACTGGCCAGCCAGCCTAGGAAAATCGGTGAGCCTGCTGGTTTACTAAGAGACCCTTATCTCAAGAACCAAGGCAGAGATCAGCAGAAGAAAATGCCCAAAGTGGACTTCTGTCCTCCACACACGCAGGCACACACGCAGGCACACACGCCCCCCCCCCAACACATGTATACACTCGCACAAGCATGCAAGTGTGTTTCTGCAAGTGGGAATGTCAGAGCTATGAGCCTCCAGGGGAGGGAGGGTTGAGAACAGTTTCTTTGTATCTGGCAGTTGGGGTGTCATTGAATAACCTTGAGTCCTGGCAGCTCCAAGGGCGAGCTGGGCACGCTGGCCTGGAAGTCAATTGCAGAAGCCAGAGCAGGGAGGGGCCCATGCAGAAGGTGCTTCCGGGAGGGAGGCCTAAGATTGGTGTGGGAGTGAAGCTAGAAAGGGCAGGGTCCACCCTGAAGGCCTCAGCCCCTCACCTGCACAATCTCTCATGCCCAAACCTAGCTAGGCATTTCTAGCCAGCTCTGTCTGCAAAGATGCCCCTCCCTCTTGAAAAATGTGCACATCTCTGTCTGATAAAACCTTGTTCCCCCTGGAGGGAGAGAAAGGAGGGAGGGAGGGAGGGAGGGAGGGAGGGAGGGAGGATGGCGTCTGGAGGCAGGAAGCCAGTGTTGGAATCCAGGCCTGGCTTTGTCCCTCTCCAATGGGCAGCTAGGGGTAGGGTGTTTCATTTCTGGGTTCTGCCTTTCCTATAGAAAAAGATCATAAAAAGAACCCATCTCCTAAGGTTGTGGTGAAAGCTGAACAAGGTCCTGTGTGCAGTGGAGCCAGCACTAGGACAGAGATTGCATGTGCAGAGCCAGCACTAGGACAGAGGGCGCCCCACTGTTCTGTCCGCCTTTACACAGCACTGCCCCCTCTCATGTCTGCAACTCTATTTTCTGCTGGAAACGGTATCAGAATATATTAAGTAGAAAATTTCAGAAATAAAGAATTTGTAAATATTGAGTGATTTTTTTAACACCCCCCCCCCAGTGTATTGTTATAATTATTCTGGTTGTTTAATAGTTATTGATAATCTCTTAATTTGCTTTTCATACTAAATTCTATCATAGTTATAAATGTGCAGGAAAATAATATAATTAGGTCTTCAGATATACACTGGTCTGGAACACTCCTCTATTTGCAAAGTATGTGTTTTTATTTTTGTGTTTTGAGTCCTTCTTGGACTGTAATTTGACTCCAAGGACCAGATCTGTCCCAGGAGGCACTTGGAATTAAATGCTGAGTTCCAGAAGGGAGTGTTAAAGCCATGGCCTGTCAGGGCTGCAGGCGGCAACTCCCACTCGGAGGCTCCATTCCTTCCCACAGCCTGGACTCGCAGCTGCCTTGCTGTCTCTCTGTTGCCCCATCCCTGCATAATTCAGGCAGGCTGATAGGCCTGCTACTCAGGTGGTGCCCTCTCTGCCCCATAGCTCTTGAGAAACCTGTAGGCTCTGAGCACATTGCTAGAGGAGAGGGCGGTGCCTGGGTTATGACCTCTCTCAGAGTTGGAACAGGGTCTCCGAACATCCTCCAGGGCAGATTCCAGGTCAGCCCTGGAGGGTGTCGCATGCCTTGACAGATGGTGTCCGGCTGTAGGCTCCTGCCCCACGTCCTGGAATGAAGGCTTGGCAGCCCTGTTTTCTCCAGGGACAGTTGACACTGGGAACCCTGGACATTGTCCCTGAGCTCAGGGCATGCGTCTCGCGACCATTCGCAAACTGACCACTTGATGGCGCTGTGGCTCCACCGTGTGCCTGCTTTCTCCTCCGGGCCCCTGGCTGAGCTGCAGTGGTCATCCAGGCGCCCGACTGTGCCCTGGCTGCTGGTGGGGCGCAGCGCCTGACGCCTGCCCGTTCTGCTTGAGCACAAATGCAGAGCTCAGAGCTAGTTTCTCCTGCAGCGAAGGAAGTTTGGGGTGTTGGTATTGTGTTCTGTGCTGTGTGTTCCTGCAGCTTCCCCAGCAGCGGGTCAGACGCCCTAGTGTGCTAAAGAACGGTTTAGAGCCATCTGCATCCTGACCTGGTGGTGATCACTGTCTTTGGGGCAGAAGTGATAGCTAGTCTGAACTCTTGTCTAGAGTTTGTACTTAGGAGAGAAAGCTAGCTAAACACAGAATGGAAGAAGGGTAGGAAGAGGAGGAAGAAGAGGAAGAGGAGGAGGAGAAGGAGGAGAAGGGGGGGGCGGGGGAAGAAGAGGAGGAAGGAGGAGAGATTGGAAACTCTTTCCTAGATGAGCTTTGCAGTCATTCTGTGTCAAACCCTTCAAGGGGCGACCGAAAACAAAGAGCCTCCGTGAGTTTGCCTTAGAAATAGTTCTCTCCGAGGTCTATTCTGGTTGCACAAATGTGTACCCCTTCCACCCCTGAGCAGGGTCACTTCATTCATTCCGTTTTCAGTGCACACCCACTCACTGCGGAGCCAAGGGGTTTCCTCACAAGCTTGTTTGTAGATGTTGTTTTAAAAGCACGTCCTTCTTTGGGGTTTCTGTACGCAGAGGCAGGGGTTTGGGTCACCCGGGTCTCACTGAAGCTATGGTTTGGGGGGGGGGGAGGGGGGCGGGGGGCGTTTGGAAGAAGGTGATAAGATTGTCTCTTACAGGGAAAGCCAAATGAAGAGCTAAGCTCCTGATTGGAAGTGCTTTCCTTTTTGTAGCTCCATTTAAGACCAGGACTGTTCTCAGGAAAACAGAGTAGGTTCTGAGTTCAGGCCTCTCTTCTGGGGCTCCTCTCCCAGAAGCCCTCTGTCTCTGTGGAGGTCAGAGCCTTTCCCAGCTGCCTGGGCCAGTGACTGAGAGGCGAGTCCCAGGGGTCACTGCACCAGACCCTTGCCCCCCTGGAACAAATGCAGCCGGCTGGTGGGGGTGGGGGTGGGGGCTGGGGGCTGGGCTGCTCCTCCTAGATCTGCCTGCCCCTAGGGCCAGGCACAGTGTGGGGCCTGAGCTAGACTTGTCCAGAGGCAGGCAGGGCTAAGGGAGGTTGTGACCCCACCCCAGCTGGGGAGGGCAGTGGGAAAGGAGGAACCTGGAGAAGCTGTCCTAGCCAAGCAGGCTAACTCCCAGCTTCCCCTGGGCCAGAGGGCCCCCTGTCGCCTGGCAAAGGACAATTTGTACTTTTATTCTTACGCTATCCTAAGGCTCACTCACCTGCAAGTGTACTATCTGGTGCCTCACAGAGGCTCAGGAGTTGTGTGGCTTCTCAAAAAAGAGAAAGGAGACCACGGAAAGAGAGGCAGGAACGGAAAGGAGACCCACCATCAGTCACTGCAGCACGTGGACCCCCATGATAGCCCAGGAAAGCCCAGCGTGTCCGCTGTGTCCACACGGCCCCGAGCAGCTCTGTGCGAATGTGGCTCTTCAGCCATGCAGAGCTCTTGATTACCAAGACAGGAACTCACAGACACTCACAGTTCAGGTTTCAAGATGGAATACATCCATTTCAGTTACAGGGTGTGTGTGAAGAGCATGGAGTTGGTGGCCAGTCTCTTCCCTATATTAGAGTTCTGGAATCCATCTTGAGTTGGTTTTTGTCTACGGGACGGAGTTTCCTAAAAGACCATTGGTTACAGAAGTGCTTCCTGTGAGATAAGAGCTTTGCTTCGGTCTTGCTGTTTAGTCCTCCCAAGACCCCAGCAACTCCCTTGTGGTCACCTCTGGATGCCTGTGACACTGAGGCCCTGACCGACAGCTCTCTGCCTGATCAAGCAGATGTGACATCTGAGAGCCAGACTCGAGGCCCTGCTGCAAGGCCTCCATTGCCTTCCTCATGCTACCCTACCTCGTGTGGTCTGAGTCGGAGCCTTGTGGCTTTCTCCTCTGGTCATGGGTGGCTCTTCCCACTCAGACTCTGTGCGAGAAGCTACCCTGGAGGTTTGGACAGAGGAAGTTCAGGGGCATTCATCAAGGAAACCTCAGTTTGGGATATATGCCCTGCCAAGGTGACATGTGCTCTGTGTGTGTGTGTGTGTTCTACTGTGTCTTACCTGTGCTAGTGAATACCATTATTTTCAGGTACATGTATGTTTTGTGGGTGGTTTGCATGTGTGTGTGTGTGTGTGTGTGAGAGAGAGAGAGAGAGAGAGATAGAGAGAGATTGTCTGTATCTGTGTCTCTTTCTCTCTCTGACTCTGTGTGTGTGTGTGTGTGTGTGTGTGTGTTTACAAGCCTTATTCTGGGAATTGGAAGCTAGGAGATGTAACCAGGCAGAGGGTAGAGAACTTTTCTAGGCAGGTGGAGCTGTGGGGAGGAGAAGAGGCAGCCGCCAGGTCAGGCCAGGGCAGATGCAGGTCTTGGGTAGCTTCTGGGGCATCCCGCCTGACAGCGCTTGTCTGCTGAGGCTCCCCAGATGTCTTTCAAGAAGAAAAAGTCCTTTCATTGGAGAGGCTTCACAGGGCAATGCCTGAGGTGACACTTGGGTGTGAATGAGCTTCAGTCTGAAGTGCCATCCATCAGGGGAACACGAATGACTCAGCCCCTTCCACTTGGGAAGGGTGAAGATGGTACTGAGTGACAGCTATGGGTGGGCCATGAGAGGAAGCAGCCCCACAGCTCCACAGCCCCACAGTCTGAGGGACCGGCTTTGGAAGCTTGGTGACCACATTTGCCCTCTTCTGGGTCAGGTGTCCAAGGGGAGGGGCTTTTGGTAGACTGCTGTCAACCACAGCTGTCTGAGTCTCTCCACTGGCCGCCACTCCTGCAGGACTTGCTAACCAAGGCTGTCTCTTTTGCACTGTTTGACAAAGCACGGGAGAGAGTGGTCTATTTTATAGTTTTGATTGTGAGTCTAACCTCTAGTGGCTAAGCCATCCCTCCAGCCCTATGGTCTATTCTTAATGACATACACACTTGTTATAAAAGAGTCAGTCTCCATGGAGACAGGAACCATTGGAAGCCAGGGCTTAGGCTAGGCAATTGATCCCCGAATCACCACTGGGACTGGTCTCCATCTTTGTGTACCAAGAGATAGTCGCCCCCCCCCCCCCGTTAGCTCAGCTCTGCCCTGCAGATAACTCTACAGCTATCCTTTTAGGAGCAAGCGTCTCCAGATGATGCCAGCATATCCTGTCTGTCTGGGGTGAGGAGCCGATGCTTCAGGGTCACATGGAAACTCCTCCCATGTGCCTGGCTATGAGACCTTGGTTACATCCTTGGGTGTGCCCTCCTGGGAACAACCTGGCTGTGGGTGGGGCCCATCTGTGGTAAGAACAGCTCTTTGTGAAGCGTTGAGGAAGACTGTCCTTAGGGGTCTTTGGGTCAGGATGCTATAAATGACTGTCCATGCAGATGTCCCCCTCATCCACCAGGACACAATTCAAGACCTCTGTGGACACTTGGAACTGTGAACAATACTGAACGCTACTGGTCCAATATTCTTCCTGGACACACGTACTTCCGATAAAGCATGCTGTCTGGATGCCAGAGATGAACATTAGTTTGACATCAGAACAGTTACAGTAGCGCCGTGGGATAGCAGAAGTTATGTGGATGCCATCTCTCTCCGAAGGTCTTACTGAGCTATAGTGCCCCATCTTCTGTTGACGATCTGGCATCCACATCTATTGATGATGAGGTGCCGTGAGGTAGATGGCGTGAGTATGTGGTGTGACGTTAGCCTTCTGCCAATGTATAGTGAGCTTATGGGTAGCGGTGATGGTGATGGCCTGGCTGTGGTCTGCCGGCTCCCTGGGCTGGAGAATGTCCTTTTTGATGTGTAGCGTGTGTCGTCTTAGATCTATCTAACCGTGTAAAATCTCACACCCAAACGTGAGGTTGACACATAGGAGTGTCTCAGCTCTTCTTCTCAGGGAGCCCTCAATTGCTGAAGATCTTCTGGGCTGACACAGAGTGCCCACTGCTGAGCCCTGGGGGGATGCACAGAAGCCCCGGGGACAGCCCCCGCCCCGGACAGACCATTCCTGTGGAACTTTTGTACCATATTTCTCAAAGTATCATGGTGGTCTGGGGCCACGTGGGAATGTGGGGAGCTCTCTGGACAGAAGAGAGCATTGCCAGCGAATGCTTGATCTGTTTGGAAGCAAACAGTCCCATAGGATGCTGGGTTCCATATTCTCTGATACATTTGACCTCCCGGAAACATGTCTAAGCAGGAAGGAGCCCACGTGATAGATGCCGGCAGCCAGCATGCTTGTCTACACTTCTCTGGGTCTAACAAACTAGCTCCTGTCCCCGGTCTGCACATGGTCAGCCCTCAGCCTAGCCTGTGCTCTCCATGCATGGGTCATCTCTAGCCAGTCGGAGTTACAGCTCGAGACCCTTTCTTCTCAGGGATGGACAGAGCTTATAGCAAACTTCCTGGGTTTAAGACTTGAGCCTCTTGGGAATCTGTCACAGCTTGCAGCCTGCCTTCCTCTGAGGTACTCTCTACACACGGCATGGAGAGGTGCTCGGACCGGGGGAATATCACCAACCATACTCTAAACAGAATGTCTCCTGGACATCATGGTCCTTCAGCTGTGGGGCTTATTTTAATGGTCTTCCTCCCCTGCCCCTTGCCATTGACAGTGTGCCTGTTTGCTGAGCACAGTGTGGTCCTATAATGCACTTCTAGGAACCCATCTTCGAGTTTCACAGCGGGCTCTGGAGGACTTGGGTCCTATGGTTTCAATAGTTGAAACAAAATTCTTCAAACTGAACTGGTGTCCTGTAAAGGGGGGGGCGGGGCGTTTGGCAGTCCCCAGCCTGAGGTTTGGTCTTCCTGGGCAGATAATTCTTCAGATACCTGTCTCTCCATGAGAAGGACGAAAGGACTGTGAGACCTTGCTGGCCAGTAGCGTCCCAGGGCTTCCTCTCTGTGATGGAGGACAAACTTCTTAAGCCTTGCTGAAGGCAAGGGGCTATGGGGCGTGGGGAGTTAGGGAGACCTCCTTTGAAAGCTTAGCTGGAGGCCCTGGGGACCCTAGACAGGAAAGCCATAAGGTTTTGATGTGACTTTAGGGTGTGGCCTCTTCTAAAACCATGGCAGCTAATGCTGCCACCTGTGACTCCCCCCACCCCCAAGTCCAGAACTTTCGAGACCTCCCCTGTGGCTTAGTTGTTTACATGGCTGTTGGCCATGGCTGTTTTGGCTTACTCTCTTCTGTCATACTTATTTCTCTTTCCGCACTAACAGTGTGTGTGTGTGTGTGTGTGAGGTTCCTACTGATCAAAACGTCCATCTCCTCCCCTGTAAAATGAGGAGGAGCCCTGCAAACTGGCCTGCACACAGCGTGCCGAACCAGGAAGTGGGGTCCCGAGAAGGGGTCAGACTGATAGCAACTCCCATCTTTCTGCTTACCAACACCACCGCTTCCCTCTCACCCCTCCTCTGGGTTTACCCGTATTCTTCTTGTAGCTTTTGTCATGCTAAAATAAGAACTTTGGGTTGGTGATTGTCAGGGGAGACCTTGATGCCCCTGCCATCCTTGTGAAGCAGGGGGGTGTTGTTTGGAACACATCTCTATACAGATTTCATTTCAGGGATGGCTTGCAGTTTGGTTTCTGCCATTTGAAGCTTGGCTTTGAGCTTCGAATACTCAGCCGCATCACCGAAAGCTAGTGTGCTTTGTTGTCAGAGCAGTTCTTTTAAAAATTGATTTTGATTCCTTCAGTGTTCTTCCATGGGTTGAACGAGGATCTCTAATCCTTGGACGCATAAAACTATTTACCCAGGCATATGTGGAAGGCACTTTTGTTAAGGGGGTGGGGGTGGGCAGAGTGGTCAGTTTTCTACAGAGAAAAGAGATGGCGGTGGTGGTATTTAATCAAAATGCCTAAGCTATCACCTCCCCCCCACCCCCACCCCCCAGCCCCTGCAAGTCTGCTTTTAAAGTTGAAACACCCTAGTGTGCTACCCTGAAGTGAGCTGACGTACCTTGGAAGTGTGGAGTTGGCCTGAACATGTCTTGGCAACTTAGACATTGCTTGGCTGTTTCTTTATTGAGTTTTGTTTTAGATTCTCGGGAATTTCGCATTCCGTTTCACCTTGCGATGGCAGCGTGTCCAGCTACCTGTGACTCTCCGCTGTTGCCTAGCTATTCCTTAGGAAGGCAGACAGAGAATGTTCCCTCTCAGGCTGCCTTCCTCTCTGAACGTATGTGTGGGTCTAGGCCCGAGCCCTGGCATCCAGAGGATGTGTTCTGGTTCCTCCCGTTGGCTTGTGTGCTTGGCCAGCATTTTCCCACCGTGTGGAAAATTCCTGAGCCACAGAGGCAACATGGTTACAGATTTTGTTCTTCTCTCCTGAGCCCCAGATGTCCCTGCACTCAGGGGTGGGAGGAGAGGACTTGGGGTTCTTTTCTGAAGACAGAGCTGGGAGTGACAGGGAACGGAGTGACAATGTCCTGGTGATAGCTGGGAGGAGAGATAGCGGCTTGAAGCATTGTAACAACTGTGCTGTTCTTTTTAGTTCTTCCCTGTGTGATCTCTTCTGGCTCTTCGGGAGGTAACACTTTAAAGCTCGGAGACGATGCGACCTGCCTCTTCCTGGCCTAGCGCATTGCCTCTTGGTCCTCGGCAACCAGGGAACTATTCTCTGTCCCCATATTCTCCCCTGGGGGTTATCTGAACATGTCACAGGACCCTCCTGGTAGTTAACTGATCTGCAAGTTGTGTAGACAGAATCCAGTTGCTAAAACCAAGAGGAGACTAGGGATAGGGTAGTTTTCACACTGCCAGAGACAGACTACTCTGGGAAACTAGAGTTTTTGTTTTACTAAATAGGAAAATGATGTATAGGGCTGTTTTGCTTGAATGTATTTCTATGCTCTGTGTGCATACAGTGGCCAGAAGAGGGCGTTGGGTTCCCTGGAGCTGGAATAAAAGATTTTCGTGAACCAGCCTGTGGGTGCTGGGAACTGAACCCAGGTTCTCTGCAAGAGCACTGCTGTTATTGTTATTGTTGTTGTTGTCATTGCTATTATTAGTTGTTTATTTATTTTACATTTTGAGAGAAGGTCTTGTTCAGTTGTCAATCCCAGTCAACCCTTTAATTTATGATCCTCCTGCCTCAGCTTCCCAAGTGTCTGGATTACAGACCTGCACTACTAGGCTCAGCCAGTGGGGTGGCGGTAGGGCGGATGACACCAGACCTAGAGATTATATATGCTCGAAGTTCCCCCTGTTTTCCAATTAACAATTCAGCCAAGAGCAAGGGGTGTGAACACTTGGGGTTTGTACTGTGCACTGACTGGCAAACTCGTTAGAGTGATTTGGAAACTGAAGAGCTGAAAACTAATAGATCCTCTCAGGGTCTGTGAGTAACTGGACTGATTTGTCTTTAACTGTAGTCTATGTACCTAAAACTAAATCGTGTGTGTGGTTGTGTGTGTGTGCGTGTGCGCATGCGTGCTTGTGCGTGCTCGAGAGTGCACAGATATATTCAGGACTCTAAATAAAAAGCTGAAATGCAGGGTTGTGCTTTCGATTTTGTGCAGTAAATGAGGCAGGGAGACAGAGAAGCTCCCGGGAGGGACTGGCAGAAGCGGCCGAGTTCCCTGGGTTTCAGTGCCAAGTGGTCCTGTGGTTAGAGGGGAGTCAGGTTGTTAGGCCTGGTGACAGGCCACTCCTCACTCCAGGGCTCCTCTGGGGGCCTTTGCTCTAGCTTTCAGGATGACTCATGATTCAGTGCTCCAAGGATATGATGGAGAACCTAAGAAGACGGTGTGTGTGTGTGTGTGTGTGTGTGTGTGTGTGTGTGCACATGAGCACATGCATCACATGCATGTTCTGGTCTACATGTGTATGTACATGTATGTGGAAGGTATAGGAGTGAGCTTTGGGACCAGGTGTAGAGAAGACATAGACATTGGGTGGATGCCTCCTGTGTTCTAGACCCTGAGCTAAATTCCACAACCTCAATTACTACTCCAGGCAAGTCATATTATACCCAAATTATAAGCAGGGGAAGGGGCTTTTTAAGGGTTGTCTGGGTGGAAACAGAGCCAGAGGACAACTCAGGATGACACACTCAAAGCAGACATTCACCGGTCTTTAGTCCCCCTCTGCATTAATTATTTTCCTCATGGCAGTAACTAAAATCCCTCAGCTTGTTTTGCTCCCAATTGGGAGGCTACAGTGCATCATCTCTGGGAAGGCATGGCAGCTGTGATGGATGTGGTCCAAGCTGGATGAACCTTGCAGCTGCTCACATCATGGTGGTAGATGGGAAGCAGAGGGCTCAGGCTGGAAGCAGAGGCAGGTTATAGCCCCCAGCATCAGCTCATAGTGTCCTATCCGGGGAGGGACATGCCACATCGAAACTGTAGCACCATCTTTTCATACAAGTTGGGTAAGTGCCTACCTACCAAATGATGTCATAGAAGATTCTAGACAGGCCGAAGCACATAGGCATACTTGGTCCTCAAGGTGTTTACCATCTAGTTAATAGTTCCGTGCTCTTAGGAAAATTATTTAAATTCGATGTGTTGGTTTTTTTCCTCTGTAAGATGAGAATTTGACATACAACCCATGCAGTTGTGGGCATCGGGGGAGTTACTGCTAAAGCACTTGGCAGTGGCTGGTACTTGGGCATAGTAGCCAGTGGTGAAGCAGTGTTTGTGATCACATGGGTATCGCTAGATGAGACAGAAAGAAGCCTGAGTCTGTGTGGCCCTGAAGAAGCTGAGCATCTATAGGGAGCGGGCATTGGCTGCTGGGGTGGCCGGTATGGGCTCACCCAAGTTTCCAAGGCTGGAGGATGACTTGGGGGAGTTACAGATTAGGGGACAACACGGAGAAACTATAAGGAGATGGGTCTTCATGGAGAGGGCCTGGTTGTGGCTTCTGAGACAGCAGGCATCCTGAGGGATTTGTGGGGGCCATTGGCTGAGAAGACGGCTTCTCTCTGCGTTGTCTGGGAAAATGCCAGCTGCAGAGAACAGAGGAAGACTCGGCTGCAATAGGGGGCGGGAGGCATGTACAGGGAGGAGGCAGAGGAACGTCTCTAGGCTGAAGGAGTATAGGATAACTGCCCGGCTCTGAGCTCTTGGTGGTGGCCTGAATGTTAGGAAAGTCGGTGAAACACAAGGAGAGCATTCTAGAAGCCTTTGGGACACTCCCTGTAGTGTGTTGAACCTGAAGTTCTCTGTGGGGCTGGAGTAGAGAGAACACAGCAAGGAGGCCACAGCCCGGCTTACAAATTCAGTGTGTGTTAAGGACACCAGTCATACCCAGAGTCATTCAGTCTAGTGGGTCCCAAGCCAGCCCATGGTCTCCAGGTTGCAAGATTCTCGGCTGACTCTCGGCTGCCTGCTTATTCATGCGCCAACTCTAAGCCTCACCCCAGACCAACTCAGCCAATGGGGAGCCAGGCCTGGGAATCTGTATCAGACACAGGTTCATAGTGACCTAAGGCAGAGTGACCACACAGGGATGGTGACTAGGTAAATAAGAGTCAAGTTTCTCAGAAGCCAGAGTAGCAAGGCCCATAGGGACTAGAGGGCAGGGACAGAGCGGAATGGAGAAGATCAGCACACAGCTTTCTCATGCAGGAAGGCTTGGGCGCTGTGGAAAAGCGTGTAGAGGGTCATCAGTCTGGCTCACACGGTCTGTAGTTTTTAAAGGGATGGCCAGTGCTATGGTCTAGTTGATGGTATTAAGAGGGAGATGACTGGGCCCTGAGTGGGACCTTCCTGAAGGGGATCAATACTCCTGAAAGAAGACTCCGTAGTACTGGGAGATGGCTCAGGGGCATAGTGCTTGCTGTGGGACCCTGAGGACCCAAGTTCAGATCCCTAGCACCCAGGTAAAACCAAGGAGCAGGACTGCTATCTGAAACTCCACTTGGAGGTGGAAGGGAGACAGGCAGATCCCGGGGGCTCACTAGCCAGAAATGTAGTCAGCCAATGAGCTCCAGGTTCAGTGAGAGACCCTGTTTCAAGAAATAAGGTGAATGGCACTGGATGTTCACTCCTGGCTTCTATACACACACACACACACACACACACACACACACACACACACACACACACAGACACACACAAACTCACACACATACACACTCAAACACATACATACTTACATGCTCACATACACACACTCACATACTTATACATTAACACACACACTCATACACACATATACACAGTCTCACACACATACACACTCACGCACACTCAAATACATACACATTCACATACTCACACATTCACATACACATACACACACACACATGCATACTCAGACACACTCACATACATACATACTCACATACTTACACATTCACACACACATACACACACTCACACACATACATACTCACACAAACTCACATACATACACACTCGCATACTTACACATTCACAAACATATACACATATACACACTCACACACATACATACTTACACACACATACATACACACTTGCATACTTACACATTCACACACACACACACACACACACACACACACACACACACACACGTGTATTTGGAGTAGGGTACCTAGTACCCCATAGTGTCCTGGAAATCACAATGTGTAAGAGCTAGTTGTGCTATGATGGTCATTTCATGAGTATCACATGCCGGGTCACTTGGGCAAGAGCTGGCAGAAGTGATATTCTGCCATGGTGAGACTCTTTCTTACCTTAAGGGAGACTTGGGCTTTTCTGGGACAGCCTGCAGCACAGTTTGGGTGAATCTTCAGTTATACTGCCTGCCTGTTTTCACTCTGTCTTGCAAAACCCATCCAACTGAGAAATGGACTGCCCTCCCTTCCCCTCCTCCCCTCCCCTCTCCTCCCTTCATCTCCCTTTCCTTCCCCTCCCTTCTCTTCCCCTCTTCTTCCCTCCCCTTCCTTTACTTTCCTTTCTCCTTTTCTCACCAGTTTCCTCTCCTCCTCTCGTCTTCTCTTCCTTCCCTTTCTCTTCTCTTTTCAAGTTCTGGAGATTGAATCTAGGGCCTTCTACATGCTGGGCTGACCCCACCCCTACCCCAACCTTTTTTTAACTTCGTTATGTTTTTCAGTGAGCTCTTTTTAAATTGTTCAGGGTATCCTGGAATCCTTCTGTGGCCCAGGCGGGCCTTGAACTTGTATCTCTGGTCTCAGCCTCCTGGGATTCCAAGCCTGTACCACCAGCCTCAGCTTGGATGGTATATCCATGAGTTTTCTTCAGGTGTGTTCTGCTGTGTGTGTTTGGGGGTGGGGGTGGGACTTAGACCTGAGTGAGAACCTGTTTGCTGGGACCCTTGTCATCAGATACCTTATACTATTTGGGCATAAAATAAACCTGTAGTGATTTAAAAAAAAATCCATGTATGTGTGTATGCTCATTATTAGGAGAACAAACCATAGGAAGTGTGCCCCAGTGTCTTATTTGCATACCTCCACGTAGCAGCCATCAAAGCCAGACAGACTCGGGTATCTCCAGGACTGCAAGGCGAGCCGTCCTCTCACATCCCAGTCAACATTTCTCTCTGGCTCCTCCGAGGAAGCCACTGTCTAGTGCCTCAATGTTGCAGGAAGGCGGGGTGAGTCTCACAGCTCTGTGGTTCACAGACAAGCCCAGGTAGCCAACCAAGAGGAAATACCTTCTTGCAGAGGCATTTCTAGGTTTGGCTGTGGTTAAAATTCACCTAGGTGGATTCTAAGACGTTTCAAGGGCTGAAACGCTCTGATACCTTACACATTTGTTGGTTTTTATCTGGCCACATCGCTAAAGGCTTTCTTTTCTACTTTATCTGACAAACCATACATTTTATTTCCTCTAAAGATGAAACCAACCTTGGAGCTCATTTACAGCCCGTGTTTAAAAGCTTACTGCCCCTTCTATCCTATGAAATATATTTTCTTATTCTGAAAAGGGCTGAGATGTGTGTTTCCTCGCTTGCCTGCCCAGTGGGAGAGAGGATGTCCAGAAACCTACCTCCATCCTGCCTTAGAAGCCAGGACTCATGCTAGAATTCTCTCTGCTGGTGGCCCTGGCATAGGAGTCTTGCTCTCATCTTGCCTTTAGGGTTTCTTCTTTCTTGATGTGTGTGTGTGTGTTTTCTCTGTCTCCCTCCTTCCTGGAGTGTCTGCCTGTGGGTTTTGGGTATCAAATATGCTTCTCTTTGGTTTCCACTTTCCTGCTGCTGCCCAGGTTGATGAGATAATTACTGTCAAGAAAAAGGCTACAGAATGTGGTAGAGGCTCCCTGGAATACTTAAAGCCCTTTGTGTCAACCTCTGGGCTTGTGTGTGTGTGTGTGTGTGTGTGTGTGTGTGTGCTGGAAAGAGAGGCACCACCATTTTGAAATGATATCCGGTAAAGACGTCTCCTTCCTGGTGCTTTCTGGGTTGTAGAGAAGGTAGTTTAAGATGGGACACATTAGGGACATGGCTCAGTCAGTTAAGTGCTTGTCTTGCAAGCACGGGGACTTGAGTTTAATCTTTATAACCTTATATATAACCAATGTATAATTCTTATATATTGAACAAAAATCAGGCAAGTAGGCGTGCAGTTCCAATCCTTGCACTGGGGAGATTGAGACAGGCAGATTCTTGAAGCTCTCTGGCTCTCTAGCCTAGGCTATCTGTAAGTTCCAGGTCAGACCCTGCTATAAAAAACAAAGGTAGATGCCATCTGAGGAGTATCACACCTGAGATTGCCCTTTGTCCGCTACACGTGTGTATGTACAGTTACACACGTACACACACATGTATGCACACATGCAAACACTTATTTGAGGTTAGTGATGGTTAAATATATTTAGCAATAAAACTTGTTTTAACTATTTTTTAAGTGTACAGTACAGTGGCATTTCGACAGTCTGTTCAATACATTCATGTGACCTCATCACACCACCTATCCACAAGATGGGTTTTTCCTCATATAGAATCAAAATTCTACCTATTAAAGCCCAGCTTTCCAGACTCCTCTCCCCATCAAGATGTTGTCAGTTGTACTCTACTTTTGTCAGAGTTGATTAGGGACTTCCTGTGAGCAGAATCATGATATAATTGTTCCCCTGTGATGATCTTACTACAGTTAGCTAACCTCCTCGAAGGCGGCAGGTTGTTTTTTCTTTTGTAAGGCAGGATGATCCTCTGTTGAGTGGACTATCACTTAGACCACTTATAGAACAAATCCTTTAGAAAGCCATCTTCACTTTGCAAGCATCAAGCATCTCCTGCACTGACTCAGCACCTATCATGCTGCCTGGAAGCGTCCAGGTGGAGTTTTGGTGGTTAGATGGGGAGCAGGAGCTTGCCAAGGGGAAAGTGGACTCAGTCAAGGCTGTCTTGTGAGGTTGCTCATCTCCACTGTTCACTACACAGAGAGCTTTGAGGTGTGGCCTAATGATTCTGCCTTTTAGCCTGCCACCTTCCAGCCAGCCACCTTTCCTACATTTCTGGAAATGAGATTAGACTTGCTTAGCCTGGACATAATGGCCACATGGTGACATAGTTTTTGACATCAGTGGTTGGCAAGGACAAGGGCATATAGGACCAGTTTATCGCTTCCAGAGTTAGTAGACTCTGAAAATGTTGTATGTGATGGATAAGATATATTTTTGGAATGACATAAGACTCTTAAATACTATTTAAAAAAATTTTTTTTTAATTAGGTATTTTCCTCATTTACATTTCCAATGCTATCCCAAAAGTCCCCCATACCCACCCCCCCAATCCCCTCCCCCCTACTCCCCCTTTTTGGCCCTGGCGTTCCCCTGTACTGGGGCATATAAAGTTTGCAAGTCCAAAGGGCCTCTCTTTCCAGTGATGGCTGACTAGGCCATCTTTTGATACATATGCATCTAGAGACAAGAGCTATTTTAAGAGAATAAAAAAATCTAAAATGTGAGGAGGAATTAACTGAGTCTTTACTTAAAAGACCAGATGGAAGCTACTAGAAAATTCTTAGATATAATAAACACTTTTAGTAAATCTGCAGGGTTCATAATCAACATAAAAGTCTCATTAATAATAGCTAAAACATTATAAAGTGCCAGGTAATAAGCCTTCCTAAAGAAGCGAAAGACGGCTTACAATAGCAGTCTTCGTCTGGACCCCCTGGACAGACGTCTCCTTGACTTGCTTCTTCTCGTTGCTCTTTGGTAACATGTGGTATACAATACCACCCTCATCCTGCTGTGGATCGGAGCTCTTTACCTTGAAGGGTAGTTCAAAGGCTGGAACATTCTAGATGGGAGTCCCATTTCAAGTCCCTGGATTTGTTTCTAGTCTGTACCACTTGTGTTATACAGACTTACTCATCTCATAGTTTCTTTGAACTGACTTCCTTAGATGTTCATTTGTATCTTCAGCCAATCCTTGTGACTATTCTTTCTGTTCTGACCATTGAAGCATGGAAGTATGACACACATTGAGGGGTAAACAAAATTTCCAACATTGTATACATTCTGCTTATACCTTCTATTGTAAATGGAATCATGTCATCAGATGGTTACATCAGGGGAGGCTCCATTGGTCTCTACTTCTCTGGTGGTATAATGGAAAGGTTGACCAGATGCCCCTGTGATTCTTCACAGATTTCCCTGTTTCCTTTCCTGCTGAGCTTTTGAGTATAACACCTTAGCCCTGTAGCTAGGTCTCTTGTATGTAAGCTTTTGGGTTCAGGTTTCTTGTCAAATATCTAGCTTTCTTTTCCTTGACTACCAAGAAAGGTTGTGTTTAACTTCTCAAATGTTTTTAAAGATCTAATTTATTTTTAATTATGTGCATGTGTGCATATGAATGTGTGTGCCCATGGAGGACTGAGGCACCAGATTCCCTGGAGTAGTGGTTATAAGTAATTTTGAGTCTCCTGACATAGGTGCTGGGAATGAACTGGGTTCTCTGCAAGGGCAGTAAGTGTTTTTAATCTCTAAGCCTGCTCTTCAGCCAATATTTGACTCTTGACAGCTCTTCATTTGTATTTGTCTGTGTCAGGTGTGTTCTTTGTACACATAGGTATTCATTTTAAGCTCTTGGGTGCAACTTTCCTGTGTATACATATTTTCCTCTAGTACAGGGAATTCTAACAATCCTAGATGCTCAAGGCTTGTTGGTGGTGAATGGATGTGTGTGTGTGTGTGTGTGTGTGTGTGTGTGTGTGTGTGTGTGTAATGGATGGCTTTGGAGAGATGTTGAGTGGAGGGTCCCTGACCTCTCAAGAGGATGGTGGCTGCTTTCAGACATTTGCCGTTTATGTTGCTAATAGAACTTCCAAACCATCACAGCTTTTTAAGGTAAGACTCAAATGATGAAAAATCAAGACATACTTTTCAAAGTAAGGATAATGATTGAATCTTTAAAATAAAACAGGACGGGCAGAGATTCATGGGGATGAACAGAGGCATCTGTGAGATTGCTGACTGGCATAGCCATTGGGAACCTCATCAACGGAACAGGAGAAAATGATGAGCCTCCAGGATAGTTTGGAGAATTCTACTGAACAGAGCCTAGGGGAAACCTATATTGTGTCCTGGTTTCCTTGTGGCCAACTATGAATGTGAATCCTTGGGTCTCTGCTTCCCTGATGGCACAATGAAGAGGTTGACCAGATGGCCCTGTGGTTTTTTCATAGATATTGCTGGTTCCTACCAAGTTCAGCCCTTGTGTGTACCACCCCAGGCCTGTAGCAGAGTCTCTAGTGTAAGCCCTTGGGACCAGTTTCAATAAAGTGTTTAATACACAACCTTGCAGACTCTTGCAAACCTTTCTGGGTAACACTTACTTCATTGCACTTTTAAAAATGAATAAAAAAAGGGAGGGGGGAGAGAAAGAAAACTCTGCTTAGCAGGCTCAGCGTAATTGAGGTTGACAGATGTCACTCAGAATTTTATTATTTAAAGCCACAATGATTTTCCAAATAACCTAAAAATATATAATCCAACCTCAGAATAGTGTCCTGTAACAGAGGCAGGCAAGCCTGTAGGAAATGAAGTCATGATCTTGGCACCCCTCGAGTGCTGGTTCAATGGCTTTGAACACTTTTATGTTCTCGGAGAAATACATGAACATGGAGCCAGCCATATCCAGTTACTCAGCGGGGCTGCCAGGGCCTCGGAGAACCAGGGTGTCTTGGGTGTTTTTCCCTGGCTCCTCAGTCAGCACAACACCTCTTCTGGTTCCTGTAAGGAGATTTTTTTTCTTTATTCTATGAAGGCAGGTCTTGCCATGCAATGATGTGCACAGATTTTCAAGATTAAGTCTATAGGTGGGATTGCTGTATTCAGATCATCACCATCCCGCTAGGTGCCAGAGACTTCTAGAAGGAATCTAAGATGCATATGGTTTCTCCCATCGTCAATCCACATTTATTTCTTTAATCTGCATGTATTTTATTCCTCATAATTATTATACATTATTTGCATCAGTGACATGAATTCATAATCATTAACAATATACCAACCTGGCAAGAGATATTGTATTATCCAATAGATGTGGATATTGAGGCTCAGAGTTTGGAGTTTACCTAGTGTATAAGAGTGAGGAGATACCGGGATGGGGCTTTGGGTCTGGGTGAGGTAGATTGGAGTTTTAGAGCTGACATGCATTTCATCAATGGTAAATATTCTGAGCCCTGGGACACTGGTGGGGCCATGTCACCTTGCTTAGTTAGCTATTGTGTTACTTTGAGTTTTGTTTTTAGATAACAGGGTCGGGTCTTGCTGTGTACCTCAAGTTGCCTATGTGATTCCTCCCTTGAATATATAGCCCTCCCACCTCAGTCTACCAGTGTTGAGATTACAGGCCGGGGCCACGAAACCTAGCTCAAAGTCCGGCCCTCTAAGATGAGTCTCTGAGGTGGACACGTGGATCTGGTGGTCTGACAAGGCAGTTAGAAGCCAGGCTATGTTCCACGTGGCGGTACCTGGAAGAACCAGGCTGGAAGTTCGCTCACAGATGGGTGTCCCGGAAGCATCTCCGGGTGGCTTCCGAGCCGGAGGAGAGGCCACAGGGCTGCCAGCATGGGCCTGGCTGTATTTGGTTTTCTCTGACTGGATCTTTGTTTGCCTGCAGGCTTCGGCTGCCCAGGCTCTCGTGCCCTAGCTTCCTCTGCGCTGCATGAAGCGCTAGCCTGGTTAAGTAAACACTGCTAGAATATTACCTGTCTGTTAACCTGTCAAAATTGCTTTATAGCCCCTTTTATCTCTCTCCCCACCCCCACCCCCACCCCCACACAGAATTTCCCCAGAGTTCTCAGCACGCTCTCTGGTTCCTTTCCTTCCAGCCTTCCTCCAACCTACAAAGTGTCCCCACCCCCAGTCATTAAATATTGTCAGTTCTGCCACTGACGCCGCCTTGTTCGCCTGGTCCAGATAAATGGTTGTTGACTCTCTAATGCAGACCAAGGACACTGGGCTCCCAGCCTCATGAAAGTAGCCATGGTGCCTGCCAGGTGGGCCGAGGCCAGGGGGCTGCAGGGTGCGGGCTGCCTGAGCCCAGGAGGCCGCTCTAGCTCCTGGCCAGCAGCTGGCTGCTGGCGCCCTCCTTCCTTTCCTCCCGCCTGCCCCACCCTCTCTCTAAACATGACTGTATAAACTTGAGGGTCTTAGGGGAACGTCCAGTTCTGAGCCCAGTGGTCACAGAGCCCGAGCCCTGGCTCCATGCATACGTCTCATGCTTGATTGAACAAGGTCAGAGGCTCTTTAACAGAGAGTTGCTTCCTTTTTAGCTGTGGCAGAATGCATATAATATCAAATCAACAGTTTTAACCATTTTGCACAGTATAATTCAGCTGCAATAAGGACATTCACAGTATAGTATAGTTCTTACCACTGTCGCCTTTCTTAAGCTATAATTGCTATGCAAAAGTTGCATGTACTTGATAGACGCAATTTTGAAGGGTTTGGACATAGACACATACCATTCCAAAGGAAAGGGCACACCCATCAGGCCCTTGTCCCCATCCTCACCAGGTAGTCTGCCCCACCCATAGCAACCACCGCACTGTTCGTCTGTGCCATGCATGGATTTGCCACACAGCATCGCTGTGTGCCCTGTGTTCCTCTTACTGAGCAGGATAGCGTCAAGGTCCTGCCATCCATGTTTGCCTTCCAAAACCCAGGTCTTCCAAGGAACAGTGTGGCGACTGGTAGGAGCTGGTGGGTGACTCAACTTGTCTCTGGCAGCAGCTCCTTATTCCTGGCATGAGCTCCTGGTGTCACCGTCAATGGCTGAGTCGTCCCCCCCCCCACCTCCGTGTGTTCAGCGAGGTCATTCCTAATTTGCTGAAACGGCCAGGTCTCTCTTTTCCTTCTTCCCACAGTTACTGTCCTCCCAGGTTCTGTTTCCAAACCTGACATATCATGTGAAAGTCATGTATAACATTAGGGTGTGGGGTTGGAGTCCTGGCTCTACAGTCGCCTGGCTTTGTGATGTTGGTATCTCCACCCACAGAACAAGATGGGTGATCCACCTCCAGGGCCATGGTGAGTTCACTAACAGCAGTCAGTCACTGGGTCTGGTACCTGTGATATGGATATGTACAACCTACTGGCTATCAGTAAAATCTGGACTCAAGAAATTATCAGTATGGAACCCTCCACTTCTACCCTGTTGATGTTTGCCATGATTTTTGAGCGTTTGGAAAATTCTAGAAAGTTCATAGGACTTCAGCGTGTCTTTAAATTAGATGCACATTTGTAGTTTTCAGGACTCAGATCTGGGACAAAGAGGAAGTCTTGCTTCTACCCAAAACAGCAACTAAGTGGCCCTGTTTCTTCTTTCTTTTTTTTCTCATTTTTCTTTTGCCATCCTGTCTTTGGACTTTGTCCCAATCCACAGCCATTTTACATTCTCTCGTGTTTCAGTTTCACCAAGCTGACCTTGCAGGGCCATGGCCACAGGTGTATTAATCTTGGGTGACATGCAATGGGTTCCAGAAAGTAGAAAAGGATTCATAGGTCCCCCTGAGCCTCTTGCCCCTTTGTATGTTGGCAGAAAGCTAACTTTATGGACTCAAGTATGGTTCTGAGAAGTTGATTATTATGTTTATGCTGTTTATTGTTATATATTTATAATCTGATTAATCACGGTTGTTTATTTATCCTATGAGCTCACACTAAAGGCTGGGGAGACTTTGGTGGTCTTATGATGTCAGGTCCCATCTTGGCTCTCATGTGATTACGGAGTTGTGTAACCTCTTTGTTCATTTGGTTTCATGCCTGGGGATCATTGGCCCTTGGCCTGTGTGTCTTGTGGTGTAAAGGGAGGGGGTGGGCTGCCCTCTGGGTGGGGCCCACTGCCCAGCTGTGGCGCCCATTCTTGGCCAGTGTTCAGTGGCCTTTTGGTCAAGCATCTTCCTGGGGAAGGACCCAGAGGAGGTCAGTTATTGCCTTGCTTGGCTCTTTGAACTCACGTTTTGTATCCTAAAGGAGGGAGCTTTCATTTTTTTCTCAAATTTAAAAAAATAAGTGTCACATACTCAAAACAAAACGCTGTCCATTTCTTTCATAGCATCTCTGTGCCATTGTGAGTATAGATGTGTGTAGTTTTCATCAGAAAAGGGGATGCTGTGCACTTTATTTTCGAGTCAGAATTGGTGCTGTGTGGTGTATATACAGTAATAACCATCCTCAGTTGGTGTTTAGTGCAGTTTGACTTTTAGGGCAGGCTTTTCTGTCTAAGGTCCTCCTGAGAAGCAGGCTTGGAACACTGTGACTCTGAGTTCACAGCTGACTCCAGCCCAAACCTCTGATCACTGCCATTATTACAACCCTGGGACTCTTAAAGCAGCCACTGCCAGCACTGTGCTCAGGGGCTTCAGCACATGGGATGTCAACAGGTCTTGAACTGCAGCCGTTTCAAGCAAAATGAGAAGTAGCCTTGGTGACAGACACAGGTGAAGGACCCCTTTGCTTTCTGCTTTGGGGAAACTGAAGGAACACTGTTAGATCTTTGCCTGTGCATTTTAAGGGTGGTCATAGCTACAAGAGAGGCAAAAGGAGATCTAACATGCTTGCTCTTCCTTCCCAGAGCATATTCTTACAAGACCCTTGTGTGAACTGCACCGGGAAACAAGAAGGCGAATAAGTGGGCAGGGTCCTGAAGTGAGCTACCTGGCCTCAGCTCTGCTCAAATCTAGGTCCCCTCCCTCCTTCCTTCCCTCCCTCCATTTCCTCTCTTCTTCCCCTCCTTCTCTCTCCCTCCTCTCTCTCTCCCCTTCCTCTCTCCCTCTCTTTCTCTTCCCTCCTTCCTTCTCTCTCTCTCTCTCTTTCCCCCTCCCTCCTTCAGCCCTCTCTCCCTGTTTTTTTGTGTCATTCTCCCATTACCTGGGGTTGAATGTAGGGCTCACCATATGCCAGACAACCTCTCCTCACTTAGCTACTGCCCAGTTTCCATTTTCAGTCCCTGGGACAGGGTCACACTAAGTTCCCAGGTTGGCCTTGAATTCACTCCAGCCCAGAGAGACCTTGATCTTTTGATCTCTGTGCTACAGCGTCCTGAGCGTCCAGGACCCTTGGCCTGCACCACCAGTCCTGGTCTTACTCTCTAATTCTTGGGGTCACTGTGAGCCCTGGGCAAAGACTGTACCTTCTTTTCCAATCTCCAGGAGTCTCCCCTCAGGCTTTGGTGTAGGGAGTCCGGGCAGAGAGCTCTTCAGCGCCTTCCGGCTCACTGACTCCGTGATAAGGTTCCGATGGATGGATTGCATGTCAGGTTGCTTGGAAACAGGATGGAAACTGGCCAGGCAGCCCTCAAAGCCGTATTCCTGAGCTCCCAGGACCAGCAGCACATTTGAATGAGTCTGATAAAGCCCCTTTGCTGCCCCTCCTCCCCATCCAAAGAGGACATGAGCAGAGACGGGGCCTCCGCACAGATAAGCTTCGTGAAGGGAGATGGAAACATGCTTGGTTTTCTTTCTTTTTTCTTTTTTGTTTTTGTTTTCTGTCAGTTGTCTGATTTCTCTGCTGGAACAATTGTCTTGCCTTCAAGCCCCCAAGAGAGTGAAGCCAGCCTTAGTCCACCTTGGGGATAGAGGCTGGACAGAATATGCCTGCCCATCGAACACAGCAGGGGTCAGGGGGAACTTTAGAAGGCCCAAGAACAGCTTTGTCTCCTCGCAGCGGCTTGTGGGCTCATGGCCATATCCTGGCTGAGCGATTGTGTGTCCAGCTCACTGGGCCAGGGCTGAATCACCACGAATCCCCCACAGTGCTGGCAGTGGCTGCTTAAAGAGACCCAGGACTGTAATAATGGCAGTGCTCAGAGGTTCTGGCTGGAGTCAGCTGGAAGAAGTCTATCAGAGTCTCCTGAGAGATGAGGAAAGCCCAGGTCTGGCTGCTGGGGAAGAGATGAGTGGGGGGTCTCTAGACTGTGCTAAGAGACATTCTGAGCCTCAACAACTTAACATCTTAACGTCCAGAAGTTCCTTCTGCTAACACAAGCTAGCTGTTATCGAGGTTTTTCAGTTAGCTAATTCCTGAAATGTGTGTCTCTTTGGTGACCCATTTTGTAGCCGAGAAAGAGGCTTAACTTATCCAGAGTCAAGGGCAGATCAAGAGTTTCTTTGGCAGGGTCCAGCTCCATCATGGCTGTCTTGAGTTTGTTGGCTACCTTATACTGCAGATTGCCAACAGTTGGAAAGAGCATCCCAATTTGGACTTCTATATTTATTATGTTTGCTTAGTCAACATCGGTCCCCACCACTATGCTGGGGAGGTGACTGGGTTTAGTCCACATTGTGTCCCCAATGTCTGGTTGACAGCAGGCTCTTGGGCTATTGAGTGAATGACACCTGCCCACACTATGGCTAACCTTTATGGCATCTGGACTATGTCCACACGAAGGAAACTGTGAACATAGGCACCCAAATTCAGCCCCTTCTGGAGAAGACTGGCGTAGGAGCTGAACACCTCACAGCTCCCAACAGCTCATACCGTCTGTCATCTGCCCTGGGATGGCCTGGGTGGTGAGGGCAGGCTGCTTCCAGAATCATCTGGCATAGAAGCTCTCCCACCCTCCTCCACTCTGCTTACAACCCAGAAAGTAAATCACCCTACTTATCCTCTGAGAGGGGCAGGGAAGACTTGAAAGATTGGCAGTCACCCACAGTGCTCCCTCTGCCCGACTCTTTCAGCACTCTTAGATTCTTGTGCTACTTCACTGGGTTTGCCTACCCTTGCATTTATCTCTGGAAGGGTCTCATATTTCACAGTGGATCCTTCCCTTCTCTTCTCTACTCTACAGGAAATATGGGAGGTGCCTAGCTCTCTCTCTGTGCAGCAGGAGAACCTGAGAGGAGGGGAGGGGATAGCTCTTCTTCCTAGAAGCCATGGTTCCTGTGCCTAGCCACATATACTTCTTCAGTGTCCCCAGGTAGACCAGATGAACTAAGGAAACCAGATTAGAAACTCTGGAGTATTCTCAAAGTTATTTACATTGATAAATACAGAGTCTGAAAACAACGTGTCTGTTGGTGGTTTTCAGAGGGCAGAAACGTGTGGCTGTTTTTAAGATACTCATCTTGTTCTCTGATTTGGGGGACCAGACAGAAATACCCCTAAGGACTTCCTAAGGTTATCATTTTCTCAGCAGTTGTCCTAAAGCAAACCCTGGGGTCTTTAATGCCCACCTACTGCCACTGGAATAGAAAGAAAACTTGAAAACCTGAGTGTTGGGAACTTACTTATCCTGTGACATGGTCCTAAGTGGAATTCCCGGTACTCTGCCAGTGTCTTTGTGAGATCCTACCTGGAGCTTGCTGTACTTGCTGGCTGCCCCCTCCCGTCCCCCCATCTGCATCACCCCCAAAGAGGTCTGTTTCTGAACTCGTGGAGTTCCCGGTTGCCCAACCACACTAAGTTGTATTTGAGTAGAGGCCCTTTGATTAGATTCTGCCCATGGTAGAGCCCACTTCCCTACAAATCCAGAATATTCCAGTTTCACTTGCATTTCAATATCGGTTGATAAGAGTGAGTCACATAAGTGGCAACATCTTTAGATAGACTCATACATTTTAGACAAGTGTACCATTTCTCCCTAAAAAAGACTGTGGGAAATAGAGCTCTGATTTCTAAGGATTTTACCTCTCATTGCAGGGACATGTTGGGCCTGTACTTGCTAAGGTGAGCATCAGCCAAACAGAGAAAGTCTTGTTTTTATTTTCGCTCATTTTAGAGCTTTGATGAAGTACACTTGACAAATAAAATAGAATCTATTCAAAGATTACACATGATGGGACGATATGATATATATTCACATATATCCACAAATATATATTCATCCACACAATGTGCACACATAGTGAAATGATTACTATAATCAAAATAACCGGCACATCAATTACCTCTCATAGTTACTATGTCAGTTTGTTTTTTGGTGGACCCTTAAGATATAATGTGGTTAGCCGGGTGTGGTGGCGCACGCCTTTAATCCCAGCACTCGGGAGGCAGAGGTAGGCAGATTTCTGAGTTCACGGCCAGCCTGGTCTACAGAGTGAGTTCCAGGACAGCCAGGACTACACAGAGAAACCCTGTCTCAAAAAACAAAAAACCCAAAAAACCCCCCCAAAACAATATATATATATATGTATGTATGTATGTATGTGTGTATATATATATATATATATATATATATATATATATATATACATATATAAATAATGTGGTACTTTATCACATTTCTGTCATCTGAGCAGTGTATGTGCTTATTATTTCTGTTGAAGTTTGTTTATTTTGCGTGTGTGTCTATATGTATGTAGGTGTGTGTATTTTGAGACATGGCCTCCCTGTGTAGTCCAAAGTGGCCTTGACCTCTCATGGACCACCTGTCTCAGCCTCCTGAGCACTGGGATTACAGGTGTGTGCACCCCATACTCAACCCTACTTTTTAAGTCAGACACTGAGTACTGGATGCAGGAGCATTCGGGACATTCTTTCTATGATCTGAAAGCCACCAGGTTCTCCATGTTGTCCCTCCTCTGAAGTCTTCTCCTCTCTGGTGACCAGAGAGTCCTGTAGGAGAGGGCCATGGTGTCTCCTGGATAGAGTTTTCTCTAGGGAAGGCAGATCCACCTGAGGTTTCTAAGCAGAATTCAAACTTGGAATGGGTTCTGCCAGGGACTGCTGCAGACCGCAGAGGCCCAGGAAATAGCCAGTGCTATCGTATGGAGATGGTTCTGACTGGAGAGCAGAGAGAGTGACAGGGACACCCTGTGTTTCAAAGACTGCTCCCACTGACTAGATGCTGTGGCCCTGACCAGAGTGACAAGATTGCAAACACCAGAGTGAAGAAAAATCTCTCCCGTGGCTGCCGTTTTTTCCTTCTGGAATACTCTCCACTTCCTGCCGCTTTCATCGGTCGCAGTTAGAGACTCTCAGAGCCGAGCCCCTCTTGAAGAGGTTGTGTTGTGTATGAATTCAAGCTGAGCTTGGCGTGGGAGAGCGTTCCCTCTGCCCAGTAGCTTATTTTCTTTCTTTCCCTTTTTCTTCTCTCTCTTTTTTATTTTCCGTTCTGCAGGCCAGGATGGCACAGAAGACTTCCCCAGCATGGGGCATGACTCAGTAGCCAATCCTCCCAGTCAGCCCTTTTCCCACCACCCAAATGTATGCCTTAGGTCTTGTTTCTAAGCATGGGGACGGAGTGTTTTATGCAGAACAGGAATCTCTGAATAAAATAAAATAGGCCTGCTCCAAGGGTAAGGCAAGGTATGCTGGACAGGTGCAGGTTCTCATTCACCCTCCGACGGCAGCAGCCTGACCTTTAAGCTTCTCCTTGTTGTTAGCCCTCCCCCCCAACACTTTTTTTTTGCCATTAAAAAATATATGTTATTTGCTGTTGTCCTTCTTGGCACATGCATTAGCAGGGGCTGGCTCGACGCTCTTTCCTTCCGAGAGTTTCGATAGACACTACAGAGAGATGAGAAGGAAATTAAACTCCGTGGGAGTAACTCCATGACTGAAATGACCAAATATCTCTGTCTGTCAGGCCCAGAGGACACCGCGTACCAGTCTGAGTCCACGGGAGCAGAAGTTTAGTTTCTAGGCAGCCGTTTGAGTTGATCAGTCTGGTTTGTGGGGAAATGGCTAGATGTTTATTAACTCTTTCTGGCTTGTGCTGATCCTGTTTGAGGAGTGAATGGAGGGACGGCTCTTGTCCAAGGTGACTGACTCTGTTACCATCATCTGCTGGGAAGGCAAATGAGTCCAGGTTTTCTGGAGGAGAGAGTGAAGCAGCGATTGAGAAGATGTGAACTGGAAGATGTATGCGTGGTCCATGGGGCCAGCACACATCCGAGGGGGAGTTTGTCCATTTTGCATTTATGCAACAGTGAGGAATGAAGACAAAAGAAGTACCAGGAGAAGGAAGAGGAGGGTGAGGAAGAGGGGGAGGAGGAGGGAGAGGAGGAAGAGGAAGGTGAGGAAGAGGGGGAGGAGGAAGAGGAAGAGGAGGGTGAGGAGGAGGAGGAAGAGGGAGGAGAGGAGGAGGGAGAGGAGGGAGAGGAAGGTGAGGAGGAAGAAGAGGGTGAGGAAGAATAAGAGGGAGAGGAGGAAGAAGAGTAGGAAGAGGGAGAGGAGAAAGAGGGAGGAGAGGAGGAAGAGGGAGAAGGGGAAGAGGGAGAGGAGGTGGAGGAGGAGGAGGAGGAGGGGGTACCACCCACCCACAGAGCAGAATATTAAGAACTCAATGGAAGTCATGTTGCACCATTTATGGTTTTTGACATAGATACATATCTTTGATGCACTCTTCAGTATACTCTGTCCACAAATAGCAGGTGTCAGCTCTGTTGAATCTGAATTAGATTGTGAGCTAGGAAAAGAAATGGGCAAGGAAAATTAGGAGGTTTTGAAAAAAAATCTGTAGTGTAATTTGATTGGAAAATTCATCCATTCAAAACTATTTTCTGTACGTGTTTGTGTCTTGCTGCATGTGTGTCTGTGCACCACATTTATGCAGTGCCTGGGAAGGACTCTGGAACTGGGTTTACAGGTGGTTGTGAGCCACCACAGGTAGCTGGGAACCGAACCCCTGTCCTTTGCAAGAGCAGCAGTGTGTTTAACCTCTGAACCATCTGTCTCGACCCCTGTGTCTGCTAATGTCTTTGTTTGGGCGAATATGCCATGATTATGTAAAAAAATGTACGTGGGCCAGAGATGAGTAGAGGCAGAGGGAGTTTTAATAATCTCTTCATCTTTTCTTTTTAATCTAAAATTATCCCAGAATAAAAAGTTAGAGAAAGAAATGAAGAGCATTCCTATTTGGGAGAGATTGTGGGTGCTGACCTTGCTTTCTTAGTTTATAATGAGAATTATCTTATGTTAACTAAAGTCAAGAAAGTGCGCGATTTTGAAAGAAGAAGGTGGCATATGAAATAGAATTGTGGGGTCCTTTGGCTACTTGAACCTGTCTCCATCAGGCTTCCTGGGTCCTTTAGAGTTAAAACTCTGCCCTCCTGGGTGCCGCCTGGCAGGCCAGATAGGCTGCGGCGATTAGGAACATGGACTTTGGAATGAATCAGGGAGAGCTGGTTTGAAGCCCTGTCCTGCCAGCTGCATGGCCTTGGGCAGTCATTTTTGTCTGTGGCTTATTTTCTTAAAAAAAAAAAAAAAGTCTGTAAAATGTGTTTAATGACCCTGATCTCATAAGACTATTCCCAGAACTAAATGAGGCAATAGAGTGCTTGATACATAGCTGCACTACACAGGGGAAGGGCTAGAGACCCCTTCCCTACCAGAATCTGACAGTGGACTTGTCTCATCCACAATAACCAGTTTTTCTGAAACTGCTTGCCCGGTTGGACGGTGTGTGACTTCTAGTTTTTGGTGATTCCATAAATAAGAATTTTGGGGAATGTTACTTAAATGCAGAGCACTTGAGGGTCATTGTCAACCTACCTCAGTATCTATATTGCCACTGTCCCATGTCCAAATGATCGCTGTGGGTTGTGTGTATGTAGACTGTTTTCCGAATTAAGACAGTGGAGGAAATTCCTTCATAAGTGCTAGACTGTTCATTACCCTAGATCTTTGCAAGGAGCCATTGCCCTTATAGGCAATTACTTTCCTTTACTTCTGAGGACTGGAAGAGGAGTCACTGAGTGTCCCCAAGGAGGTAGTCACTGTCACCAAGTGGGAGGTATTCCCATGGGCTCACACCCTCAGCACAGCTGGTACCCTGGGTTGGCAAACCCAGTGCTCCCACAGAGAACAGAATGTCTTGCAGGTGGACCCAGATCCCAGACCACCTGTGTTCTGTCCCTAAGTAGCCACACAGAGCCCATCTGTCCCGCTCTCCTTTGGAACAGCACATTAGTTCATTACTCTTCTTGGATCTTTGTTCGGTGACTTTAGAACACTGGGCAAGAAAAAGTACCATCCTTACTCTACACAAAGCAAAACAAAACCCCAAACCAACCTCAGAGGCCCGGAGGCTTTGAACATACCATTTGGGAGAATGTTTATTTGATTCTGGATAAAAATAAACTGCCTTACCTTTGGAGAGAAGACACAATTAAATAACTTGACGGGCTTCAAAGGTTTCCTCTCCCTCGGCTTTCCAGGAGGGGAAATAGTTTTCAGAGTCATTTGAATATTAAAGACCCCGGGCGCAGGAGCCCTGATGGTCTGTGATGGACATCAGGAAGTCAATCAAGTGTCTTCCAAAAGATGGTTTTGTGCAGTCAAACAACAGTACCCGCTGCTCACTGCCACCTCTGATGTCGCTCCCCCCCACCCCCCACCTTGATTTGCCTATTTCAGGCCTGGCTGTGTGCTGAGAAACACAGTCCATTTGTTTCTGATGCATTTACACATAATTCATGGAGATACTACTTAGTGTGAGGCCCTTTAGCCCCCCCCCCCCGCCCCCGAAGGGCTTAGTCCCTCGGAACTGGAAGATGTTGGTCAGGGAAAGTGAATGCAGAGACCCAGGCTCTTGCTTTGTCCTTTACCTGGGCTCCATGGTGAAGTTTCTCCAGTGGCTGTTTATCCCTGTGAGTCTCTTCTCTCCTCAGCCCCCTCTGTAACCTCCAGGTCCTGTCAGCAGGGTGGACAGCACTGTTCTCACAAACTGTTTCGGGTGCTCGCTTATCCCCTCCACCCCCAACATTCCGTTCTGTGATTTTTTTTTAAATCTCATTTTTATGTGTTTATGTGTAATATGCATATACATGTGTATGTGCATCTTTGTGTGCATGTGAGTGTGTGTGCTAGACCTGAAGTTGAAAGTTGGAGTCATTCTGTGTCTTTTCCCTTAATTCAATGAGTCCGGGTTTTTAGTAAGACCAGAGCTTACTGCTAAGGCCAGTCCCCCTAGTCAGCTTGCTCCGGGGCTCCCTATCTCTGTCCTCTAAGGCTGGAATTACAGGTGGGGACCACACCCACTTGGTATTTATATCAGTCCTCAGGATTCGAACTCCTTATGCTTGCATAGCGAGTGCTTTAAGCACTGAGCCATCCTCCCAGTCTCCAGTGCTCTATTTTATAAAGTTACAAACATGTAGAAGAGTCGCAAGCATTTGCGTCCTGCACCCTTACCGCACTGATTTCACAAATGTGTTTTCCTTTTTAGTTCTACAGTTGGCTCAGTCTGCTGCTTGCCCAGCCTGATCCCGGGGGCCCTCTCTGTCCATTCCTATTCATGGACTCTAAACCTCCCTGACCAACTTCTGTCTTAGTTAGGGTTTTACTGCTGTGAACAGACACCATGACCAAAGCAAGTCTTATTAAAAAACAACATTTAATTGGGGCTGGCTTACAGGTTCAGAGGTTCAGTCCATTATCATCAAGGTGGGAGCATGGCAGTATCCAGGCAGGCCTGGTGTAGGAGGAGCTGAGAGTTCTATGTCTTCATCCAAAGGCTGCTAGTGGAAGACTTCTGTATTAGTCAGGGTTCTCTAGAGTCACAGAACTTATGGACAGTCTCTAGATAGTAAAGGAATTTATTGATGACTTACAGTCGGCAGCCCAATTCCCAACAATGGTTCAGTCGCAGCTGTGAATGGAAGTCCAAGGATCTAGCAGTTACTCAGTCTCACGCAGCAAGCAGGCGAAGGAGCAAGAGCCTCCACATAGCTTGGAACCCCAGCATTGCTTGTGGATATTTTTGAAGATAAGATTGACTTTGCAGCAGCAGACCTCAGACCTCTGGTAGCCACAGCCGATGCCACCAACCTTGGAAGTTTCCATGTGGCCTGTCCCCTCATGATGGCCTTATTCTTTGGGTTTTTTTTTTTCCCTGCCTAAGTTAGCTGTACTATTCTAAGGGAATTTCATATCAGCAGAGCCAGGCCGTGCATATGGAAGCCCCCTTACCCCACCATCTTACATTCATGTGTGCCTTGGTCCACAGCAGTTTAAAAATATTAAATGGAAAATTTCAGAAATAAATAATTCATAGATTTGAATAACGTTGACTACACTCTGTTTTAACTTTCCATTACATTATTAATTGCTATTATTAGACTCTTAAAGTCTATTTAACACATTCAGTTATATTACAGTTAGACACATATAGGAAAACACATAGGATAAAAGAGTTTAATGTTAGCCACAGTTTTGCCCTTCCACGGGGGTGGGGGGTGGGGGGGGGAGCGCCAGCCTTGGACTGTGCCTGCCTCAGATAGGGAGAGGGTTGTATTTCTATCACAGCTCACTCTGCAGGAAGCTTTTGAAACGCCACATTGTTGCATAGATCAGAGAGTTGCTCCTAGCATCTGCTGAGTCATGCTTTGTCTTATGACTTGAGCTGCTTTCATGCCTTGACTGTTTTGAATCAAGTCATCACAAACATCATTGAACAGAACTCACAGGAGCTTTGGGTAGGGAAATCAGGAGTGGACTTGCTAGACGTTAACACTGCCCTATGTCTGCATCGAAGTACCAGAGGTCTCTGCAAAGCTCCTGCTCCACTCAATACCCACCAACAATGGATAGGACTTTGAGTTGCAACAACCCCTGGTCACACACGATGCTGTCACTGCCCCCTTCACCTGACTTAGCCTTGTGACCAGGACCCCTCCTCCATCACCTGGGTCCCCACGTCCAGTGGAACGAGAGACACATAGTAGGCACTCAGCAAATGTTTGAATAAAGCACAGTGCTGCCTTTCTGTTACTTATCCCATACACTTTGACATGTGGCATCTGTTGCTTACCTAGCGCCACAAGCAAGGAGGGCAGAGGGCAGCTTGGAGGAAGGCTTGGTGTCTGCCCTTCGGGAAGGCCCGTGTGTCTGAGAGGACATGAATGACAGTAGGTTGGCTTCTGGGTCAATTTGCTGTCACTTTTCAGCAATGTGTCCTGGGCAGGTTACTGCTGTCCTCAGTGTTCCTGTCTGTGCAGTGGGATAGTAATAGCTTATCATGTGCAGGGTGAGGTTTGATCCTGTGCCCAGTATACCATGACCACCATGGTAGAGCTTGCTATTTGAAGCTGAAGTGCAGTGAGGATCCCTTATGGGAGAAAGGAAGACAGACCTTCTAGGGCCGAGGCACCAATTACTAAACTCCCGAGCCACCTCCACTGAGTTCCTGGGTTCTTCTCCCTATCAAGACCTTTCCAAGTTGGCAACTGAGAATTGCATAGACTTAATATAGTGGAGGTGAGTGAAAGGTTTTAATTTGTGTGTGTGAATGTGAACATGTGTGTGAGCATGTGTGAGAGTGTGTATGCCTGTTTGTGTGTGTGTGTGAATGTGTATGCCTGTGTGTGTGAATGTGTATGCCTGTGTGTGTGTATGCCTCTTTGTGTGAATGTGTATGCCTGTGTGTGTGTGTGTGTGAATGTGTATGCCTGTGTGTGTGTGTGTGAATGTGTATGCCTGTGTGTGTGTGAATGTGTATGCCTGTGTGTGTGTGTGTGAATGTGTATGCTTGTGTGTGTGTGAATGTGTATGCTGTGTGTGTGTGAATGTGTATGCTTGTGTGTGTGTGAATGTGTATGCTTGTGTGTGTGTGAATGTGTATGCCTGTATATGTGAATGTGTATGCCTTTGTGTGTGTGCTTGTGTATGTACCTTGGGTGTCATTCTTTAGGAGCTGTCCACACGGGTCTGCCTGTCCCCACCCTTCTTGTACTGAGATTACATGCCTGCCTCTGTGCTTGACTTTTCTAATGTGTTCTGGGCATTGAACCATGGTGCGTAAGCTTACATATGCAAGCACGCTGAGCCGTTTATAGACTGAGCTATCTCTCCAGCCTGGTTTGTTTTGTTTTAAAACGATTTGGAAAGGAAGTGCCGACTCCACCCCAGGCGTTAGCGCTGACTCTGCCCACGGACCCGGGATCATTCTAGACAGGTTTTTCTAACTGGTGTTTTCCAGTAATATTACAATAACTGAGACTCTGCAAGGACTTGATGCCTAGCCTGACCCTCTGAGCCTCACTCTTCTCGATGTGTCTTCATAGTGAAGAGTTATGCATGATCATCTGGTCTACCAGTGCCTATAGCATATCTATGTGATGGAGGCAGTCAGAAAGAGGGAGCTGGTCAGGGGCCAGAAGCCAGGAGCCAGGTCACCCTGCTGTTGGCTCTGCCCCCTCCTGCAATGCTCAGTTCCTTTCCTGTGGCCTCCTTGGCCGCTCCAAGCCAGTCCTCACTTCCCTTTAGGTTTGGGGAAGCGGAGAGCTGTTCTAACAGCTGGACCTGGTGTGGAGCCGAGACCCTCTGGATTCCCCTCCTGGCCTTCCCCTCTAACACCCTCTGCATCCAAGGTTGAGTAAGAGATGTTGGCAAGAGCTGGGAAAGACAACTCAATTGTTTCAACTTGCAGAGAAAGGGGGGGGGTATGAGGGGGCGGATAATGGGGGGGGGTGGTGAATGGTCCTAATCCTAGAATGGCTCACGTACACAGAACCCTGGACCCCACCCTGCCCCGATGCAAAACCAGAAACAAACCACAAGCAAGTTGCCCCCTTGTCTGTACACACACGTGGAGTCGGAGCAAGTTGCCCAAGAGGAGTTCTCTGGGGCCGGGCTTCCCAGCCCCTAGCTCTGTTCTTGGGAGAATGGTGAGTCTCTGTCCTGGACCTCTGTTGGGGGTGGCTCTGAGGGAGCGGGATGGGCCAGCCTAGTAGAAGCCAGGTTCCTTGCACAACCTCTCATGTAGCTTAGTCCCTGTCCTCATGGAGGTCCTTGCTCAGTGGCCTCTGAGGACAGCTTCTGTTCTGTTCCCTGGACTCGTGAGTATGGTAGCTGAGGTCCCCAGCCTGCAGGGAGAGGGCATCTCTAAGTCCTGCGGGCTTCATTCCTATGCAGGACAGGTAGGCTGCAGGCTCTAACACGCCGCCAGCCTGGCTCTAGAGGCTTCAGCACCAGGGAAAATTTGAAAAAAAAAAAAAAAAAAAAAAAAAGCCAGCAAGAAGGAGGGCGTGAGCAAGCGAGCTCAAGAGGGATCATTTTGTCTCAACGTGTTTGAAAGCGGGATCTGTGGCCAGTTGGTCCCCCCCACCCCCACCCCCACCCCCACCCCGCGACTTATTTACACAGTCTGTTCAGAGACACACTCGGGCCTGTTTGGATTGGGTGTTTGCTCCGGAGACGGGCCAAGCATTTCAGCGCTGTGCGTTGGCACTGCCACCTCGGCGGCACCAGGAGGCCCAGTCGGTCACAAGACCTCACGGGGCTCCATGCTCCCGACTTAGCCTTCTTTTACCTCCTCCTCCCCACCCCCACCCTTCTTGCTGCTGCTGGTCAGCAACCTTGGGCAGCCAGAGAGTGGGGTTGCCCATACCTTGGATGTGTCTTTCCAAATGAGGGTACTCCCACGCATAGGGGAGAGTGGAAAGTCTTTCAACAAGCTTGGGGGTGCAGACCCAGAGACTAAGCTCTGCCTCTAGCTATCAGGATCTGGAGTCCCTGAGGGCCTGGGCTGGAGCTGGCAATAGGTGGAATCTAGCCAGGGTGGGGAAGGCATGCAGAAGTTTACACAGGGCTGTTCTCCAGGGGATGCTGAGCTGGTGTGGGGAGGTGAAGTAGGGCAGAGCCAGCTAACGTTATGCTGTGCCAGCGGGCTGGAGCAATGCATCCCTGGGGGAGCTTGCTTGAAATGCCAGTCCTCTCTCCCTCCAGGTCACAAGATTCTCCCTTGGCTGTTGCTAGAGTGGGCTGATGATTGAGACCCTCAGCGCTAAGCCCGCATTTTACAAAGGGAGTTCATTTCCTGGCCCCCTCGCGGTGCCTTAAGAGATGGATTTGGACAAAGAAGTCCTGTTCGTGCGTTTGGAAATATTAGGAAATGCATGACCCTGCTACTGAGTATTTCCCCAAGGCGACTCAACGCATCTCCTTCTGTCCCCTGCCACCCACCCCAGGAGCACACAGTCTGCTGTGACATGGTTTGTGCTTGAGGGTTTTGCTGTCCTGGTGAAGCACTCAGTGTGGTCTAAGGCATTTGGAAGCTTCGTTTTTAGATCTAGAACCCAGTATGACATGGGCTCTGGAGCTAAACTAACTGCGTTCTAATTCAGTTCAACACCTTACTAGGAGTGTGACTTTGGACAAGCTATTTAGTTGCCCCATGCCTCAATTTCTTGCTCCATAAAATGAGAATAAAGCTAACATTTATTAGGGAGGACGGTGATGAGATTTTCATCATTGATAGTTCAGGAAACATAGACCTTCTGTCTTAGGGTTTTACTGCTGTGAACAGACACCATGACCAAGGCAAGTCTTATAAAAAACAACATTTAATTGGGGCTGGCTTACAGGTTCAGAGGTTCAGTCCATTATCATCAAGGTGGGAGCATGGCAGCATCCAGGCAGGCATGGTACAGGAGGAGCTGAGAGTTCTATGTCTTCATCCAAAGGCTGCTAGTGGAAGACTGACTTCCAGGCAACTAGGGTGAGGATCTTATACCCACACCCACAGTGACACACCCATTCCAACCAGGTCACACCTATTCCAACAAGGCCACACCTTCAGATGGCGCCACTCCCTGGTCCAAGGATATACAAACCACCACAGCTTCCTTCCCTTAAATACTGTCTCACTAGGTTTTTTTTCCCCCTTTCTGTTTGAATCTTCCCATCAGGGGTACAACCTCCCATGTATTCTGAATGTATAATCCCAAACCCAGTCATATGTCAGAATCATCCACAGAGCGCTCTGAACAGGTTTCCCATAGATCCACGCCCGCCGAAGCCACTGCAATGGTCTCTGTCCAGCAGGGAGGCCTGGGGCCTGTATTTTAAACGTGTTCCCTGGGTGATTTCATCACCGTTCCCAGACCAGAGGTGGCCGAAGATCCACGGCTGGAGCCTGAGGTTGCTAAAGCCCAGTAGGACCTGCTGTTCTGTGTGCAGGCTCACACGTTAGTGGCGAATGCCCTCGCTGGTCCAGGGCTGGGACATGGACGTGGACGTGAGTGGTAGAACCTCCCCCCAGCTGGACCCACTCCCCTCATCTCTTCAAATGAAGGAAGGAGCTTGTCACAGTTGAGAGCTTGTTACAGTGCAGATTCTCTGGCCCCATGGCATTTCAGGGTTTGTGTTCTGTCCAGGCTCCCTCACGAGATTCTTGTGAAACAAAAGGAGCTCCTCTCTAGAAGATCTTGAAAAGTCAAGTGTGGGGAGGCAACCGCAGAGCCCTACTTCCTGGATGGGAAGACGGATGCTGAGGAAGGTGCCGCCTTGTAACCAGATGTTATCCATCCACACTGGACGGGAGGAAATGAGCCTCAGGGGCCCTGGGAATTCTGGCCAGATTTATAAGAACATCTTCAAATGTAGAAGCTTCAGAGTCCTTGGGAGTGTCCGCAGGAATTGGTGAGCTCGGAAGGACCTCTCTGGAGTCCACCAATATCAAGTCGATTGCCAAGCATCCTGATACTTACCTGTTTACTCAGCTGTCAGCTATGTGCCAAGCGCAGATACCCTTAAGTTGTATGTGGCGGTTGTCAATGTCTTCCCAAAGAAGAGACACACACCTGCTTGTTCACAGAGCTCTGCAATCAGATGATGGGCGTGGACCAAAAGGAGTCTGCAGAACCATCGATAGCCTTCTGGGAGTCTTATCAGGTACTGACTGGTGCTTAACAAGCAGCCTTGACACTAAGAGCTCACATCAACTGCTGTTTAATCTGTTCAGGATCCTGAGCGGGGTCAAGTAGGTGGTTCATCTGCACTGGCCAGTGGTTATCCAGAAGTCCGCATTCTAAGGACAGTTGGTTGGTGACCAGGGTTTGTGGGGCTGTTGGGCACTGGGGCCTTTTTCTCTCTTTCCCTATCACTCCAAGGCTACCCCTTCTGTATGTGGTCTTCTCTGTGTATTCCCTGGAGTAGAATAGCTTGACTTATCATACAGCTTCTAACCCTCCACCACACTTAGTCCTCAGACTGTCACCGGGAGTCACGACCGTAGGAGATGGTTGTAGTAAGCGTGCTTCACCTCCCGACACTTGGCTGAAGCAGGAGGATTCCTGTTTGTGACGAGGTTGTTTCTAGACCGCAGTTCTCACTTCCACGTTCACTTTTGCCTTCCCTTCATTTCTTGTATGTTTGGTTTTGAAGCCTAGGCTTTAACGGCTGAGCCATCTCTGCAGCCCTCTCTTGGTCACGCCTGTCACACGTGACAACAGCCCCTCTCCCCCATCTTCATTTGTAGTCCCATCACACGTTTGATTATCAGCCTGCCATGCCAAGCCAGGTTCAAGCCTCCCTCCTTCCTCTGCCTCTTACCATGGCATCCCATCCAGTCCAGCACAAGAAAGGGTATTGAGAAGGAGTTGGCAGGGCTCGGGGGCCGTTTCCGCTGCCTCTGCCTCACGGAGGCTCTTACTCATGCTGGCTTGTTGAGGGAACTCCTCACTGAATGCTCACCCCACCTACCCTCCTGTGGTCTGTAGGTTCCTGAAATCACCACTTTCATCTTCTTTGTGCTCAGTGCCCAGGGATTCCTGTTAACTCCAAGACAGAGAAATGGGACTTCCTATGCCTAGAGCAATGTTTCTCAACCTTCCTAGTGCTGCACCCCTTTAATACAGTTCTTCCTGTTGTGGGGACCCACAACCATATAATTCTTGTTACTTTAGGACTGTTATCTTGCTATTGTTATGTATCATAATTAAATATTTGATAAGCAGGTTATCTGATATGCGGTCCCCCTAATGGGGCCATGACCCATAAGCTGAACACCACTGGTGGACCAATGCCCTCCTTAGCCTCTCCTTATCTTCCTGAGGGTGGCCTCAGTACCTCTGAAGTTTGCTTTTCTCCCTTGCCTCTGCACAGTTGGTTTTCATGTCCATTTATCTTTCTTTCTCGCCTGCAGATGAGACTCAGTTCCGCTTCTGGACCCCTGACTCCTCCTCAGGGCCTTCTTTGGAATCATGGCATGATGACGTCCCTCGTCCTCATCTCTTTGCCCTCATACCCTCATATGATCCTCTATTAGACACGTGAGGCTTAGCTTGGTTGGATTTATTTTCTTTCTTTGAAGTGCTCTCTCTCTCTCTCTCTCTCTCTCTCTCTCTCTCTCTCTCTCTCTCTCTCTCTGTCTCATTTTCTACAAAATTAAGTCTGTTGTTTCACCAGTGGGGTTATCTCTCAAATGTTTACTGCTCTATTGCGGAGGGATTAGATTAGATTATGCTTGGGATACAGATCTGGTTCTCTACACGCTGACAATTTTTTTCTCGTAGCCCCAGAATTGGAACTCGCAGGGCATCGTGCCATCTAGTTGAATGCTGCCCCACCAAGCCACATTCCAGCCCTTGCCCAGAGGTTGACCAGGAAGCAGTTCACACAGCACTGTTACGGGCTTTGAGGTTTAGGATGACAGGGCCTCTAGAGGTAGACTTTCTGGGTTGCAGGTCCTGGTGAGACCCTGTGTTGCTGTTGACTTTGGTTGGTAGAAGTTCAGCCTGGCTTAGCTACTGAGCATCTGTGTCAGCCGTGTCCCGTGCACTGTCACAACTCACCATGCCACCGCCTGTCCCCACGTCCTCACTGAAGCCTTTGAGGCTTATTTGAGGTGAGCTCAATAACCTCTTGGGAAGTTCCTTCATTTCCCAAGATTCTTCATTGAACCTTACAAGACTGTCGCAAGAACACAGGAATTCATGACCTTAGGTGTCTGGTACATAGCTAATGTTTATTGAGTTCGTGGATTATTAATTTATTGAATGTTTGTTATAGTCACCCTTGTCGGGGACAGGCTGCCCCTGTGGGTGACATGGGTACCCTGAGTTTCAGAGCTTTGGATCTCTTCTCTCTTAATTTTCGTCTGCCCTTTGCCCCAGTGACCCTATTACCTTTCCATGCTCTGGTTTCCTGTCTGGGGGAACATCTGCCTCTGTCTGTCTACTGAGTGTATCAGGAACAGCAGTATGTCTGCCTGCTGCTTTTCTGACAGTACCCATGAGGTTGTACAAATACACATCTGTTTCAGGAACTACAGGATTTTTTACCACAAACTTATCGAGACACCAGGTATGCTAGACAGTAAACTAGAAACTCACCAGTGAGTGGCGAAGCCAAGAGGAAGCAAATGCAGATTCATTCCCATGCATGTTTGCAGCTAGGTTGTTCTGACTGGCTAACCATCTGAGTTACTGCAAGCATGTGTGTGTGTGTGTGTGTGTGTGTGTGTGTGTGTGTGCATGTATAAGTTTGAGGCCTGTGTGCGCATGCATGTGAAACAGAAGAGAATGAAGGCAGTGCATGGAGATGCTATGCTCTTTGACCTGAATGGTTAGGGAATGGTAGAGAAGAGATGCCCACCCCAACCCATGCTGTGGCAGCCAGCGCCGTCTAACACAGCCCTTGAGAACTCAAGCATGGATAGTTGGCTGACAGGAAACTATGTCTACTGTGTCAAAGAAAAGTTTTTAGTGTCTAAATTGTCTACTAGTTTCTTGGCTGCTCTAGGTGAAGGGAGTCCACCAGTCTGTGGTGTGAAGTCAGGCTGGGGGGGCCAAGCCTGTGACTTACGATAACTATAGGACACATAATTGCCAGACATAAAGAAAAAAACACAAAGATTTGGTTCAGGCGGGAGGTGCCTTGTCTATGTTGCCTATGACCCTTGTAATTGATGGTGGCTTTGTCAGGGTTTCAGTAAAGGCTGTAGGTATGGTAGGCGTTCATTCATGTGAGGAGGAGGAGGAGGAGGAGGAGGAGGAGGAGGAGGAGGAGGAGGAGGAGGAAGAGGAGGGAGCTGGAGTCTGGTCTCTTGCTCTCTGGAGCTGGCAGTCCTTCATTTGCATTTCTGGACGCCCTGTGCCAAGTAAAAGACCCCTCTTATACATCAAGAATCCTAAGCCTTCCTAGGTGAGCAGTGATTAACCAGTGGCTGATGGGTCAGAAGCACCAATGCCTGTGTTTTGACTGACTAATAACATTCAATGTTTCACCATCTTTCTCTTTCTTTTTTTAAAGGCTAGATCTTAAGCACAGGGGTTAATGGATGGAGAGCTGCTGGGACTGGGGGATACGGAGTAAGAAATGCTCAGTTGTGAGCACAGGACCTCTCCAGGGACAGACGCCCCAGTGTCTCACCTCTTGAAATCAGCCACCAATATTCCATTTTGCAATAGATCATTAAAAGTTTTCGTTTCTCAGCTTCTCCTGAAAATCCAGAAAATCTGGCAGCAATGTTTCTCTTTCCCCATATGGCAAAAATCAGCTGGGCTGAAAAGTAACTGTGTCCTTAAGGCAGGACACTTGGCCTTGCTTTTCTCCTTCCTCCTCCCCAGCCCTGCTTCCTTCCCATGCTGGCACTGCTAGTCTGAGCTCACTGAGTTCTGTCCCCTGAGCACTGAGGACAGTGATTCCGACCTCAGTGTGAGCCATCCTTTCTCACAGACAGTGAGTGTGCTGTGTGGGAGGAAGCAGGGCTGCATAACCGCTGTTTACCTGTGGCTGTTGTTTCTGGGATGAATGTCTCTGCTGCTGGGTCAGAGGACAAGAGTTCCGAAGTCTTATTCCAGCTGTGCCCTTGACTTTCAACATGACCCACCAGCCATCATTTAGCCCAGGTCACACTGGTTGCACAATGCCAAATACCCGGATCCTCTTAGTACATCAGAAGGGAAACCGATTTAGAAGAGAGGGAAGGTTTGCCTACCCCCTTTGTCTTTCGTTTCCATGGCCAATATCTTGCACCTGGGTGCACAGTTAAGGATTTCTTCTAATGGGCATGGTCTCTTTAGAAACCGCTTTGCTGCGTCTCCTGACATTGGTGCTTTTGAGCCTCTGAATTGGTTTCTTCGTTACCATGGGGTGCTGGGCTATGCAAAGTTTGGCTGAGCTGCTGAAGTTGCTTACATAATAAATACCAGGAAGTAACTAACTAGCACAAAGCTGGGAAGGAAGATGGTGCAGTCAGGAAGGTGCTCGCCCTCTAAGCACGAGGACCTCAGTGCAAACATTAGAATCCAAGGAGAAAACTTTAACAAAAGACGCAGAGGCAAAGAGAGAACAACAGAAAACCAGTTTGGTGCACAGTTGTCTTCCTAGCACGGTGGAGGTGGACACACATGGATCCTCGGGGCTTATTGACTAGTTAGCCTACCCTAATCACTAAGATCTTGGCCAAAGAGAGAGCTGTCTTGTCTAGCAAGACGGAAGTCCACTGAGGAATAATACCTAGGTTGACCGCTGACCTCCACATGCATGTGCAGGCATGCACACACATATGCATGTACGTGCACTAGCATGAACACACATGCACTTTGCAGATTCATCCACATTTCACTACAAGACATGCTTGAGGATGCTCAGAGGCATTCTAGCACTTTATGTTAGTAGCCCCAATTGAAAACTGCCACCAATAGCAAAATGAGTAAAAACAACTGTCCTCCACTGGGAAGTATTATATAGCAATAAAACGAAAGATGTTACAGTTGCATGCAACTTAAACAGATGAATTTCCTGGGGGTAATAGCGCACTGACTGACAGGTAAACAGAGAAACTGCTAGGCCAGACGAACCTGTGTTACCATACTTACATACATTTCAGAACTGACAAGATGTCAAAAGAGAATAGTGCCTGTGTTTGGTGGGTGGTCATGACAGTGGGCTTAGGGGAATTGCAAGTGGATCTAGCTTTGTATGAGTTCTGCTGATATAGATATGTTTATTTTCTGAAAATTCAATGAGATGTCCCCATGAAATACACATTTTTCCACTGTACATTTTATTGCAACAAAATATTCAAGTTAATAAGGGAAAAACAACACCTGCTAAAGAAACTCAGTATCTGAGATCTGTGTAGCAGGGCTGTGAGCTTTGTACAAATCCATACACACAAACACACACACACACACACACACACACACACACACACACACACACACACACACACCATCAGAAACCATATGGCTAGTTAAACCAAAAGTGAAGTTATAGAAATCAGATAATGCAATGCCACATTTCTGGGAGGGTACAAAAAAGGAGATACATCTCCTGATTCTGCAGAGCTGGTCAGAAAATGACATTGTTGTTGCTGCTGGACGTGGCCATCTCAACATGCCTGCCTGATCCTGGGTATAGGAGCCTATGCTAGATCCTCTCCAGTCAGAACATGGCCCCTGCCACTTTTATGTCTTGTAAGCTGGAATGCTTAACTGTGACTTTTATAATAACCTCAAATTGAGAAGATCCGCTGTTAGCCCACACGAACCAAAGTGGCTCTCTCAGGTTTCTGCTGCTCTGTGTTACTACTTCAGGCTCAAAGTTGGGCACAGTCGTGACTGTCTGGGAGAATCTTAAACTGGTACTCTGTTCTAGCTGTAAGGGAGTCTGGGACTAGGAAGACTTTGAGTTTTCATACCCAACTAATGGAGTCAGCTCTGTTTCAGGAACTAAGAGAGTCCCTAAATTTCATATGACTAGCAGATAGCCACAAGAAACATGATCTGTCTGGTAATGGCTAGCTGTTCTCTAAACTGCAAGTAAAAGCTTATGGCTAAATGTATTCTCCTTGTTGCAACCTAAACATTCACAACCAGAAAAGAAGGGCAAATTCATGGACTGAGAAATTGGCTCCATCAGTACAGTGTGTACCATGCAAGCATGAGGACCTGGGTTTAGATTCCCACCACCTACATGAAATGCAAGGCCTGGTGGGTCTTCCCTGGAACCCCATCACTGGGGAGGCAGAGATAGGAGGATCCCTGTGCCTTGCTGACCAGCTACTCCTTCTAAATTCACGTTCCTGAGCTCAAGGAAAGACCCTGTCTTAAAAATCAAGGTAGAAAGCAGTTGAGGAAGACACCTGACACTGATGTTTGGACCTTGAATACATGTGCAAACACATGCATATGCACACACACACACACGCATACATCTACACATACACAAATGTGTATACACACAAACATGTACATACAGAGACACACACGAACATGAGCACATAGACACACATAACGGTGAATTCGACCTGATCACCATGGAGAGGCAGAGTGAGAGAGAAGCTTGTGATCTGAAATGTGTAAGAACCCTTCTCTCCCAGATTCTCGGGACAGGGCCCAGGGTCAGCATGGTCAGCGTGGCAAATGTCAAGCAGGCTTACTCTGCATTTCTACTGCAGGAATTTCTGTGTTTACTTGGTTACATTTTGTTGTACCAAGTATTTCTTCTTGGTTTTAAACATAAATTTATATATCTTCAATTTATTCATGGTGGAAAAATAATTTTTCCAGTCTTTATACTTGATCTCCTTTATATTTGTAACAGTATGGTTCAGTTTAGTCAAGGCAGATGTTGCTCCTCCTCCTCCTCCTCTTCCTCCTCCTCCTCTTCCTCCTCCTCCTCCTCTTCCTCTTCCTCCTCCTCCTTCTTCTCCACCTCCATTTTCTCCTCTCCTACTCCTCCTTCTCCTCCTCCTTCTCCTCCTCTCCCTCCTCCCCTCCTCCTCTTCTCCCTCCTCCTCCTGATGATCTGCTCCCTAGGGAATTCAGTGCAAGAATGAGATAACGTATTAAAGCACTTAGCACTGTGCACATGCTGCAGTAAATAGCCCATCCATTATAATAGCAATAACTCTAGTTATCTGTAGATACATACTGTCAGTTAAGCTTAGCTGCTGTGTGATAGGGTGATGGCTGACAGGCTATGTGGAACACAACTCTATCTTGTCTTCCATTCACCCCACCTCAGCTGAAGACATTATACAGTTGAGGCAACCTAAGTCTCAAACAGCAAAAAGATGGGATGATGGCCAGTCGAGTTCAGCCTGAATCCTTGACTGTTGCAGCATGTGTATCCCCACAGGCACTGCACTGATAACCCATCTAAGTAGAGTAATGAGAGATAGAGTAGTCTGCCCTCCTTGTCAGAAAAATACCTTCAACTTATACTAATTGTGTTTCTATCATGTAGGGTTTCGAGTATTCAAACTGTTAATTTTCTCGCCAGCTCCCGGTGGCTGTCCTGTCTCATTCCTATCAGTGAGAGCTAGGAGAACTACCTAGCCAGTCTCTCATCTGCAGAGCCAGCTCTGGTGTCTAGAGATCGGTTAAGGGCCCTGCTGGCAGATTGTGATGGTCTGCAGTGTGGGAGCCTGTGGCTCTTTGGCTGTAGTTATAAACAGGACAGGAGGCAGGGGACTTAGGAACACCATGTGTTGTCCATCTTCCTCTCTGTCTCCTACCCTGTTGCTGGTGCTGCCCCACAGACTGCCTGGCGGAATCATAGCCTCCTATTTCCAGGCTCGGGTTCCAGGATAGGAGGATGCCCAAGTGTAAGAAAAGGCTTTGCCAGCGATGGTCCTGTATGTACACCTGAGCTGGGCCCAGCGGGGAAAGCGATGGGCCTGCAAGAGGTTAAAACTTGCCCCTGTGTTTACTTTTGTTGGCTGCCACACTGCATAATAATCTGTCAGCACGTCAGGTGCGGATTTATTTGTGCATTAAAAATGGCCTAGAGCAGGCGGATGCAGACACTCTCCAGCATGCCTCCAGCACAGAAACAGTCGCTCCAAATATTTCACCCTTTTTTAATAAGTGCATTTAATTAAAGTCATAGAACTTTTTTATTATGCTTGAGAAAAAAAAATCCTTCCCCCTTGCTGAAGCTGAACGTGCACTTTGGAGCACAAAGGGAGTGTTCGCCTCACGCCTAGTCCTTAAAATGGAAATCCCAGCCACTGGTGTGTATAAGTCTCTGGCTCTTGGCAGGCTGGCTCCAAGAAGGCATCATGTGGGTTTGGCTGAAAGGAAGGTGTCAGCGTGGCCTGAGAAGAGCGGCCCCCCAAGTGACAGAGAGACGGGCATAGAATGCTTGGTTGTGTGGGTCCTATGACACCTCACAGGATCAACTGGGTTCGGTTGTAGGCAACCGAATGATGTACTTGAATGCGGGGGAGACTGTGTGTCAGCTCTCTGGTGGCAGACAGCCGCTCCAAACGCAGGGGCATGGACTAAATGACCTCTTTAAACCGTACCTTCCAAGGATGGATGTTGAGGGAAAGAAGAGCACTTCAAATTGATGGACAGAGATTTCTTGTGCTCCTCCCATCCCTGCTTGGGAAATCTCTAAATGAGCTGAGACAAAGTTTGGCTCCGAGGTGGTGACAGGGGCGCCGTGCGGGGCCCACTCTACCTGTGCCAGCAGATGAGGAAACATGTCAGGATGAGGGTGGCCTGGAGTAGAACGGCAGTGCAGAGTGTGGGGACCCACGCTTGGTGAGGTGGCATGGGGGAGGGGAGAGGAAGGGCGGGTTGTGTGCACAGCGGGGCAGAAATGGCGCCACTGTGAAGGGGGCTGGGGGCAACCGCAGCATACCAGGCCTGGCGACTTGAGGCCTGCTAATTATGCAGCCCAAGGGAGTCATGCTGGCCTGCCAGAGCTGCCCAGAGAGGTGGCATGGAAAACCTCATAAGGGGGTCTGTGTGCCTCAGGTCTGACCAGGAAATCGCCTCCAGGTCCTGGAGGCTTGGACTAAGGGGCCCAAGGCTGGATGCTGGGGCTCCTTGTCTGTCAACAGCAGTGGTTTGCAACAGCTCCTGGAGACCTTCCAAGCAAGAGAGGACAAGCTTTGCAGGGTGTCTCCTCCTCCTGCTGTTATGTTAGGTGAGGTCGCTGGATCATCTGAAATCTCGGATGCCCATTCCCGAAATTTCTCAGAGCCAGCCTTCTTCGTCCTTAGCATTCTGGTTCCCCCTGCTCCCCTGGGCATGCTCATTAGCGTCTTTTTATGGCTGTAGAAACAGAAATCCCAGAATTAGTTTGCTCGGGCCACCCAGAGAGAGCAAGGTGACCAAAGACCAAGCAGGCTTTAAGAGTTTTTAAAGACTATTCTTAGCATCTTCTAATGGCGCGGGAGCACTGCTGTGATGACTCTCTTCCCTGCTCAAGAAAGGTAAATAAATTCGAGGTTCTAATATTCTTTCTGAAGCAGAGAGGCCCCCCTCCCAGACGCTCAGGCTATGTTTTTTTACCACTTTCCCAGCTTCTACGGCTTTTCATTGACATGTTAATTGAAGCGGTCAATTAACATGTTAATTGAGGAGAACTTGGTAAGTCTTTGGCTTTTCCAAAGGAAGTTAATTCCATTTTAGGAATCTAGATGATCATAAACTTCAACCAAGGATGGGTTTCAAATGCTCACCTTTGCATTGCATGCATCTCTATCCAGCTAGGAGGTGTTTAGAAAAGAAAGGTGTGTGTGTGTGTGTGTGTGTGTGTGTGTGTGTGTGTGTGATGTGTGCGTGTCTTAAGGTCAGAGGACAACCTTGAATGCCAGTCTATGCCTTCCACCTTGCTTGAAGCAGGACCTCCGTTCTTTTCTCCTTTGTGCTTCAGGCTAGCTGGCCAGTGAACTTCCACTTCTCTCTATTCTCCTGACTTCGCTTCGCACCCCTCCTAGGAGTGCTAGCATTACAGGCGTGTGCTATTTCAGCTGTCTGTTGTTGGGTCATCTGTGCATCCTGGGATCAGATTCAGGTTCTCAGCCCTACAGGGCCAGCCTCTACCCACTGAGCTACCTCCCAGCCTGTGGGGAGGCCTTCTGACCACCAGGCAAACCTCCCTGTGATGTGATGAGACCGTACTCACGCTAAGTGAACTAACTACTGTAAGCATCGAGCTACAGTGTGCCAGACGCCCTCTAGAAACGAGTTAACAGAGTCTGAGGAGAAGAACTATTTAGATGAAATTTAAAGCATTTTCTACACATCTGATACAGTAGTCACTGAGGACAAAGAGTCAGAATTGGAATTAGAAAAACCTAAAGAAAACAAAGACATTATTTCTCCATGCCTTTTATGGTCTCTTTTTCCATACTTTAGGAACGTCCTGTGGGTCTTTCCCCCGTTGTTACTCTTCCACTGCTATGCACAATTCTCAGATGTTGGGACTCCCATCTGTGTATTACCTTATGTAAATTACAAGCACCAACTCACCACTCTACACCCCCTCCCCCCCCAAAAAACCTTTATACACTGGTTCTTACTGTTCATCTTTATTTAATTAGAAATTAGAACTAACATTAAGACATATGTATTCATTCATTTTGAAAAGACAATAATAAACATTTTGCTATAGTCTGTATTGTCTGACTTATTAGAAAATGGTGGATTCTATTATCTGCTTCTACATCCTATCTGTAGAGAGATAGGTAGTAGGAATTTTTTTTTAAGACACAGTATCAAATAGGTCAAGTTCAGACTTGCTATATAACCATGGATGACTTTGAACCTCAGATCGCTTGTCGGGATTGTAGGCACTCACTGTACCTCCACACCCAGCTTATGTAGTGCTGGGGGTGGAATCCAGAGTTTCGTGCACACTAGACAGAGACCACTAAATTAGCCGTGTCCCTATTTCCAGTATGAATTAGAAACTATTTGAATGAACTTTCTTATTCTGTTCCACTAATAATCTTTCAGTCATCCTTGCCTATTAAGTGAGTAGTCTACTTGTGCCGGGTTATAAAACATCTTCTATTGGTCATTTGAAAAAAATACCTATTCTCCACGTTACTTCACGGTGACAACCCATCCTTCATTCTTTCACATGACCGTTGCTCTTCAAAAGTGGGTCAGTCGAGCAAAGCCAAGGATATCGTGATGATGGATATGAACTCATATCCATCTAAACGTCTAGTTATGAATTGAAGCTCAAATTGTGTCAGTAGTCAAAAAATCCCTATTTCTGACAGGCATTCTTAACTCATTATGGGAGTGTATTTCCTAGATACCCAGGTATGAACGCCATAGTTTATCTATTTTCTTTATGTAGAACTGGTATTTGATAGCCAGGCAGTGGTGGCACACAACTTTAATCCCAACACTTGGGAGGCAGAGGCAGGTGGATCTCTGTGTGTTTGAGGCCAACATGGTCTACAGATTGAGTTCCAGGTCAGCCAAACAGGTAGCTGGTTTTGCAAAGATGGAGCTGGTTTTGATGACAACAGTCCTTGAATCTTTTTCTTACAAACCAAGCACATCCTACTGGGCACAAACAGTGCTTTATGCATGTTTCTTAACTCTGTCATTCATTATATCATTAAAAATATCTTTTTCACGAGAATATTAAGGTATGTACTCAAGTCAACCACCGAGACAGTAATTGAATTGAAGTGATATCGACAAACATGATCTTAGGTTAGATTATCTGTGTGTAGATGTATGCGTATGTATATTTAAATGTGAATGTGTGGTATGGCATTTGGGGCTCACCACCTTATTCATAGTAAAGCGCCTGTGATGATGCCCGCCACTGTTTATGCAGAAGAAGTATAAACATGAGTACAATAAATATAAACAGGGAAAATGGCCAACATCTTGGTGTATATGGTGGTTTGAATGAGAAATGGCCCCTGTAGGCTCATATATTTGAGTGATTGATCCCCAGTTGGTAAAACTGTTTGTGAAGGAGTAGGAGGTGTGGCCTTGTTGGAGGAGGCGTGTCACTGTGGTTGGACTTTGATGGTTCGAAAACCCTACACCTTTCCCAATCTCATTCCATCTGTTTCCTGTTTGTGATTTGAGATGCTGTGAGCTCTTGGCCGTTTTCTACTGCCATTTCTGCTGCCTGCTATAACCATTGCCTGCCACATGGACCCTTATCTCTTTGGAACTGTAAGCCCAAATAAACTCTTTCTTCTATAAGTTGCCTTTGTCCTGGTGTTTTATTACAACATAGAAAAGTAACTGGGACACCCGAGGTACAGGCTGGGGTCCCCTTCACCACCCCAAGAGCCTTCTGAGTCTTTAGTTTAATCTTAACACCGAAGGCATTAATTCTTAAACACTTAATCTCACTCAATATAGCCTCTGTTGAGGATCCCATAACTACCCAGGTTTTCCAGATCCTGCCCCAACAATGGCTATCCTGACTATGCCACAGTACCCAGGCTTATCCTCCTATGAGACTGGTTTTTGAGGTAGGGTCTCTTTATGACTTCTTCCTAGCTGTCCTGGAATTCTCTATATAGACCAGGCTGGCCTCAAACTCATGGTGACCCACTTGCCTCTTCCTCTTGAGCACTGGGATTAAAGGTGTGGGCCACCAAGCTTCCCTCTCACCTCTCACTAAATCATTAACTCGGGCCCGAGTGTGAATACAAACAGTTCAATGATCTGACACTCCTGGAGAATCTCTCTCTTCTAGCTGTCGTTTTCATACTTGCCACCCTTTCTCATCGTCTTGTCAGTACTCTGTTAACAAACCAATACCGTGGAAATATGATGAGAGCTGGTGGAGCTGGTGATGTGGGGCACATTTCACCTGGAAGCAGAAGATGTGCTGACAGCTCTAGAGAGGACCTCCCTCCCACAAGGACAGGATTCAGTTGTTCTTTTCTTCATCTTCTGAGGGAAGAATCTCCTATTCAAACATGGTCTTTGGACTCGAATCACAGTGGTGACTCAGCAATTTTCAGTAACTGGCTTGAGAAACAGCCCCGTCTTGAATAGCTTTCCGAGTGAATGCAGACTGAAATACAAATAATAGCTTTGGCTTTCTTTAGAGAGAGACAGAGTTTCATGGAAACCTCCAAATTCGCCTGTTGCTCCATATTTTTTCCTCCTATGAATACTAGGTGCATCAAAGTCTTAGGGACTCCTGCACACTCTGCTGGCCTTAAAGAGCCCTGTGATGACACGGTCAAGGTACAGTGTGGTCAGGTGAAGAGGAAGGTCCCATGTCTGCCTTTCATAGAGTCCAGAGCCTGATCTAGTCTAGTGCCCATGGACCAAAGCATGTGGATTTCTAGTTTTGTCTCTGTTGCTATGATAAAAAAGCCCCCCCCCCAAAAAAAAAAAAAAAAAAACAAAAACAAACCAAAAACCAAAAAACACGGTAACTAAAAGCAACCTGGGAAGGAAAAGAGTTTCTGTGGCTTCCATTTTCAGGCCACAGTCCATCATCAAGGGAAGTCAGGGCCAAAACTTGAATCGGGAACTTGAAGCAGAAACACTGGCTCCTAGTTAGCTTGCTTTCTCATACAGCCCAGGTCTATCTGCCTAGGGAATGGTGCTGCCCATGGTAGATTATGCCCCCCTCTTTCAACTGAGGCAGTTGAGGTGGTCCTGTACAGAAATGCTCATAGACTAACATGATAAAGGTATTAATTCTATTGAGACTCCCTTTTCAGGTGATTCTAGGTCCGTATCAAGTTGACAGTATTACGTAGCCCTACTGTGTGTAAGTCACACTAGCCTAGAGTCCCTAAAAAGGAGGTCCTACTAGATCTGACAGTGCAGGAACATTCCAAGCCTCTGCTGGTCGTCCTCCCACGGCCACTGTCTTCTCGGGGTAACAGCATCCGCACGCTCATCTCCACAGCTGCTGCATCTTGAGGCACCATCGCTACCCTGGCTCTTCACCTTCTGTGTACCCCAGTCTGCGTCTCCATGAAGAAACTGCTAGCAATGGGAGATATGAAACACTATGATAAAAAACAAAAGAAAACACTTGTTAGAAATTTAGGGACATTTTAGGCAATTACTTTATTTATCTACGGGGAGTGTAGGGATTTCCCTATGGAGAAAAATTCCCATATTCCCCCAAAGACAAACCCTAACTTACAAGGTCACCAGTAAAAGTGTGTCAAAGTCCTTACTAGCTCAGAGACATTTTACTGGCAAAAACCAACCAATCAAAAAAAGAAAAAAAAAAAACCAACCAACCAAACAAACAAAAAACAACCCAACCAAACAACAACAACAAAAACCCTCAAGGATGAGATTATAATATTCTTGACTTTCTCTGGTTTTGAACATAGGAACTAACAATTTTGTCTCCCCAGATAGTCTTAAGAACCAATTTGTGCTGCCTAGTTGCCTTAATGGAGTCTTAACAAGAAAGCAGAGCATACCTCTACCGAGTTTGGGAAGGGCGAGTGTGTAGAGGGAAAGAAAAGGCAGGCCATAGATCTAAAGGGGTGGTACCGGGAATTGAAGATGGGCGTTTTCATGGGGCTGTTATGGGAGTTCTGAGACATAACACTCGGGAAGAATGGCTATATATATGCCAATGCTATAAGTCTGGTTTTTATGAATATGTGTATGGCAACATAGTTTTAAAAAAAAAAGATTTTATTTATTTATTTAATGTGAGTACACTGTCACTGTCTTCAGACACAGCAAAAGAGGGCATCGGATTCCATTGCATGTGGTTGTGAGCCACCATGTGGTTGCTGGGAATTGAACTCAGGACTTCTGGAAGAGCAGTCAGTGCTCTTAACCGCTGAGCCATCTTTCCAGCCCCTAAATGGCAACATAGTTGACTAGGGTCAGGTTGACAGTCTTCCCTCACTCTTCCCAAACTCTGTATTTATTTGTATACTAAGAATTAGCCTTGTCCCCCTCTTGAACACATGAAGAGGTACGCCCTTCTTATTTGCTGCCAGCACCCCAGTAGAACATGCAGATATGTATCTGGAGACTCTGAGTTTCACTTGTAAAGGCTGTTATTTTAAATAAGGACGTGCCCACAGGTCTGAGGGTCATTCGGGTGCTGCCATCCAGTCCAGCGAGAGATGGACACTTGGAGAATCACTTAAATAGCAGTTTGTAGTTCAAACTTAGACATGTTCCCTGAGTGGGGCTCCAACGCTCCTCCATGCTCCTCCTCTATAGCCTCGTGTCTGATGTGCAGCTCATTTAAGTTGCTGAGGCCTGGGCAGCGTGATCCCTGGAGAACTGTCTGGGGCCCTGTAGTCAGCAGGACAACTGCCCCGCTGTTGCATAAGATCAACCAAGTTGGCATTGCCAGCTCAGACAGTTTCTAGTTAGACTTTACGGTGGCAGCTCTGGGAGGGACGTCACAGTGTTAATGTACAGGGAGGGCTGTGGGTCTTCGTGGGAACATCTTGTAAAACACAGAGCAGATCGTCTGCCTAGGGTTGGGAAATTGAGAAAGCGTAGCTGAGCCCAGAGGAACTGAGCGGAGAAGCTGCTAATGCTATCTAAGGGCACGGGACAATAGCATCCCCTGGATACTTCGTAAGACTGGGAAGCTTCAGAAGACAGCACTTGGGAAGCTGAGCCCTCAGCCGGAGAGGAAGGCTTGCCCTGAGAAGCCCTCTCTCTGAGAACGGCAGGTGCACAGAGGCGCTTCCTACAGGGAACCCACCTCCAGGGGGCAGACACTCTGCACCAAGTCTCTATAGCTTAGCCTGCCTGCCTGCCATGCTTTATGCTGGAGGAAGGTAGTGAGTAGCAGGTCAGCACCCCCCCCAAAAAGCCTGTTGGAGCTGGGGATGATGTTTGCACAATTCTGTACACCCCCAGCTGTTGCTCCAGGTGCTAAGTTAGACACTCAGTAATTAGCGGGGCTAATTTATTTAATCATGTTGGTACTGTTTTCCTTCTCCTGGTTGCTCCTGCCCTCATCCTTCAGGTTTTCCTGGATCCACTCCCAGGTCTGTTTGTTGGGACGTGGTGTTGAGGGAGGATGGATCCTCCTTGATGCCAGAGATTACAGCAAGCTCCGGCTTGGCTTTGGGAAGTGGGGGCATGCCGATTTCTTCGGTGTTCTAGGTCAGAGTTTCTCAAACTGGGCACTCGATGACATTTAAAGCTGGAGAATTCTACATTTGGGGGGTGGGGACGGTAAGCAGGGGCTTTCTATGTATTGTGTCATGTTTGTCAGCATTCCTGACTTTTATTAGATGCCACAAGTGACCGTCCCCCGGCCCTTGCAACGTTCTGTGTGCACGCCCCCAAATGGTCGTGACACCAAATGACCCCCAGAGACTTTAATTAAAGAGAGGGTGCCTCGTGGAGGCTTCGAGCCGCCCCTGCGGGGAATCCCTTCAGACCATAATACTGACCAATAATTTACTTTATTGGGACTCAGAAACTGGTGCAGGGACTGCGGAGAAGGCTCAGTGTCTAAAATGCTTGCCGCATAAGCATGAAGTCCTGGGTTTGGGTTTCCAGCACCCACGTAAAGAGCGAGCACTAAACGGTGAGATCAGTGCTCCAGGTGTGCTGATAGGCAGATGCCCAGGACTGTTTGGCCAGCCAATCAGCCAGTCCTCTGAAGTCTGAGTTTGGTGAGAAACCCTTTCTTAAAAATAAGATGGAGACCTATAGGAAGACACCAAAAATCACAGACTGCCCCCCCCCCTTTCCTGCACATGCGCCCCACTCCTACTGTCTCATAGGCAGATAACGTGTAGTGGTTTTTGATAATGACTGTCCTTTCCCAGCCTTCCATATTGCTCTCTTCTGAGACTGCCTTAATTGGAAGCCCTAGGCCAGGGCAAGGGCTGGCTTGGAGTGCAGGATGTGTAAGCTTAGCAAGGACTCTCCTGCTAGAGGCTGTGTCAGACAAGGAAGTAAGAAAGCTGTGTTGTATATGAGAGCAGCAGGCAGCAGGTTGGAGCCACAGGGACGATATGCAGAACCAGAAAAGCTACTTCTGAGTAAATGGTGAAAACTGAGCTTTGTGGCTTGCTTGGTGGAACGAGTCCAGCATTGCAGAGGCTTTGGGACATCGTTGTTGTTTCTGTTTTTGGATCGCCCACTCTCTGGGCCAGGTAGGGTTCAAGTTCTCACTCATTTTGGGGTTTTCTACAGAAGCCAACTTTGTGTGTGTGTGCCTGTATGTGTGCATGAGCTCGTGTGTGTGTGTGTGTGTGTGTGTGTGTGTGTGTGTGTTTGATCTAGACTGTAGAGCTAATAGAGACAGGTTACTAGAGTCCCAGGAATGGCCCAGATAGTCTAGGAAGGTCTTCAGGGAGGAGAGGAAGCAGAGGGTACAGAAAAGCTTCCGAGAGCTCAGCCTACAGCAGCGACTCCCTTAGATATGAAGTACCACACTACTCGTTCAACTTCCTGATGGCCACATTCAAAGGAGAAAAAAAGCATTGTAAGAGGTTCACTGGGTATTCCAGGCCTGCCTGGGTCGCATAGGGAATAGCAGGCCAGTCAGGCTGCGTAGAAACATTCTGCCTCAAAAGACTATCAAAATAAATAAATAACAACAAAAATGAAAAATAAGGAAGAAAAAGGAAATGAAGGAAACCCATTTTCTTCTTCTTCTTCTTCTTTTTTTTTTACATATACCCATTTTTTGGTATTTGTTTGTTTACTTGTGTATGTAGATAGTAGGGAAGGCAAGCATGTAACAGTGTGTGTGGAAGTTGAAAGACAACTTGCAGGAATAGGCTTTTTTCCTTTCTGGAGACTGAACTCTGGTTGTCAGGCTTGGTGGCAAGCACCTGTATCCTCCAATCCATCTCATTGTCCTTGAAACCAATTTTTTAACAACAGAGTTTGTATATGAAGTCCAGCCTATTCCCAGTTGTTTGAGTCTTCACAGATAATTCATACAAAATCACAAGCGAGGTTGGATGATGGTGATGCACACCTTTCGTCCGTCCCAGCACTCGGGAGGCAGAGGCAGGCAGAGCTCTGCGTTTGAGGCCAGCCTGGTGAGATGCAGGTCAGGCAGGGCTACACAGAGAAGCCCTGTCTTCAAAAACAAAACAAAACAAAACAAAACAAAACAAAACAAAACAACAAACACAACACAAAAATCATCAGTGAGACAATAAGCTTATTTCCCCCCCCCCCGAAGTCTAGGGGTGCCCTGTGTGTTCCGTGCCCATCCCAGTCTCTATACGATCTTGCTTACTTTCTCTGGGCAGCCCTCCCGGGACCTTCTGCCCAGGACAGTGTGGGTCAAGAGAGGAAGGTGAAGTGATTGCATCGTGGACATAGATTCTTCTCTGCATGCAGAAGAAAGACACATCACACCCAGGACAAGATAGGGCCCCATGGGGTCCCCTCCCTGCCTGCCTTATCCTTTACTGCGTTGACAAGGACCTGCTGTGCAGGCTTCTCTGGTGCTCCCTACAGGCAGGGTCTGCCTCCTGATCCTGTTTCCTCGCCTCTTTGTGGCCCTCCCTTTCTGTTTCAAAGGAATGAACACACAAAATAGAACCTGCGCCTCACTGGGCAGTCCCATTCATACACGGTGTTGCACTTTCTTCATTTGTCAGAAATTGTCAGGCTCTCCCCACCCCACCCTGCCCCCATTTTCTTAGTGTCTTAATCGAGGTCCCAATTCCACTCCAGTCTCAGGATGGCTTTAAACGAGTGGTTCTCAACCTTCCTAATGCTGTAGTCCATTAGCACAGTTCCTCACATTGTGGTGACTCCCAGTTATTTCGTTCCTGCTTTATACCTGTTATGTTGCTACTGTTTTCAATCATACTGTAACCGTCTGATATGCAGGATGTGTGATCTATGACTCCCGTGAAAGGGTCATTCGACCCCACAAAGGGTCGCAGGTTGAGAAACACTGCTTTAGGAGCTGGGCCCAGGTAAATGCCAGCAGCTCAGGTCTTTGCAGGCTTGTCTTTCTTCTTATACCAAAATGAAACCTAAAGAGACCTTTCCTTAGAAAAGGACAAAGGGAGATGTGGGTTAGGTGAGCTGGAGTTAATAATGCTGGCCAAGAAGGACCCAGAAGCACAAAACCAGCAAAGACAGGTTCATCTTATTTACCCGGCGAGGCTTGGAACCTGTTCCTGGCCTCTGAACGGTGTCTGAGTTTAGCTTTCATTTCCCCGAGATCTTTTTCTTCTGCCTCCTCCGAGGATTGGACTCTAGAAGGCTGATCTTGTCTGGATGCAGGAAGTCATTGTACTCCCTTGCTGGGTCACCTTGATTGAAGTTTCTGGAAAGCCCCACTTTCAGTCTTGCTGCCCAGGAGGGGTGATCTGGTGCGCCCTCTGAAATAGGAACTCGTCTTAGCCATACCTACCAGCAGGTCAGTGGTATCGGCCAGAATTGATCAGTTCCCTCCCCTCCCCCATGGGGCTCATGGCAATGTTTGCAGATATCTTTGGTTGCTACCAGTCATGGGGGAGAGGGGTGCAACTGGCATCTCGTGAGCCAGAGACATTACTGAGTTCCCTCTAATACACAGACAGACCTTCCTTCTGCCAAAGAGAACGAGCAAGCGCGGTTGGAAAGTGCTTGCCTCGCAGGCACGAGAACCTGAGTTCTGGCCACAGAATTCACACTGAATAAAAACAGGGCGTGGTTTTGTGAGCTTATAATCCCAGAATTTAGGATGCAGAGGCAGACAGACCGCTGGAGCTTGCTATCCTGCCAACATAGCTTGCTTAGCGGGCTCCAGATCAGTGAGAGGTTCTGCATAAATAAAAGTTTAAAAGTGGTTGCTGTCCAAGGAACGACATTTGATGTTGTACACACACACACACATGGATGCACACGAACACACATAAAATAATCATCCCACAGCCTCAGTAAGTACAAGGTTGGAAACTCTGTAAGAGAATCTTTCCTTTGATGCCCGAGCCCTGCAGAAACCCTTGGGTGTCGTGAAGCAGAGAAGTGATTCAGTAACTAGCATATATAAAGTTAGTGCTTCTCACGGCTTCGTGGGCATCCACCTGACAACGGAACTGGGTCCCTGCTGCTGCCTCATGGAGGGCTGGGTGTGCTGCCCAAGAAGGAAGAAGCTGAACTAAGCGGCCAAAATAAGTATCAGTACCTCCTGATCCATCCGTCTCTGGCAAGGGTCTGGTTGTTGCATGTGTGTGTGTTTGTGTGTGTGTGTGTGTGTGTGTGTGTGTGTGTGTGTGTGTGTGAGGTGTTGGTGTATATGTATAAATATTTGCAGGTTTGCCTGTTTGTGTATGTAGTGGCCAGGGGTTAATGTCCAGTATCTTCTCTTGTCTATTTAAATTTACATTTATGTATGTATGTATGTATGTATGTATGTATGTATATGTGCATCGATTCACACACACAGACCTGCCACAGCCCAGCGTATGGAGACCAGAGTACAACTTGCTTAAGTTGGTTCTCTCTTTAAACCATGTGAATCCTGGGGATTGAACTCAGATCATCAGAGTTGGCAGCAAGCACCTTTAGCCACTGAGTCATCTCAATGGCCCTATCACTGGTTTCTGAAACAGGGTTCTTCATTGAATGCACAGTTTGCTATGTGGTCAGACGGACTGGCCAGCAACTCTTTTGGGATCTACCTGTCCCCACACCTCTGGTTCCCACAGCAATAGATCCTTGTTGCCATACCCAGGTTTTATGTGAGTGTCGCAGATAAAGACTTGCACTTTATGTACTGAGCCATCTCTTTAGCTCTGGAAGGGTCTCATTTTACTCTTTCCAAGGAATCTATCATACCCTGCAGTGGGCTGGGTGAGATTCAGCTCAAGGCTCATTTCTATATTTCCTAAGGCAGGAGTAATGAACCAGTCTTTGCAGATGGGGTCAGAACATTGCTTGAATGAGTGAAGCAAAAGGGAATGTGCAGAAGTCCCTGATGCCTCCAGCCTAGCAAGAGCATTTTCATGGGAGTAAAAGTGGGAACAGCACATGAGCCTACTGGTCTACCAAGCCCGAGGTCTATGCTGGCCTTGTTAAATGTGGGTGGAGTCCTCTAACCAGAAACCTGGTCTTACTTGCTTTCCTTTGGGCCAAGGCTGGCGTGGTCAGATTCTGGCACACACTTGTGTCTGGCCTCTTGAGAAATACTCATTTCACTTCATAGACTTGGTCCTGCTTCCCAGAGTGGACATGGTCCTCGGTCCCAGTGCAGCCACACATAAGACACGGAGAACCTTCTTTCTGAATAGGTTGGGGTGGTCCCCAGGGCTGAGGACCCCAGCCCAGGTTTCCCCTTACTCCTAGTCCTTCCCAAGGGAGCCATGTGGATTAGTTGGCCTCGGGGGAACTTGTCCAGAGCTATGGGTGATCTGGAATTGATCATGCCTGACAGTCTCTGCACAATGGCTCTCCTTGTGGAGGGAGTCAATGTAACAATTAAAAGGCAGTTGGGGCCCCAAGGGAGGAGAAAGGACATAATTCTGGGATGCCTTGGGGGAGGAGCCAGGAGATCTCTCCTGTTGTTGAAAATAGAATGTGACTTAACAGAATACACACTTGGCTCTTTTTGTCCCAAAGTCAAGTCATCTGAGATAGACTCTTAAAAATGTCATTTGAATTTTATACTTTTTTCCCTCTGTATGTGTGTGTATGTGTGTGTGTGTTGTGTGTTTCCTGTGTTTATGTATGTGAGTGCTCCGTACCTACCCAGCTTTTAATGTGGGTGGTAGGGACCTGAACATGGGTCCTCAGGATTATACAGCAAGCTCTCTATTTATTTGCTGAGACAAATGATTTCTCTTCGCTTCATCTTCTGAATTCGGACACCCTTGATAGGTATGGATGTAGTCAAATAGGATATGGCATCAACGTTGTACCTCTCTAGCTGTGTGACTCGTGATAAGCTCAGTTCCTCATTTGTTGGTGGAATCCTGTGGATCAAGCAGAAGCTGTTGCAAGGATCAAACAAGCGAATGTCAATCAAAAAGCTCTGGAAAGAACGACAGACAAGTGTTTGTAATTATTTGCACTGAGTTGTTTTTTTTTTCCCCCCTTCCCCTTCCCAGGAGGGAGGAGATGTTTTTCCTAGGCAGAGGCAGGCATCTTCATAGGCAGGCATGTGACTCCTAAGCCCTTGCTTCCCTCTAACCTCTTGCCTCCAGGGTTCAGGCAATTGCTTATTGGGAAGACAAGCATGGGGAGGGAGTAAGAAAGGGTAGGAATTTGAAGTAATTGCAGTGGTTGTCTAATTATAGATCCCAGTCTCCATTAGTCCCCAAGCTGTGCGCATGAAGCATAAATCATTTGTGTCTCCCTTGTGGGAATTCACGGCCTCATCCCCAGGGCTCAGCCACACTCGGAGCCACATTTCCATTCTTCATCTGAAGGCCAACCTTATTCCCTGTAATAAGTATTTTTCCCCCCAATAAAAGCTAGGTTGGGGCTGAAACAATCCTGTGTCTGCCAGACCTGGGTTCAAGGCAGCTTCCCCTAGCTTGGGGTTTTTGTTTTGTTTTGTTTTGTTTTGTTTTGTTTTGTTGTTTTTAAGCATTTCTGCACAGTGACAGGCTGCCTGTCCTTTGGAAGAGAAAAGAGCAAGAGGCGGGAGATGGAGAGCAAACACACTCGGAGGGAGAGATGAGAAAGGATGGGGAGGCATGGCAGCCCATTAAAGAGAAATAAATTTTGCAGAGGGGAAGCGAGAGGTTCCCTCCCTAGGACTCTGTAAATCACTGTGTTTTATGGATGGGATAGGACGGGGGAAGTGGGAGATGGGCCGGCCCTGATAACGAGGGTCATTTCTCCTGTGTATGCCTGTCTGAATTTTAGGATGTTCAGTCAGAGAATGACTTGGAGCTGGCAGCCGCTGGGCCTCCGCTCTTTAATTTATTATCTTCAGTATTACTCTCAAATCAGGACCTTGGTTACTTGGAGAGTTCCGTTATAAACGCCACCAACGGCTTTTTTCTGCTATCTGGTTTCCCCAGCATGCCCTGTGAGCCCTCCCCAGTGTGCCCTGCGAGCCCAAGTGGGGCTAATGTGCATCCAGGAATAGACGTTTTCTTGGGTGACTTGACATCTGTCACCTCCCAGTCAGAAGTTCTATCTATCGTATGCCAGAAAAGCTGTATTCATATTCAAAGTTGCTCCCAATCTCGGGATCTCGGGCATGCTTCTCTTTGCCTCCAGAAGAGATCTTCCAACCAGAAAGACATTCCTGGGGCTGGTTTCATAAGCCAGAGTCCCAGAGGCCCGAGATTGGGTGTGTTTCGTTCTTAACGTGTGCCTTGCACTAAAACGCTTTGGGTTGGCTGCCAGTATTTTAAACGGTGGGTATTTCACGTGAAACCTTGCATCTCTGCCTTGGCTTCCAGGACTCTGTAAAGTCTGACTTTGTGTCTCTGCCCCCATGACTGCAGAATTCAGGAGCCGCAAAGTGCCACCTCCTTGGGCTTGTCACAACTTCTCTTTCTCCCGTTTCATCCTCATTCCTAGCCACCTTTAATCATTTCATTTCCCCCATAGTCCCCTGAAGAGTGTCCATCTGCCTTCGGGGAAGACTTGGACTATCCACAGAAGGGCATTAGGGCACAGGGCAGGCCCATGGCTGGGACTGCGGTGACCGTGTACGGGAGTCTTCTCTTCTGTGTGCACAGGGCCCTTTCTGGAATGTGGGTGTCCTCGGAAGGAGCCATGCAGCACTGGCAGGATGTAGATCTGTGTCCCCAAGGAGCTGTGTGACCTTGGGCATGTCACTTTCTCTTTCTTGCCTTCAGTCCCTTCCTAGAAATTCCAAGACAGACAATGCCCAGAGCTTTGTCTCCTGGAGGACTCTAAATCTTGTCCAGTTAAAAGCGTCAGCCACAACAACCAGTGACCAAGGAAACTGATACAACTATGTTATTGTTGCTCTGAGAGAGGTAAGAGCACAGGGGTGGTCCTGTGGGGACTGGAGATATACATCTATATCCAGTGAAAGGTACCTATTGGATGGACCCATGGCTGAAGAGTTGAGAGAAGATAGATTCGGAGCTGAGCTCTGATAATATCCATGAACATTCATAGCCCATGCTTAAGTCCTGAGTGTCTTTTCTTCAGTCTCCCAGACATATCACATGGGCTGCTTAATTGAGATACTAAGACTAGGCGTGGACTGAATTCAAGACCAGAGAGGCAGGAGGAGGAAATCTGGCCCCAGAGAGGAAGGCCCCTTACAGTTAGGGTGCTTGTAGTCTAGAGTGTGTTTCTGAGCCAGACATGGTTGTGCACTTCATTAATCCCAAAACTCAGGAGGCTAAGGCAGGAGGACCATGAACTTTAGAGCAGCCTTGGCTATGCAGCAGATTCAGGGATAACTTGGGCTACATGAGACCAATTATTTTTTTGGGGGGGTTGTTTGTTTTTAAAATAGCCATAGCAACTAACAGGTCTGTCTGAAGTCACTGGGGCTGACTGGACCATTGAGGAATAAGGGGAGAAGCATCGTGACTATGACTGGATCTTGAATGTAGCCCAGACTCACCCTTTCCAGTCTCTTCTGCTCTTGCCACACAAAGCCAGGGTGGGGGTAGTGCCGGGCTGGTGCTGTCTGTGTTATTAGAAGACTTGTAAAGTGCCAGCCATTCCTCCCATCCAGGCATCCCTCACCGTGCTTCTGAGAAGTGCCCAGTCTCTGCAGGAGGGGGCAGGTGCGATCCTGCAGGGTGGTGGCCGGGCTTTTCTGTGTCTTGGGTGTTGCAGGTAGTAACATGACCGAGCCCTTCAGCCTGCACACGTGTGGTTGGACAAAAGACAATTGCAGATGTTTCTGGAATTCCCAAACCGGATGCAAAATTGCTAGCAGGATGCAGAGAGAGAGGATAAAGCCAAGTGCTTTTTACATGATGAAAAGCTTGCCTCCTGTCTGCGCAGCCTCTCTGAGAGAGCAAGCGCGTGCCCAGGAGGTCTGGCCTTCTTCTCCTAAAGTCCCGAGGATTAGGAAGCCTGCGTGCCTGTCTGGAGGGCAGAGGGCTGCTGAACCAGACAGTTGTCCCCGGTTCTTGTTGGGTTTCTGTCCAGGACCCACAGCTTTCCTCTGGGCGTGGCAGGGCTGGAGGCAGCCAGGCAGGGTGATCTTCTGCCCAGAGGTGCCTCGGTGCCCAGGGTTTGGAAAGGAAATCAGGCAGTGGGCCTAAAACCAAAAGCCACCGCCCATTTCTCTTCCCTGGGGCCCCCGTTTTGAGTGGAATCCTGTCTGGGTGGCAGCAGGAGGGACACCCAATATGGGGGCCAGTTTGTATCTAGCCTGGATAGTGGAGGCTGAGGAAGGACAGAAATGCACTATCGGAAGGCCAAGGGTCGGTGTGATGGGAACACATGAGACAGAGCCCTAGTGAGGAAGCTGGGTGAGAACCTCTCTGGGCAGTGGGCCCATCCATCCCTTGGAGTTAAAACCAGCAGTCTCGGGCTCACACGTGCCTCTGCGCTTACTTCCCCCTTGACCTCAGTTTCATGGCTCACCACATAGAGTGTCACTTCACAGATAGTAGCCAGTCCCTCCTGGGAGGGCCCTGGAGCCATGGAATCAAATGTTTGGGGGAGGAACTGCCACAGGAGGTGGGAGTGGGGGCTCTTCTGATGGGAGGGTTCTCCAAATTACTCCACAAAGCACAGTGATGGTGGCTTCTCAGAACCCTCCTCGCCACCCACTTCTCCTTGATACCCCAATAAGGGTGATGTATGTCCATGGCCTTGTGTCTCCAAAGTCAGACTCGCTTGCTTTAAGTCTTTCCTATGGGAAGTTGGCAAACCCACGGTCGTCTCGTAAGTCTCAGGTCTGTGAAGTCAGGGACAATAATATTTGCTTCTCTCCCGTGTTGATCTGAGAATGCCAAGTTTTCCAGAGTTGTATCTGTTCATATACCGACGCGTTATTATGGGGATGGTTATATTCCTTTCAAACGAAAACTCTCAGAGAGATTCCTTTTAGATATTGGATTCTTGATCAGTGGTTGTCAAACAGGCTTCAGGGCCAGAACCAACCTGCAACCTGTTTGGCTGAACTGACAATTAGTTTCACCTTCTAAATTAAAAGGGGGAAAAAATCCCCCTCCCTTCAAGAAGCGAGAGAAAGGACATCAGGTGTCCTGTTCCATTACTCTCTGCCTTATTTCTTGAGACAGGGGTTCTCAATGAATCTATAGCCAGACTGGCAGCCAGCAACCCCCAGGGATCCTCCACGGCCAGCCCTGAGGTTAAAGGCGCATGCGCAGCCATGTCCACCTAGCTTTTTATGTGAGCGCTGCGATTCAACCAGAGGTCTTCATGCTTGTGTACCAAGTGCTCTTTGCCCACTGAGTGGTCTCCCTGCCCCCTCTGTTATTTTTCTTTTGATAGAATCTTGGACAGAGCATTCAACTGGAGAGCTCTTACAATGATGCTAATGCGTTTTCTTAGAAATCCCATATTTTACTCCTGGCATCATATAGGTTCCTGGAGCAGGGATCCCACTGGGATGTTTGAACAGTAGTGGGTGGGGGAGGTACAGTCTTTGATCCCCACCCCTCCCCCTCCCTACCAGAGGGATACCTGTATAGACACAGCCATGCATGGGAAGTAGGAGTTTGGCCTTGTGGTTGCACGTGTTGGCTGGTACTCTGCCTCGTTGTGTTTTGTCATAGAGAGGAGGTAAGGTAGCCAAGACCCTCCCGGAGCAGCAGCGCTGAGGGCTGGGGTGTAGGAGTAAGCACAGGTGTCATTCTGATTTAAAGGAGGCCACCCGAGCGAGTGAGCGGTGATTCATGGGTTTCAACAGAGGGAACATTTTTCTTGCCTCAGTCACCCCCACCTCGATCTGTTCTCCCAGTTTTTTTGGGGGTGGGGAGTGTGACAGAAGAGAGGGGCAGGGATGGAGACAAGGTGGCCCCAAGTGTCCACTCCTGCCCACCAAATGCTCTGCTTAGAGCAATGACTGGGAAGGTCTACAGCACACAGCAGCCTTGGATGTGAGCTCCACAGAGAGGCTGAGGACTGTACAGGGTTGGGAGCAGCACTTATGAATCACCCCTGGAGCAGTTGCTCTCTGCCCCAGGGGACCCACTCACACATTCCCAAGGGAGCCAATGCCCAGGAGACATGACGTCATTGTCACCGGGCAAGGAGTTTCATCCACGTGTGGCCTCAGAGCTCGTTCCCAGGGGTTACACCCAAGCTTCTCAGGATGAGACAGGCAAATCAAAGGTGATGGATTTTCTCCTTATGTGGTGTATGTGTGTGTGTGTGTGGTATGCATATATAAATGTATATGTCCTGAGCACATGAAAGGTCATGTGTGCACACAAGGGTTTGTCTATGTTGTGTGCATATGTGCATGCGTGTGTGCATCTGTCTGTCTAGCTCCTGCCTCTGGTTCCACCCAGGACAGCAAGAATTCTCATGAGCTCAACCATGGGAAGAAGGGAACATTGTGATGAATAGGCTGCCAATCCATACATTTTTTCTCAATGATCTTCCTTCCAGTCATGGCTCAGACACGCAATTTTCATGAGACGTTCTGTGTGTGGCTACAGTTCCTGTTCATCTGGCATGTGCCCACGTGTCACATGGTCAGGTGGGCTGGCCATCTATAGTTGACTTCAGAGGGGTAAGGCCAGCCCGATGCAGCCTGCTGAGTCTCTCCCAGGCATCAGTCTCAGGGCTCTGAGAACTTTTGCCTGTTTCACTGGCTCCTTAGGCTCCCTTGCTTCATGAGTAACACACAAGGCAAGGGAGAGAGCTCTTCAGCAGTATGAGCGTGCAGAGCCAACCCGACCACTGCACACAGCTTTCTTTCTCCCCATTAACCATCCCAAAGTCATTAAGCCTTTCTTCTGTGCATACAAGACTTTTAATTTTTTTTTTGCTTGCTAGTGTTGGACATGCTTGACAGCCACTGTACCCATGAACTATAACCTGACCCTTTGTTTCTTTGAGATGGGGAGGGGAGGGTTCTCATCATGTACGTCGGGCTAGCTTTACACTTGCCGTATAGCCTATAGTAGTCTCAAACTTCAGCTCCTCCTGCCCCAGCCTCCCAAAGTTCCGGTACGCCAGATGTGTGCTCACACACACCTGGCTCTCTTTGAAAATGGTATGTTTTTCCCCACCTGCAATGCTCTCAATAAGAGACAACTTTCTGGCTGTCCCCAATTTCCTGGTTTAGTCAGGACCCACAAACATCTAAAATATTTCATCTCCATAGATAACCAAGGCAAAAATAAGACAAATACAGAGTCCACACCAGGAACAATTAGGTGAAAAGACGGGGCAGGGATAAGGGTGGCCAATGTGGTATGTGGATTGGGGACATGGCTTGGCTGGGGAGATCACATTGGCTGTCGCTGCATACATTGAGCACGATGCTTATTTAAGGAAAACAAACCTTCCTGAAAATGACAAACCACCATTAGAGTTCCTGTTTGTCCACTGTCATCTCGGGAAGTCCATCTGTCTGTAGTGTGGGTCTGTGTGGATAGTTCCCCAGGGCACTGTGAGGTTCCTCCTAGAAGAGATGAAGTCGTCATTTCCTCTTGCTCTATAAGAGGGCTCCTAGCGTCAGGACTGTGTCCGTTCCTCTTGAACAGCCCAAATGCTTGTGGACATAGTGCTTAAGCTAACATCCAGGAACCGGGCTTGGTTGGCGTTGCTCCACCCACCTCTCCATAGAGGTCCTGATAGGAAGGCCGGCCGGCCACGTTGTGGGCATAGCAAACAGAAGGCCAGCGCTGCCCTGGTAGGAGGTGCATGTGCCCTGCGGCTCCTTGGGTCACAGGGGAGCGACCTGAATCACATTCAAAAACCACTTTTCCTTTTTCTTAATCACAGACTCTGCTTTCTGTTTCCTTCCTGCCACGCTCTTTTCGAAAAGGAAAACACACGTCAAGCCAATTTCCCAAGGCTGGGCAATATACAGAACCTCTGGGGACATGTCTCTGGCCGAGCTTCCCCTGTGGATGGTGGTCACAGCTCTAGTGTCCTTGAGTGGGCTTTTATTTCTTTTTTGACTTATGATAGACAGAAAACATTGTCCTTTCAGCCTTTCAGGGGCTGGAACTTGCTGCCAGGCTTTGGTTTAAGGGATTAATGGTTGACTGCAGGTGGGTTTCTTTTTCCCTCCTGCCTCTGACACTAGGACATCTCCTTGGTGACAATCCTTCCTGAAACAAAACTAATGGGCAAAACCGGTTGGACAGAAAGTGTCCCGGGACCCAGAGGCTACGTGAATCCCTGTAGGTCAGGTCGAAAGGAGACAGTGGCAGAATAGCCCGTGGCCGGGCAAGCCTGGTGAGACTGTCCACTTGTCTTGCACTTCAGGGAAAAGCTCCATTCGAGTCCTTTGTGGATTCTGTGAGAAAATATCCTCTCTGTAGCCGTCAGGTCAGCCCTGTCTGGAAGGCAGCTGTTTTGTGACTCACAAGGAAGAGAGGGAGGCTGGGGATTGTAATCTGCTCTGTAAAATCTTGTGAGCTGGGCAGGGTTGAGGTTTTATTTTCTCTTCTCCAAAGCCCTGAGGGTCAGAACGGTGTATTTCACCATGTCATCATGGAGAAACAAGTTTTGTCATTCAGAGAGGAAGAACCTGCAGTAGTTTGAGGAAGAAACATGGACTCTCCCTCCCCTACCTACCACCCCCCATTAAAAAAAAATCAGTCTCCAAAAAAAGGAGGTGGGGACTCACTTTTGGTAAAAGATTGGCTGGGCTGCCAGGAAAATATAGGGTTTTTTTTTTTTTTGTCTTGTTTTGGAGTTTTCTAAAGGATTGGCAGGTTCTGAGAGAGGGTGTTATCAGTTTGTGGAATGGCTTCCTGGTTGCAGAAAGCAATGTCCTGGGCTTTGGGGATGGGGACAGGGAACCCTGAGCTTTCATTCAGTGTGTCACACTGCTGTCATGTTTCCTCAGTGATCTGGAAAAAAAGAGCAAAGGTCAAACACCTGAAGTCTCTCGTGGGTCTGCAGACAGCCTCTGTGGGGGCCAGAGGTGCGCGGCTGCCTGGCTGGCCTTTGAGAGTGTGCTCTAACCTGAATGTAGGAGGGTTATGCATTGATATGTGTGTGTGCGTGTGTGTGTGTGTCGTGTGCATGTGTGTGTTTGTATGTGTGTCTGTCTGTGTATGTTGTGTGTGTGTGTGTGAAAGAGACAGAGACAGACAGACACACAGAGACAGACAGACAGCAAATGGGTAAGACATATACTCACCCAACAGGTATTTAGCCAATGCTTACTAAGTACAGTACAGTTACAGAAAACAAAGGAGAAAAAGTCTTCATCTCCATCTCTAGAGAGGATAGACATACTCTAAACAGACAGACAGACCCAGACCCAGAAGTGATAATGCTGTGGAAAACAAACAAACAAACAAACAAAAAATAAATAAACAAGAGCCAGGAAGGAGAGATGGCTCAGTGGTTAGGAGCATTGGCTGCTCTTCCAGAGGACCCAGGTTGAGTTACCAGGGCCAACATAAAGGCTCACAAATACCCATAAATCCAGTGCCAACCCCCTCTTCTGGCTTCTGTGGGCATCGAGCACACATGGTACACAGATATATATGAGGGCAAAACACCCACACCCATGCACATAAAATAAATAAACCTTTTCTTTTCTTTTCTTTTCTCTTCTCTTCTCTTCTCTTCTCTTCTCTTCTCTTCTCTTCTCTTCTCTTCTCTTCTCTTCTTTTCTTCCTTTCCTTTCCTTTCCTTCCCTTCCCGTTCCCGTTCCCCGTTCCCCGTTCCCCGTTCCCCGTTCCCCGTTCCCCGTTCCCTTTCCCTCCCTCCCTTCCTTCCTTTCTTTCTTTTTCTTGTTAAAGAGCAAGGGATCAATCCTTTCCAATGAAAAGAGCAGAGGGGTGGAGAGCAACGGAGAGATCCTTGGGTTGCAGGTGGTAGCATCTGGACAAAGTGCAGGCAGTGACCCGGGCGAGAGAACATTCTAGGCCAGTAGACAGGAGACGGTGGCTTTCGGGCCATATTCTGCCAGCTGATGTTTTCACAGAGAGATTTTCTTGCAGCCTGAAGCTATGGCAGAGCTGAAGGGTCGTCATGCCTTTCTTAGGTGTGACTCTGAGAATATAGGACTCTTCACCAGGCAAGTGAGCAGCAGAAAACTGTCCCCTGGTGATGCCGGTAGGACAAAACACGCCTTACCCTGTCATGGCCTGGGTAGGTGCTCACAAGGGACACACATGCCAAAAGCGGCTCTGTAGAGGACCTGTCTTACGCCTGGCTTGTTCTGTCACAGGGTTTTGTCTCTATATGGTCAAAAGGGTCCACCTTCCCACAGGCCTTGTTGTTATGGAGACAGGACAGAGGGAGGGTCTGTCTGGCTTCACCGAGTTGTCTGTCACCCAACGTTTTAGAAATTTTATACTTTCTCAAGGTTCCCTGTCTAGACTGGAAACTTCCTGAAAATAAAGGTATGGTTGTTATTTATCCTGTGTTCTGGGGTCCAGCCACACGCTGGCTTCTGTAATGACCCTGCAGACACTCTTTAATAAAGAAATGCCCATCAGTGTGTTCACACATGGCAGGTTGTCCTCAGTGTGTTCACGCATGGCAGGTTGTCAACAGTGTGTTCACACATGGCAGGTTGTTATCAGTGTGACACACATGGCAGGTTGTCATTAGTGTGGCACACATGGCAGGCTGTCATCAGTGTGGCACACATGGCAGGCTGTTATCAGTATGATCACACATCGCAGGTTGTCATCAGTGTGATCACACATGGCAGGATGTCATCAGTGTGGCACACATGACAGATTGTCATCAGTGTGTTCACACATGGCAATTTGTCATCAGTATGGCACACATAGCACATTGTTATCAGTGTGTTCACACATGACAGGTTGTCCTCAGTGTGGCACACATGGCTGGTTGTAATCAGTGTGTTCACACATGGCAGGATATCATCAGTGTGTTCACACATGACAGATTGTTGTTAGTGTGTTCACACATGGCAGTTCGTAATCAGTGTGTTCACACATTGCAGGTGGTCATCAGTGTGGCACACATAGCACATTGTTATCAGTGTATTCATACATGACAGGTTGTCATCAGTGTGTTCACACATGACAGGTTGTCATCAGTGTGTTCATACATGGTAGGTGTTCATCAGTGTGGCACACATAGCACATTGTTATCAGTGTGTTCACACATGGTAGGTTGTCATCAGTGTGATCACACATTGCAGGTGGCCATCAGTGTGGCACACATAGCACATTGTTATCAGTGTGTTCACACATGGTAGGTTGTCATCAGTGTGATCACACATGGCAGGTTGTCATCAGTATGGCACACATAGCACATTGTTATCAGTGTGTTCATACAAGGAAGTTTGTAATCAGTATGTTCACACATGGTAGATTGCCATCAGTGTGATCACACGTGACAGGTTGCCATCATTGTGATCACACATGGCAGATTGTCATCCGTGTGAACAGGGTGGGGTGGGATGCCCCATGCAAATCCATTACTATGGCCAGTCAGTCCACACCCATCTTGAAAACAAGAGAAAAAAGTCACCGATACCCTGAAGCTGGACCGAAACGGCTTCTGAAATGTCTATGGGTGTTAGCATTGTGTCTTTGTGTGTGGAGTGGTGGTAGTATATGTGCATATGTGTCATGTGTGTACAAATTTGCGTGTAGGTACAAGTTTATGGCAGCCAGAATGGAACACTGGGCAGCCTTGGTCTGTTACTCTCCACACTCCCTTGAGACAGGATCACTCCCAGAACCTGAAGCTCATGGTTGGTGGCTCCCTTCAGTCCATCCCTGCTCCTTCCTGGACTTGCTGGTTAATAAGCCCTAGCACTTCCCCTGTTTCCATCCCCTACAATGCAGGGGTATCAGGTACACACATGCCTGGCTTTTCATGCACATGTGGGTGCGAGGGATTTGAATTCACGTCTTGGTATTTTGAACAGCAAACATTCCTACCCACGGGATCACTCTCCCAGTCTCACTGTTTGACTTGCTTTCGTAGGAGCTTTCATACAGCTGGTAGCATCCCGAGTGTGCTCTCATCATGGAAGGGAGCAGGGACACAGTCAGGGTTGCAGGGAACAGGAGTGGGGTGCAGGGATGCACACGCCTGAGTTGTTACCTGCAGTCTCGATCCTGTGTGTCTTGTTTACCATTCCAGAGCATCTCCAGCCACCTTGCTCCTTGGAGGGGTCCCTTTTGGCATTGTGACCGTTTTTTTTGTAGTAGTGATGCAACTAACACAGCAGGGGTGGCCATTACCCTAAGGCAGGCCTCTTAGAGCTTGCGAGGATGATGTAAGGGTCTCTGATGTCAGAGGGTAGTCTCCTGTACTGCTGGTCCCTGCAGGGCAGTGCTGGGCTTTTATGTGGTGGGTGCAGCAAAGGTTGACTTATTCATTGCTGGGAAAACATGGGTAGTCCCGGAATTGTGTGTTCCCATGAGAACGTTTGGGTTCTCGGATTTCAAGGTAAGTCCAACCAGGCAGCTCTCCAGGGTTCAGATACAGAAGAGCCCATTTCCACCCACAGCCCATGTGAATGTCAGCTGCAGCGTAGATGGCCTTTGGGTTTCCCACTTGCATGCTGGGAATGACTGAAGTAACTTCCTAGCATGTCCCCAGGAATGCCAGGCCACAGTGTGCCTTGGCTTCTGCCCCTCTGCCCCAATGTGCCCATAAAGGCACACACATGGCAATGCCTGGATTTTAACATAAGTGGTAGGGACCTGAACTCAGGTCTTTTCACTTGTACAGTTGAAAGGTGGATCCTGAGAGACTCAGGGAGGCCACCACATTTCCTTGGGGACCTTGTGGATGGTCTGAGGAATTCTGTTAATGCCTAAGGTTGGACTGTTTGAAACACCCTGTGATGGTCCCCGAGAGACTCGTCTTTTGAGTGCCACTGACAGCACATCTTCGAAAAGAGACTTTATTTTTTTTTCTGGTGTCTGTGTGATTGACAGTCTTAACTTTGCATGAACCCGGAAGTTGGGTGGGTTAGCTTCTTTGTGATCTCAGGAGGAGGTGAGGGCTGAAAGTGCCAGATAGGAGAAGGGAAGAAAACATATGGAGAGAACCCGCTGGTGGCTGAGCCAGCCAGAGACCTCCGATGGTGGCTGTTCAGAGGCCTCCCTGAGGGTCCTGGGGCCCCCTACGCCCCCCACCCTGGTGATTAGTGATGGGCCTTCTGCCCGCCTTCTGGGTGGCTGCCAATGAAGGTTCTCATTCCCTCGCAGATGTAGCTTAGCCGCTGGGGCTAGGTTTTTAGCACTGAAACCCTCCCGTTCCTAAGCTGCACCTCATAGTTTTGAGTATTATTGTGGCAGTGACATTTTCCTTAGCTTGCGGAGTTTAGACACAGGTGCAGGGCTGGAGAAAATCAATGTCACAGGAGGTCAGCTGAACCTTTCCTGGGACCCATCCCCGAGCCTTCTTTCTATGCCCATCTCTCCGTTGGTAAGGGAGAAGAGAGGAACACATTTTACCAGACTTCTCCAGCCAATACGGACCCTGCTGAATAGACACACCCTCATTTCCATAGACCACCCATGGCCTCCGTTTCTCCGGCTTGGAGGTGGTGGTGTGACAAGCATTTTCTACCACGTCTTCAAGTTCTGATAAGCAAAGATAACCCCAGGCAAGGTCCCACAATTAAAATTCCCTCTTGACTTTGTTTGCGGCTTCCAAGAGAGGCTCTGCTCCCCTGTTCGTCAGCCTACATGGGCCATCTTCTTTCTGTAAGTGGTGCCACATGGGATGATGGTATTTGGAGTACACAGGACTGGAACCCAGGCCTGTGTCTAGGACCAGAGTCATGGTCCTGAAGCTGGGGCAGACATAGGCAAGGACCCTGTCAGTGTTACAGGTGTTTCCTGAATTGATTTTAAAGCTGCCGTACCCAACAAAGATACCAAAGCCCACTGGCTTCCTTGGCAGCCCTGGGTGATATCTGAGGATATTTTGAATTGTTGCACCTCAGGGTTTGGTGTGTGGCCACCAGGCATCAAATGGGCAGGGACATGGCCAGCACTACTTTTCCTTTTCCTTTTTGACACAAGGTCTCATGTAGCCCAGGCTTGCCTTGCATTTGCTGTGCAGCTGAGGATGGCCTGTCCCTTTCAAGTGCTAGAATCATAGGCGTGCACCGCCGTGTTTGGTTTATGCAGTGCACTGAGGCCAAGGCTTTATGTATGCTAGGTAAGCACTCTGTGAGCGAACACATCCCAGTACCCCGAGTGCTTCTTAACTTCCCTCAAGGCCTCTGGCAGCCCCCACTATAAATAATAATCCAGCCAAATATGCCCCCTGCCTGAGGTTGAGGAGCTGACTTAGATAAACATTATTTTTAAATGAAACTTAATGAACCAGTGTTAAATCGTGCACATCCAAAGTCAATGTACGAATAGCCAGAACAATGTTTATAAAAGGGGCAGCCACTGCTGTCTGCGGGCCTCTGAGGCAGGGATATTTCTCTTTGTCAAAAGGGAATTGGCCCATGGAGAGGTGGTATAGCCATGAGAGATAGTATAGCCATGGAGAGATGGTGTAGCCATGGTGAGGTGCTATAGCTGTGAAGAGATGGGATAACCATGGAAAGATGGTGTAGCTATGAAGAGATGGTATAGCCATGGAGAGATTGTATAGCCATGGAGAGATGGTATAGCCATGGAGAGATTGTATAGCCATGGAGAGATTGTATAGCCATGGAGAGATGGTATAGCCATGGGCAATGCTATAGCCATGGAGATATGCTATAGCCACAGCCACATGTAAGGGAGCCTTCCCCAAAGGGCATGGTAGGAATAAAGTGGAATTTAGTGGGCATAGGGTGGGGTGGTGCCCATCTATGGTATTTTCAGTATTTGGAAGGTAGAGGCAGGAAGATTGTTACAGTTTCAAGGCCAACCTGGTGTACACAAAAGGTTACAGACTAGGCAGGCCTACATGTCTTAAAACACCAAACAACAAAAGAGAATATAAAGAGAAATTGCTGTCCTCTGTTATGCCCTGTACCTGAATCCAAGCAGGGTGCCCCTCGGGCGGTGTCCCCATCAAGGACGACGGAAACGCTGGCCTTTGCCACAGGCTGCGGTAGAAGCCACTGAAAGCCACCGCTCCAGGATCTGCTCCCTGTCCTCTGGCTAATCATTAGACACAGGTGGGAACCCATATACTCTGTTTTCACAGGTAGTTATAATAATAACAGCCCCCTTTAGGCACAGGCTTTCTCATCTTCAAAGCACTTTATAAACATGCGCTAATCTCCGAGTGTCCCGGTGAGGTCAGAAGTCCTGTGTTTTACTGGATGGAGCCACTAAGGCAGGAGAACAAAATGAGTCACCCGAAGCTAGCTGGGACTGGAGCTAGGTGAGGTTGGGATTGGGACTCATGTTTATGGTGGCTGGATCCTGGACACGGCCTTTACCGCTCCACACCTTTCTCTTGGCCAGTTCTTTCTTGGTAGTTGTGCCAAGCCTCAAACTTTGGCCTGTCTGGGTGGAGAGGAGGTAACATTTCTTGTCCCTGTTTCTCAGTAGACTGTTTCTATAGGGAGTTCTAAATGTTTTATTACTATTATCATTGCCGTCATTGTCGTCGTCGTCGTCATCATCATCTCTCAATCCTGTTTTCTTCCGCCTGGTCCCTCTCCTCCCTCCCTCTCCCATTTCTTCTTTCTGGTTTTCTTCTCTCCTTTACCTTCTCTCTTAACTTCTTCTTTCTCTCACCCTTTCTTCTTTTTCTATTCCTCTTTTATTTTCTTTCCTTCCTCTCTTTGTCTCTTTTCCATTTCCCCTTCTCTTTTCTCCACCCATTCTCTTTCTCCTCTCTCATTTCCTTCCCACTCTTTTTCTTCCCTCTCTCTCTCTCTTTCTCCCCCCCCCCAACACCCCATCTACTTCTCTCCCCGACTCTCCTATGTCAGTTACCCCGCCAACCACAGAGTTCCATTCAGAAAATATTTTCCTTGTGGGCCATGTCTCCCAGGATGGCAGTGGGAACAGAATGGCTACAGTGTACCCTTCACATGCTTGTTTGAAGAAGTCTCTGGGTAGCAGAGATGTGACCATAAAGACCAAGGGCGTCTGGCTACCAGCCATGACCGCTGCCACAGGGACCACCCTGGCGTGGGGAACCTTTGGGAGCTTGTGGGTCTAGGTAGGGCATTCCCTTATGTGCTCATCCTAGATGCTGCCGACCTTGACTGGGAGGGGCAATGGTTGGGTGAGGTGTCCAGGAGGACCAGGGAGCCTGCAGGCGGCTGTGTGGCTTCCTGGAGGTTAAAACGGTGGCCACAATCAAGTAAATGTTGAGATTCAGGTAACATTTAAACCTGCCTGTGGACTGCTAGATGGCTTTTGGGTCTCACGACTCCAGGGACAGTGACCCCATTGTCGGTGTTTGGAAGTCTTCTGGTCGCTCTGTTCATCTGCTGTGTTGGGTAAAACACGACAGACAGTATATTGCTGGGCAGCATGCCTCGGGGATTCAATGTATTTCAGTTTATATTAGCATTGCCCCTGGGTATAGGCTAAAGGACTCTTGGCAGCAGAGAGATACTCATGGGCCCAGTGGAGGATGCTGGATGATCTGAGCTGCCTTGCATGTTCTTTGTGGCACAGTGAGCAACCCCAGCTTGCAGCTATGCCCATCTTGAAAGCCTTTCTCTCTGTCCTCGTCAGTGGGGGCTGCTAAAGGAAAAGGACTGTGAACTGGGCCACATAACGTCTGTTTTTCCCAGTTCCAGAGGCTGTGGAAAATCTAGGATCAGTGAGTCGATATGGTGAGTTTCCTTCTTGGTTATAGACATGAGGTGCTGGGCTGACGAGGTTGAGGCAGGCCCAGTGCTGGGGTGGGAGAGCTCACAGGCACTAATCCTATTGTGGAGCTCTGCACATATGGCCTCATTTTCTCCCGAAGGCTTAGCCTCCAAAGACCATCCCGATGGAGTTTAGTCTTTCAAAGGATGGATTTTGGGGCCAAGAGTATCTTTCTGTAGGATCCTGTCCAATCTCTGGTAGGGGAGGATGATGCAGAGCCATTAGCCCCTCGGTGCTGCCAAAGAGCAGCAGCAGCAACTCAGTTAGGTTCTTCTTGCTCTGCCAATGAATCTGGCCACCTTCTGCTTGCAGGATGTATGGTGTGGATCATCCAAGTTGAACCTAGAGTGTGCGCAATGTCAGAGGGGCCCTGCCCTAGAGCCACCTGGCCCAGCTTTCGGGCAAGTCTCTTGTCCCACAAAGGTCAAATCCGGTTGTCATTTCACCCTTTGTTACTGAGGAATCCAGCTCCCACAGGAAACAGAAGGGTGGCCCCACTGTGGCACTGTACTCTCCTCGGGTTTCAGCCATTCCTTCAGGCTTCCTCTGTTACCATGGTTCCTAGCTAAATGCAGGTAAACGATATGCAGATAGAATGGGATGAAGACAGAGAAGGGGGATCCCAAGGGGAATAAAAATACTGTGAGAAGAGCATCTTCAAGGCCTCCCCATTGTGTGTCCTGCCACCTGACCTCCAGTCTCTGCCCAGTCTCCCTCATCCTACTTAACACTTTCCTTCCCTGAAATCACAGATAAGGGTAGGACAGCTCAAAATCACCAATTCCCCAGTTTGTCCCTGCCTGTCTTAGTTAGGGTTTCTATTGCTGTGATGAAAAACAACCATGACCTAAAGCAACATGGGGAGGAAGGGGTTTATTCTGCTCACACTTCAAGATCACTGTTCATCACTGGAGGACGTCAGGAAAGGAATCCAGACAGGGCAGGAACCTGGAGGCAGAAGCTGATGCAGAGGCCATGGAGGGGTGCTGCTTACTGGCTTGCTCCCCATCGCTTGCTCCCCATGGCTTGCTCAGCCTGCTTTCTTATAGAACTCAGGACCACCAGCCCAGGGGTGGCACCACCCACAGTGGGTGGGCCCTGGTGGGCCCTCCCCCATCAATTGTTAATTAAGAGAATGCCTTATAGGTTTGCTTACAGCCAGATCTTATTCAGGCATTTTCTCAGTTGAGGCTCCGATAGCTCTAGCTTGTGTCACGTTGGTGTAAAACTACCAGAAACATTGTCTCATCTTCAGGGAGATCTGGTCTAGTCCCTGGGACTTGAGTTCTTCCTTTTCCCTTCCATCCCCTCCACTCCCCTCCTTCTCTTCTTCTTTGTGGCGTTTGGCTCATGCTAAGAAGACTATGGTTAACATGCATCCTCAGTTCCTTCTTCAGTTTTTTCCCCTCCCCTCCATGTCTCTCAGGTGTACTTGACACTCGTCCAGTCTCCATCTGAGCCCAAGAATTTGCGACTGAGAAAATGAATCCCCCCTTGGACACAGCCGCTTATGATCCTGTCTTATACAGAGAGGGAGGGTCTCTGAATCCCCTGTTTTATCCGCACCCTCCATCCATTCCTTTCTTATGGAAACACAACTTTTGCTTGACTACAGTGAACTCTTGCTTGACCTTCAATCTCCTTTGATCTAGTCTGTTCCCCCTATAAACCTCCCGCATCATAACTATTCAATCCTGATGCCTCCATGACCTCCTTCAAATCCACCTGCTGCTCTGTAACAGGAATGAACTTGGGTTCTCTGGCTGTAAACTCATCCCTTAGGCAAACTACCCCCAAACTTACCTCTGCTGCGTCTGTGTCTGTAGCCTCCATCATGCTGTGTCTCCTAAAGTTCATGAGCTATGATTAAAGCCTCCTTTTGTCCTCTTGACTCAAGCCGGGCTCTGCCCTTCATGGCTCCATTTCTCAGATCTGAACATCAACATTACGTTTTGTTTCATTTCTTTTCTCTTTGGGCGGTAATACCTTTGGCTCCTAGGACCCCGGTCTTCCTCTAAGGCTGGTATTTGGGAAACGGGGACAGGGCTTGGGGTTCTGCCCTTCACTCTGCCATCTTTACTCAAGGTCTGCTAAGTGACCCTGAGTCAATGTCCTCCCACCTGTGAAGCTCCTTCCGTCCACTCTGGGTTTTCTCTCTTCTTTAGAGCTTCTTGCCCTCTGGAACTTGACGGTCCATTGCAGGGTCCTTTTATCTCTCCAGGGACTTCTATTGACCTGAGCCAGGAATGATTTGGTAAATACAACTTGTTTGCGCAAGGCCTTGCCTATTCCACCTCTAACAACGCTCAGTGTATCTGTGGCCTTGTGGGACTCAGATGTTAATTTCGTGGCTTCCCAGGAATTTGTGGCTGACATTTGGTTGACCACCCACCTAGAGTTTTGTAGTGGTTTCCAACTGCATGGCTCTCTAGTGCATCCTACACACTGGTAGGCTGTGCACTCCTTTTGTGTGTGTCCCTTCCTCCTGGAAAGATGTGCTCTCGCACTAGAGGGCATCCTGAGAGCAAGCCCTGTCACCAGGCATCTGATCCTCACAGGCACCTGGTTTCTCTGGCCGTTTGATTGACATAGTCAATTCTAAGGACTCCGGATCCCTGCCCCTGCCCAGGAGGTACTTAGGTTTTGGTAGCTTGATTTTTTAGCTTACATTGTTATTTTTGTCTAGGATGCCAGGAGCCCATATCAAAGAACCATACTCAGTCTTTTTTGAGTTCCCATCCGTGGGCGTTCTCCTCTGAGGAACTCGTCCCATGGGCTCGTTCTTATGCCTCTGTGCTGTCTTTTATACCATATGTGTGCACATGTGCACTCATTTTTAGCCTTATTTGAAAGTTATTTTAAATATGAAAGCAAAGAATATTCATCATCTCTTTATCCATATTGACCTATTCCGAATATTTTATTCCATTGGTTTTCTTGTATTCTCTCTCTCTCTCTCTCTCTCTCTCTCAATTCTTTTTCAGGTCCATTTGTAGGAAACTTACATGTATGATGGCTCCTTCCCTTTAAGGGAAAGTACATCGTATGTAGTGTCCCTGACAACAGAAATGTGTTCTTACACAACCTAGTTCAGTGATTTCCATTATAAACTTGCATCCGTGTGATACTATGGTCTCCAGGCAAGTCTCAGATTCGTTAGACAACCCTCCAGCATCCTTTAAAACACCGCTTAACCCCTGTCCAGAATCAAGTGTAAGGCGAGCTGTTGCAACAACCTCTTCAGCCTCAACGCTTCTAGCCTCCACATCAACAACTTCCCCCTCCATTAACCAGCAACATTTCTACAGTCTGTCTAGGGTTTTCATGACACAGGCATTTTAAAATGACGATTTTAAGAGGAAAAATCCCTCTATTTGCATTAGGGGTTGGGGGTGCAATTATCTTGTGGTTCTAATTTTGTTATTGCTTTGTTGGAGTCAGGGACATACTATGTAGCCCTGGCTAGCCTGGTACTTGCTGTGTAGCCCAAGATGGCCTCGACCTCATGACAACCCTCCTGCCTCAGTCTCCTGCCTGCTGCCACCACACCCAGCTGAGGAGGTGTATTTTTAGCTGAACTCCTGTTGAATGACGTGTGCTAATCGGCCTATCACTTCTGCAGGTGTTCCTATCTCCATCTATCAGATCAGAGGTGCTAATTTGGTTCATCTGGGTACGCTGTGGTCTTGTTTTGCCATGATACAACACATGTGTGCTTTCTCCTTCGAGACTTAGGAACCATCTGTGACTTGACAGGCAATGCTCCGTCTCCGTCTTTCCTCTTGGATTTAGCGTCCATGAGTTGTGTGTTCTGGTTTGATCTTCACCAGGGTTGCTGCGAGTGCTTTGCTAACCCAGTGATTCTTTTCATCTTCCTGTTGAGAGTTTACTGTCAGCGGAAAACCTGTCCTCTGGACCTATATGTTGATTTTTAGAGATGCTCAGGTGAATTCCTTCTTGTTTGATACTTTATTATTATTATTATTATTATTTATTGTCATCACTGTCTTCATTATTTGATGCTCAAATTGGCTCAGATCTAACCCAATTTCTGTACATGCACACACACACACACACACACACACACACACACACACACACACACACACAATTTCAGGTACCTCGCCAAGATTCCAGACCTCCTTAGAACACAGGCTATTGTGACCCTCACATGACAATGACTTAGTTGTGATATAAAGAGGGCAAGACGTGCCTTTGGATGCTTTCTCAGGCTACTTCCAGCTGTTGATAATTCACACCTATAATGCAAAGATCGGAGGCACATCTATCAAGTTGTAGTGGGGTTAGGAACTATGAAGTGTCACAGAACTCATTGTCCTGTTGCTGTGTACACGGAAATCTGAGAGTGTCAATCATGGACGCTAATTCTTCTATATGTGAGCCTCTTTTTGACGCAAAGCCATGCTAAGGCTCAGTGTCCATTTCACATTCACACAAGAACTACTGTTTTATAGGAATTATAAATATAGATGCCCACAGGGTCTGAGAGACAGCCCAAGCCAGTGAAGGTGGCTCACACTCAGACACGGGCAGACTGCATTTCTCCAGAGAATTCCGGGCCTCCCTCAGACAGGCAGTTGCTTTGCTGGTGCACAGCTTGGAGACTGTCAGATTTCCCCATTTTACAGATTTTTATGTCAAGTTTAAAATCAATCCTTATACCTCACCACCTGATTCTAAAAAACATCAGAACAAACCTCAGAGCCATGAGCTAATCCAGTTATCTGTGTGCCTTACAACCCCCTGTAATCCAGTTATCTGTGTGCCTTACAACCCCGTGTAATCCAGTTATCTGTGTGCCTGACAACCCCCTGTTTATCAAGGTAGGGTTAGAGACTGGAAGGACATCTTCTTGTGAATCTTCCTGGATGATATTGTGGATTTTTTTTGGATTTGTTTTGTTTTGCCTTTTCCCCCCCTCCCATAGCCTTCACATTCCCCTTGATGTTCCATTCAGAATACAAAAGTCTATTCTTTAAAACACAAAGTATTTTCTCCCCATACACAGCTGAAGTTCCTAGTCCGGCCCCCCAGCCCCTGCCGTGGGCAGCAGTCCTGATCTGGCCTTCGGTCTGAGCAAGACTGATAAAGGCTCCACTCTTTTTTTGTCCCCTAGTGCCCAGCCCTTGCTGGAAACTCAGTCCTAAGATCACGTGAGGTTAGTTGGGGTTTCACTGACTTGCAACCAGGAAACCCCTGGTCTGTGAATTCTTTTGTGTTATTTTATTGCTTTGCCAAGCAAACACACTTCAAGAAGACACAAGGTGTTCCACAGCAGTCCAGTGCTATGCCTAGTGCAAGCATGCTTTCTCAATCCCTGCCTGCCTTCCTTCTAAGGAGGGATCACGAGAAATGCCAGCTTCTAACGCGCTGCATATTTTTCTCAGCTGCCGGACTTTCCCTGCGCCTCTGCCTCCCGTTCTGAACAGCGAAGCTAGACTTCGGATTTGGAAGCCCCACACATCTTTTGACCTATTAAATCAAATAAAAGCTACCGGTTCCTGTTTAGAATAGACTATCAGTTTTCCCTTGGCTCTTTGCTTTCCTTTCTTAACAGCTCTCGGTCTCTTCTTTCTATATAAATAGACCCAGAAGTATAGGCTCCTGATAGGCTGGTTCCAATTCTTTCTGCTCTGTGACAGGATCTTTTGGAGTATACAAGTCAAAAGCCACTTACCTGGCCAGAAGATACCTGGTTATGAATGGTGTCTAAATTTCTGCCCTAGGCATTTTTTTTTTACATTTTATTTTTATTTATTTATTCTTTCATTTTTTTTCCAGGTCAGGATAACATTTAACTAGTTCCAAATAATTACATTTCAAAATAGTCTGTGAGCTTTTGGGCTACGAGCTATCCTGAAGGCAAAACATATTGGCATATTCATGTCTAAATTCAAGTTTCTGTTTGTTTTATCTTATTTTGCTCCTTTTAGATATATCATTAAAAGGACATTTATTTCCTAGTTTAAGTCCCAAATCAAGTTAAGCATCCTTATAAAAATAGGAAATAATTAATCTGGAAGATATCCAGCTATTAATATACAACATAGTCTAATATTATTCCCTTAGAACGTCTGTCGCTCATTCCTATAACATTAGCCCATTTGAGCACTAGGTACTTCTGAGTTTGGGGTTTTTGTTCGTTTGCTTGCTTGCTTGTTTGTTTTGTGTCTGTTTTGTTTTGGTGCCGAGGGTGGACACTAGAATCTTACATTCAGCTACCCCCCTCCTCCAGCCCATCTGCTATTATTCCAGGGCAACTTTTTCCCATGTTAAATAGCAAACTCTATTTATGAAAACTATCTCCTCGTATGTCCTTGCCAAGGGCTGACGAGTCTCCCTCTGTCCTGGTTTTGCAGACTCAGCCTCCCGGAGCACAGACCTGCACAGTTGCTCACACTCTGGCTGTTTACCTTCATTTCCAACCCACATCTGGAGGCCAAAATTTAGAAATTTATTTCCAAGCCTTACAAAAAGTTTACTGAGTCCGTACGTTAAGGGGAGGGAGGGGAAAGTGAGCCCCTGCAACTTGTCCTGTATAAAATGGATGGGGAGTCCAGTGGGCAGACCGTAAACCCCAGCCTTGTTTATTAACATCTGTGGCCTGCCTGCGGACGGCGAAGGCGTGCGCGGACTGTGTTTGTCTTGGAGGTTGAGGCCAGTGAGTTCCATGGAGTGTTCTCTCTATATATATACAGCCAAGCTTCTTTTTTAACCCACCAGAGGCCAAGGGAGGGAGACAAAGGCTGTTCAGAAGTGGAGGACCCTACTTCTCATGAGGGAGGGCAGGGATGGGTATCCCACCCTGTTTACAGTTGGAGCGGTACAAGTGGGTGGGCCAATTCGTGTGACGTACTTGAGGCTTAAAAAGTGGTCATAAATCTGATGTCTGTCAAACAGGGCTGGCACTTTCTTTTCCTTTTACAACTAGGTTTTGTGTGACTAAAATTTTATGTTAATTTTTTTTCCAATAAAAAGTTCTCACCAGTAGGGTGGGACCCTCCTCTCAGTGCATACTCTAGAGTGTTTGGGAGAGGCTGTGGTCTCTCTTCTCTACTGGAGAAAGGGACCCTTCCTCATTGTTATGCAGTTTTTGATTTACTTATCGAGGACAGGGTCAGCCCACCAGAATGGATGGATACCCCAAGTTCCGCAGTCAAGAACTTGGTTTTGATCAGCTAGCCTTGGGTAGGGCGGAAGCACCCAAGACAAGCCCGTAGCTCTCTCCCTTAGATCCTCCACCATATCCTAAGTACAGCAGGAACCAAGGGGGCAATTCATAGGGCGCCAGTGCAGGGGAAGGACGTGCTGTCTGTTGCTGCCAGCCACAGACCCACTACTGCAGAGAAATGGGCCGGGGATGTCCTTTTGAGCGCGTGGTTTGGCTCTATGGGATCTCACGTCTGAGGAGAGTCCGCCAGAGAGAAAGGGCACTTTCTGTGGTCAGAGCTTGGGGCTTGGAGGCAAAGCTTGGACAGAGGGGAGTGTGTGCCTAGAGAAGGTGTGGCCCACCAAGGAAGAGAAAGCCCCCGTCTGTGAGGAGACTGGCTGCCAGGACTCTCCACGCAGGGAACAGTGGATAACTGTTGGGAAGCTTGGCGGGCTCCAGCTTCCAGGTGTTCCCTGGCCAGTCAGGTGTGTCATTTCATGTCATGTAAAGAGCCATGAGTGTCTCAGTATCCACCTCTGTCGCAGCTCACCTCTGCCTGTCTTTTGGGAAGGCAGCCCCATCAGAGTGTGTGTGTGTGTGTGTGTGTGTGTGTGTGTGTGTGTGTGTGCACGCGTGCAGGCTTGGAGACTCCCATTCTCCTCCCTCTGTCTACCAGATCTTCGTGTTTCATATCCTCCCGACCCAGCCAAGCTTCGAGCCCTTGGATCTGAAAAGATCCATGCTTTTCAGGGCATTTTTCCTGGCCCCTGGCCACCCTGCCTGCTTGGCTATTGGGGCTTGGTTGCTGAAGGGTGTAAAACAAATTGGGCCAGAGAGGGAAGCTGAAGCTTAACCCAGCTGGGTGGGATTTCCCTGTGGGCTGTGGGTGGGAGGTGGAGATCTGTCCTCCAGCAGAGACCCCTGGAAGGAACCCAGTCCCTGACAGCCAGTACTTTTCCGTTGGTGGGTAGGGAAGGGTGGAGGTGGACTTTGAGCGGGAGACCTAGCAGCCTAGGGATTTTCCAAGGTTTCCTTAGGGAAGTTGTCCCGACTGGGGAAAAGGAACCAGGGATCCTCCACTTTATTTATTTATGAGTGCCCCCCCCCAATTGTGCTAAAATGTTGTGTGAGCATGCAGGAGGCTCCCACCAGTGCCTACCCAGAATTCAGTGGGCCATGATGGGCTGAGCATCTGAGAAGGCAGCAACTCGGGCCTGGGCTCTCTTCCTCTAGAACCAGCTGTGTATTTATGGTTCGCTGGCGGGTTCTAGAGGCGGACAGGTGTCAGGGGCTCCATGTCTCTTTCCTTGCCTTCCAAAGAAAATCAGAATTCAATAGCCTTGTGTTCTCATGGCTCTTATGTGTCTCAAGTCTACTTTGTTTCTTTGTTTTTAACCTTTCTAGATTTCCTATGTTCTACAGTGTAACCTTGAAGCTGGATCCACACCATTTATTTACACATGGAGTCCAGGCAGCAGGGTTCCCCAGTTTCCAGGATTAATTTATATGCTTGACTTTGGCCGTGTTCTCTTACTGTTTCCTTAGAGGGGCCAGAGACTTGGAAATATGGAATATGGATAGTGCTTTCTCCGATTATCCCTGACTAGCAAACCAACTTAGGGTGGTATGATAATAGCTTACCAGGCTGGTGGAATGGAAATCCAGCAGAGCCAGAATGGCTTAGAAACCACCAGCAGATCTGGACACTGGGCTCTGCGATATCACCAAAGCTGACATGCAGACTGTTTCGATGTCACCGGCAGGCTTCTGGTGGATTTCTGGTGGTCTTTAGCAATTCTTGGAATAGATACCCATCACCCCAGCTTCTTGATTCAGTGTCATATAATAGTCTCTCTCTCTCTCTCTCTCTCTCTCTCTCCCCCTCCCTCCCTCTCTTTCTCTCTCTGTATATCTATGATCTAGTTTCCTCTATGAGAGCATAAGCCATATTGAATTCCAATGCTACCTTACCTTAGTGTGCTTTCATCTTGGCTAGTGACATCAACAGGGACTATTTTTCCAAATACGGCCACATTCTCAGGAGCAGGGGGACTTCAAACATGTAATTTTGTGTGACTGGATACAGCTCGCTCCCTAACAAATGACAAATGCCCAGCCTTCACAATGAAAGTAAAGATGGGGCCCACACTTAACTCCTCTTGAGTAACAACAGCCCATCAAGGCGAGTTCCTTGAGTAAAACTCTGCCATGTGTCCAGGAGGAAGTTAGTAATTTATGGGAGACTTGAGGAGAAGGACCTTCCCAGAGCTTCCTAGACATGTGCCTGAACGACCTGCACACTATTATTTCAAAAACATCTCTCCTGCATGAATCCACATGTTTTATGTTAAAACTGCATGAAGGGGCATGCAGTATCACTGTCAAAAGCGAGTCCAGCATTGCATGACAGCCAGGATATGATGAGATCATAAGACAATAGAATCTGTGACTTTTCCAAGACACTGAGCTTGAGAAATATGCTGCCGCCGCCGCCGCCTCTGCCTCCACCTCCTCCTCCTCTTCCTCCTCTTCCTCTTCCTCCTTCTCTCTCTTCCCCCTCCCTCCCTTTGCTCTCCTCGCTTCCTCTTTCCCCTCTACTCTCTCTCCTTTCCTTTCTTCTCTCTCTCCCTCTCTCCTCCTCCTCCTCCTCCCCCCCCCCCCCCCGTCAGATGGAAGAGTCACTAAGGACTTCCTAATATCAGATAGAGATGTTTCTCCTAAGGTCTAAGGTAACCAGGACCGAGACTAGAGATAGACAAGAAGGACTTCTGGTGTCACTCGGTGTCATGTATAAGTATGTTGAGTACTTATCTCAGGTACCACTAGGCACTCTTACTGAGGGGAACCACCAATCCAATCCAACTTCCTCACTGGGTGGATGAGAAATGTAAAGTTTCCTTGAGATCAAAGCCCCAGCCATTGAGATCCCATTGTCAAGCAGTGGCAAGGCTGCCTGTAGGCCGGTAACAAGGGGACATTTACCAGGGACAGCTGTCACTCCTGAGGGAGGCTTCTGCTATCATCCTCTCTTGCATATAACAGTCTCCACCCTATGGAGGTGTCCAGCCCCAAATGTCAGCCATGCCTGGGTTGGTAGACCTACCTACCCTAGAGAAAGGCTCTTGGCTCCTGTGTGCTTGGTTCTCTTCTAACGTATCTGTTTGGGAAAGCTGTAGCCCAATACCATGGGTTGCTCTATGGAAGCAGCAGAGTGTTCTCGTCTCTAACCTCCAAGATTCCCAAACCCACGCAGTACTGGGGCGGGGGGGGGGGGGCTCTGGTTCCCTCCTCTTTGTTCTGATCCTATGGTATTGGCGTTTGCTTACCTCTCAGCTTCAGTGCCTGGTTACATATAAGCCTATAAAACAAACAAACAAACAAACAAACAAAATTACCGGCAAAGAAAATGTCCTGTAATGGGTTTCTCTGATGTCACTCTAGTATTTTAAATACTTGCATGTCCACTCCTGGCTAAATAGCTTCTTTCACTTTAGGGTTTTCTGATAAACTACACGAGGCCCATAGCCACTGCTGACCCATGCTTCTGCTGATAGAAGAAGATCTACCCTTTTGTGCCTCTCTCTGCTGGCCTTTCTTCTGAACTCACAGCTCTCCAGCCTTACCTCACCCCCACCTCCGGACTTGGTTCTCATGTGTCTCTGGATCCCCCAGGGGGAGACGGGGAGGATGAAGAGCCATGCTCCAGATCCAGCTGATGGAGCCGATAAGGCTTCGTGAATGAGAAGCTGCCCCTGGGCTCCCTTGGGGTGCCCCCCTCTCTCTCAGCTGTCTGGCTCCTCTTCCACATCTGTCAGGTTCCGCTCAGTCTCTTCTTTGTAGCCAGTTGACTGTCTGCTACCTGGATGCCTGGTGCCTAAGGCGGGGTAGCTAGAAAGTTCTTCCTAACCAAATAGGCCCAACAGCCAACGTAACCATGAGACATATAGCCTAGTGACTGTCTCTTCCCGACTACTTTCTCCCCCAGCCACGCCTGCACAATGAACATGCTATATGCTAAGTAATGTTATATGCAGTGCATATATGTGTGTGTAACTCATTATGACCTGTGTCACATAATATGAATATTGGCTGTAGGAAAGTGTTCCACCACTGAGCCGTGCTCTCAGTCCTTAGATTTATGAGACAAAGCCTTAGATTTATTCTTGGCTGGTTTTTAATTCATGATCTCCCTGCTTCAGCTGGACACACTAGGATGACAGGTACATTATGCCTGACTGACTGGTTATGTAAATTTTTTGTTATTCTATGTGCATGATGTGGGAGACGAATAGCATCGCACACCTGTGACTGTCCCAGGACAGTTGTTGTGGAGTTCTGGCTAGAAGTCCGTTGGCCAGCCCAGTGTAGTAAATGCCCTTCATGAGGACTCCACTCCCACGCTGGAGGTTGGCTGTCTCCATGCCATTATTCTTACAGAATGTTTGACCTTGGGGATTCTGGGACCTGCCTTCTCATCTCCATCTCTCTAGTGCCTGCTTTAATATCTGGCGCAGAGTAGGTGCTCAGCCAACCCTGAAGCATCTCTGTGGTGTGGAGTTGATTTTAGATACAGGTTTTACATGCCTATACCTTGTTTGGTGTCATTTTAAGACTGCCTTACGGCTTTGTGGTTTCTTTATCTCTCTCCTCTCCCACCTCCCTCCCTCCCTCCCTCCCTCCCTCCCTCCCTCCCTCCCTCCCTCTCTCCCTCTCTGTTCTTCCCTTTCAGTAACTGCTATGAGCTTCATATCTGCTAGGCAAATGCAGCTATCGCTCAAACTACTAAGATATACCCCAGACCTTCACCTTTATGATAGATTAAGAAAAACCCCTTCCCCCAGAGGGATGCATGGCTTCTGCTAGCTGTGCTAATTGGACTGGTGGGTTGCAGAGTGGTCATACTATGTGCAGGGTGGTAATGGTATGTACATGCAAACCCCGGACCTCCTTATGGCTGGCCATCTTCATCTCCCAGTCCCTGGGTACCATCAGGGACAGAGCATCTGGTGAGGAAGTTCAACCTTAGGACAAGCCCTGACCTGTCAGCTGTAGCCCACTTCCTCTGCAGAGATGACATGTCACTTACTATCTTGAGTGTGGACATTTCTGATGGACGAGGAAAAGGAAGTGCTTTGGAATTACATTGGCAAAGGTGCAAAAGGAACTAACTGCTCAGGATTCCAAACATCAGAGGCGGGATCCAGACTCCTAGTGCAGACCCCGGTTTGCTCTTTTTTATAATGAGTCTGAGACCTAGGTGTGGTGGTGTATGTTTGTCATCCCAGCACTTGGGATGCTCAAGTGGGCTGATCGTGAGTTCAAGGCCAGCCTGGACTAAATAGTTAGAACTTCTCACAACAAAACCAAACATGAGTAAACCTGAGAGCCGTGGGGGCTTTCATCGACGTTGACCCTGACTCTTGAGGTCACTGACCACACCGGACATCAGTATGGGAGCTTGTCTGTTGGGCACATGATGGACCTGGAGAAATGGTTGGGAGGCCACTTGGGTTTCAGGAACATAGTGGGATTACAGATATGGCAGAAAGCCCATGGCCTTCTCTCTGTCTCTGTCTCTGTCTCTGTCTCTGTCTCTGTCTCTCTCTGTCTCTGTCTCTCTCTCTCTCTCTCTCTCTCTCTCTCTCTCTCTCCTCCCATCTGGACCCCAACCCAGGGACCTACCTCTGTCCTCTGCCTCACTGTATCATTTTTAAGTCAGATTTTACCAATCAGTAAATCAAGACACTTGAAAAAAGCACCAGGGATCCGATCCGTGTCAGCGGTTCTCCCTCCTTGATTAAAACACAGCAACTCGAAATGTCAGCCCGTCAGTCACCGGGAAAGCTTGCGACATGGAAAAGGCCATTACCCAGATGACTTTATAAAAGCACAAGAACTTGCCTGGCTGAACGTCTTTAAATTAATACTCTGAGTTAACTGAGTAACTATTCATAGCTCTGAGAGCAAGGCTTGGGTATCTCTGGTGGAGGCAGATGTTGATCTGGCTTGCTAGGGGACCATTGGTCGCTGTGGGGGACCTTGGGGAGCCATAGTTTATGTTGATCAGAGATGATGGGTTCTGTCTAAGACAGCATGGGTTCCTGTAGCATCCCTAAGAGCTTCGAGCCAGCAGAAGGGTCTTTACTGCCAAGGGTTTGTGGGGATTAGAGTCGGCTCATGCTTTTTTTCGCCCCACGTCACGAATGAGCCTCTCGGGGATTTTTTCCCCAGTGTTGCTCTGGGTCACACTGTTTAAATATACCTCCCTGGTTTTCTGTGATCTCATTTTTCCTTAAAATATCACTGGAAAGTGTTTTTGAGTCGAATGTTTTATTTTCCATTTGAACGTGGTGAAACCCAGACACGGGGGCTCCATCTTGGCACCAGGCTGGTGGACCTGGACCTGTGATACCTTCTGTGGTTCATGGCCTTCAGGGAACTGGGAGCAGTCCGCAGCCACAGTGACATAACAAGCCTGCCCAGGGACATGGGACTCTGTATAGTTGCTGGGTACAGGTACTGCACCAGTGGTTGTGTCTCAGGACCCAGAAAAGAGAAAATATTGTGTGGTTGTGTTTCCCCTTCCTCTTCCTCCTCTTCCTCTTCCTCCTCCTCTTCCTCCAATCTTTCTCACAGAATGTTGGTCTCTGTCATGACCCTCCTGTTCAAAGCTGTTCAAGGAAGTACTAGTTGAGAGAGCAAAGTCAGGCCAAAGTTTGTGACTGTGGATGAAGGCAGACAGGGAGAAATGTGACGTGGGACAAATGCATGGGTCACTAGAAGCAGCAAGACCGGCCTGAAAGGAGAAAGGGCGCTGCTGTCTCTGAGGTCGTCTACATGATGCTGGCCATGGAACTCGGTACACTGCTGGTGCTCTTCCTGAGTGATGGCCGTGTGCTGCTGAGCTCTAGATCTCTGTGAGGCCAGTATCCCACCCTAACAGCCTCCAGGTCTCCGGAGAAAGAGAGGGGACAGGAAACCTACCCCATTGTCTTAAGCTTATACCAAATGTAGAGCACCTGTGGGAAGTACTGGGATTCTGGCAGTGGCTGGGGAGACAGGCTTGGTAGGTTAAAGAGCAGAGGGCCACACAGAGCAGAGAAGGTCCTACAAGTTTGGGGAAGCAATGATGGGTGAAGATACTTAACAGATCAGGGCTTCCTAAAGTTCCTCCACTGTGGCCTCATTGTGCCTTAGAAACTGTGAAGTTTTGCCTGGTATACAGATCAAATGCTTGTTGACCACAAATCATAAAGAGATTTAGTTTTTAAAATTCTTTAGTATACATATAATTTTATCCTTTATTAAAGGAGGGTGTACTGGCTAGTTTTGTGTCAACTTGACACAGCTGGAGTTATCACAAAGAAAGGAGCTTCAGTTGAGGAAATGCCTCCATGAGATCCAACTGTAAGGCATTTTCTCAATTAGTGATCAAGGGGGAAAGGCCCCTTGTAGGTGGGACCATCTCTGGGCTGGTAGTCTTGGTTCTATAAGAGAGCAGGCTGAGCAAGCCAGAGGAAGGAAGCCAGTAAAGAACATCCCTCCGTGGCCTCTGCATCAGCTCCTGCTTCCTGACCTGCTTGAGTTCCAGTCCTGACTTCCTTGGTGATGAACAGCAGTGTGGAAGTGTAAGCCGAATAAACCCTTTCCTCCCCAACTTGCTTCTTGGTCATGATGTTTGTGCAGGGATAGAAACCCTGACTAAGACAGAGGGAAAAGGGGGTAGGGATCTGAATGTGTTGGTTGATGTTTATGTGAAGAAGTGAGTCTTGGGGCTGGAGAGAGATGGCTCAGTGGTTAAGAGCACTGGCTGCTCTTTCAAAGGTCCCGAGTTCAGTTCCCAGCAACCACATGGTGGCTCACAACCATCTGTAATGGGATCCAATGACCTCTTCTGGTGTGTCTGAAGACAGTGACAGTGTACTCATATACATGAAATAAATATTAAAAAAAAAAAAAAGAAATAAGTCTTGGCTGAGTACTTAATACCACGGGATGTAGGATATCTTCAGTGTTTTCAGAATTGATGGATGCTTTGACTTTATAACCATAAGCCCTGAGAATACTCCTTTGTAGGTTGTAGTACACGGTATCAGAAGTCTGTTTAGGGCCATTTAAAAATAATTACTGGAAGTTCTGGCCTGATCTCAGGTCAAAACTCATTTAACATTTTTTTCTTTCTTTTTTAAAAAAAATGACTCTTTTATTCTCATATTACATGCACTGGTGATTTGCCTGCATGCTTGTCTGTGTGAGGGTGTCAGAGCCCCTGGAACAAAGTTACAGACAGTTGTGAACTGCTATGTGGTTGCTGGGAATTGAACCCTGGTCCTCTGGCAAAGCAGCCAGTGTTCTTAACCACTGAGTCACTTCTCCAGCCCATATGGTTTTTTTTTTTTTCTTTAATGATGCTCAAATAGTGCATTCAAAAAAATCAAACATTTTTAGCATAGTACAATCCAAAGATACACTCATTTGGTACTGTCATGCTGAGAAATGATAACAGGAAAAAAAAAAGAAAGAAATCAAAAAATGAAAAAACCAAAACCACCTTCTTCTTCCATGGTCAAACCATTATGTCGCTATAAGAGAAGGAAACTTTGCAGGTAGACGGTTTGCATGGCATCCAGCTGTCTGGAGTCTGAGCCAGGCTGCTTTGGCAGCATCTGTGGGTGTGATGTGGTGTGGCAGCTATGGGCTGCGGTAGAGCTGTGTAAGGCAACAGGGGTGAGCGCTGTCAGGAACAGACCCATTCCACGCTTGATCCTTTGAATCAATTCATGGTCATTTCATGTTCAGAGATCTATGATCGCTGACCCATCTTTGGCAACCTCTGTCCAGTCACATGGCCCTGAGTAGGTCACAGTACACAGTCCAAAAGCTGTGCTATAAGGGAAGCCCTACAAAGAAGGCTAGAGAGAGGAGTTACAGAAGGTCAGTAGGGGACCATGACAACTGCTGAGCAGGGCTTAGCAGAGCAGGGCTTAGCTTTTGACAGATACACTGGGAAGACTACACAGAAAGTTCTAGAACAGGCAAGGGGACAGTCAGGGAGTCTCAGTGAGGGATGGCTACAGCAGTGACAGACCACACACACCTCTGTATTGGAGACTGAGGATTCTAGTGACAATATCTCTCACCAGCCAAGTAACCCTGACAAACTCAGAGCACTTCTGAGACTAACTCACCGGCTCTTTCACGCTGGGACTCTCATCCGTCCATGTTCAACCATAGAAAGGCCAGTTCCAGGTGCTTTTTACAACAGGGGGTGGGGGTGGGGGTGGGGAGTAAAAAAACAACAAAGCTGTTTATAGCCCAGGATTTCAAAGCTTCAGGGACAAAGAGACACAAACTAAAATTGAAGCAACAAGTGTCTTAGGGTTTTACTGCTGTGAACAGACACCATGACCAATACAAGTCTCATAAAGGACAACATTTAATTGGGGCTGGCTTACAGGTTCAGGGGTTCAGTCCATTATCATCAAGGTGGGAGCATGGCAGCATCCAGGCAGGCATGATGCAGGCAGAGCTGAGAGTTCTACATCTTTATCTGAAGGCTGCTAGCAGAATACTGACTTCCAGGCAGCTAGGATTAGGGTCTTAAAGCCCACACCCCCAGTGACGCACCTACTCCATCAGGGCCACACCTCCAAATAGTGCCACTCCCTGAGCCAAGCATATTTGACAAACTGTCACAACATGTGTGGTCATTAGAGTTTAGCTAAAGTACAGTGAAGAACATGAGAGGTTACACTGCTTGGGTGGCCTGGGGAGTGGGGGTGGGGAGGTCATCATGGAGGACCTCTCTGAGGAAGGCCCTGGGAAGGGAGGGAGCCTTTGGGTGTTAAATATTTCAGACAGAGGAAATGGCAAGTGCTGTGATACTGGGGTGCTAAGGTCTTAGGTTTTTCCAGCAGAGAAATTGAGCTAATGAATGGGAGGGTAATGAACAAGCCCAGAAATGGCACAGCAGAATAGGGGAGGGGGTGGGAATATGCACCCCACTTTAGTAAGTTTAGAAGAGGACTCACCTAGTATGTATGAAGACCAGAGTTAGATTCCCAACACTGCATACATTGGGCTTGGTGGCACACCTGTAGTCCCAGCACTGTGGAGGTGGGAGCAGGAGGATCGAGAGTTCAAGGCCATCCTTAGGCATATAGTAAGTTTGAGGCTCTCTTGGGCTCTGTGAAAGCCTTTCAGAAAAGGGAAGAGGTGGTGAGGAAAGAAGAGGGGGAAGGAAGGAGTGAATTGTTAGTGGAATTGAGCAGTACTTACAAGGGCATAGTAAACACTCAATAAATGGCATTATTATTACAGAAATGACCCATTTCTGAGGTTACCATGGGCCTACACTGTTAGGATGGCCATGGGGGCAAAGAAGATGTATCATGAGAAACAGCGGAAATCACCAGAGAGGCTGATTCGTTTGGTATCAGGAAAGGGCTTCCCGTCCGATGATGAGAGCGAACAGAGAGCCCACCTGCCTTGTGAACAACGGGATTCAATGATGAGTTTGGGTGTGGTGAACTTGAGAGTGTGGTGATTGCCTCCTGGAAAGAGACCAGGAGCAGGGATTCAAGGCATCTTTGAGGAAGGGGAGGGGAAAAGTCCTGCCTTGTGATGGAGGGGCGGAGCTTCAGACTTGGAGTCCCAAGGGAGCCCCCTCATCATCATCTCCCACATGGGGGACTCGGGATCTTGGCTCTCCATCTCAGACCTGGTGAGGTCTCTGCAGCTGGCCTGGGAACATGTTCTCTGCCCCCAGCCAGGGCTCTGTGACAGGCGCAGGGAAGTATGTGCTCCCAGTTTCTGAATGGAAACACAGGTATCGCCAGGACTCTCTGTCATGGCACAGGAATTTAGAAAATGCCATGGAGCAGGTTGGGTCTACCCTGTGGGCTGTTTGCTAGGTTAGGAGTCACAGTCAAGGTCACAGTTCAAGCCAATAGAGACCGCTTATTTATTTCACTAGAGATGGCCGCCTCTGTCCCCTCCTGCTTCTGAGATGCTAGGTAGTATCGCCCTTGGGTCTGGCCGTCCCCTCGGCTCTCTCTGGGTCATGCCGCAGGCCTGACAGTAAGGAGCCCTTGCCATAGCTCACATCTGACTCAAACCTGAACTTGAGCGTGCAGCTTCCTGACTATGACTTCATACTGTTTTGTTACTTGTCTAGCCATCTTGCAACTTCTATTTTATGCCTTTTTTTGTTGTTTTAATTTTTAATGATTCATTTGTTCATTTATTTTATCTGTATTGTCATTTTGCCTGCATGTACATCTGTGTAAGGGTGTCAGATGCCCTGGAACTGGAGTTACAGACAGCTGTGAGCTGCCTTGAGGGTGCTGGGAATTGAACCCAAGTCCTCTGGAAGAGCAACAAGTGCTCCCAACCTCTGAGCCATCTGTGAAGCCATATTTTATCCTTTTTTTTTAAAGGTACATCTACTGTTTTATTTCCAGTTTAGAGCAACACATACTTCATTTTTATTATTTTTAATATCGTAGTAGGATTTATTTTTCTTCACAAAACACTTTAGATACAGAGAAATGAGAAGACAATTCACCCATTGGTTTAACACCCAAGGACGACAATGGGGACCGTTTGCCTTCTCATCCAGCATTTAAATGATTCTGTGCATTTTTGAAAATAGAAACAGAGAGCACTTATCAATTACTCAGGATGGGCCAGGGAATATGTGAAAGCACTGAATATATTTAATTTACTACAACAGAGGAACAAGCATGATCCTATCTCACATCTTTGAATACAAAATCACAATTATAGATGGGCCCGGCTGGAGCTTAGTGGTAGAGCTCTTGCCTAGTATGCGTGAGGCCTTGGGTTCAATCTGCAGTTCTGCCAGAAAGAGAGATAGGGAGGGAGGGAGGGAGGAAGGAAGGAAAATTATGATGGTAGATGGCTTACAGGAGCAGGATCGTTAACATTCACACCCCATGCTTTAATTGAGATAATGATAGCCAGAAGATACCAAAGCTAGCACAGCTAGGTAGTGGTCAAGTTAAGACTTTGCCTCCAGGACTCATGCACGTGTGACAAGTTTGATGAGGTGACCACTTGTCCAGCATCCCCCGTGTCTTTGCCACCTCTCCTGGCTCCTTGTGCACCTGCCTGCCCTCCACTCAGGCCCTGAGATGTCAGACAGCACTTTAGAACAAGCTGATGTCACTGCCTGGCAGCCTCCCTCCTCCTAAGACCCCACGGCCTTATTGGTTCAGAATAGGTGGTGGTGGTGTCTTCCAGAGAGAATGCGCGCTTGCCTCCGGTGTTGCAGGATTGGAGTCTACGGTTCTGCTTCAATCCTAGAATGACTCCTCACAGCCTAAGCACATGCAAGAACATCTTTTCATTGCTGTAACTTAGAAACACACACACACGCACACACACACACACACACACACACACACACACACACACACGAGACCACAGTACCAATGGATGTATGTTTTAAGTAGGTGTGGTTAGACCTGGAAAGGCCTTCTGTTCTTTTAGCCAACCTGGTCTGATAGAGGCACACGAAGCTAATTTCATGGGTGGACTTCGCAGACGTGAAGGTTAGAGAAAATTACCTCAGCGCCTGCACACACCACAACCTTGGCATTCCAACAGTCTTGCACAGAGCCTGGTAAGTGTGTAGCTGTGAATTCTTTCTCCCTGACCAAGGCCTTGCCTTTGAAGCTCTTGGGCATGTTGTATCTGGATTGGCTGAAGAGTTTGACAAAGAAATTATCTTTCCTACGAGGGACCCCCAGAAATACACACACACACACACACACACACACACACATGCTTGTTTTTGTATTTTGTAAGATGAAGGGATAGTCACCCCTTTGGCTCAACATGCCCCACATCTGGGTACTAATTCCTTGGTAATTTAGCTATGTAATAAGGACCTGGGCACAAACTTCTATTAATGACCTATCCTGGTGGTGATGGTGGTGGTGTCTAGAGAAATGTGTGCATGTATGATCTCTCCAAGTAGACAGTCCAGAGCGAATTGGGATAAGTGGGACATAAAGGGCTACCTGGGAAGGCCAGCTCCTTTGCTGACCTTGGGCTGTGTTAGTGTATACTAATCCACTCCTTTCAAATGCCCCAATGTTTCTACCCTGTGAAAAATCCTGCACCTTTGCTGGGAAAAAAGCATCCGTTCTTCCATTCCTGCTTCCCTCAGCTTGCCGCTGTATTTGAGTGGGGCTGCGCTGGGCAGGTCGTGGGAAAGATCTCTAGGCAGCTGCCTCATCTGAAAGCCAGGCCTGGCCAGTGTGGGGAGGGCGGGCAAGAGAGGAGGCCTTTCTCCCGTCCCTCCGTAAGAAAATAAAAGAGATAAATGAACCCTAATCCTGACCCAGGGGCGAATCCCAGTAAAGATCCAGGTTAATTCTTCCTGCCGATCCAACCCTCGGATTCATTGTGAGAATTAGAGAGTTCTGAGCACTAATTTGCCAGATGAGATTGTATAATTATCTTTTATAGGCCTGTGTGTGATGTAGGCTTGATGTTTGTGCTGCAGGGGCTGAGTGCCTGCCTGTGTTTGGACTTTGGAAGTCCCTCTTACCAGGCCTGAGCATCTCACCTGCAGCTGGGGTGGGGGGTGGGGGTGGGAGCTACGGAGGTGTCTGTGATCAGATAGACCCTGGGGTTCAAAGCCCACTCTACCCCCGGGGGTACTTGCCCATGATAAAACAGGGAAGCTTTAAATGGAACCACAGGAGGGGGTGCTAACCCCATGCAAGGCCATGGTAGGGGCCAGGTTCCTGGCTGGAGTGAGCATCTTCCTGAAAGATCCCTCTATGGAGCAGCAGTGAGACATTCAACAGGGTGTCTCAGCAAAGCCCACCGAGGATGGAGAGTGTGAAGAGGCAGATAGTTTCAGCACCAGCTGGTGGTAGTCATGCTTTTATGGTTTCCTAGTTTCCTTCCACCATCAAAGTATTAATATTAAACTCTTATGGTTACAATTGTATAAAGATGATTAGTACCCAGGCTGGGCCCGTTACCTAGGCATTACTGGGACCATCATTACTGGGACCATCACTTGCTCTGGTTTGGGAAGACATGACAGCATCTCATGGGCTCATAAAAGTAACTGTGGCCTGGTGGATGTGTTGGCCTTGGGGGAGGTTCTGGAAATGGGACCCAGGGCCATGACCTTCAGCGAGCTTCTTGACCAGTTTTGTAAAAGTCACTCCAGTGGTATATTTCTTATTTATTGTAAAAAAAAAATCACATTCATGTGAGACTTGGTTCAAGTCTACGAAGGGGCTGTGAGGGAACTGATCTGGGTTGAAACTGCAAGGTGCCAGCAGAAGAGAGGCCTGATGAGGTCTGATCAGGTGTAAGTTGCTCTTTGGGGCTGCTGCTGAAGGCGTTCCATCCAGGCCCTGTCCATTGTCTTCCTCCGGAAAGGGGCAGGAAGGACCATGCTGGCATAAAGGGGCAGGAAGGACCATGCTGGCATAGTGGGAGGTATATCCAAAGCCCAGCAGAGCTCCTAGGGTGCATTCCAGCCTGGTGCCAGGGACAGTCAGTCTCCCTGGGTAGTCAGGCATGCTCCCCCCCCCACACCTCTCTTTCTTTCTCTCCCTCCTTTCCTTGATCTCTCTCTAACTCTCTGTCTCTCTCTACCTCTGTCTCTGTCTCTTTCCCTCTGGAAGGAGCAGGGGGCCATGCCACTTCAGAGAACACAGTGAAGCAAATGTTCAGTGGAATGCAGAGATCTCTTGAGATATACAGCTGCCTAGAGATGGGTCTCTTGGGCTGTGAGCCCAAATTTCCTGCATACCTTACACAGTCCCCAGAAGGGAAGCTGACGAGAGGTTGTGGGTGGCTTGCCTAAGTTTCTGGGAATGTGGGAGGATATAAGGGGGCGTCTTTGAGTTCAAGGTACTTATTCACTGTGTACCAAGGACTCCAGCCTTGGGTTCTCCCGGGGAATGCATTAATAATGGAGATTCTAAGCTATGGAGATTGCCCAGTGGGTAAAGTACTTGTCACACACACGTGGGGACTTGAGTTTAAATTCCCAGAACCCATATAAAAGCAGTAGTGCAGGCCTCTGAAATCCAGCACTCTACTATGAGTGGAGAATTCTTGAAAGCTTGTGGGTCAGCTAGCCTGGTATCCATAGAAGGTAGGCAATGGGAGTAGTAGGTAAGGACTAATGCTTGAAATTGACCTCCAATCTCTGTAAACATGCTGGGGCACACACATCATGGCACACACGCACCTGAACACACACACACACACACACACACACACACACACACACACACACACACACACACACAAGATATAACTTTAAATGTAGATTCTCAGGTTACTACCTATGTACCATGGATTCCCTTTAGTAGTGTCCAGGCCTCACAGAAGGCCAGTCAGGACCACTGGCATAGTTTAGGTCTCAGTATGATTTTACAGAAGTCCAGGGGGACGGGGACCATTCCTCTCTCCAGGACACCCTCTAACCGTGTAACCTCAAGAAGACTCCAGCCCAGGGTTCTGACCCACTATTCTCTCTCCCTTCCCCCACTAAATTGGCCAAAGTGAGACTTCATGGGGCAGAGTGAGGACTATAAATTGCCTTATGTTAAAAATGAATTCAGCAATTTATACCAGAGGGAGGGGCAAAACTAAAACCGTCTCTAGTCATCTGGGGTCTAGCTTGAGTGAGTCCATGGCATATGTTCTACCTAATAATACACTGAGAATGGGTGGACATGGGGTTACTTTGCAGGAAATAGGAGTGGGAATCTTGTGATGGTTTGTAGATGCTTGGCCCAGGGAGCAGCACTATTTGGAGGTGTGGCCTTGATGGAGTAGGTGTATCACCGTGGGCGTGGGCTTTAAGACCCTCATCCTAGCTGCCTGGAAGTCAGTCTTCCACTAGCAGCCTTCAGATGAAGATGTAGAACTCTCAGCTCCTCCTGCACCATGCCTGCCTAGATGCTGCCATGCTCTTGCCTTGATGATAATGGACTGAACCTCTGAACCTGTAATCCAGCCCTAATTAAATGTTGTCCTTTATACGACTTGCTTTGGTCATGGTGTCTGTTCACTGCAGTAAAACCCTAACTCAGGCAGATCTGTTCTTAGATAAAAGGTAGCCTGCGGTTCTGCTCACTTCCTGGGAATGCGTTTTCTATTCCTGTCAGTTAGCCAATGAGGTTACAGGTATAATAGATCTACTCTGGGTGCAAATGGCAGTTTGCTCTGCCCTATAGTTGGGACCCTACTGCAGGAGGCTGAGATAATAGATCAAGTGCAATCCCCAGCACCATCACCCATCTATAAAGCATTTAGAAACCCAGTGCTGGGAAGGTAGAGTCAGGCAGATTCTCAAAAGCTCACTATTCAACAGGCTTGACCTAATTACTGGGCTCCAGGTCCTGTAGAGAGACTGTCTCAAATAATAAGGTGCGTGACTCCTGACCCATGACACCTGAGTTTGATCTCTCGCCTGTACACACATGTCCACAAAGACATACACACATGCATCCCCAGGCCCTTGAATATGCAGAGCCTATTGCATTTGAGGCCCAAGGCTGGTCCTTGAGTAAGTTCACGGAGGATGTGATAGAGGGATGCAGGCCCTTGAAACTCTGTTCTGCAAGAGGTCCCCCTCCCCGATCTGACCTATGGCTTCTGGGGTTGGCTACAGAGGAGCAGCCCTGCCCTGTCCTCAGGAACTCAGGAACCCTGCAGTGGTGATGTGTGAATGTCCGCTCAGCCACCCAAACAATTCGTTCCCTTGTGTTGAAGGTTACCAGTTTTCTGTTTCCAGTCCAATTGTATTCTTTTCCCCTCTTGTCTGTCTTCTCTCTGTTTTCATTTGCCAACCCAAGGGTCTAGAGTGGTTTCTTTGAGCCTAATGATGGGTAGGCTTAGAATGGGGCTATTATCTTTAAACACCGTTTGAAATACTACTCTTCCTGGTGTCTGAATTAGATTGAACAGAGGCCGGATTTAAAGATTAAATATCTGTTTTAACAGCAACAACAACAGCAACCCTGCTGATACCTGCACATTTGTCAGGAATTACCTGAACTAACTCACACTCTGGCTACCCACAGGGGAATGCAGAATGCATAGCAGTTAGTGGTATATAAGCTTGTGTTTACTGAAGTGTGGTAGAGGCTAGGTGTGGAACCCGATGGTACAGATGTGCCGTCCTATTGAATGATTTTAGACACATAGTAAGTTCAGCATAAGAAATAATGGGATAAGGAGTTTTGTGTAAAAAAAAAAAATTTTTTTTTTAGTCAAGGACTAGGGAGCCAGTTCCTTGGGTAGAATGCTTGCCTTGAAAGCATGGGAACCTGAGTTTAATCCCCAAGATCTGTATTTTAAAAATAGCTGGGAGTTGGGAGTAGCGGTAGATAACTGCATACAACATATAAATGTACACTTACACAAACACACAGCTGTGCATCTGCATATGACACAAACACATGGATGAACACACGTGAATATACACATGTGCACATATGAAAGGTTTCATTCAAAGTAGGCCAGTTCAGTGTTCAGTCATCCGTTATCTTGCTATCAAACTCAATCACTCATACCTTGAATAAAGATCATTTGTACTTAGTTATATTTAGTTCATTGTAGGTTTAGTTTATTAGGTTTTTATTTTTGTAGGCCACATATTTCTCTGAAAGTGGTTTTGAATTTATCACGACCCCAGTTGAGTGGATTTCTTCTGAACTCTTAGGTTTCTTTGCATAGTTGAGAATGATTAGCAACCACCAGCCAGATGAGGTGGCTCGTGTTTATCATCTTGGCACTTGGGAAGCTGAGGTGCAAGGTGTGTGAGTTCAAGGCCTGTTTGGGTGACATAATGAAAGCCTATTTTGCAAATGAATGAGTGAGTGAGTGAGTGATAGCTGTAACCCTTAAGCTCCGACGTTCAGGGTTTACTCCCACCACACGGTGAACCTGATGATGGTATGATGGTATGTTCAGGGTCTCCCTGCTTCCAGATTAACCCTCACCTTATTGTTCTAGGTGAAACCAGAGCTTCTGCCTGCATGGAACAAGAGCAAGAGAAAGGTAAGATGTCTTTCTTAGTACAGCTGTGCCCTTCCTGTTTGCTTTACTTTCAGGAGTGGAGTTGCGTTCCTTTGTAGACGCATCTCTAACACCTTCTCGGGTCAGGCCAGAGCAGCAGGCAGCAGGCAGCAGGCAGCAGGTAGCAGGCAGCAGGCAGCAGGCAGCAGGCAGCAGGCAGCAGGCAGCAGGCAGCAGGCAGCAGGCAGCAGGCAGCAGGCAGCAGGCAGCAGGCAGCAGGCAGCAGGCAGCAGGCAGCAGGCAGCAGGCAGCAGGCAGCAGGCAGCAGGCAGCAGGCAGCAGGCAGCAAGCAAGGGCCTTGCACTTTGCTGTTGGAGTTGGTTTAGGCAATTGGAAATACAGCAAGGCCGTGCTCAGTGCTCTCTGGATTGTCACCCAGGACAACATAAGTGCTCACACCTCCCACAGCTCTAGCAGATAGGTCTCATTATGCTCAAAGGCCACCTGAGGGAATTGAGGCAGTTACAAGCCTAAGATGGTGTGGGTTTGGGGACAAAGTCAGGACTCTATATTGTTGCTGTTCTGTATGGTCCAGGGCCCCCTCACAAACACGTTCTTGCTCCTTCACAGAGTTCACTGAAGGACAGCCTTGCAGAACATGGGGAGAATCATCAGGCAGGTGACTCCAGGCCTGTGCACACAGGAGGTAGGCGACAAGTGGATCACACTTGCTGCCCTTCAGGAGTGCAGAGACTACCCGCAGGATTAAACAGGATCTCAGAGTTTTCGGGAAAGCTGCGGACCCAAGTCTGGTCCTAATAATGCTGAATGTAGAACCCACGGCCGCTCCCTTTATCCAAGGGCTGGCTTTGCCCATAGCTGTCTAGAGTCTTCCATCCTCCGTAGTTACAGCAGGTCTGGCCATAAATCCTGAGTGGGAAGCTCAGAATATGGGCAGGTTTGCCTAGAGATACCAGACCATCCCCGCATCTTCTAAAGAGTCTGAGGAATGGGGTACTGGGGTAGGAATGGGGCTGGAACCCGACAGGTCATGAGAGAAGCACAGAGTAACACTTTGCCTGGTTCCTGGCACAGATGGGACATTTGACAAGTGGCAGTATATATATTTTTTCTTGCTTCAGCTTTGACAGTTCTGGATTTGATGGTGAATAAATTTCTGAGCTTCTGTTTCCTCTGTAAGATGGTGATGTTAAGCCCTGCTCTTTGGGAGACCAGGAATCAAGCGAAATGGGGCAAAGCCAAGGTCTACTAGTGTGCAGAGTCGTGACAACACCACAGAGTCTGTCCCCAAGCCTTGTCCTCTCTCTTCCCAGATACCCCTCTGGCTTTAGCCACTGAAGACACTGCTGGGGTACCCATGATGTGTCCTAACTTGGGGGTTTCAGTCTGTCCTCCTAAAATAATCCTGTTTGCATCTTTCCTCAGCCTCTTCCTTAAACGCAGTATCCCGTGCTCACTTGATGCCTTTAAGAAAGCATTGTAACTCGCCCTTTATAGTCCCGGCCTCCATGTCTCCTTGGGCATACCATCTCCTGTCCCATCATCTCCTCGTGCCCCTGATTTGCATCTCACTCACAAGGCGAGATCCTTTCTGCTCTCTGCATCCCCACACCCTTTCCTCCTGCATCATCTGTGGCTGTCACCTTCATAAAGCTCACAACCACGCATGTCCCATGAGGTGGCTGCTCCTTCACCCAGCCCTTCAGGATGTCCCCCTCTGAATCCTCACTGGGCTCTATCTAGGCAGTAGGTGTGGAAGGACATCTTGTTCCTGGGTCTGTTCATCCCATTTCCAAACGTTCCCTGCCTTCCCTTCTCGTCTGGGGATCTATGGAACACAGAGAGGTAGCTGGATGATGCTGGGCTCTCTGATGGGATGTTGCCCTTGGACTGAGTGATTATTGTTGAAATCTGGGCTGCTGTCTGGGCTCGGTAACTGGAAGGCTGTGTGCATATTGGGGTCAGGGATGGTTAATAAGTGACTTGAGGGGGGTTTCCAGGCAAACTGTGGGTACTGCCTTTCTGAAAACGGCACTCTTGGCCCTTATCAGCCTTCAGACTTCCTCCTCACCCAGTGCCAGACTATCCCATGCGAGGCAGCTTTCTCTCCGGGCCAGAATGGCTGTAACTCCGTTTTCTGTTCATCCGTTCAGCAGATACTCACCGAAGTCTACCATCACCGAGACTACCCTAGTCAGAGAAACGAACAAGACAGGGTCGATCCCATTTTCATGCAGCCTGCCTTCTCACAGGGAGAGTGCAGGTGATACACAGTGAACTAGGAGAACAACGAAATACTACACAAGCAGCTGACAACTTTGCAGATCGCTATAGAGCAAGGAGATGCGGCTCAGTGCAGTTGGGAGGAGCGGGTGAGGGCCAGGTTGCAGCATTTCTTAAAGGGAGATATGGGAACTTGAAGCAGGGGGTGGAGGAGGGGCCTGCATGCTTTTGGGGAAAGCCCTTGGGACAGAAGGGACAGAACAGTGACGGCAAAAGATCAAAGCAGGAGCGGGGATTTGATACCCAGAGAGGATGTGGTAGGAACTCAGTGAGGGCTGCCACACAAAAGTATCAGACCAGAAAGGGCCTCAGGGAACAGAGCTTCCCTGGTGAGGTTTTGAGTGACTGATATATGCTAGGATTTGACTATCCCTCCCAAGACCCCTGTACAGGGGCTGGAAGAGAGATTCTAAACTGGGAGGGGCGTTGGTGGTGATAAATGGTGTAGAATATGCCTATTTCCCTCCTGTGGTCCTGTCATAAACAGACTGACAGCAATGTCGTGAGCTGAAAGGCATGGTCAGATCTTGGGAGCATCCACAGCTGCTGAATGTAGAGTCACTGCTGGCATTGGGGTCTGGGCTTACTAAGAAGTTCACCCACCACTCTCCCCACACACCAGCAAGCCTGTCAGCAAAGGCCACGGGAACATGAAGAAGAGGAGAGAGGATAAATGCCCTCCGTCTCTTGTTCTGAACGTGTTCCAGCAGGGGTAGGTGCTAAAGGGACACTGTCAGGTCACAGAGCAGCTAACAACCGGAGCCGGGGGCTCCTCAGATCTCTCAGGGCTGCCCTTGTCTTGCAGCCCCGTGTCTTCCTCTCACTTTGCTCCTTCCCTCAGAGATCCTGCGGCTTGACAGCTGTAGCAATGGATGGGGTTAGCCATCATACCACAACAGCCAGCAAGGAGAGGCAGGCTCAGAGTGCCCCAGTTCACATCCGATGCAGAAGGTCGTTCT